>NC_085138.1:80421237-81021237 GCF_035046485.1 Aedes albopictus | reverse complement strand
GGTAGTGCAGCCTGGTTGGACACTGTGTTCCTTCTGCCTTCAGCTTTGTGGGGAGGTGCGTGCCGAGTGTCCGTCCCCCTAGGAGAGGCGGTGCAAACAGCGTCTGTTCCAGCGATTGATTATGGGCTGCTGTATTGCGTCAACTGTTCATGGTGAAATAAAATGCGCATAAGCTTCAGAGCATAATAACTACTAAAACATAACTTGCGAATGATATTTCTTCCTGAACTTTTCATATCCTAGGGTATCGCGCTACTTGGGCGGTGGTTTTCTTCGTCTGTTATTTTCGTCTGTTTTCCACTGTAACTCGGTCAATTTTGAACCGATTGACTTGAAATTTTGTACACGGGTAGATACTATACCTATCTCACCGCATTCCAAGAATTGTGTCAATTGGTTCAAGATTGACTGAGTTATAGTGGAAAACAGACGAATATAGAAGCCACCGCCCAAGTAGCGCGATTCCCTAGAAGAATCTTTCCTGCAGCTTTGTGTTCGATCAAGATTGAAAAAATAATAACGATGAAGTGACAAACATTTTATTGACAAAAACACATGACCGCCATCATAAGCGCTGAGGGTGGACAATTTTTCTACTAAGTTTTAAAACAGTTTTATTGCTAAATATTGCATACTCTTGATACAATTTGCAAAACGTCTCCAAGAGTGGTCCATTTAGCCAGAAGATGCTCTAAAAGCGGTTATCAAGAGGATTCGATGTGAATCAGTTTTATTTGGAAGTTTTATGAAGAGTTTCATATAGAGCATAATAAAACTTAAAATGTTATTTGGGATATTTGGTAAGGAGAAGATGTCTGGAGTCCAAAAATGGCGACCAAAATATCCAAGATGGCAAGCTGAAATCCAATATGGCGGCTCAACATTAAAAATGGTGGCTGTTTAATGGAGTTTTAGGCTTTAAAAACAAGGAACGTGGGTATATTTGGTATGGGGAAGATGTCCGGAGTTCAAAACTGGCGATCAGAATATCCAAGATGGCGGTCCTAAATCCAAGATGGTGGCTCAAAATTTAGGATGGCGACTGTTTTTGGAGTTGCAGACTATGACACAATGCAATGTGGGTATATTTGGTATGGTAAAGATGTCCGGAGTTAAGAAATTGCGATCAGAATATCCAATATGGCGCCATGGCGGTGCAATATCTAAGTTGACGGCCCAAAATTGAAGATGGCGGCTTTTTTTATGGAGTTTTCGGCTTCTCATTCTTGCAATATGGGTATATTTGGTATGCGGGACATGACTAGATCAACGATCAAAAACGATCAATTCTGACTATACAAGCAACCATTGCTCCTCCGTGATTGATCTGAACTGGTACCAGTTGCACTGAGATCCAACTGAATAAGGGGCTGGGACATTCCACTTATTCTCAAAGTGCAATTTTAGCAGCTCATGCATATTTGATCAATAACGGCGCCGGCCAAGTTTTTATAGTCAGCTGGGAAGGGAAAGGAATGTTAGAGTGTACTGGTTGTTGCTACTAGAGACCGAGAGCACTCTGCGTCCCTACAACGCAGCACGGACTGGGGTATTTGTTAGACGGAAAGGATGGGAGATCTGGGAGTCACCGTTGGGTCGGTGATGCGATCTCCATGGATAGGGCTATTTATAGTATTCGTGATAGATTGTGTGGTGAATAAGGTGAATAAGGTCAAGCGGCACAGCACGCTTTGGTTGCATAACTTATAGGCGTTATATACACTGTGCTGTGAGTGGAAGTTGGAAGGGAGGGAAACGACTTTTTTTTTCAATTCGTTTCTGGTTCTAGCGATGGCTATGAACATATGAATATACATGAGTTGTATATGTAGAGAAGAGAGAGCGAGAGAAAGTGGATAGAAAGATACAAAGTAGGATGAAAAGGACGGGCCAGGGATTGAACCCATGACCTTCTGCATACGAATCAGAGGCGGTAGCCACTAGACCACCAAGCCCGTCTAATTTGGTATGTGGAAAATGACTAGAGTGCAAAAACGGCGTCCAGAAAAAATGGAGACTGTTTTGTGGAGTTTTAGCCTCTAAAACTTTGTAATATGGGCATATTTGCTATGGGGAAAATGTGCGTTGTTCAAAAATGGTGATAAGAAAATCCAAGATGGTCAAAATTTGAATTAACGACGCATAATTCATATTGCGATTATTTTATGGAGTTTTTGATCTGAAAATAAGGATTGCATGAATACTTTTGGTGTTTGTAAAAGATGTCCGATGTTCAAAAATGTTGTGAATCATACAAAAAAATGAAAGTTTTAATGTGTTATATGTAGTGGGGTTTTTACAAATAAAATGGATCTAAATCATGGTATATTTGTAATGGAGAATATATCCGGAGTCCAAACATGGTAATTAGGAAATCCAAAATTCTTCTGTTTTATGAAATGATAGGGATTGTTAATTGATGACGTAGTATTTTAGGGTAAGGGGGAGTCTCCGATTTTACAACGTGCCATGTATTAGGTATGAGTGAATAGGCAAAAAAATACTACGTAATTTATGGATGCTCCCTTTGGCTCTACCTAAACCAGCATTTCTCAAACTATGGGTCGTGACCCACTGATGGGTCGCGGACTAACGTTTGGTGGGTCGCGAAGGTTTTGTTCAATATAGTAGTAATTGTATTTCTCAATTCAATTATAAAATTATGAAGTTAACTCTTTTCGAAATTCACAAAATACTGTCTTGAAGAATGGGCAAAATCATTAATAGAAGTGTGGTTTCTCCGTAACTCTATACAAACTTGTGCATTATGAGTCTTGATATGTTGAATATTGAAGGAATTAACTGTGAAACTATGATTTATCTATCAGGAGACTTACGATAAGCATGCTGAACAACCATGTTCGAAATTTTAAAATAAATGCAGAAAAAGTTGAAGGTTTTGCTGAAATGTTTACTTTTTCCGCGTTCTGGAAAAAAATGAGTACAAGTTGTTTGTGACAGTTTGTATTTCCAGTTAGATAAAAAGCAAAAAAAAAAAAAATAATGGCATGTTGAGTAGTTAGATATTGCGAATCATGCCAGAATATCGAAAATCGGCAACAAATTTCTAATTCCGGCAAGAAACCAACGAATATTTAGTAATCTCCTCCATTGAATTATGTTCCATTTTTACCAAATTTTGGCAAAGCGCAACTTATACTAAATTCCGGAAATCTGTATCTTTACCGACAACTTCATGATAGCTGAATAAGTAGCTCAAATAAAATACAGGTAAAATAAGTGAGTATGCAGATTGAAATTTCCAAGGGGACTTATCTGACCATCCAACATTACCTTAGTTCTAAAACGTTTGGATGTTGATTGATTTTGATGGAACTTGCAATTTATTTTTCGAGAAAACATGAAACAAAATGTATGATTTAAAAATTCAAAGCAGTGCAACTTCATTTAAAATGAAGTTTTTAAAGATTTATAGAACCATAAATTTGTCACCAAAAATATGAAATTTCTAAATCTGTGGAATTTTGTGGTATTTCTTGGAGCCAAAATGATTGAGTTTGTGTAATAAACTTGCCAACTTATCTCATATTCTTAAGACGGATAGTTCTCCTAAACTGGTTGCTTGGCCATTTCAGAAAAAAAAACCAAAAGAGCGCTGTAAATTATATACGCAGCTTGTCAACTTGTCTTCAATTCAACATTTTTGACACATTTAAACTAACATCTCAATGAAAGCGATAGAATGTATGTGTTTAAAAAATCAGTCCATATTGTTAAAGAGCTCATGTTACGGAAATTTGTGCTGGTGGGTCACGAAATTATATTACAATCAAAAGTGGGTCGCAAGCTGGAAAAGTTTGAGAACCCCTGATCTAAACCATTCAATATTGATGTATTGCATGAAATGAAGATACTCGAATATTGAAAATTGCGGTCTGAAAATACAACAAAACATGTTCAAGAACGAAACATGCTTCGTTTAGCTTGTAAGACGTGACGTTTACTGTTAACCCTTATGTGGCCGGCAGGGTACCCGGGTACCCAGCACCCATTTAAAATACAAGGTGTAGAAAAAAGCAAAAAGTTTGCCGGCCACATAACGGTTAAGCTCACTGAACAAGGAATCGAATTGCATCATATAAATTTGTTCATTTATGTATTTAGAGATCAGATTTTAAATACACCTATGTTAAAATGTTTTGAAAACATCTTACGCCATTTCGAAATATTAGTCCTAATATGGTGCCGCCACCATAAACAAGAAGAATGGGTCGTTCTCGTTCAATATTATTCCCTGTCACACATTTGCACGAGAAGAAGTTCTCTTTTGTTACGGTGAGGACGGGGGAGCTCAATTGTAAGTTATGGCTCTTTGATTGAATCGATACCTACCGCATGGATGTGGCATTGTGTGAAATTTAAGTGCATCGATTGTTTGCAGAGAAGTCCTTAGTTTCCGGAATGTGTTATTGGTTTTAAAATAGAGTGTTTGGTTTGGTGATGATCTTTTTCTTAATCGCATAACGTCCCATCTGGAACAATGTCTGATTCTCAGCTTAATGTTCGATGTAAACTTCCACATGACAATTGACTTTTTTTTAAATCAGGAAATCTAACCCATGATTCTCAGCAAAGCCATGCTGAATACCCGTCAGTTTACCGCTTCGGCTATTTGTGCAGTTGCTACTCTTCCCGAGCAGAGGAAAAAAAACTCAATATAGCATATTTTGATACGGAGATCAAAAAGTGATATTTGTTTGTTTGATTATTATTATTATAATTTATTTACGACATTTTACCCAAAAGTGGGCATTCGTGTCGGGCAAAACTTAAAACTAAATACTTTTATACATTTCGATTTCTTTTATAAATTTAATCACTGATTTTTCTTCGTTGTCATCGTTTCTAAGAATTTCCGAAAGAGTTCCACTAATTCCACAATTTCTCCTAGCTGAAGTAAATCCAAAACAGTCGACAAGGATATGCTGAACGTTAAGATCCGTTCCGCAAAATCTGCATACCGGCTGACATGTGTTATCCATCAAGTACGAGTGCGTGATGCGAGTATGACCGATTCGTAACCTTGTTAAAATTCGCTGTTCAGATGCACTGTATCTGTCGAGAAACTTTGTCACACTTGGTTTGATTTGACGAAGCTGTGTCCATGCTTGTCTCCAGTCGTGTTCCCAGGCACACCAGATGAGATTTTTAGTGTACCGTATAGCATCTTGAGCTGGGAGTGCTATTCTGATTGGGGGTTTGCTCCGTCCTTCATTAGCTAACTTATCTGCTTCCTCATTTCCATGAATTCCTGCATGTCCAGGAACCCAACTAAACACAATGTTTTTCTCGAAAGAATCACTTTCGATAGCCTGGATCCATGGATTTGTTGATTTCCCTTTTTGAATGGCGTCCAGACAACTTGCTGAATCGGTTAAGATGATCGTCGGCTCATTAGTTGTTACCATTGCTACTGCTTCTTTCAGTGCATAGGCTTCAGCTGAAAATACACTACAACCCTCAGGAAGACATGCCGAGAACTTATAGTTTGTACTACATATTCCAATACCCGTCTTCTCCGATCCCTTGGAGCCATCAGTATATATTTTATTGTATTCTGAGTATTTCATTCTAATAAGCTCAGCAAACTTAGGCACAACTGTTTGACTCGAACTACCCGCTTTGATGCTGTTCCTTAATGTGTTGTCAATCGAGGGTGACTTTATGTACCACTTTCGGTTTGTTAGTCTGATAATGGGACTGACGTTTGGAATAGTCGACCCTGTGGTTTCTTGCAATAGATCGGCAGCTCTTCTCACCACGGGGAGATGTATTGCTGTCGCGGTTTTTTCTAGTAGACGTATGGCCAAAGTGGCAAGGCGTTGGATGATTTTTAAGCGAAACGGTAGACAACTTGATTCGGCCATAACAGCGACAATGGGACTAGTACGAAAGGCCCCTGACGCTTGACGAACGATTTCGTTATAGGTTGGTGCGAGTATTCTTTCTAGATCTTCGAGGTTTCGGCTAGTTATCCCAATACCGTATGCTAGCTTGGAAAATACAAGTGCTTCACCTACTGAAAGAAGCGTTGATCTACTACTTCTTTCTAGACGGCAACCCAAAATACGAAGGATATTTATCCGTTGCGTACAGCTTCGTTTGGTTTCGGCGAAATGCTGAAGGAAATTCAATTTCGAGTCCACTAAAACACCAAGAATTTTTAACTTTCGAACACGGGGTATTGGCGTGCCATTTATTTTGATGGCTCGGCCCCGCTTACGATGTGTTGATCGACAAATATGCAGAAGTTTGGATTTGTCAGGAGCAATGGCGAAACCAACGCTTGTGGTCCAGTTAGTCACAGCAGACACTGCGTTTCTAAGCATTTTTCGTACTAAGCTGAAGTTATTCCCCTTTGCAATTAGTATCACATCATCAGCGTATACCAGAATTTGCACATTTGATGGAATGCTGTCGAAAATTGGCTGCATTGCTACTAAAAATAGAGTAACTGAGAGGATAGATCCTTGTGGTACTCCGTTTTCCGCCACACGAATACTGGATGTTTCTCCATTCGCTGCTACTCGAAATGTCCTGTTGCTGAGATAGCTACCGATAATATTCAGCATCCGACCGCATATTCTCCACTTCTTCAACGTTTTTAAAATTCCTGGACGCCATGTCGTATCATATGCTTTGGAGATGTCAAGTGATACTAATTCGGCATGCTGACCTTCCTCCAGTTTTAGAAGATTTTCCAGTTGTGCTAGATGGGCCTCTGTTCCTTTCCCTGCTCTGAAAGCGTACTGGCGAGCATCAAGTCTTCCAGTGTCCTCGAGTTCTGTGATTAGCCTCCGATTTATCATACGTTCAAAGACTTTGCCCATGCAATTGAGCAGTGTTATGGGTCTGTATCCACAAGTTTTACCTCGATCCCCATTAGGCTTGGGGATCGGAATGACTATACCTTCCTTCCATGCGTTAGGAAAGGATCCACTAATCCACACATTGTTATATAACTCTAGTAGGGATACTTTAGCTACATATGGTAATCTCTGCAGAAGCGGATAACCGATGTTGTCATTGCCGGTAGAGGATCCAGTTCGTCGATCTAGCGCCCATAATAATTCGTTCATAGAGAATTCCTTATTATACGGTTTATGATCCTGAGGGCGTTCAGATTTCGGTATGGCCGCCTGTCCGGACAGCTTATTCTTTTTCCGAAACCTCTCTGTGTAATTTGCATCGGATGATTTCTCTTGATATTCGTCCGCAAAGGCATTGGCTACTTTTTCCGGGTCATTAGTAAATCCTTCTGGGAGGTTAAGGGTGATAATGCTATTTCTCCGTTTCCCTCGCAGTTGGTTGATTTTAGTCCAGACTTCGCTGCTTGAACTGCTAGGGTTGATGGACTTAACGAAGTTTTCCCAGCTAATCTGTTTTGCTTCTTGAATCAACTTACGACATGCTGATCGCGCTGCTTGAAATCTCTTTAGAGCATCACCTTTACGAGGATCATCAATAGCTAATCTCCGTACAGCACGTAGATGCTTCCTTCGTTCTTTAACAGCTTCAGCTATCTCTGTGTTCCACCAGGGTGCTGACTTGGGTCCAATTTTACCACTAGTCATAGGGATACTTTTTTCAGCTGCAGCGCTTATTCGTTGAGTAAATTCGTCCACTGTAAGACATTGTCCTGGATGGATGCAATTGCTAATCAGTTCTTCGTATCGTTTCCAATCCGCGTTGGAGTAGATCCATCTTTTACGAATTCTAGTATTAGTTGTTTTGGTGGGGACTCCAAGCAGTATTGGGAAATGATCACTGGTGTTGCTATCCGTAATCACTTTCCAGCTGAACTTATTAGCTATTGAAGCAGAACAAATTGTGACATCTAAAGCTTGAGTTTTTCCTGAGACTGGATCAATCCTCGTATGCGATCCGTTGTTCAGGACGATCATGTCCTGGCCGACGATGAGATCCAAGATTTTGTTACCTCTATTGGATGCCTGACTGGATCTATTTGAAATGCGACTTCCCCATGCAATATGATGTGCGTTCAAATCGCCTAGAATCATAATTGGCCTCGGAAGTTCCTCAACCAGATTGAGCAGTTTCTCATCAGCATCTTTATCGTTTGGCGATAAGTATACCGATACTACTGTCATTTCCATGGGCATGAAGACACGGACTGCAACTGCTTGGATATCGGTCTTGAATAGGAGCCTTTCAAACGGTATGCTGTCCTTCACTGCCATGGCTGCGCCTTGTCTTCCGTGATTTGAGCATGCACTGAGAAGAAGATGATAGTTTCTTCCGAGATAGTTGGTGGGGATTTGATGCTCTCCGACATTTGTTTCCTGTAGACATATTAAGGTTGGCTGGTGCTGGGCGACAAGAATTTGCAGATCATCACGATGTGATCGGATTCCGCTGATGTTCCATTGAAGAGCAAACGTGTCACTGTCACAGATATCTTCATTGAGTGAGTTGGTGCTGCCTGTGTCTGACGAGCTTTGTTCAACTGTTGCAGACGTCTTGGGTGTTGGATACGCTGTTGTGGAGCTTTGAAGCAGTTCTGAAACCGAGGGAGGATATTGTGGGTGGATACCCGTCGCAGATGGATTACAGTTTACGGTACTTGCCTGAGAATATAGGCTTCCCACGTCAGCTGCCGCCAGAGGCTCGTCGAGTAAACCCGGAACATCCCTGGTCAGGGCTGACGTGGTAGGCCTCGCGCTTGGCGAATCAAGGTGTCCACGTGCTTTACGTGGTCGTGATGCTGGACATCGGGTTGACGCTGAGTTATCTTTACACCGCTCGATCCTCGTGAGCGTTGATGTGCCTTGCCGGTCTGGTGCAGAAGTTTTTGGATGGTACTGGTTTGATGACGTTCTTATTCTGGGGTTCCCGTGGAGGTTTAGATCACGAACTGAGGGAGTTGGAGGGTATGACGAGGGTACAACTGATCTTGATCGAGATTGAATTGCGGTACTTGCCTGAGAATATAGGCTTCCCACGTCAGCTGCCGCCAGAGGCTCTTCGAGTAAACCCGGAACATCCCTGGTCAGGGCTGACGTGGTAGGCCTCGCGCTTGGCGAATCAAGGTGTCCACGTACTTTACGTGGTCGTGCTGCTGGACATCGGGTTAACGCTGATCTATCTTTACACCGCTCGATCCTCGTGAGCGATAACGTGCCTTGCCCTTGATGGTCTGGTGTAGAAGTTTCAAGATGGTTCTGGTTCGATGACGCTCTTGTTATCAAATTTCCGTGGAGGTTTGGATCACGAACTGCGAGATTTGAAGAGTATGATGGGAGTACAACTGGTCTTGATCGGGAATGAATTGTGGTACTTGCCTGTGAGAATAGGCTGCCCACGTCAGCTGCCGCCAAGGGCTCTTCGAGTATCCCCGGAACATCCCTGGTCAGGGCTGACGTGGTAGGCCTCGCGCTTGGCGAACGTGGTTGTATGTGATATGCTGTTACTGGGTAAGATTTTTTGCTCACACCTGGTGTTTGGATTTGACAATAGAGCTGATCGTACATATCAGCATTGCTTATTACGTGTAGCGGTAAGTTACGATGTTTGTTCATGGGTGAGCACCAGGAGGATTTGTTTTGCCCCCAGGTGTGCACACCCACACTATTTCTGATTGTTTCAGTGATAGGGAGTTGTTCGTTGTCGTCGATGTTAGTTCGAATTCCATAATCAGAGTCAATTTGCAAGCTAGGGTTTTCATCGAGAATGTAATCACGTAGGTAGCCAAGTGTCGTGTCCAAGTTCATTGCCGGGTCAGAGTTATTGTTTTGCTGGTCCATTATCTTCGTTTAGAGTGGCTAATCTTGTCAGCGTTTTTTGGCCTCGTTCCTTTTTTTCTTTCGGGTGAGTCGGGAGAGCTGTCTTTTTTGCAGTCGTTGCCCTTTCTTTTGTTAGATTTGGTTGAGTCTGTGTAGTTTTTTTCGAGTTCGATTCCATTTGTGCGGGATTTAGTCATGCTTCTGGTGGTCATTTTTTCGATGCTGGAATGGAATGCCTTCGGTCTTGTTCCTAGAGCTGATGAGCAATAGGCTTCCTGTTCTGCGGATGGTTCTTCAGTGGAGATCGAGACGTTTTCGATGGATTCGTTGGCTGAGACAGAGGAAGATCTTGATCTGAATAACTGGTTGTTGTTGACAATTTGAGCTTGTAGTGCGGTAATCATTTCCTTCAGCGTGTCAATTTCTTTTCTGAGAAGTGCGATCGTTCGATCTTTTTCATCAGTCTCAGTGCGTAGTCTAGACTTCGTTACACATGAGTAGGATGGGCCTCTGTGCGATTCTCGAAACTCTGATCTAGCCTCAGCGTAAGTTAGTCCGCGATTTGTTTTAAGGCGAATAATAGCTTCTTCTTCGCGATACATGGGACATTCTTTGGATTTTGGGGAATGGTCTCCTTCGCAGTTTTTGCAAAAGGCTGGGGCTTCGCAAGGTTGTCCTTCGATCATATCGTGCATACCCGAACAGTTCATACAGATGAGCTGATACTTTTTCTCGTCGCAATGTTTCCTCGCGTGCCCATAGTTAGCACAACGATAGCAAAGCATCGGCGTTGGGTAGTATTGGCGAATACTAACACGTATTAATCCGAAATAGACCAGCTGTGGAAGAACCGATCCGCGAAACGTAATAACCAGCAGAGGCGTATTGATTAGCCTATTTCCACTTCGTTTTTTAATACGGCGGATACCGCATACACCTTGACCTTCCATATTTTGCAGAATGTAATCCTCAGATTTGTCAATTGTATCGGAGTCAAAGAGAACTCCATGCACAACATTTAGCGAAGGGTGTTCAATAACTTGCACTGGTGTGTGGTCCGGCAACTCACGAATTTGTTTCAGTTTTTCGCAGATAGACTTCGAGTTGGTGCGCAAAATGTAACGACTACCTCTGGCTTCCTTCGACGCGTCAACTTTTCTGGCATCGTTCGTACCCAAAGCTAGTATGACAGCATTCGCTATTACAAACGGGTCTGCTGGTAGACGCCGTTCCGCTTCTGAACCATTAGCGCTGATGTCGTCTTCAGTTGATCGTACTCGCATCTGCAATGCAATTGTCTGTCCCAATTCATCTTCGCGAAGCATCCATCCTGGACATCTACTCCCATCAGGTGGATCACCTGAAGGAGCACTTCGGCCGGCCATCAGGCCGGGTTTTTTTTTATACCACTCTTTTCTAAACTTTTTGCACTACCACACAATGCACGGGTTCTTGGCTAGTTTTGTTTTCACTGGAGACGCTGATTTGCTGGTGTAAAGTTTTCGAGTCGTAACACTTAAAATTACGGCTTATAGCACTTCATAACACTAAGTTCACAGTCAACAGATGTTAATGTTTCTATTTTCACCTGCTGTTGATTTTATCGAACCAAAATACAATGAAAAAATTAGTATTTTCACCGCGCGAAGAGAACAACAGATGCAACTTCGTGTTGTGATTTGTTTGTTTGAGATAAGAGGTAAAAGTACTGAAAATAATATCTCAAATTTACTCCTGGAACATCGTCATCATACCACATTTAGCTCTTGGTAAGATCTAACCAATAGCAGTGTGCTATTTGATTGATCTTCAAATATCAAATTTTGCTATTGGTTAGATGTTTTAAGAACACATTTTTGCTATTATTTTCAGTACTTTTACCTCTTATCTCAATCAAACCAATATCACATTTTGACCGTCAGTACTTTACCTCTACCCGGGTTGTATCGACAAAAGCTTTATTGACACAAATTACCAATGGGATGATCGCTTGAAACTAAAAGGCATACGAAACGAATGACACAATAAGTAGTAGAGTACGCGTTAATAAATAGTAATAATAATGATAGCTAGCAGGCGATACATTCATTTAGGTTTTGGGATGGTTGTAGAGGACTCCTTTTTAGTGGAGCAGACCTGGTGTGATGGTTAGAGCACGAGACTATCGCGCCAAGGACCTGTGATCGAATCCCACTCCCAAATGTGAGTTCTTGCTTCGGAAGGAAAATAAAGCGTAGGTCCCCCGAGATGCCTAAAGCTATGTTATCAACACTTTTATGTTCACTATTTTATATTCAATGTACCCTCCCCCTTTTCAAATACATATTCAGATCCCCTGATGAAGATCTAAACCGGGATCGAAACGTTGGAGAAAAAAATAATTGTTTCGTGAACTAACACACAAGACTGCAAGCCAGAAAGAAATAACCGCTGTAAAGAACTCCTCGAACCTATTACAGCTAACCATGAACACTATATTTCGAGTTTTTGGGATTATATGAGACTATTAGCCAGCTAATATGGAGCATGAAAGTTCTTTAAAAGCATTATATTGGAACGCGAGTTGAATGATTACATGGGGTTGGACCTCCAATATGTTATATGGAAATGATTAAAAAAAACTCTTTTTGCCGTGTAAACAAGCAACAGTTCTTTCCTCTGTGAGTCAAATCCCAATTATTTGATCGTCGGCTTTGATTTGGATATAACATCCATATCAATATTGATCTTTCCATTGATCCATGATGGTAAAAAGCTGTATCAAAATTCCCAAATTATCAATTCGATAAAATCAAAATCCATCTTCAACCAGAGAAACCTATATACCAGATATAAACAAAAACATAAACCGCTCTGTATACTGGGAGTGTAGTGGAGTATGGTGGGAGGACGCTCTGTAGTGGCAGGAAGCAATAAAATTCGATTGTAATGCAATCAAGATGTGAAATTGAATTTCGAGCTTCAGCCGGTTTTCAGCGAACAATCGTCATCGTCGGTGGTGTTTTGGTGGTGGCAGTATCAAAAAACTAAGACCGCCAGGACAGGGGTTTTTCCTACTTCCGACTGGGGGCCCCTGATTGTTCCGGATGGATGAAGAACCGAAAAAGTTTATTACCAAGACTTTGCTGCGCTGCGGCGTTATCAGAAAATCATGTTTTTTTTCTTCTGCAGGATGGCGACCGTGACGATTTGTCCGAATGTCGACAACAGAGGAACGTGCTTTCCTGAAACGGAATGGAATCCCTTTGGGGAAGAGTTTTTTTTTTACTTTTTTTAAATGGAGAGTGGAAGTTAGTTGCCGATTACTTCGTGAATTTTAAAAGGGAGTTTTTTGATGACGGTTCATCAACTGTTTGCCGGCGGCAACAAAAAAGAGGCCCCACTGGTAACAAAGTTTGCGTGGGAAACCGCCAGTCATTCAAAGTGGTTACGCACGTCATGATTTCTCAATTTGATCAATATATAAATTTCTCAAGAAATGCTCCTAGAAATTTCTGCAGAAATGTTTCTATGAATTTCTCAGGGAATTTTAATAGATATTTCACATGAAATTTATTCAAAAATTCCTTCTCTTTCTTCAGGAATTTCTTTGAAAATTCCTCTAGGATTTTCCCAGAATTACAAGAAGTAATTTCTATAGGAATTCCAAGAAGTTTTTCTTTAAAATCACTTCAAAAATATAAATAAAAATCCACGTGGGTTTCTCCAGAGGCTTATCCAGGAATTCGTCGAAGGATTCCTATAGATATATTTACAGGAATTCTTCAAAAATTCCTCCAGAATATTTTCAAGGGATTCCTCCAAGAGTTCATACAGGAATTCCACCAAAAACTCCGCCAACAATGCCTCCAGGAAATATTATAAAAATCCCAGCAGAAAATCGACCAACAAGTCCTCCACGAGCTTCTTCAGAAATTTCTTCAGCAGTTTCTCGAGAAATTCCTTTAAGATTTTTACCAGTAATACCTACAGGAAGCCTCCCAGAATGTCCTTTTAATAATTTCCCTAGGAGTTGCTTCAGCATTTCTTCCACGAATCATTTCAGGAAGTCCCCCAGGAATTATCGGAGAAAGTTCTACAATAGATCATCTAAAAAGTTTTCCAGGAATTTCTGCAGGAATCTGTTGTAGAATTCACCCACGAAGTCCTTCAGGCAGAACTTCAGAAAATCCTTTTGGAATTCCTCCAGAAATTTCTCCAGATATTTTATTAGTTAATTCTCCAGCATACTGGAAAAACTTGTAATTAGAAGGCACGAAATGTTGCTAATTGACAAATTGAGAGATGAAATTTGTGAAAAAAATCGCGTTCTGGTGGGATTCGAACCCACGACTCCGTATTCGCTAGACCGGGGCTTTAACCAACTAAGCCACAGAACAGGTAATGGTTCTGCGGAATAGAAAGCCAAACTGACTCCGAAGCCGCACCGTGAACACTCCTATTTCACAAACTCATCTCTCTTTTCGGCCTAGATGCCAATCCACAACACACTCCTGTTTGTGCCCACTAATATCTCCGGTCTAGCGAACACGGAGTCGTGGGTTCGAATCCCACCAGAACGCGATTTTTTTCACAAATTTCTTCTCTCAATTTGTCAATTAGCAACATTTCGTGCCTTCTAATTACAAGTTTTTCCAGTAAATTGAAATCTTTCTGGAAGTCCTTTAGAAATTTCTCCAAAAATTTTTATCAGGAATTCCTACAGGAAATTCTCCGGAAATTTTTCAGAAAATTCATTCGAAAATTCCTCCAAAAAGTCCTCCAGGAGTTCCTCCAGGAAATCCTCCAGGTATTTCTCCGTGTTTCAGGAATTCATCTAGGATTTTTTTAAGTTTATATTTCTGTGTATTTTAACCTAAGCTAATTCTACACTCATCTGGGAATTCCTCCAGCAACACCTCCAGGAATTCCTCCAGTAAGTCCTCCAGAAAATCCTCCAGAAATTTCTCCAGGAAGTCCTACAGGAAGTCTTCCAGGATTTTCTTCAGAAAGTCCTCCAGGAATTTCTTCAAGAAGTCCTCCAGGGTTTTCTTCAGAAAGTCCTCTGGAAATTTCTCCAAGAAGTCCTCAAGGAACTTTTTCAGGAATTTCCCCATAAATTCGTCCAGAAATGTCTTCAGAAACTCCTCCAGGAATATCTTCAGACATTCCTTCAGAGATACCTCCCCCAAGGTTTTCTAAAGAAATTCCTCCAGGAATTGCTCCAGAAATTCTTCTCAGAAATTTCTGCAGAAACTGCTCCAGGAGTTTTTCTTTGACCAATTTCTTCAGGAATCTCTCAAGGAATTTCTCTAGGAAGTCCTCTAGGAAGACCCCCAGGAATTCCTTCAGGAAGTCCTCCAAGAAGCCCTCCAGAAAGTCCTCCAGGAACTTCTCCAGGAACTTCTCCAGGAAGACGTCCAGGAAATTTCTTCAGAAATTCCTTAAGAAATTTCTTCAGAAATTTCTTCAGGAATTTCCCCAGAAATTCGTTCAGGAATGTCTTCAGAAACTGCTCCAGGATTTCCTCCATGAATTTCTTCAGGAATTTCTGCAGAAACTCCTCCAGGAAGTTCTCCAGAAATTCCTCCATGAATTTCTCCAGAAATTCCTCCAGGAATTTCTCCAGATACTCCTCCAGGAAGTTCTCCAGAAATTCCTCCAGGAATTCTTCAGAAATTCCTCCTAGAATTTCTCCGGAAATTTCTCTCCAGAAATTCCCCCAGGAGTCTCTCCAGAAATCTTCAGGAATCCCTCTAGTAAGTTTTCCAGGCCGTCCTCCATGAATTCCTCCAGGAATTTCTCCAGGAAGTCCTCCTGGAAGTCCCCCGGAAAGTCCTCCAGGAACTTCTCAAGGAAGTCCTCCAGGAATTTCTCCAGACACTCCAGGAATTTCTCCAGAATTTCTTCCAGGAATATCCCCAAAAACTCCTCCAGGAATTTCTCCAGATATTCCTCCAGGAATACCTCCAGAAATTCCTCCAGGAGTTTCTCCGAAAATTCCTCCAGGAATTTCTCCAGAATTTCTCCAAAAACACCTCCAGGAATTTCTCCTGAAATTCCTTCAGGAATACCTCCAAAGATTCCTTCAGGAGTTTCTCCAAAAATTCCACCAGGAATTTCTCCAAAAAAATCCTCCTGGTATTTCTCCAGAAATTTCTCTCCAGAAATTTCTCCAGTAGTCTCTCCAGAAATTCCTCCAGGAATTTCTTCTGAAATTTCTCCAGGAATTTCTCCAGAAATTCCTCCAGGAATTTCTCCAGAAATTCCTCCAGGAATTTCTTCAGGAATTTGTTCAGAAATTTTTCCAAGGATTTCTCCAGAACCTTCTCCAGTAATTTCTCCAGAAATTCCTATAGATATTTTTCAAGAAATTCCTCCACAAATTCCTCCACAAATTCCTGCAGGAATACCCCCAGAGATTCCTGTAGGAGTACATCCAAAAATTCCTCCAGGAATTTCTTCAGAAATTCTTCCAGGAGTTTCTCCAAAAGTTCCTCCAGGAATTTCTCCAGAAAAATTTTTCCTGGAATTTCTCCA
Organism: Aedes albopictus; assembly: GCF_035046485.1. Classification (NCBI taxonomy): domain Eukaryota; kingdom Metazoa; phylum Arthropoda; class Insecta; order Diptera; family Culicidae; genus Aedes; species Aedes albopictus. Next base: position 81,004,954 of record NC_085138.1, on the reverse strand, counting down.
GAAATTCCTCCACAAATTGCTACAGATATTCCTTCAGGAATTTCCTTAGAAATTCCACCAGGGATTTCTCCAGAAACTTCTCCAGGAATTTATCCAGAAATTCCTCCTGAATATTCTCTAGGAACTCCTCCTGGAATTTCTCTCTAAATTTCTCCAGATATTCCTCCAGAAACTCCTTCAGGAATACCTTCAGAAATTCCTCTAGGAATTTCTCCATAAATTCCTCCAGGAATTTCTCCTAAAAATCCATCAGGAATTTCTCCAGAAGTTCCTACAGGCATTGCTTCGGAAATTTCTCCAGAAATTTCTCCAGAAAATCCACCAGAAATTTCTCCAGGAATTTCTTCAAAAATTTGTCCAGGAATTTCTCCAAAAATTCGTCCAGAAACTTCTCCAAAAAATCCTCCAGGAATTTCTCCAGAAATTCATCCAGGAATCTCTCCAGAAATTTCTCTCCAGAAATTCCTCCAGGAATCTCTCCAGAAACTCCTTGAGGAATTTCTTCGGAAATTGATCTAGGAATTTCTCCAGAAATTCCTCCAGAAGTTTATTCAGGAATTTTCTTAGAAATTCCTCCAGGGATTTCTCCAGAAACTTCTCCAGGAATTTATCCAGAAATTCATCCTAAAATTTCTCCAGAAATTCCTCCTGAAATTTCTTCAGAAATTCCTCCTGAATTTTCTCCAGAAATTCCTCCTGAAATTTCTCCAGAAATTCCTCCTGAAATTTCTCCAGAAATTCCTCCTGAAATTTCTCCAGAAATTCCTCCTGAATTCCACCAGGGATTTCTCCAGAAACTTCTCCAGGAATTTATCCAGAAATTCCTCCTGAATATTGTCTAGTAACTCCTCCTGGAATTTCTCTCTAAATTTCTCCAGATATTCTTCCAGAAATTCCTTCAAGAATACCTTCAGAAATTCCTCTAGGAATTTCTTCATAAATTCCTCCAGGAATTTATCCAAAAAATCCACGAGGAATTTCTCCAGAAGTTCCTACAGGCATTGCTTCGGAAATTTCTCCAGAAAATCCACCAGAAATTCCTCCAGGAATTTCTTCAAAAATTTGTCCAGGAATTTCTCCAAAAATTCGTCCAGAAATTTCTCCAAAAAATCCTCCAGGAATTTCTCCAGAAATTCATCCAGGAATCTCTCCAGAAATTTCTCTCCAGAAATTCCTCCAGGAATCTCTCCAGAAATTCCTTGAGGAATTTCTTCGGAAATTGATCCAGGAATTTCTTCAGAAATTCCTCCAGAAGTTGATTCAGGAATTTTCTTAGAAATTCCTCCAGGGATTTCTCCCAAAACTTCTCCTGGAATTTATCCAGAAATTTATCCTAAAATTTCTCCAGAAATTCCTCCTGAAATTTCACCACAAATTCCTCCAGGAATACCTGCAGAAATTCCTTCAGGAATACCCCCAGAAATTCCTCTAGGAATTTCTCCATAAATTCCTCCAGGAACTTCTCCAGGAAGACGTCCAGGAAATTTCTTCAGAAATTCCTTAAGAAATTTCTACAGAAATTTCTTCAGGAATTTCCCCAGAGATTCGTTCAGGAATGTTTTCAGAAACTGCTCCAGGATTTTTTCCATTCCTCCTCTTCAGGAATTTCTGCAGAAACTCCTCCAGGAAGTTCTCCAGAAATTCCTCCATGAATTTCTTCAGAAATTCCTCCAGGAATTTCTCCAGATACTCCTCCAGGAAGTTCTCCAGAAATTCCTGCAGGAATTCTTCAGAAATTCCTCCTAGAATTTTTCCGGAAATTCTCTCCAGAAATTCCTCTAGGAGTCTCTCCAGAAATCTCCAGGAATTCCTCTAGTAAGTTTTCCAGGCCGTCATTCATGAATTCCTCCAGGAATTTCTCCTGGAATTTGGAATTTCTTCAAGGAAGTCCTCCAGGAATTTCTCCAGACACTCCTCCAGAAATTTCTCCAGAATTTCCTCCAGGAATTTCCCCAAAATCTCCTCCAGGAATTTCTCCAGAATTTCTCCAAAAACTCCTCCAGGAATTTCTCCAAAAACTCCTCCAGGAATTTCTCCTGAAATTCCTTCAGGAATACCTCCAAAAATTCCTCCAGGAGTTTGTCCAAAAATTCCTCCAGGAATTTCTCCAAAAAAATCCTCCTGGTATTTCTTCAGAAATTTCACTCCAGAAATTTCACCAGGAGTCTCTCCAGAAATTCCTCCAGGAATTTCTTCTGAAATTTCTACAGGAATTTCGCCAGAAATTCCACCAGGAATTTTTCCAGAAATTCCTCCAGGAATTTGTTTAGAAATTCTTCCAGGGATTTCTCCAGAACCTTCTCCAGTAATTTCTCCAGAAATTCTTATAGATATTTTTCAAGAAATTCCTCCAGGAATTCCTCCACAAATTTCTCCAGGAATACCCCCAGAGATTCCTGTAGGAGTACATCCAAAATTTCCTCCAGGAATTTCTCCAGAAATTCTTTCAGGAGTTTCTCCAAAAATTCCTCCAGGAATTTCTCCAGAAATTCTTCCAGGAGTTTCTCCAAAAATTCCTCCAGGATTTTCACCGGAACAATTTCTCCTGGAATTTCTCCAGAAATTCCTCCACAAATTTCTACAGAAATTCCTTCAGGAATTTCCTTAGAAATTCCACCAGGGATTTCTCCAGAAACTTCTCCAGGAATTTATCCAGAAATTCCTCCTGAATGTTCTCTAGGAACTCCATCTGGAATTTCTCTTTAAATTTCTCCAGATATTCCTCCAGAAATTCCTTCAGGAATACCTTCCGAAATTCCTCTAGGAATTTCTCCAGAAATTCCTTGAGGAATTTCTTCGGAAATTGATCCAGGAATTTCTCCAGAAGTTCCTCCAGAAGTTGATTCAGGAATTTTCTTAGAAATTCTTCCTGGGATTTCTCCAGAAACTTCTCCTGGAATTTATCCAAAAATTCATCCTGAAATTTTTCCAGAAATTCCTCCTGAAATTTCTCCAGAAATTCCTCCTGAAATTTCTCCAGAAATTCCTCCTGAAATTTCTCCATAAATTCCTCCTGAAATTTCTACAGAAATTCCTCCTGAAATTTCTCCAGAAATTCCTCCTGAAATTTCTCCAGAAATTCCTCCTGAAATTTCTCCAGAAATTCCTCCTGAAATTTCTCCAGAAATTCCTCCTGAAATTTCTCCAGAAATTCCTCCTGAATTTTCTCGAGAAATTCCTCCTGAATTTTCTCCAGAAATTCCTCCTGAAATTACACCACAAATTCCTCCAGGAATACCTGCAGAAATTCCTTCAGGAATACCTCCAGAAATTCATCTAGGAATTTCTCCATAAATTCCTCCAGGAATTTCTCCAAAAATCCACCAGGAATTTCTCCAGAAGTTCCTACAGGCATTGCTTCGGAAATTTCTCCAGGAAATCCTCCAGAAATTTCTTAAGAAATTCCTCCAGAAATTTCTCCATAAACTTCTCCTGGAATTTTTCCTGGAATTTATCCAGAAATTCCTCCAGTAATACCTCCATAAATGCCTCCAGGAATTTCTCCAGATATTCCTCCAGGAATTTTTCCAGGAATTCCTTCAGGAAATCCTCCAGAAATTCCTCCAGGAATTTTCCCAGGAAATCTTCCAGGAATTTCTCCAGAATTTCCTCCAGGAATTTCCCCAGAAATTCCTACAAAAATTTTTCATAAAATTCCTCCAGGAATTTCTCCAGGAAGTTCTTCAGAAATTTCTCCATAAATTTCTCCAGAAATTTCCTCCAGGAATGTCTCCAGAAACTTCTCTAGAAATTCCTGAAGGAATTTTTCCAGGAATTTCACCAGGAATTTCTCTAGAAAACCTTCCAGAAAATTCTACAGAAATTTCTTCAGCATCTTCTCCAGAAACTGCTCCAGAATTTTTTAATCTAGAAGTTCCGTCAGTGATTTCTCCAGTATTTTCTCCAGGAATTTCTCTAGGTAGTTTCACGGGAAGACCTCTAGGAATTCAACATGGCAGTTTTCCAGGAATTTCTCCACAAATTTCCCCAGAAATTCATCATGGATGAATTTCTCCTTAAATTTCTCCAGAATTTTCGCCTGAAATTCCTCCACAAATTGTATAGGAAGTTCTTCAGAATTTCCGCCGTGAATTTATCCAGGAATTCTTTCACTAGTTCCATTAACAATTGATCTAGAAATTTAGCTAGGAATTACCCCGGAGGTCCTCAAGGAAGTCCTCCTGGAAATTTTTCGGGAGCTTTTCCAAGAAATGTGTCTAGAAAGTTCATCAGGAATTCTTACGAGTACTACTTCAGGAGTTCCTCCAAAAATCATTAAAGCATTCCTCAAGGAAGTCCTCCACAACATTCTCCAAGAAGTTCTCCAGAAAGTCCTTCAAAAATTGATTTCAGGGATTCCGCTTGGGATTTCTCCAAAAATTCCTCAATTTCATTAGTAATTCTTCTAGGAAAAAGTTTGAGAACCACTGATGTGTATACCTTTTACTATAAAAAATATCCAAAAACTAGCCAAATTGATTTCCTCAACAGAAGCTTCCATGGTAATCCATTTCGTCACCTTTTTGAGCCCAGTCGCTTCCACGGCTGCCTGCTCATTAGGCACGTAATACTTTTATAAATAAGCGACGCGTCGACGGCGCCCCCGGAAATCCAACCTAATGGCACATAACCACGCACATAAACATTAAATGGGCGCAAATCTGCTTCAGAAACGAACGAACGATCCAGGATGCCACCGTGACAGAAAAGCCTTTCACGTTTAGTCTCACGTTTTATTTGTTTCTGTTTGGAGGGTGAGTGGGACTTTGTTGGACACGGAGGGGGACCAGGCTGCCTGTGGTTGTCGAGATAATCCGGAGAGTATAGGCCTCCAGCATAGTTGCCAACAGGAGGCTTCCGGAGACAAACGAGCCTCGTTTACACTCTTACCTATCGTGCGTTGGCAAGGCAACGACAACGTGATGGACGACGATGATGGAACCCATTTTTACTTTCTAAGTGCTAAGAAGGTTAAATCCTTGGAAAAGAACGATCATTGTCTTTAATTTTTGTGGGAGTTTCTACTGATTCGATTTGAATTCGACCTTGACTGAATTTCGATTCGTTTTCGATTCGATTTCGATTCGATTTCGATTCGATTTCGATTCGATTTCGATTCGATTTCGATTCGATTTCGATTTGATTTCGATTTGATTTCGATTCGATATCGATTCGATTTCGATTCGATTCCGATTCGATTTCGATTCGATTTCGATTCGATTTCGATTCGATTTCGATTCGATTTCGATTCGATTTCGATTCGATTTCGATTCGATTTCGATTCGATTTCGATTCGATTTCGATTCGATTTCGATTCGATTTCGATTCGATTTCGATTCGATTTCTATTCGATTTCGATTCGATTTCGATTCGATTTCGATTCGATTTCGATTCGATTTCGATTCGATTTCGATTCGATTTCGATTCGATTTCGATTCGATTTCGATTCGATTTCGATTCGATTTCGATTCGATTTCGATTCGATTTCGATTCGATTTCGATTCGATTTCGATTCGATTTCGATTCGATTTCGATTCGATTTCGATTCGATTTCGATTCGATTTCGATTCGATTTCGATTCGATTTCGATTCGATTTCGATTCGATTTCGATTCGATTTCGATTCGATTTCGATTCGATTTCGATTCGATTTCGATTCGATTTCGATTCGATTTCGATTCGATTTCGATTCGATTTCGATTCGATTTCGATTCGATTTCGATTCGATTTCGATTCGATTTCGATTCGATTTCGATTCGATTTCGATTTGATTTCGATTCGATTTCGATTCGATTTCGATTCGATTTCGATTCGATTCCGATTCGATTTCGATTCTATTTCGATTCGATTTCGATTCGATTTCGATTCGATTTCGATTCGATTTCGATTCGATTTCGATTCGATTTCGATTCGATTTCGATTCGATTTCGATTCGATTTCGATTCGATTTCGATTCGATTTCGATTCGATTTCGATTCGATTCGATTTCGAATTCGATTTCGATTTCGATTCCATTTCGATTCGATTTCGATTCGATTTCAATTCGATTTCGATTCGATTTCGATTCGATTTCGATTCGATTTCGATTCGATTTCGATTCGATTTCGATTCGATTTCGATTCGATTTCGATTCGATTTCGATTCGATTTCGATTCGATTTCGATTCGATTTCGATTCGATTTCGATTTGATTTCGATTCGATTTCGATTCGATTTCGATTCGATTTCGATTCGATTTCGATTCGATTTCGATTCGATTCCGATTCGATTTCGATTCTATTTCGATTCGATTTCGATTCGATTTCGATTCGATTTCGATTCGATTTCGATTCGATTTCGATTCGATTTCGATTCGATTTCGATTCGATTTCGATTCGATTTCGATTCGATTTCGATTCGATTCGATTTCGAATTCGATTTCGATTTCGATTCCATTTCGATTCGATTTCGATTCGATTTCAATTCGATTTCGATTCGATTTCGATTCGATTTCGATTCGATTTCGATTCGATTTCGTTTCGATTTCGATTCGATTTCGATTCGATTTCGATTCGATTTCGATTCGATTTCGATTCGATTTCGATTCGATTTCGATTCGATTTCGATTCGATTTCGATTCGATTTCGATTCGATTTCGATTCGATTTCGATTCGATTTCGATTCGATTTCGATTCGATTTCGATTCGATTTCGATTCGATTTCGATTCGATTTCGATTCGATTTCGATTCGATTTCGATTCGATTTCGATTCGATTTCGATTCGATTTCGATTCGATTTCGATTCGATTTCGATTCGATTTCGATTCGATTTCGATTCGATTTCGATTCGATTTCGATTCGATTTCGATTCGATTTCGATTCGATTTCGATTCGATTTCGATTCGATTTCGATTCGATTTCGATTCGATTTCGATTCGATTTCGATTCGATTTCGATTCGATTTCGATTCGATTTCGATTCGATTTCGATTCGATTTCGATTCGATTTCGATTCGATTTCGATTCGATTTCGATTCGATTTCGATTCGATTTCGATTCGATTTCGATTCGATTTCGATTCGATTTCGATTCGATTTCGATTCGATTTCGATTCGATTTCGATTCGATTTCGATTCGATTTCGATTCGATTTCGATTCGATTTCGATTTGATTTCGATTCGATTTCGATTCGATTTCGATTCGATTTCGATTCGATTTCGATTCGATTTCGATTCGATTCCGATTCGATTTCGATTCTATTTCGATTCGATTTCGATTCGATTTCGATTCGATTTCGATTCGATTTCGATTCGATTTCGATTCGATTTCGATTCGATTTCGATTCGATTTCGATTCGATTTCGATTCGATTTCGATTCGATTTCGATTCGATTCGATTTCGAATTCGATTTCGATTTCGATTCCATTTCGATTCGATTTCGATTCGATTTCAATTCGATTTCGATTCGATTTCGATTCGATTTCGATTCGATTTCGTTTCGATTTCGATTCGATTTCGATTCGATTTCGATTCGATTTCGATTCGATTTCGATTCGATTTCGATTCGATTTCGATTCGATTTCGATTCGATTTCGATTCGATTTCGATTCGATTTCGATTCGATTTCGATTCGATTTCGATTCGATTTCGATTCGATTTCGATTCGATTTCGATTCGATTTCGATTCGATTTCGATTCGATTTCGATTCGATTTCGATTCGATTTCGATTCGATTTCGATTCGATTTCGATTCGATTTCGATTCGATTTCGATTCGATTTCGATTCGATTTCGATTCGATTTCGATTCGATTTCGATTCGATTTCGATTTGATTTCAATTCGATTTCGATCCTTCCTGTTTATACCAATTTCCTGTTCATTACGACATGGTTTTTTCACACTTATACCTTTCTGCTCCACAAATAATGGTAAAACATCCACTTCAATTTCCTCCCCCATCCAAAACTCAAGAAATCAAGAAAATACCTGTAATTTTCGGCTTCTCACTCTGCTTCCTGCGTTCGTCCTCATCGGTGGTGAGGCTGGACTGGCTGGTAGAGGAAGCGTTGGCCGACGACGTCGTCTTGGCTGCCGGAGTTCTGCCGAAGCTGGCCACTTTCGAGCGGAGGAGTTCCCTCGCCAGCCCCACAGCAATCGTCCCACCTTTTGGCTTGCACTCACACTTTGATTCCACGCACGATCACAGCTCTGTAGCAAGCACACTGTTGCGCTCTAATCTCGGCTTTTATGTGAGTTGTTTAACTTCAACTTTCTTTCTCCTAAAGGACGACGACCACGTTCCACTGTCGTTTGTGCAATGATGCGTATTTTTTACTGAAATGTTTTGGCTGAAATGTTCATGGGTGATTCAGAGGTAAGAGGCTACTGGAACGACAATGTTTTCCTGTACGACAGAGGTTCTCAACGTTTTTAGGTTTTATGCTTTTCTTCAGAATTGCACAAAGAATTCCTCCACAAGGAGTTACTCCAAGAATTTTATAAGGAATTCTTCCAGGAATTGCACAAGCAATTTCTACAGGAACTGCAAAAGGGTTTCCTCTAAGAAAACCACAAGAATTTCCTCCAAGAATTCCACAAGGGTTTCTCCCAAGAATACCGCAAGAAATTTCTCCAGGAATTTCCCTAGGAATTCCTCCAGGAAATCTTGGAGAAATTCCTCCAGAAATTCCTTCAGAAATTGCCCAAGGAATTCCTCCCGGAATTCCACAAATAATTGCTTCAGAAATTCACAATACATTCCTCCGGGAATTCGACAAGGAATCCAAAAGGAATTCTTCCATGAATCCCACAAGGAATTCCTCCAAGAGCTCCATAAGGCATTCAACAAGTAATTTCTCCAGAAATTTTACAAGGAATTCCTCCAGGAACTCCACAAGGAATTTCTCCTGTAATAAGACAAGGAATTTCTCCAGGAATTTTAAGGAATTCTTCCAGGAATTGCACAAGCAGTTCCTCCAGGAATTCCACAAATAATTGCCCCAAAAATTCACACATATTTGCTCAGAAATTTACAAGAACTCTACAAGGAATTCATCCAGGATTTTCACATGAAATTCCTCCAGGAGTTCGACAAGGATTTTTTTTCCAGGAATTGCACAAGCAGTCCTTCTAGAAATTCCACAAATATTTGCTCCAGAAATTCACAAGCATTCCTCCAGGAATTCCACAAGGAATTCTTCCAGGAATTCCACAAGTAATTCTTCCAGGAATTCCACAAAGAATTCCTCCAGGAATTCCACAATGAATTTCTCCAGGAATTCCTCCTGGAATTCCACAAGGAATCCCTCCTGGAATTCCACAAGGAATTCCTCCTGGAATTCTACAAGGAATTCCTCCTGGAATTCCACAAGAAATTCCTCCTGGAATTCCACAAGGAAATCCTCCTGGAATTCCACAAGGAATTCCTCCCAGAATTCCACAAGAAATTCCTCCTGGAATTCCACAAGGAAATCCTCCTGGAATTCCACAAGGAATTCCTCCCAGAATTCCACAAGAAATTCCTCCTGGAATTCCACAAGGAATTCCTCCTGGATTTTCACAAGGAATTCCTCCTGGAATTCCACAAGGAATTCCTCCTGGAATTCCACAAGGAATTCCTCCTGGAATTCTTCCTGGAATTCCACAAGGAATTCCTCCTGGAATTCCACAAGGAATTCCTCCTGGAATTCCACAAGGAATTCCTCCTGGAATTCCACAAGGAATTCCTCTTGGAATTCCACAAGGAATTCCTCCTGGAATTCCACAAGGAATTCCTCCTGGAATTCTTCCTGGAATTCCACAAGGAATTCCTCCTGGAATTCCACAAGGAATTCCTCCTGGAATTCCACAAGGAATTCCTCCTGGAATTCCACAAGGAATTCCTCCTGGAATTCCACAAGGAATTCCTCCTGGAATTCCACAAGGAATTCCTCCTGGAATTCCACAAGGAATTCCTCCTGGAATTCCACAAGGAATTCCTCCTGGAATTCCACAAGGAATTCCTCCTGGAATTCCACAAGGAATTCCTCCTGGAATTCCACAAGGAATTCCTCCTGGAATTCCACAAGGAATTCCTCCTGGAATTCCACAAGGAATTCCTCCTGGAATTCCACAAGGAATTCCTCCTGGAATTCCACAAGGAATTCCTCCTGGAATTCCACAAGGAATTCCTCCTGGAATTCCACAAGGAATCCCTCCTGGAATTCCACAAGGAATTCCTCCAGAAATTCCACAAGGAATTCCTCCAAGAAATTCCTCCAGGAATTCCACAAGAAATTCCTCCAGGAATTCCACAAGAAATACCTCCAGGAATTCCACAAGAAATTCCTCCAGGAATTCCACAAGAAATTCCTCCATGAATTCCACAAGAAATTCCTCAGGGAATTTCCACAAGAAATACCTCCAGGAATTCCACAAGAAATTCCTCCAGGAATTCCACAAGGAATTCCTCCAGGAATTTCATAAGGAATTTCATCAGGAATTCCACAAGGAATTCCTCCAGGAATTCAACAAGGAATTCCTCCAGGAATTCAACAAGGAATTCCTCCAGGAAATCCACAAGGAATTCCTCCAGGAATTCCACAAGGAATTCCTCCTGGAATTCTACTAGGCATTCCTCCTGGAATTTTACGAGGCATTATTGCAGGAATTCAACCGGGCATTCCACTTTATAAATTGCTCCAGATATTTCACTACGCATTTCTCCAGGAATTTCAAGAATCCTTCAAATGAAAGATTAAGAACCCCTGTAGTATGACCAGCACCCGCCCCCAGACACCACTTCCCACGTTCTTCCAACCAAGACAAAACGTCAAACCATCATCCAGACGCGGTCAGCACTGGGTAAAGCACTTTTCCGGGGAATCTTCTATTTTCACTTCCACCCCCCATGCCGCCCTGGCTTTACTATGGTGCTGCTTTACTGGTTCCCATTCGATTCGATCATTAAAGGATCGGTTTTCACAGTGCGTTGTCCCGCTAATAAAACCTCAAGGCGTCGTCGCAGTCGTCGTCGTCATCACCCGTCTTATTTCTTCTGTATGTGATTCTATTTTCTGCCACCGTTCCCTTTTATTATTGATTTCGGCGGGTTCGGGTTTCGTTCACGCACGGAAAACAACACGCACGCACGACGACGACGACGACGAATGACAGCTGACAGGACGAGGGGGTATCTTTATCATGCCAGGCTTGCTTTCCCACACCCTTCGGCGGACACCGAGAGTTGTGGTTGGGTGAGGCGACGTTCCCAGGAGCTCCTTCGATGGCAGGTATAGTGACTCAAGCCCATAGACGTACAGGGTGTTGTTTTGATATTACGATGCAATTTTGAAATATAAAAAATGAAAAGCATGAATACCCTCAATCAGGGTTGTAAATTGTCATTTCGTTATTTGCACATTTCACTGTCCCTTGTTGAAAATTTGTATCGACAATATCGTTATTTTACCATTTCTAACTAGCATTATTGAAGATTTGTGTTCACGGACAGAAATTCGTACTGGAAATGGTAGATCTGGAAAATGTCATGACATTTCCGACATATTTCCGTGGCATTTCACAACCCTGCCCTCAGCTCAATTATTTCAAGATTTCACAAATGTGTTATTAAATGCATTCTATTTATGTAGTTTTTAATATTTCCAACATCTTCAATTCATTCAAGCTTGTGGAATCAATTACATTTTAAAGACATCCTTGCCACAAAAATGGAATCCTCTATCCTATACGTCATTGCATAGGTAGTATTTCTAATAATGTAAATTCTTCCATCATTGGTCGGTTTCCCTACGAAAGAATGATGTTTCCTCCAGCAGTGGAGTATTTAGGTAACAGATAAAATCTTATTTTTTTGCTGTTGGCAATCAAGATTCAAACTCTCTACCATCAAACTGTGTTTCAAAATGCACGTAAATCAGGCAGCATTTTTGATTGAGTAACACTAACATTTACCTTTCTACGATAATAATGCCGATTTTTTTTATCGGAATTATAGAAAAAATAAGAAAAATGTATGACGCCTGGTGAAATATTATTCGAGTTCTTATTTACTGACCTACACTTTATCATAAAAGTTCAATTATTTCTCACATATCCCTTTCGTGACGAACCAGCACAATTGTGCTGTTGAGCGGTAGCAGTTTTCATATTTTTTTTTTATCTGTTCAAACTTTATTTTATGTGATGTAAACAGTTTCAATAATTCATCCATTACTTACTCTTGTATATGTGCATACAAACTTTTGTTTACGTTGCCTGTGAGATTTACCACAACAAGGTAAACAAAAAGTGAACGAAAACCGTAAAACATGAAAAAGTTTTATCTGTCGCATATTTTTTATTTCCGATTTATCTAGGTAGTCAAAGCTAGAAATCGAAAGACAAAGAGTAGTTTTTTCAAATGAGGAAAAATTATTGTTGTTTTGTAGGGAAATCAAAGAATTCTGGAGAGCCAAAGTTGAGCCATTTGTAAGGATATTTCACTTTTTTGCTCTCCGTCCCGAAAGGGATATGTGAATTTTCAGACCGTCTCGAGTAACAATTTACAAAGTTCAAATTTTGTTTCTTATTGTTTGCCTTGCTCGTACACCAAGTGTACTAGAAAGGCTATATGTTCACTCCAAAAATGACTTTTTGATAGAAGACCCGGAGAGTCAAATCACATACATATACCAATCAACTCAGCTCGATGAATTGAGGTGATGTCTTGTGTGTTTGTGTGTGTGTGTGTGTGTGTGTGTGTGTGTGTGTGCAAAAATAAACTCACGTCACTTTTTAGCAGTAAACCTCAACAGATTTTAATAACCGATAATTCATTCGACGCAGAATCTGGTCCCATTGTTTCTTATTGAAAATGGTTCTTATCGGCCCAGCCATTTCGGAGTTATGGCCATTTAGGTGTTCCGGACCGGTACCCCAGGAAGGGGCCAGATAACAAAACCCAGGCATGCGACCCATCAATCCGCAGCATTTTCGGTAACCTGATGCATGGTAAGCATCAACATAGTTTCAGACCATATGTGAACCGGTAGTGTTCCGGAACCGGTGCCGCATGTCTCGCAGGAAGTGGCCAAATATAAAAGTGAACTAAACCCAAGCAACCAAAAGTTCGGATAAAACGGCATGTTCGGGCTTAATCAGCTAATCGAAGGAATACGAATAGCATTCTATGCAGCCCATTTTTTAAGTAAAAAAAAATTTGCCCTCAAAAGTGAGTAATTATTAAAGAGATATTAGTACCTGTGGAATCCTAATTGATCAATTTCCTGAGTAACATTTTTATGTATTTTACTTACTATGAGACTCGAACTCGTGTTTTCCTCGTTGGAAGTCGACGCCTTACCAATGCTCCATGTATGCGTTGTTGAGCACTGATGGATTTTAGTCAAAATGCTGATTTTATTTATTAAAGCTCAAACAGCTTCGCATGTGAACTATTTCTGAACTTGAAGCTGTGTGCGTGAACTTTTCTGAACCCGAATTAACGACAAAGTTCAAAAAAAGTTTCCATGGAACTTCTTGTGAACATGCACAGTTTGACATTTTCAGTTTGTTTTGGTCGGCAACTGCTAAAAGTGCAAAGCAATAAATTAGTGCCAAGTTCGGTCATTGGCATCAGTTTATCAGTTTTTAACCACCGTGATTGCATTGATGATCATCGCGCGGTCGCTAGAAGTGAGAAAGAGATCGTCAAGAAGCAAAGCTGGAAGTGTTTTCGCAGCCGAGAAAATAAACTCCTGCGGAATTGTTGTACCCTGAGGGAGCCGAGACGGGAGCAGTCTTTTAGCTACACAATACGGATTCCTTTCGTTAATAGCAGGTGGGTACTGATGAAATATAATAGTGAAACAAAGTGTACTTGTAAAATTCACGCAAGATGTGGCCGATGAGCTCGATTTCCGAGTGATTTAATTGAATGAGAACTTCTCCCGAGATCCGCTGTCTCCGAAGTTCAAGTGAAGTTCACTTTTGGTACGGTTAATATTTATACGAACTTTAAGTAGTAAGTTCAAAACAAGTTCGAAACAAGTTCAAAACGGAACGTTTCAAGTTGGTATTATATGTCTAATTGAACCAAATATGAACTTTAGAGGCACGCAAAAATCCAACCTGAGTTCGATTAAAATTTAATTGAACTCTGCTCTAAAGTTCGAAGTAAGTTCTTTCTGAACCTCTCTTCGACTTTAATGTCGTTTTGAAGAGAAATCAAAAGCATATCCAAGTAATTCCAAGTTCAAAAACAATACATGTGTAACTTTTTGGAAAATGAAGTTCGACGAAGCCAGAATTGAACTAAATGTGAACTTCTGAGTCCGCTCTTCAAGTGAAATCCGAACTTTTGGTTGCTCGGGAACACATACATGCGACATATCAAATCGCGGCTTTTTCGATAACCACTTGAATGGTAAGGAGGAAAACAGTTTCAGACCATATTTGAACCGGTAGTGTTCCGGAACCGGTTCCGCGTGTCCCGCAGGAAGTGGGCAACCAAAAAAGTGAACCAATCGCAGGCATGTGACACATCAAATAGCTGTTTTTTCGATAACCAGGTGAACAGTAAGCAGGAAAATAGTTTCAGACCCTATCTGAACCGGTTGTGTTCCGGAACCGGTTCCAGGTGTCCCACCGGAAGTGGCCAATTTAAAAACTTAACCAAACCCATGCATGCGACACATCAAATAGCGGCTTTTTCGATATCCCAATGACCGGAAAGCGGAAAAATAGTCTCCGACCATATCTGAACCGCTAGTGTTCTGGAACCGATTCTAGGTGTCCCGCCGGCCAAATATGAAAGTAAACCAAACCCATGCATGCGACACATCAAATCGCGGCTTTTCCGATAATCTGATGAACGATAAGAAGAAAAAAGTCACAAACCATATCTGAATCGGCAGTGTTCCGGAACCTGTTCCGAGTTTCTCGCCGGAATTTATCAAATGTAAAAATGAACTAAACACATGCATACGACACATCAATTTGAGGATTTTTGGGAAACCTGATAAACAGTTTGCAAGAAACCAGTCGCAGATCATTTTCGGGACAAGTGTTCAAATGTAAAAATGAACCAAACTCATGCTTGCGGCAAATCAAATAGCAGATTTTTGGAAAACCTAATGAACGGTTAGTAAGAAAATGGTCTCAGACTTTATTTGGGACAACCAGAAGTGTTTCGGAACCAGTTCCGGGTGTCCCGTCAGATTTGGCCAAATGTAAAAGTGAACCAAACCCATGAGATACATTCAATCGCTGCTTTTTTGACAAACTGATGAACGGTCGGCAGGAAAATTGGCTCAGACTCCAATAGAGATTACCGCTAGAGTTATAGAACTAGCGTTGGGTGCTTCGCCGGAATTACGAAAGTGAACAAAATCGATCCAATGTAAGAGAACAAAATGAGCTTCGTGGCCGTGCGGTTAGCGACGTCAGTCGTCTAGGCGTTTCGTAAGCCTCGGAGTGCGGGTTCGATTTCCGCTCCAGTCGGCGAAAACTTTTCGTCAAACGGAAAATTCTCCATTGGGCCACTGGGTGTTATGTGTGTTGTCCGTTGTCTCGTGTTAGTAATGTTTAGTCTGTGCAGCCTCTGGCTGAAGTGTAGTGTCTTTTATAATCTGGACAAAACTAAAGCGATTTGATCAAATCATACCTTTTTATAATTCTACAGTAGGATGGATGTTGTGTATGAAATTTAAATTCAATCGCAACAACTTCAAACATAGATTTTTCAATCCCCTTTTGCGTCTAAAATTACTGCGCAAAGTTTTGATGTGACTGGTTGCACCCTCGCATTCTGTATTGAGTGAAATTTGAATGGGATTCAGAATGGGGAATTTCACTTGCTGTGCAGAAAAAAAAACTTTGTCGATGACCGCAAAGTGATCTTTGATTGCGAAAAAAGTTATATCCTAGCTTGATCAGCTTCCAGTGATAGTGAAGGTTAACTAAGAGATCTGATATTTTTCAGTTCTGTTTAAGCGGTTTACATCACTCGGCATTGGTCAAGAATATGCTCCTTCAATCTGTTTCCCAATTCGATGATGGTTTTGGGAAACAAAATCTTGCTTTTCTATACAGAGTAATCTCAGAACTCGGTAACACTTTGGGTTTCGTAGATGAAAAGATCGTGAGCACATATTCGACGAGAAAGGCACTATCACCACTGGGTGGATTTCTCTGTTTTTTATGTTTTAAATTCGCTGTAACTTCAATATGGTAATAAACATTATGTATAGTTTTTTTATTTCATTGGAACTTGTACGTAGAATATATTTTGGATATCAACAAAATTCTCTTTGGTTGATTTAAAAATTGATGAAAAATAAAAATTCAAGAAAAAATAGTTAGAAGCATTTGACCCTCCTGGGCTATTGAAAAGTTTTGGGGAAAGTAGGATGTCTGCTTTCTACAGAAAAAAACCCAGATTAATCCACCTAGTGGTGATAGTGCCTTTCTCGTCGAATATGTACTTATGAACTTTTCGTCGGCGTTAGCCAAAATGTTCCTGAATCCTGAAAACACTTCATATAGTAAAGCAACAATTTTAACAAAGCCATCATCGATTTTCGAAACTTATTGATGATACATATTCCGATGTTATGTTCAACAGCAAAACAGAGCTGAAAAATATTAGACCTCTCAGTTGACTGCTAGACCACCTTAACCCTAGTCGTGTATTGGGGTCATTATGACCCCATTACATCCACTACGGCAGCGGGGTGAGCGTCAGCTAATGCATGAAGAAGGTTAACTTTATTCACAATCACAGATCACTTTGTGATCTTCGCCAATGTTTATTTCAGCACACTTTAGGCTATATTTTATTATCATTGGTAACATGATTCATGTAAAATTTGACCAGAAAATGTAAATTTTCCATTCAAATTTCAATCGCAATGAGAAGAGTGAGGGCTCAACCAGCCGCACCCAGATTGGGAGCAGTAATTTCAGAAGCATAAGGAGATTGAAGATTGAAAAACTGAATGTGTTGATGCGAGAAAATTATATTTTTTCCATAAAACGTTGATCCATCCTTCTATACATTTACAATGCAGGAATCTGAAATGGTGTGATTTGAAGAGATCGCTTTGGCCACGATTTTGTTCTCTTGCATATATGAAGACTTTGACCATTTCTTCACTTATAATCATACCCAACGTTTACATGCTATCAAAAAAGCCACAATTTGATTTATCGCTTTATCATTAATTTTGTTCACCTTTATAATTCCGCTATTTGATGTGCAGCTTGCATGAGTTTTGTTAAATTTTACGTTTGACCACTTCCGGCGGGACGCCTAAAACCGATTCCGGTTGTCTCAAATATGGTCTAAGACTATGTTGTTGTCAACTGTTCATCGGATTACCTGAAAAGCCGAAAATTAATGTGATCTGAGGCTATTTTCTTGCTAACCGTTCGGCAATTTTTTGCAAAAGCCGCGATTCTATATATCGCATGCATGATTTTGGTTCACTTCTATTAAAACACTTCCGATGGAACACCCGCAACCGATTCCGAAATATTATTACAAGTTCTAAATGTGGCCTGAGACTATTTTCTTGTTGACCGTTCATCAGATTATCAAAAACGCCGCTATGGTTTAGTTCCCTTCTATATTTTACCACTTCCGACGCGTTACTCGTCTTGTCACCAGTTCTGGAACACTACCGGTTCTCCCAAATATGGTCTGAGATTATTTGTTGATTAACCTGTTACTGAATAAGTCATTGATATGTCGCATGTATTGGTTCTCTTTACATTTGACCATTTCTGGCGGGACACCCGTAATCGGTTCCGTAGCACACTGATATGGCTTGCGTCTATTTTCTTGCAACTGTTCATCATGTTACATAAAAAGCCGTGATTTGAGCTATCGCATGCATGGGTTTGGTGTCACTGCCGGCCCGGAACCGGCTGGGGAACACTACTGATAGTCGCTTAAATAGTCTGAGCCTATTTGCTTGCTAAAGTTTATTAGGTTATCAAAAAAGCCATGGGTTTTGTTCAATTTCATATTTAGCCGCTTTCGGAGGGAAACACGGAACTTGTTTCGGTACTACTGACAGTCCATAATGTGGTCTTAGCCTACTTCCTCAATAACCGGTCATCAAGTTGTCGAAAAAGCCGTGATTTGATGTGCCGCATGCAAAAATTTTGTCAACTTTTATATAAGGCCACTTCCGGCGGAACACCCGGAACTGGTTCAGATATGGTTTGAGACTATTTTATTGCTTACTGCTCATCAGGTTATCGAAAATGCCGCAGTTTGATGTGTCACATGCATGGATTTGGTTCACTTTTATATTTGGCCACTTCGGCGGGACACCCGGAACCGGTTCCGGAACACTACCGGTTCAGATATGGTCTGAGACTGTTTTCTTGCTAACTGTTCATCAGGTTATCTAAAATGCCGTAGTTTGATGTGCCGCATGTATGGGTTTGTTACATTTTTATGTATGGCCCCTTCCAAGGGTACTGGTCCGGAACACGTAAATGGCCATAACTCCGGAACGGCTGGACCGATCCGAACCATTTTCAATAGGAAACAATGGGACCAGATTCCGCGTCGAATGAACCGTCGGTCATTAAAATTGGTTTCGGTTTACTGCCAAAAAGTGATGTGAGTTTTTTTGTTCACACACACACACACACACACACACACACACACACACACACACACACACACACACACACACACACACACACACACACACACACACACACACACACACACACACACACACACACACACACACACACACACACACACACACACACACACACACACACACATATATATATATATACACACACACATATACACACACACAGAGACATCACCTCAATTCGTCGAGCTGAGTTGATTGGTATATGTGACTTGACCCTCCGGGCCTTCTATCAAAAAGTCGTTCTTGGAGTGAACATATAGCCTTGCCAGTACACTTAGTGTACGAGAAAGGCAAAAAGAACGAAAACGTCGCAAAAAGATTTTAACAGTCAGAACGACTTTTTTGTTTTTTTTTTTCTGATTGGCTGAGGATAAAGGCTGATAAATAGGGATGTTTGTATGGGATAAGTTTGTTAAAAAAATTAAAAAGATTGGCTTGACATTATTACGGATATTATTGAAAAAGTTGGCTTATAAACTAGTGTAGTCCCCTCTGATTTTCTCTTATGCCACACCCTCCCCCCCCTTCGGAAAATGTTGGTCGGAATTCAACATTTAACAAATCCGATGAGTTTCACGATTTTTCCTAATTGTTTGGGTATTTTTCATAAAATACATTTGTAATATATCATCCTCCCCCCCCCCCCCCCCCCTTGACGTATAAACGAGCACTGTGACAAAAGAAGAAAATGAGATTTGTTCCGGTCTGAAGGGCCCCCAAAACACTGTGGCCCCGGACCCCACCATTTGTAAATCCGGTCCTGGACATCATCCACAAACTCAAGTTCGGAATGTTTTGTGTTGATATGTTTTAAGATTTCATCGCCCGTAAGTATCCGCTGGCCAATCCGTAAAATACTTTTATTTGCTAAAATTCTGTGCCCTATTTATATACAGATTTTTCTGTATTATACAAATTTTAGAGCATCAGTGCAGATTGCGTTTCATATGAAATACAGATTTTAGAGCTAGATTGGCTTTGACTTTTTGTATGGGATACAGATTTTTCAAAAAATTGTTTGGCATTCCTGCCTACAACATTAAATGAAAAGTTCAGTGGTGGAGTGTCTGACTACAGAGCTGTTGGTTGAAATATCAAGACTCCGCAATCCGATCAATTGGCAGGCTGGGAATTACACTCCGTGAAGAGTCGCTTTCATAGCTCTGACGCGACTTTGCTATGCGTGTGCGACCCTTAGCTTACTACGCAAACTTTTAGATAAAACTGCCAGGTAAAAATCATCCATACACTGTTCTTTGATAGCATGCTTTTGAGCTGAGATAATCAGCTCTTTGCAAGTGAGTGTTCCCATCCAGGAACAATTACATTTTAACTCCAAAACATGCCGTGCGACGGCTCTTTCTTCATGATTTTTGGCAGTATGCTGATGGTTGTAACGAAGGTGACCCTGGCCGTCATTGATCGCTCCGGGAACCTCTGAGGTGCCTCGGGGGATCCGATAACGGGGGACAACTACGATTTTACACTAAAACATATTGTTAATGATTTTTGGTAGTCATGCTAATGGTTTTCATAAAAATTTAAAAAAAACTTAAGTTCAGGAAATCTATCCAGGAAGCTTTTTGAACAAATAGAGGGACTCTCAAAAAACTTGCTTCGATGAATATTTTTGCAATCACTCCTAGAGGAACATCTCTTGTAAAATTATTTAAGAAATTTTACCAACAAGACTGTATATAAAAGTTTCCTGGATGAATTCTAGGAAGAATCACGATTGATTACTCGGTTTAAGGGGAATATATCCAGGTAAATTTATCGAAGGGCATTTCAAACAGACTTCCGTGAAGAATATCTCAGTAGAAAATATTCCAGAATTTTTTCTGGAACCTACCATATTCTGGATAAAAAAAAATATTGACTGCAATTTTTCATGATTTCGTGCCATGCGAGAAATCTTTGAACTAGTCATGCCATGACTAGATTCATAGGAATTAACGAACTTCGAAAATTATCCAAACATGATTACAACACTTTTGAACAGATGCCTGAAAGATCCAAGAATGTAGCCATTATAACCATATCAACAAACCGGAACCAGATATACATACTAGTAGCATTATTTGTTATTTTGATAAAAATATTGAACATTTTAGGGGCAAAGTTGTTTGATTTTCAATATAAATTTGGAGAATCGGTCCTGACACAACAGAGAACTGATCAAAGAAGGATGAAAGACGAAAACTGTGGAAGTGCTTTTAGAAATCTATTATTATATTTATCTATTTCCTGGGTTTATGGAAGATTTTCAGGTCTTGAAAAACGATGATGAAGAGAGAAATATTTTCTCTTGATCATAGCTTACTGGATCATGTTCGCGGATAACAAGAAGAAGAAGAAGAAGAGAAGAAGAACATCGTGACTGGTTTCTATTGGGGAGCCTGGTGGTTTTTCTCCTAATAATATAACAGCCTTCTCAACGTGGAACTTATAACGGTTTTCTTCTGAAAGTCGAGGTAGATTTTTCTATGAAATCACAACCAATTTTAATGAAAATTTATCACTGTACTCTACTCACCATCTGGATAACAGAGAAATAATTTTCAATTACGGTTTTTGAATTTCAAGCGAAAAAACTGCTTTTGCATAATTGATGATTGCTGATGACTGAATGATGGTTATTTGAACCTTAAAAATCATGAAAAATATATTCCAGGAACAGTAATATCTTTTTTCCAGGATTCGTGTACACCTTTTGTACGGAACCCTTCCGAGATCGTGAGAAATTCCTTTTGAGAATGGTGTTTGATGTCTTCCCGGTTATCGTGACTGATTGCTTCTACAAATTAAGGTTGATTACTTCTGCAATTTGTATCGAGTGACTTTCGAAAATAGTTATAGTATCATACTTATAACGAATTCTTCATCAGATTCTTCCGCGTAACATGGATAGATACTTCCCGTAAATAATTACGGATTTTATCCGGAATTCATGCCAAACTCATTCTGCACAGAAAAAAATATACATGTAAAATTCAGCGAGAAATCATGCACATAAAGGGAATGCTAGAGTTAGTGCAAATTTACATGAGATATCACGTAAAATTACGTTACAATCGTGTAAACTTCCGCTAATAGTCACGTAACCGGTTGGAGTCCATGATGGTATACGCGATGGTTCGTGGAAATTTACACGATGGTAATGTAATTTTACATTATATCTCATGTAAAAATGCACTAACTCTAGCATTCCCTTCATGTGCATGATTTCTCGCTGAATTTTAATTACATATTTATTTATGTGTGGGGACCATTATTGTTTTTTTTTTCTAATTTCTGTTCAGGGCCTCTTCAGACATTGGTAACAGTTATGAGCATGGCCACCAAAAATCATGGTAAAAGAATCGTCGCACGGTATATTTTGAAGAATTCCCAACTATAAGTTTGAAAGCAAGATTTTTTTTAATTCACGGAACCGTCATATTTGAGTTTTTTTTAACGTAAGCCCGTATTTCGACCCAATAAGATAAATTTAAGTCAATCACACTAGATAAATTGCCTTTCCTCCATCAAAAAATATACTCAAGAGTTGGTAAATTCAACCCAATACCCCCGCTCCCCTTAAGCAAACAACTCAAATTTGAGTAAAACTACATTTGCCCGAAATTGACTTATTTGGCCCAAGATCCCCCCTTGGGTCTATGCATCTGTATTTGTTTTTTTTTTTTTGGGAAACTGGTTTATTCGATATACTCATTTTATTAGGTAGTTCGGATTTTCCGTGAGCTATTTTAACATAATAAATTCTAAACATCGTTTTTGTTAAGTTTTAGCATACAAACATAGCAAATTACTAAATACTTTTGACATGCAGTGTTGATCTAAACCTACTAGTAATAGTTAAGTTGCACATTTGTGACCAAGTAATCGTACGTTTTTGTGCGTCTCATATACGTTTACAATGAAACAACAAAATGTTACACTGTCGTCATGTGGAAACGACTTTCGGTAACATGATACATGGCAACTAAACATTGACTTCGCAGCAACTGGTCTGGTCATTTTTTTTGGTTTTTGGTTTCGATGTAACAAGATAATGTCAAGAATGTAACTTTCTGAATTTGACAGTTCAGGAGCATATTACACGAAAGCTACATTAATGTAGCTTCTGTAAACTTAAGGTTGCATTGCGATGTCTGAGCTGATGTATACTGCAAATATAGAACAGTTACGAGTAGTCTGAAGTGAAACGGCTATGCGATCTTCATTATTTTTATAAAATATTTCGTAAGTATCAAGTGCTACTTGGGACATGAAGTCTTTCCTTATGTCATGTCTGGGAACAAATTTGAGAATTTCTTTGGCAAAGTTCGAGTGGAATAGATTGGAAGAGTGATTTAACTTTTTATGGCAACTTCAACGTTCTTGTGTCAGTACTTTGGTTGTTTATAACAATGTTTGAAAAGCATTCAATTCAATTTTGAAATAAATTTATGTGAAAATACCTTAATGCATATAAGATTTTTTGTGAAATATGTCAAAGAACCTATGACCAAAAAATCCTGATTAAATCAAGGCGGGTCCTCCTAACAACAAATTGCTTAGAACATCTCCAAAAAAGTCCAGTGAGGAATCTTATGGAACTTTAAAAAAAATATTTCATGAAATCTGTTTTTCGATATATTTGGCAAAACTTTAGCATTTTGTGTTTCCCTTGTTGGATTTGCAAAAAAAAATATTTTTTTTTGTATGGTATTATATGTACGGTGACAGCCCAGAAAGATCTGATCTCACTGCTGGGCTATACCTTTACTTGGGCTCATTGCTCTGGTATTTATTAACACACATCTTTGCCGAAATATCTGCTAAAAAAGGAAACAGAATTCTTTTTGTGTTGGAAAAAATCTAAAAATCTTCAAAATTTCTAATAAATTTACGCTTGAAAATTTTCTGATGATTTTTGCCCAGAATATATTTTGCCTGGACTTCAAAAGAAAATGTCTCAAAAAATTCCATCGGAAATAACTTCGCAGTAAAAAATATTCCAGAGAGTTCATAATAAAGTCCTGCGGGATCTTCCGCAGTTTGGGCCTCTGCTAATGATTCCACCAAGATTTAAAGGTTTAACTTTTGTCATACCGATATTGGGAATGCGTCGAACAATTGCCCAGATCATGAATACGGATTTCTCCAGAAACATCTGACAAGATGTACTTAGAACTTCCGAAATCTAGTTTCTACAAGCACTAGATTTTTTAAAAGAAATCAGTCAGAGATATCTATCCGAATTTCAAATATCATCAGAAAATTCTGCAGAAGTTCCACCCAAAAGAATTTTACTTGTTTCGTATAAAAAAATCCTTATAATTTTTTTTTATGTTTCAGGAATTCTCTCAGAACAACCTCAAAAAAAAAACAAAATATTCATTCAGATATTCTTCTTTTAATCAGTAGCATATTTACAAGGATTGTTACTAAAAACTTGAAAAGAATAGTGTAGAATCGTAGTTTAGATATGACAACTTAACTTATAGTGATAAGTTATGCTTTAGTAGAACACCTGTGCTGTATATTTTTATTCGGGACATCCCGGCAATTTCTGAAAAATATCCCGGGATTCGGAAATTTTCAGATCCCGGGATTTTCCGGAATTTTATTCCCGGGAAATCCTGGGCAAGACCCTCTTTTACTAATATTTTCTTTCTGTAGAAGCACATAAATTACCAGAACAAACTGTTTGTATCCAAGAGGCTTCATTATTTTTTACATAGGAGACTTTTTTGAATTTCTAGTTACATTTAAACATCCTTAGAGAAAAATTAAACTCTACTTCTGCCATCACATTGGATAGAAGCAATACATGAATGACTTTGGGATGCTGAAGAGTTTTCTAGACGTGGAGCGGACCTGGTGTGATGGTTAGAACACTAGACTATCACGGCGAAGACCTGGGATCGAATCCCACTCCCGACAAACTCGCAAAGTGTGAGTTCTTTCTTCGGAAGGGAAGTAAAGCGTAGGTAACGAGATGAACTAGTCTAGGGCTAAAAATCTCGTTAATGCAGATAAAAAAAAGTTTCTAGACTTCTCGATTATCACCTCATTTTTTGCAGTTATTTAGGGTTTTCAAATGTTAAGTTCTGACAAGCATCTGCAGGTTCTTCATCAGATTTGATGGATTCTCCTACTAGTGTGACATTTTTGAGAACTTTCTGCTAAATCTTCTTCAAATTAAAGTATGACTCTATTTTAATCGTAGCTTTCTATACACTATGTGCAGGCCCGGATTAAGGATTGTGGGGGCCCGGGGCCCGAGCGGATGTGGAGGCCCCTCGGAGAGATGGCCAAAAAATGTTTTCCTTATTTTCGAACAGTACTTGAGCAATATGAACAATAAAGCTAATGTTAGCAACCAAAAATGGTTTTTGTGGGGGCCCTTAAAATGTGGGGGCCCGGGGCCCGGGCCCCCCCGGCCCCCCCTTAGATCCGGCCCTGACTATGTGTATACCATATATTAGTAAAGCATACTAGCCTTCTTGTATATAATATTATAATACTGTAAATGATGATTGATAGGGTGGAGGACCATTCCGGCAGGGGGTTCTGTTTTGGTCAATTTTCGATTATAACTCAGTCAATTTATACCAACTGAATTGAATTTTTTGTGCACAGCTATATACTGTACGTATATCTCTGCGTGTACAAAAAGTGAGTTGGTGTAAAATTTACGAAGTTTTAAGTAATGAGTTTGATATTTGAGTATGATATTTGTTTCAAATGTTCAAAAAACGCCGCCCTGTACACATAAGAAATTGAATCACTGTACTTGCTTCTGACCGTGGAATTATACAAACAAGCAAACACCAACACTGACGGCGATATATTACACTAGAGAGATAGATGTGTAGACACAGCACCACTAAACTGGGCGACACGGAAAGCCCCGAACTAACTGTGACTGTGTCGGAATCAACAGTTGACGGCAGCAGCGCAGCAACAGCTCAAATTACACACGCTCGACGGTAAACAATTTGCTCGAACACACCATACACGACCGCCCCGTGCCAGTAGGCAGCAATTTCGAACACGACGCGCACTTGGAATCTTCCGAATGGTGTAATTTTGGGCCTCCTCCTCGCGAGGAATCAAGAAGGCAGCAGAAGAAGGGCGGGGATAATTTGCACACACACAGGACACCCTCAGAGGATAACAACAAGGACACGCGAACACAGGAGGAGGTGTGCTGGATGAAGGGTGGTGCCAAATGGGATGCGGAAATCTGGGTGGCAAGCTGCTGGCTCCTTCCTGTTGCGTGCTGCTGTGTGGAACGCGTGCTTCGTGAATGAGGAGGAGGATTGGATTGAATGGATAGATGGATAGCCCTAGCTCAGTAGTAGGTTACTTGTAGGCTACTGGGCGCCGAATTGTTACTGCGCGGTTTCCGGATTGCTTGCGTACCGTTTAGCGTCTCAAAGGGAACTGAACGTGCTCTCCGGGTCCGAGAGGTCCTTGCTGCTACTGCTGGTGCTGGTCGTTCGTGACGGGAGGAAGTGATTAGTCCACCCACAACAGGAGACGCAGCTTGCAATCGGACCGAGAGAATGAGAAACTTCTGGTGAGCGGGAGAGACAGAGAGTGTCGATGGGTGGTTTCCATTGAGTGATGGATGGAATTGTGTGAGAATGAGAAAACATTTCCAGTTTGATGGAAAACGAAGATTTTACAACAGGTTTATGATGTTGCCAAACTTATTGTGTTGAGGTTTTGGTGCAAGAGTTTTCTTTTTTGCCACAATTCAAAAAGCTGATTTGAAATGTACACTTGATATTCTAAAGAACTTTGCCCAAGACTTTGAAATTCCATCTGCTTTGCATCCTAAGGTAGAGCAGTTCAAAGTTTCACTCAATAATCAACGCCAACCATCATCAACATCTCTAATTGATTAGCCCAGCCAGATTTCTTTTGATCTCACAAAGGGTTTTACCGACCTCATTTCAAATAATAGCAAACAGATTGCCTCGATCTGGAAGACACATTTTATTCCAGTTTTATGCAAGCATGTACAAAAGCTTGCTAGTTAGCTTTTTTAGTTTTATGTGGTTGTTTTGGCGTACCTAGCGAAAATAAAAATTCTCCTTACGTCGTTAATGTAAAACGACGATTTACACAGCTCCAATTGAACAGCAGCACATCAGATCTTCGGTATACGATTCTGCTGCAATCTCGAAAAGTTTTCGGCGGTAGGACAGAGATATTTGTGCATAGGGTCCGTTCATAAACTACGACTCTTAAGAGAAATGAAGGGTGGGGCCAAAGTATACGATCCATAAAAATTCGAAAACATTGTATAGATTAATGACTTCGGGGGGGGGTCTGGTCTGGGTGGTCTGCGAAGGTCAAGAATGAGTGCGTAGTTTAGAGCATTTCCAGCTCAACGCGCGATTCGCGTAGACGCGACCTTCTTCAATTCAAATAAATTTTTGCTCATAAATGAGCTTCTCTCTGAAAGTGTTTTTCATATTATACAGGGGATGGCCAAAATGTTTGGGATAGGCAACTTTTTTCCTCTCACAAAAAAAGTTCATCAAGCTGTAACTTTTCATAGAGTGCATCAACAATACTCAAATTTTTACTGTTTGTCACCATACTATATGTGCATTATTGGTAAAAATTTGAGCTCGATTGGTTAATCTTTCGCAAAGCTAGAACCGTTCTTTTCAAAGTTCAAAAAGTGCCTTTTTTTTTTTTAATTTTTGAAGCGTTTGTATATTGTTGAACAGCGTTCAAAATTTCATTCGCTTCAGTTCACTGGTTTCCGAGATATGGCAGCTCAAAAATTGGTTGTCTAAAAAAATACGACAACGGTTCTAGCTTCGCGAAAGATTATCCAATCGAGCTTAAATTTGTACCAATGATGCACATATAATAGGTTAATAAACAGTTAAAATTTGAGAATTTTTGATGCCTTCTATGAAAAGTAACAGCTTGTTGAACTTTTTTGTGAGAGGAAAAATATCCCAAGCATTTTGGCCACCCCCTGTATGTTTTGCAATATTCTTTATCAAACTTTTGAAAAAAACGTATAAAAAAACCTAATAATCTTCTTAAATAAAATATAACTCGAAAACGGTTTGTTGGATTGAAATGATGCCTTCGAAGATGTTTGAGGATATTTGAAGGGTTTTTACAAAAAAAGCAATGATAGTAACATTATTATTTCCAATTTTCATTTTTTAAAAATATT
The DNA here is from genome assembly GCF_035046485.1 of Aedes albopictus. Taxonomy (NCBI): domain Eukaryota; kingdom Metazoa; phylum Arthropoda; class Insecta; order Diptera; family Culicidae; genus Aedes; species Aedes albopictus. The sequence goes on along the minus strand of NC_085138.1, from coordinate 80,977,114 downwards.
TTTCTGTTGCTGATTTCCAGTTTCAAAATTTGTCAAGTAGCCCAGAATGGACAAATGATTCCAACTATTTTTTTCTAGAATTTTTATTTTTCAACGTTTTTTTAAATAAGCAAAAGGAACCATTTTTGGAATTTTGGTATCAAAAATAGATTCTACGTACAAAATCCAATAAAAAAAAACTATGCATATTTCATTTCCCACATTCAACCATACATAAGCAGATAAAAATTAAATTTTGACTATTTGTCACTGACGTTCTCCGGCAGCTTATGATTGTTTGCCAACTATTCGGCTGTGTACACATGTGTGAGACAGGCTCTTCCAGTGAACCAGTATGCCATTTGGTAAAGCCTCACTTGTACTTGGTCCACTCAATCTAGCGTTTTGTGAACAGTCTTCCATGCTCGTCCATTCTGATTTTGATAAGATTTAACATGCGATACAGAACACCAGAATCGTCACAGATTTACAACGATATTTTAACAAGTACTGTGATCGACTACACTGTCCGTAACTGCATGTCAGTCCTATATGAAGGGAACATCTCTGTCAAAGTATAATTTCCATGTAAACGCTTGAAAATTACACTAAATTGAAAAAAAAATATTAACGATTATGAGCTCAATTACAACAAGTTTGGATTTGTATAAGGATATGAAATATAATATGTACCGAAAATGAAGTGCTTCCGAAATCAGATCTGGATCAAGTAACTGTAATTTCACTGAAACGATACAAAAACCAGTAAGCCATGTAAAAACATACTTAAGTCAGTTTGGTCAGTCAATTGTGTATGTGTAATTGTAGTAATTGCAGTAACGTCTGTAAATATAAACTGGTAGAAAAACTTGGACCACTTTTTGGGTATTTTGTTGTTTTTGATGGTATTGTTCAATCCCAACATGTTTTTGTTTTATTTCTTTGATGCTAATCAACACCAACAGCATAAAACAATATATCAAGATTTCTCGAGATTCCTCCTAGGAATTATTTTAAAAAATTGGCCAGAGGTGCAGCATAGCCACAGGATTCAAGCCCTGAACTTAGTTTTGATGGACATTTTTATTTTATAATAACGGTCTGTTGGGGCACCGTGGAGGTGGAGGGGTAACAAATCCGAAGAGTTTTTATTTTTATTTTGTCAGATTGAATGCATTTTTATTTTAATCCACTTCCTCGCCCAGCCAAAAGTTATGGGACAAGAAGTAAAATAAATATTTGTAACGGCCCAAGTTACAGCAAACTAAAAAAAAAAAAATAAAAAAAATGGACCTTGTTAAATGTTATACGAGACGGTCTGAAAATTCACATGTCTGAGAAATAGTTTATCCTTTGCTGATAAAAAAAAACTGTAAAACTGTAACAAAAAATCTGGAATAACATTTCCAATATATTTCTCTTATTTTTTTTTTTATTTTTTTAATTCGCTGTTACTTAAGTATGGTTGACTGAAGATAAAAAAATAATGCATAGTTTTTTCGTTGGAACCTGTACGTAAAATCTATTTTTGATATAAAACATTGTTTGCTTTGTTTTAAAAACGATGAAAAATAAAAATTCGAGAAAAAATAGTTAGAAGCATTTGACTATCCTAGACTACTTGACAAATTTTGAGGCTGAAAGTCAGCTTTCCACAAAAAAATAATAAAAAAATCGAAAGGTAAGGTTTTTGGAAAATTGAAATTATATGACATCTAACATAGATACACGATGAAAATTACTCTCTGTGTATTTTTTAACTTAAAGTCCTTCAAATGTCCTCAAACATCTTCGAAGATATTATTTCAGTCCAACAAACCGTTTTCGAGTTATAGTTTTTGCCTTTCTCGTACACTAAGTGTAATGGAAAGGCTATATGTTCACTCCAAAAATGACTTTTTGACAGATAGCTCGGAGGGTCGAGCCACATATACCAAATATACTCAGCTCGACGAGTTGAGGTGATGTCTGTGTGTATGTATGTGTGTATGTGTGTGTGTATGTGTATATGTGTGTGGACAACAAAACTCATCACTTTTTGGCAGTAAACCTCAACCGATTTTAATGACCGATGGTTCATTCGACGCACAATCTGGTCCCATTGTTTCCTAAGGAAAATGGTTCGGATCGGTCCAGCCGTTCCGGAGTTATGACCATTTTGGTGTTCCGGACTGGTACCCCTGGAAGGGGCCAGGCATGGAAATGCACCAAACCCATACATACGACACATCAAACTGCGGCATTTTCGATAACACGTGGAACGGTTAGCAAGAAAGTAGTCTCAGACCATATCTGAACCGGTAGTGTTCCGGAACCGGTTCCGGATGTCCCACCGGAAGTAGTTAATAGTTAACCAAACCCATGCATGCGACACATCGAAGCGCGGCTTTTCGATAACCTAATTAACGCTTGGCAAGGAAACAGTCTCAGACCATATCTGAACGGGTAGTGTTCCGGAACCGGGTGTCCCGCCGGAAGTGGCCAAATATAATAGTGAACCAAAGCCATGCATGTGACACATCAAAACGCGTCTTTTCTGATATCCTGATGAACGGTTAGCAAGAAAATAGTTTCAGATCATATTTGAACCGGTAGTGTTCCGGAACCGGTTCCTTGTGTCCCTCCGGAAGTGGCCGCATGTAGAAGTGAACTAAACCCATGAATGCGACACATCAAATCACGGCTCTTTTAATAACCTGATGACCAGTAATCAAGGAAGTAGGCTAAGACTACATTAGGGGTCCAATTTAAGGTAACATGATGAACAGTTGGCAAGAAATTAGTCTCAGACCATATCAATGTGTTACGGAACCGATTCCGGGTGTCCCACCGTAAATGGTCAAATATACAAGAAACCCAATACAGGCGATATATAAAATGATTTATTAGTTTACCTTATGAACGGTTAGCAAGAAAATAGTCTCAGACCATATTTGGGATAACAGTTCGATTCTGGGAACCGATTTTGGGTGTCCCGTCGTAAATGGTCATATATAAAAATCCGATCCTATGCATGCGACACATCAAATCGAGGCTTTTCAATAGCCCAATGAACAGTTAGCCATCAAAAATCCTCAGGCCATATTTGGGAGAACCGTCCATATTTGGGAGAATGTTGTCGAAGATCGTAAATGATCTGCGATTTTGAATAAAGTTAAAGTAGTCAAGTAGTCAACTGAGAGTTCTGATATTTGTCAGCTTTGTTTTGTCGTTGAACATAACATCGGACTGTGTGCTTCAATAAGTTTCCCAAATCTATTATGGTTTTGTTAAAATTGTTGCTTTTCTATATAAAGTGTTCTTAGGATTCAGGAACATTTCGGCTAACGTTGACGGAAAGATCATGAGTACATATTCGACGAGAAAGGCACTATTACCACTAGGTGGATTAATCTGGGTTTTTAAAGCAGAAAATGAGCCATTTTTCATATCGCCCCCTTAATGCTAGAACTAAGTAACTCGTTTTGGCAAGTGCTGGTAAAAATGATTGGTTAAACTTATCCTGCTATAAAACAAAGTTTTTGTTGGTCTTAAAAGATGAATTATTATGGGTTTTTGTACTTTCAATTGACAAACTTTTGTTTATTGTGGTGTACGTTCAGATATAAACAAATTTCTCAAATTTCAAATGTTTGGAAAAAATATGATGGGCTTTCTGAATCCTCAAAAACAATCTCTAGAAGAATTACTAAAGATCAAATTCATGAATATTGTGAAGCTGTGGCTCAGTTTATTAAAGCATCCGTCTAGCGAATACGGAGTAGTGAGCTCGAATTCCATCAGAACATGATTTTTTTTTCATAAATTCATCTTCCAATTTATCGATATACAACATTCTGTGCCTTTTTATTTCAAGTGTTTTTCAGTTTGTTTCAGACATATACCAATATTAATAACATAAAATATTATCTGGAATCATGTCAGGGAGGTATGAATAGACTGCAAATAAAAACCCACAGTTTCGTAACATTGATAAAGCGTGCAGTTATTCTTAGGGCACCAGACACATAATATTTTCTCTCACTGGAAACGGGAGCCAGTGCGCTCCTATTCTAAGAGTTCCATCACACGTCCTCCACGACGAGATCCACTCATGTATCCCCAGCAGCAGTAGCAGCAGCAGGACTACAGGTGGCAAATTTCCAACAAGCTGTTGCTGCTGTGTTTTCATCGCATTTCGCTCACCAATATCTCATTCACCTCTCGCCGCGCCGCCCCAGGTCCTCTCCACCAAGCTCTATCTGTTCAGCTCCTCGGAATTTGAAGTCCAGGCCAGGCGCCACCGCCGCGCCGGTTAGACAGTCGGCAGCACAAACACCTACATCGGAAGCAATCGTGTTGGGCTCTCTAAGTTGTGGCAGTTCGAGAAAAATGGATTTCTCTACACTGGCGGGCTGGTTGTTTCGGAGAACGCAGCTAAGAACAGGAATTCATTCATGCAATCCGGTTTGCCATTCTCGTCTACACCGTTATTTCGGGCGTAGGACCGACTGAAAGCGGGTTCTCTGGGTTCTGGGTTCCATGAAGAGATAGCGTGTTTGGTCACCTGAGAGGAGGCGATAGGAGGGCAACGCATTAGGAGAGACGAGAGACAAGGATACCATCGCTGGCACTGGCGACGACGACGATGACGACGACGACGGATAATTTGCTCAATAGCAGTGAGCAATTTTGTTAACTCGAGCTGCAATTTTCCCAAATTTTCACCGTGATCGACGATGCCTTCTGTCGTGTCGTCTATCCTTGTGTGACCCAGTTTTCCGTGGTTACATCAAAGCAGAGTCGAATTGAGCAGGAGTTGTTTCACGACGAATGATGCGCGTTTCAAAATAGAGGTTCGCAACCGTTAAGCTACGGTTCATTTATATAAGAAAATGAAGTCTGGTGATTCAACTAATTTGTACGTTTGTGTTATGTGAACTAATCGGGATAATTTGAACAGTGTATTAATAGGATGAGATTGACTGCTGGAGCTTTATAATTTGTTCACATAAAATATCCCTATGCATCCTCCATAAGGTCTTCCTCATTTAGACGGCAAATATAACCGAAACAGTTGAGGAGCAGGCTTTGTCTCAGTTGAGACGTTACGACATAATATTCAAATTGACTTTTTTCAGTGACACTCATTTTTTTATCTGATTTTCAGCCCTCGGCTAGTTCATCTCGGGACCCACGCTTTACTTCCCTTCCTAAGGAAGAGCTCACATTTTGTGAGTTTGTCGGGAGTGGGATTCGATCTCAGGTCCTCGGTGTGATAGTCACGTGTTCTAACCATCCAACCAGGTCCGCTCCCCAACACTCATAAAAATACTAAGGATTCCTCGATCTTCTGTCGCAATTAACGTCTAACTCACATTCCTTACCCAATTTTCTTTTGTCGAAAGTATGTCTAGACACGAGCAGTAATTGTTTCGGAAAGATTATTTGATATTTTGTTTTGATGAATACTTGTGAATAGCGAGTACCAAATAGAAAAAGGGTCAAAAAGTTAACATGCTGTTGTTGATTAGGTTTTAAGACAGTGATGTCATCGAAGTTACTCCAAGTTACTCACTGAGTAACCAGCTCTTGAGGTCAACAATTTTTGTTTGTTTGATTTTTATGTTGTTTTTTCATATGCTTCATACGAATTTCCGAAAAATTACCCGAAGTTGTATTCAAAGTTCTTTTATAGAAATGAAAATTTGGATTTTTTCTTCCTCTTTTCTAGGTATAAGAATATCACCTCTTTTAATTAATCGATATTGTTGTGCCCACAAAAGAAAAACATCCATGATAAAGACTGGACTTGAAAAAAAAGAGATACACGAAATAATATATAACTTTTGATAGTGTGGCCAAACAAAGCTGATTTAACGAGGAATAGCATATAATGTGTAGTTAATACCATAAAAAATCATCAAAATCGGTTTAGTATTGGCGCAGATATTGTCGATAAGTGTAAAATTAGCTCCCTATAAAATACACGTTAATAAAAAATAAAAGAATAAAAAAAAAAATAAAAAATAAAGATATTGTCGAGACAACAAAATATGATTTTGGAAACTTTGTCAACCATTTTAAAAATTGTTTAGTAGGGTGGCCCAAACTTTTATGAAATACAAAAATTTTGGAAAATGCCAAGTCTTACCTCCTGAATCAGTTGTTTTGGACTCCCAGAAGCTACGTTCAAAATTTTAGCAAAATCGGTTAAGCCCAAGAGGGCGCTCAAAGTGCTTGAAATTTGTTTGGGAAAAAGTGGCCAAATGTATGCAGAAATCTTAGGTTTTCGATTTTTTGCCGCTAGATAGCGCTGTAAGCGTGTAATGATAAAACCCCTTGGTATTATTGTAGGTGACTATATATCAAGCAATTTTGTCGAAGACCGCAAAGTGATACGACGCCTATTAAAAAAGTTATACCCTAGGTAAAGTGAAACGAGACATTGTGGTTGTTTTTTCCAGTACATGTAAAGGAATAATATCACAATACTTCGCCTCACTTTGCCTAGGGTATAACTTTTCTCACAGGCGTCGGATCACATTGCGGTTTTTGACAAAGTTGTTTGGTATATAGTCACCTACAAGAATACCAAAAGGTTTTGTCATTAAACGCTTACAGCGCCACGTAGCGGCAAACAATCGAAAACCTAACATTCCTGCATACACTTGGCCACGTTTTCCCATACAAAGTTCAAGCACTTTGAGCGCCCCCTTCGGCTTAACCGATTTTGCTAAAATTTTGAACGTAGCTTCTGGGAGTCCAAAACAACCGATTCAGGAGGTAAGACTTGGCATTTTTCAAAAATTTTGTTTTTCATATAAGTGTGGGCCACCCTATTGTTTAGGCTACAACTTTGTTGTTAGCCCATCAAAACGTCTGAAAGTATGACCGTAACTTCCCCAGGTAAGGCATAATAAGTGGCGAAAATTTCGTCATAATCGGTTCAGTACTTGTTTTCAAACAACTCAAATGAAAAAAAAAATATTTTTTTTTAAGTTTTGGATATTATTTATTATGATAAATAAATAAATAAATCAGTGAGCACTATTTAGACTGTACTGCCGTAATTCTGCAAAGTGACGTAAGCGACATTGATAGTTTTGGCCCATTTTTTGGTTATTATGCATAAACCTCTTGCTCATCCTCTAAGTTTCTTTCCATAGATGATAGATTACGACTAGATGTTGCATTCTTATACAACAGGCATACCACAGTGTTATTTTTACACCAGATATTATACATAATATACCAAAAAATATCGACATTTTGAATGGCGCTTACGTCACTTTGCAGAATTACGGCAGTGTAGCGCTGGCAACACTGTTCCGATTTTTATAAAGCTTTGACAGTGTGAAATTGTTGTGTTAAATTGTTTTCAGTGAAAATTTTGGTTGAATACTTTCAAAGTTAGAGCAGTTTGAATTTGACCATAACAAAAACCACATCTGCTTATTGTGACATAGTACTACATATATGGCTATAACTTTTGAACGGTTTGACCAAATTGAATGAAATTTCGACACAATACTTCTACATACATACATTACGTACAGAAAAATTTTCATTGAAAACGGTTCCGCATTTTCAACTCTACAGTTTTAGGTAAAAAGCGATATTTTTCAAAGCGTTTGTTTGCCCAAAGTTCTTAAATGGTAAGTCACTTGTTTCGACGATATCTCTGCCGACACGTAACCGATTTTGTTAAAAAAAATATGGTATTAGCGAAACATAATGTACTATTCCTGGTCGAAAACTTGGTCGAAAAATCAGCTATTTTTGTGCGCGCAATCAAAAGTTATACATTATTATGTTTGTCTAACTTTTTTCAAGTCTAGTTTTTATATCATTTTTCTACGTTCCCATTCCCAACCGTGTTAAAAAGCTGCTTTTTTATTTTGAAAGGGCGGAAGAGCTTCTTATTGTCTATAGTGATTGCTCATGTGAATTTTAATATGGCTAAACTAAATCCATTACTTCATTTTTTTAGTTTTTGATTTTTCATAAAATAACGAAGCATGTGGAGCGGACCTGGTGTGATGGTTAGAACACTTGACTATCACACCGAAGACCTGGGATCGAATCCCACTCCCGAAAAACTCGCAAAATGTGAGTTCTTCCTTCGAAAGGGAAGTAAAGCGTGGGTCCCGAGATGAACTACCAAGGGCTAAAAATCTAAAAAAAAAAAAATAACGAAGCAATGTTTTCAAAATCGGGTTTCGTACACATGTAAAATATGGATAAATGTATCTCTTGTTGTTTTTCCTGGTGGAAAATGTTTCTCGTTTTTGCAGAAACCATTTTTAAACAAAATTTTACAAAAAATGGTTTCTAAAAAAACGAAAAACTTTTTCTACTAGGAAAAAAAATCTGGAGATACCTTGATTCATACTCTACATGTGTACGAAAACCGATTATGAAAATATTGCTTCGTTATTTAATAAAATATCAAAAACCTAAAAAATGAGGATATGCTTCCAGTTTCGCCATAAAAGAACAATCACCTCTTTGATTCTAGAGCATTTTTATGCCACCCTCCTGAATATAATATAATCACTTATATCATTTTCGTAATCTTTCTGCGCTCTTAAAAACATAGAGTAATAATTCCTGGGAATAATGAAGTTTTTGTGCCTCGAAATTTCACCTTCTAAATATAAGAAACTGTCTTCGCATTTTTTGTGTCCACATACACATATGAAGAAAAAGTAAGTTACCTTTGTGAGTTTTCCAATTTTTTGCACTCTCACATGTGCAAAAAAGCTCTGTCATACTGGGACTTCTTCCAGGGATTTCTTCAGAAATCCCTTCAAATAAAAGACATATTTCAGACATTTGACACGGGATTTCTTCAGAAATTTATTCAAGACTTACCCCACAAGTTCCTCCTGAAATTCATCTACGGGCTCTTTTACACATCTATCAAAGTTCATTCGGAAATTTTCTCCAGGAATTTCTTTAGTTTTTCATATCTTCAGAAATTCCCCCAGTGATTACTTCACGCAATCTACTAGGAAATTTTTAAGAAATTCTGCCCTGAATGTCTTCGGAGATTTCTCTGAGAAATCCTTCAGGAATTCTTCCATTAATTCCTTTAGAAAAATTTTAGTTTCCTTCAGAAGTTTCTCCAAAGTTTTCTAGTTTTTCCAGAAAATATTTTGGGAATTTTGATAACACCTTCCCTTGATTCCCTTTCAATATTGCTTCAATATTGAGTTCCTTTTGAAAAGTCTTTATGGATTTCTATGAAAGATCTTTAGAACATCTTCCATGCATCGCTTCAGAATTTCTTCTAGACTTTCATCGAAATTTTCGTTATTGGATCCTCCAGAATTTTCACCAAAAATTATTCTAGAAAAGCTTCCTTGAGTGTCCTTTAAAAAAAATCCATTGATTTTTTCAGAAATCCGAACGAGAATTCTTTCAGAAAATCATCCACGGATTCCTTCAGTAATGCATTAAGCAATTCCTTAAGAAAATCAAAGGTTCCTGCAGAAATTTCTACAAGGATTTCTTCAAAACATCTACTACAGACTCCGTCAGAAATTCTTACAAAGATTACTTCAGAAATTCTTCTAATGGTTGGTTTTCCTGAAGATTCCTTCAAAACTTCCGTATGAGATTCCTTCATGAATTTGTCTAACGATTTCAAGTCCAAGTAAAACTTCAATGGTTTTCTTCCAAAATTAATCCATAGATTCCTTCAGAATTTACTCCAGAAATTCGGTTTTAATATCTATTTAAGTTTCTTGCAGAAACTCCTACGGTATTTTTTTTTTCAGAAATTCTTCCAGAAATTCTATACGAAATTTCTCTAGGGCTTCCTTCAGATATTCCCTCTCCAAGAATTCTGTTAGGTAGATTTCTATGGGTTTCTTCTGAAATTCCACCAGGGCTTACTTCAGAAATATTCCTTTGGGGATTCGTTCAATAAATACATCGGAAATTTATCTAGGGATTCTTTCAGAGTATTCTACAGCAACTTATGTCAACATTCTTTCAAAGATTTTTAAATAAATTCTTCCATTGGTTTCTCAAGAAAATTTTCCAGATATTTCTTCGGGTATTTCTTAAGGAATTCCAACAGAGATTTGTTCAGGAATTGTTCTGGTGTTTTCATTGAAAATTCCCACAACAATGTGTTTAAAAACTTCTGCAGGGAATCATCCAGAAAATCCTGCAGAAATTCCTACAGAGATTCTTGCATTATTACTTTCAGTGATTCAGGCAGGAATTCTTCAAGAGATTTTTTTGCAATAGTTCATTCAGAGAATCCTTCAGATTATTCTCGATGTATTTCCCCAGAAAATTTTTCTCCAACTTCAATTCCAAGTATTTCTCCACGGATATTTGAGAAATTTATTAATTAATAATGAAAATTTATTTATTATTTATTTATTATACATTTCCTATGAAATTCTACAGAAATTCCTTTAAAAATTACTCAAGAGATTTTTCTATGGATATTTGCAGACGCTTATCTATGCGTTTCCCCAGGTATTCAGGTTTTTTTTTACAGAAGTTCATCCACAGATTTCTCCACGAGTACTGTCAGAAAATCTTCCAAGAATTTTATTAAAGGATTTCTCCAGGAATTTTTCTAAAAATCCTTCAATTTTTTTTCGGGAAATTCTACCAAGGACTTACCGAGAAGTTTCTCCAAGAAGTTCTTAAGGAATTCGCCCTGGGATTCCTTTAAGAATTTCACGGGGATTTCTTGGGATATTCCTCCAAAGATTCATTCAAAAGTACTTCCTAAGATTCGTACAGGGATTTTAAATCCTTGCACTCGAATGTGGAGTTTTGCTGAATTGCACTCAAACGTTCATGGAATGAGAGATTCAAGCTGAAACTTTAGGCGAGAGCACGCTGCCCTTATCACAGAACTTCTTAGGGTTTCTTACAGAAACTCCTGCTGCGATTCCTTTTGAAATTCCGTTGAGAAGATATTTTTATCTCCAGAGACTTCTTAAGAATTTTAGGGATTTCTTTAGGAATTTTAGCAAGGGATTTCTTCAAAACTTTTTCCATGGAGTTTTTCAGAAACTCTTCTAAAAATTGTATTTTCTTGTTAAGCGTAGTCTACACATGCACAGCCATTCATTGAAAGAATCCTGTAAAATGATAGAATCGACTAATTCCATCATTTTTCTTGTTATTATGAATCCTTGCAGCAAATCTGCGATGTATTACTAAAATATAACAGTGGCCTGGCCTACTGTGCAGTGTTATTATTGTTATTAAAATCAGATAACGGGAACATCTCGTACCATCACATACGGAATGTGAATATGTAGCATGACAATGTTACAATGATTTTTGTAACACCGGTTGTTATAAAACATGTACCGTTAGTAGTTGAAATAACAAAAATTCTAGCAAAACTCGTTACAATTAAAACAAAAACATAGAAAGTTGAGATACAATCATAACAAGATTATATCAAATTTTGTTAGACTAATCTTGCGAAATCATAACAAAATTATAACAACTTCTTTTATATATTTCAGAAGAAATTTGTTAAAAGTTTGGTTATAAATCTCCTGGCTCAAGTGACCAAAATAACAAAAAATATCAATCTTTTTCGCGACAACACAAAAAATTTATAAATTTTGAAATAATTTTGTTACAATATATTTTTAGAGATTGCAATACACGTGTTACGAAATTATGTTAGAGGCAATTATATTATAACGCATAATATAACAAATATTGATATGCATCTGTTTGAATAAATGAAACAAGTTTTGTTATAAATTAGTTACTTAAATTATAACAATTGTTAAATTAATTTTGTTATGGATATTCACAGGAAAAAAAATCCGTATAACACAACGCTTCCCAACCTTGGCTTTCGCGACCCCCCAGTCTGTTGCCACCCCGCTTGTCGTAGAACAATCGCAGCGTGCCTGCAAGCAGTTGGGGGGTCAGGAAACAAAGGTTGGGAAACCGTGGTATAACAGAATTATATCAACTCTTGTTATTTCTAACGGGCGGTTATAGTATTGGCTCGGCAGTCTTATTTAAACATTAAGCGAACTACAATTTCCTCGCTCCGATGTTTCGGTCCTGGTTTGGAACATTCCTCAGGGATCTATAGTTTTATTAATAATATGGACAATTAACAGTTTTACAATTGACAAATAACGTTTTACTAAACGATTTTGCATAAATATTGGTGGATAAAATTAACATTTACTTACAAGAGCGAACAATTCTTTGTAAGTAAAAGTTAATTTTATCCACCAATTTTTATGTAAAATTGTTTTGAAAAACGTTATTTGTCAATTGTAAAACTGTAAATTGTCCATATTATTAATAAAACTATAGATCCCTGAGGAAGGTCCCAAACCAGGACCGAAACGTCGGAGCGAGGAAATTGTAGCTCGCTTAATGATTAAATAAGACTGCCGAGCCAATACAATATCCGCCCCTAGGTGATATCCAGTCGAAAATCCACCGTGTAATTTCTAACAACAGTTGTCATAATTTTGTTATGATCTTGTTATGTGCTTCTGGTCGGGTTGGTTTCCTGCGATAGGACACAGGTGTTTACCCCTTATGTCCTGGCCCTTATGCCTAGCACCTTAACTCGCTCCCAGAAGTTCTTCTAAAAATTTATTTACAAATTCTACTGGGATTACTTCGGAATTTTTTCCCAGGGTTTCCCTAAGAATGCCTTCGGTTCAATTTCCTTCAAGGATTTTTCTTTAGAAATTGCTCTTGCGGTTCCATCAGAAATATCTCCCGGGATGTCTGAGATCCCTGATGAATTTGTTCGGATGTTCCTCCAGAGATTTTCAGAAGTTCTTGCAGATATTGCACAAAATTACTGCGGAATTTTTTAAGGAATCCCTGAAAGATTTTCTAAGAAATCCCTGGAGGATTGTATCTAAAACCGCTTTAAAAATCCTGGAGATACCTTTGGAAACTCCTACAAGAATTTCTTGAAATTTTGTGGAGGAATTCCTGGACAAAAACTCTAAAGAAAATTTTAAAACAATTGTTTTATGTGCAAGTTCTGGATGAATACCTGAACTAGGAGAATACCCGAAGAAACACCTTAAAATAGTTCCTTTATCCTCCATTTGAGACTTATGGAGGAACTCTGCAAGTAATTCAAAAAAAAATGTTTGGGAAACTCTGAATAAATTTTTAAAGAAATCCTGAAATTCTGAAGGAATCTTAAAAAAATGTCTGCAGAAATCGCAGACAAGGGTTCTGGTAGAATTCTCAGAGAAATTCTTCATGAATCAATTTCTAAGGAATCCCTGGAGGATTTTCTGAAAGAATCCTTGGAAGAACTCCTGGTGATACCTCCGAAGAAATTTCTTATACAATTTCTGAAGGGATTTGTACACAAAAATCCCTAAACTACATAACCATTTTTCCTCATCAAACTTTTGAAAAGGGCGTAATAAACCTAATTTTCTTCTTATAAAAACTTTAACCCAAAAACTGTTTGTTGGATTGAAATGATATCTTCGAAGATGTTTCAAGATAGTTGAGAGAGTAATATTGATCGCGGGTCTATGTTGGACATAACATAGTTTAAACTTTCCAATGCCGTTCGTCTTTTTTATAATTTTTATGTAGAAGCTGACATTTGGCAATTAGCTTAGACAGATCAAATGCTTGTGATTATTTTTTCTCGATTTTTTATTTTTCATCCATTCCCGAAACAACCAAAGGAAAACTAATTTGAGATTTTTAATACCAAAAAAAAAAAATCTATGTACAAGTTTAAATGAAAAAAAGTGTAGATATTTTTTTCCTACATCTAACCGTATATAATTTACAGCGGATTCAAAAAATAAAAAAAATGTGGAAAATGTATGGGACCTTGTACAACGTTATTCCAGATTTTCTGTTAAGGTTTCATTGTTTTAGTTAAAAATTATTGATTATGTTTCACATTTGTGAATTTCCAGACCGTCTCAAATAATGTTTCACAAGATTCAATTGTAACTTTTTCTTCATTTTTTTAATATTCTGTAATTTAAGAGCGGTTCAATGTAGTTAAAAAAATATACATGTGAATATTTACTTTTTTCATTGAAAGTTGTATGTAAAATCCATTTTTGATATAAAAAACCTCAAAAATTGCCTCCTCTGCTTGCTCCGAAAATCGATAAGAAAAATCGAGAAAAAATGTTAGATGCAATTGACTATGACCATCCTAGGCCGCTTGACAAATTTTAGGGCTAAAAGTCAGCATTCTCAAGAAAAATAATTAAAAAATGCAGGATTTTGGAAAATTAAATTTGTATGCTATCTAATATAGATCCGTGATAAATATTACTCTCAGTGTATTTTACATTGTTGCATATACACTGTATATTATACAGGGGATAGACAAAATGATCGGGACAGGCAAAAATGTCACTTTTCAAAAAATGATCAAATAGCTGTTACTTTTTGAAAAGTGTATCGAAAAATCTAAAATTTTTACTGTAAGTTGATCAGTTAGTTGCGTATCGATGGTCCAATTTTGGGAAAGATCGGGCCATTCTGTGCGAAGTTATAAAGATTCTAGAAAAAGGTATAACTATCCGATAGTCAACTTATATTGTTATATTGTTATATCTCCGGATTCAATGAACCGAATGCAATGAAATTTTGACCATTTATGACTTACATAAAGAGCTCTGAAAAACGTTTGACTTAACTTGAAATTATAATTTACTTTCTATCAAAACATATTTATATAAAGGTCAATTAGAGGGAATTTAATTGAGCTATAATTAGTATCTTGAATTTTGAAACAATGCAATGTTGATGTTTTGGAAAAGTTGGTGTTTTATTAGAAAAATAGTCTATTTGTTATAATTTTCTTCCGTGTGAACAATTTGAGGTTATGTCAAAAGTTTTTCAAAGCTTATCATATAAGTCATAAACGCTCAAAATTTCATTGCATTTGATTCATTGAATCCGGAGATATAACAGTTCAAAGTTAGCTATCGGAAAATTTTGACTTTTTCTAGAATCTTTCTTACTTCATGTAGAATAGCTCGTTCTTTCCCAAAATTGGACCATTGATACACAACTAAATGATCAACTTACAGTAAAAATTTTAGATTTTTTGATGCACTTTTCAAAAAGTTACAGCTATTTGACCATTATTTGAAAAGTGAAAATTTTGCCTGTCCCGATCATTTTGTCTATCCCCTGTATTGTACACTAGTTTATATCAAGATAAAATGGTGTAAAGTAAGTTAAATCAAATTTTTTTGGACGTAAAATCTTGAAGCATTTGAAGGCAAAGTGCCTTTAACCCTCGAGCAGTCGCGTCTTTGACCACCTTCAGCGACACCACGCAATGCACCAGAAGGGTTTTTTCCTGTTTTTTTTTCAAGCGTAATTTTTCATGGTACTCAGTACACGATGCGACCGCTTCCGGGTTAATTGACAAATTGAGAGATGACTTTGTAAAAAAATACCACTTTTTTTTGGTGGGATTCGATATCTTAGAGCCGAAAGAGTGATAAAGTTGTGAAAGACGGACTCGGTCAGGGTGGTGTTTCGAATCCAGTTTGACTTTCTATTCCGCAGGATCGTAGCTTGTTCTGTGGCTTAGTTGGTTAAAGTGCCGGACTAGCGATACGGAGTCGAGGGTTCGAATCCCACCAAGACAAGTGGGAACTTTTTCACAAATTTATCTCTCAATTTGACAATTAAACGCACTTGCCATCAAATGCTTCAAGTTTCCACGTCTATTTCAGACATACAGACCGACTGGTATAGCAGAAAAGAGTAATAAAATCATTGTCAATATTTCTTGCTAAGGTGACTTTAATACTTTTGGCAGTTTTGTTTTCTCCGTCCGGTGGAATTTTTGTCTTCCAAAATCTCTAAAACTTAGGTAAAGTGTTGACGTAGAAAACAAAGCTGCCTCCAAATGTCCAATGTACTTGAAATACAGTCAACTATTTCAATCATTAAGTCAATCATCTTCGTACCAGCTTCCACCCAATGCAATGAGACACCCCTGTAACTTTGAAGCTCGGAATCAAAGCCTCGGTTAGTAATTAGGAATCATATGCACAAGTTGCGACTTAAATTATCATAATGTGAATGTGACGTTGTTGGTTTCCAATTAGGCCCTCGAAGATGACGTTGACACCGTGTCACCGTGCGAAGTCAACTCTTCTCCTCATCGTAGATCGGCGGGTGAAAGTGAACCGTAAAGAAAGTGACGTTATTTTCGAAAGGTGGTTGCCAAGGGATGCGCACGTTGGCTGGAAATAGAGTACGCGGTAGTATCGTTCCGAAATATCAACCGATGAGGACGGTGTAGTAGTGGTATCGTGAAGGAAATCGTGTGGAGGAGCCAACTGAATGACTCCCACCACGGTGAGCAGCATCGGAATCACGAGTTCGCCCACACGAGATAAACCTTGCTGTGAATGGTTGTGGCGGCAAGTCAGGTTGAATCGGGGTACCTAATGTTTACTGAAATGTTGTGGGAGTGCATTTGGTGTATTAATGATGATGACCCGGGGAAAGGCTTCGGGCTGTAAGACGAAGTTAATCAGATGAAAGGTTCAGAGAACCTTCAGTAATTAGCATTGAGGTAACAGAAGAAAAAGTTCCAAGAAGGAATACCGTGCAACTGTAGGTTATGTTTGTAGATATTGAAGTAATTATTCAGAAATTATACTTAAGTTAAGTACAGTCACTATATATGTATACAGTCTGGCGGAAAGAGCTTTTTATTTATTTATTAACACAAACATATTATGAAAAAATCGGTGGATTAGATGATGCGAAAAAATGTTCATTTACATTGTGAAAATATGAAGGCTGTGAAAGCTTCAACATTTTCTAAAGTTGTCAGTACAATTGGTCAGATATTTCAGTTGGCAGTTCTTAGGATTTCCTATTCGCCAGGCTGTATTTATATATAGTGACAATTGTTAAGCAGGTATCTTCCGTATGCGTGAAAATCTTTGCACCATAAATAACGTTCCTGTTTCATCTAAATTTTACTATACTATACTAAGTTTGAAATGCAACCAATGCATTGTTACGAGTGTAGATATAAAGGCCTTAACTCCAGAATGATTTGGATGGCCTAAGCAATCGTCATTGATGTGGAGTCAATCTCGCATAGTCTAATTTACAAGTGTGGATCTAATGAGATAAGTTCTGACATGCATACATTAGTTTTGTATCCTATTACAAGTAAATGCCTTACAATCAAAACTTCAGAGCGTTTTATGTTCCCTAGAACATCATCAGGTAGCCAGGGCCCGTGACGTAGTGGCTACACGTTCACTCCTTAAGTGGATGGTCATGGGTTCGATCCCAGCCCCGGCAATTGCCATTTTTCGTCAGTTGCTCTTCCCCCCGAGAGCGGCTGGCATCTGACCCTCTTCTGAGCATATGCTCTAACGGACCCGGAAACATGGATATCGACTAACGGCAACTCATAATGGAACCCCAAATCGGACTGGAAAAGGAACAAGAGCCACACTCCAACATTCTCGTGCTCATCATTCTACCATGGATAGGGTAGAAAAGTGACAGCAGCGCAAAGGCAACCAGTTCGATATAGTAGAATTAGAATAGAATAAATTTAGGCAATGTACAAAAAGTGTAGTACAGCTGCTCATTGGAATCGCTCACGCAGTGCCCTAGTGGACAAAAGAGCTGTAAATTAAGTTAAAAGGATGAAGAATAAAAAAACACATCACTAGGTCATGACCACCATCATCTCATGTTTCAAAATATATCTTTGAATGTAATGAATAAAATTCAAGTGATTTAAAAAGAAAACGAAATTATTTGTATTCAGTAGACTAAGTTCAAAGCTTCTGGATGTTTTGGTTAACCTGAAGATAAATGTTACAGCTGTAAAAGGACATATGTATATCATTTCTACCTAACAGCTGCAACCAGTTTCATATCTGCTTTGGTCTGCATCGGACGCAGCAATTGTTTGATCCCATTCGGTCAGTCTATCGGAAGGCTTTTGTTTAGTCGCCTTTAGTCAATGTGAACACATTCGGTTATTTTTTTTTCGATACCGCTAATCATGGAAGTGGTCCGCAATATGGCACAGTTTAAGTTTCCACCAGGGTCTCAACAGCCGTCATGGGCGGAGATCGCCTCCTTTACAAAACGGTTTCATTCCGATGTGCTGCAAATTGAAGCAGTATACAAGCTGCCGGGCAGAATACTCTGCATCAAATACAACACGGAGGAAGCAATGGAAGCAACAATGATGCGGCGAAAGGAACCAAATAAATTTCAATATGCTGATGGAACCACGGTTGATGTGCATTTGTCAGTCGCGGGAAAGAATAACACCTACGTACGCGTGTTCGATATCGCACCGGAGGTACCCGACAACAATTTGGTTCAGGCGTTTGCAGAGTACGGGAAAGTGGAGAGTATTGTTCGGGAGAGGTTTCCATTTGTACACAGGTGTAAGAGGAGTGTACATAGAAATTGAAAGGGAAATACCGCCTTCTTTAGACATCAGTAGCTGGAAGGTGAGAATCTTCTACGAAGGTCTCAGAGACAAGTGTTTTTCGTGCGGCCTGGAAGGACACCTTAGGGATACTTGTCCCAAGCGGAAGAACAAAAAACCAAAGGAAAAGAAGATTGGAAAACCAGTTTCATATGCGGACGTCGTGGAATCTGGTGCATCAGTGATGTCCGATGAGGTGGAAATCATAGAAGTGGAAACCATACCGGAACAAGTAATTCGACAACCTAGAGAAGATATAGCGGAACTGGTGAGAGCGGAACTGAATAGAAAGGAAGAAGAAGAAGCGGAACAGCAGAGACTAAGGCAGGAAAAGGCGATGGCCGGCCTGGCTAAAATTGCCAATGCGTTCGAGGCCGCAATGGAGAAACATGAGGCAAACGAGCGTCGGAGTAAATTTGCAGCGAATGGATCTTCGTCGTCCACGGAAGTTTTGCGTCCGAAGAAGACAGCAAGAAAAAGTTGATTTTTTTTTTGTTGAAACACAGATAAAAATAATGAGGTTTACACGTCATGTAAACTTCATATTAGTCATGTAAACTTAAGTGTAAGATGATTTACATGATATTTCATGTAAATTTGCGTTATATGTCATGTAAACTCTCAGAGTCATGCAGAATTACATGAAATATAATGGAAGTTTACATGATATTTTATGAGTTTTACATGACATGTCATGTAAACTTCTGTGATATCCCACGCTCCAAACATGTGCATCATATGTCACAGAAATTTACACTCTTTTTTCGATCTGTGAACATTGTAAGAAGATATTTTTTTTTATAAAACAGTTAATCGGCTCCGTTAAGTGTACAGCACATATGAGCCTGACAAATAAATCGATTGAATAAAAAAAAACAGCTGCAACCCAAACAAGGAGTTTTGGGCAATTTTCTTTAAAATATATCACATTTACATAGAAATATTACCTAAAATCGAGTGCAAAACAAGAGGTGTACACTACATTTGCAGCTATATCTCCGAAATGTTCTATCATTACATAACCTCCATATATGCATATGATAGCACAACTAATCCCCTTGATAGAACCGTTTTGATTTTGAAAATCCACCCACTACGTCAAAAGGTATGAGTAAAAGTATGAAAAAAGATTGTCCACATCCTTTAAGGGTTAATCCAGTCTCATGATGGCCCAGTGACATTTTGGCCGGATCTTGAGAATTGCCAATACAGGCAGGAAGCAAAAATTGGTATAACGACAATAATGTCCAGTTTGTTCCGAAAACTGGTAATCCGCCCAATTGTCCCCAGTTCAGGCCTATTGAACACTATTGCGCAATCATGAAGAGGAAACAGAAGGCTAAGGGTGCAAAACGACCATGCAGTTGAAACTTTGGTGGAATATAATCGCTAAACCAGTAGACGAAACTGTTGTGCACCGCCTAAAGAGTCATATTAAGAGAAAAGTTCCAGAATTCCTTCAAATCCGTGCCGAATAATTTGTTTTGTATTTTTCTCTTGAAATGCAACAGATAATATGCATTTAAGTGAAAACCGCATTCAAATTAGTTGTTTCAAATCCAAACGAGACCAGCATAATGTTGTTTCATTACTTACTAAGTCGGCCATGCTTTATGAAGCCGAGACTTATGATGCTTTTACACAGGATAAAATATTTGACCAAATACAAATCAATGTTCAAACAGATGAGTAGGGTCAAGTGGGGTAAAATGCCATTTTTCAAACTTTCATCGTTTTCAATGATAATTAGCCTCACTTGTTAGGCTTTCAAGGTGGTAACAGCAACTAGACAATATTTGCTCGATACTTCAGCAAAAATATTCACTAAACTAACGCATTTTCATCGATTTATAGCGATTTCAAAAACTGGTTCGTAAAACGGAAGTGGTGCAAAAAGGCCATCTGCCATGGGGTAAGATGCCACTTCATGAAAACGTTCAAAAATTACGTCCATCATTTTTCGGACATGTCTGACTCCCTTTGCTCCTCTGGTCCGCTATTTTCGTATGCTCAATACATGGAGTGTCACCCCTCTCCCCGCTAAACGATGGTCGTCATATTTGAATGACCCCTAACATGAAAATCGTAGACATCAACAACCAGGCACCTCCATGCGTGTCTCAATCTGCTTGGAAACACTTGGCTGGTAATAAAATTACCAGAAAACCTTAATTGCAAGTACGAAAAACCGGAAGTTGATAGTTTTCATTGGGAAATCGAAAGATTTTCCATGGGTATGGCGGCCTAGCTTCTAGAAGAATGTTTTATGTAAACATATCTTGACACCATTCACCGATAGTTATGGTCAAATCACATCGAGGAATGATTTTATGAGTTGGGCCATTTTACCCCATCTTGGCATTTTGGGCTCTGTTCCCCTACTGTTTTGTTCATTCCTTGTCAAATATTTGACCCCGTGTACTCGGGGCGTTGTTCCTGCATTCCGCATCCCTAGCCAAAGAACAGTCTGTATTGCTGGTGTCTAATTTGGTATGCGTCGAGAGCTTGGGTATCATTACCTTTTATATGTGGTTTAGTTGGCTAAAGCATCGGTCTAGCGAAAACGGAACCCACCAGAATGCGATTTTTCCACTTATTCATTTCCCAATTTGTCAATCAACAACATTCTGTGCCTTCTTATTAGAAGTTTTCAGCAAGCAAGCATTTCTCTGGATACACAATTAAAGTTGGATTAAAGTGAAAAAGGGTCCCAATACAGTCTCAATGTAGCTAACTTCAATTTGGCTTCATTACTTGGGAATTATCTATCGAGAGATTATTGGACCGGTTCGATTACCATGGGTTTCGAAAACTCCGAACTTCCGGAAACATGCCCTCAAACTATACTGATATCCACATCGTTGGGGTTAGGATATCTTAAAGCATTCACGGCCAGCATTGGCCCCACGGGAATCCTGTTCCAACATGACAACATCGAAGCCAACACCTATTATGATCTGATACTAATTATAGATATTTTCTCCTGAGGCAATTCCAGGATGATTTATTTTGCCGCAAGCCGACCGACAATCCCGTGCATTGTATGGTATAAAATCATGTTCGCGAAAATGCGGATTAATTGTCTCGATAAACAATGAGAGTCTCAATCGAATGAGCCCAACATTTTTTTTTTTTTAAATCGAGGGAAAATTGACGGATATACGATCATTTTAGTTCCACGAAGGCGCCACCAGTCGTACCCAAACTTGGTGCATTAATTTTAAACACACAAGGGGATTGAAAAAACATCGTTCTGGGTTCATGGAATCATATTTTAGTTTTTGTATACAACGTTGATTTATCCCAGGAATCATAGATTGTGTAATTTGATGAGTTTGCATCAGTTCTTCCAACATTTTGTTCTTTTTCGTATATGGTCAATTCAACCATTTCTTCACTCTTAGCCTTACCCAACGTTCACTAGGGTATCAAAAAAAGCCCCGATTTGATATACCGATTGGCTTGATTTCGTTCATTTTCGTAATACCGACGGAGACATCCCTAGATATATATTGATGGGATTGTGCAAGAAATTAGTGCTGGATTTCCACGGAGTCCTCCAGGAATTCCTGGAAGATTTCCAGCAGGAATTGCTTGAAGAACCCCTGGAAATCTTCATGGAGGATTCCCACCACGAATGCCTAGAGAAATCCCAGCAGCATTTTAGGAGCAATTACAAAAGAAATTCTCAAAGGTATGTTAAGAGGATTTCCAGCAAGAATACGAAAAGAAATTCCTAGATGGGTGCTTACAGGAATTTTAAAGGGATCCCTGAAAAAAAATTGGAAGAATTCATAGAGAATATACAGCAGGGATCTGTGGATGAGTAGAATAATAGGAGGACTCCCAGCCAGAATTTCTAGAGACAACTCCAAAGGAATTCTCGGATCAACTCTGTGGGGTGTGAACAAAAATTAGTAACATTCCCCTTGGGTGTCATTCCCCTTGCAAGCGTCGATGACAGCAAGCATCATGACGAGGTGGACAGTGTGATGCAATCTCATTGAGGAGTGGAGCTTTGGCGGGGCAAGTCGCCTGCATCGCGAGACCCATGCCAAGTGATTCTACTGCAGTTTGCTAAGATGGTTGGGAACGGATTGTTATAGTGATTTTCGTAATATTCACAATCTCAAAGAGAATTCACGGAGAATCCCTTGGGAAAATCTCTGAAGGAATCACATGAGGAATTTTTGGAGGAAACCCAGCAGGCATTCTTGGGGAATTTCCAAGGGGAATTTGTGGAAGATTGCCGGGATCCGTGGTCACACGTTCGCTTCATAAGCGGATGGTTATGCGTTCGATCCCAGCCCCGACACTGCGTCAATTGCTTTTCTCCTCGAGAGCAGCTGACACATGACCCTTTTCTGAGCTCATAGCTCTAACGGACCCGGATATTTGGATATCGGCGAAACGGCAACTCATTATGGACCCATAATCGGACTGTAAAAGGAACATCAGCCACACATCAATATCCTCGTGCTCATCATTCTACCAGAAAAGTGAAAACAGTACAAAGACCAGATCGATATAGTAGAATAGAACAAATTCAGGCGCTGTACAAACTGTAATTGCAGCTGTCAGTTGTAATCGCTCTCGTAGTGCCCCAGTGGTCGAAATAGCTGTAAATTAGGTTAAGTGGTTAAGAATTAAAAAAATGGAAGAATCTTTTGAAAAAATCCGTGTTGAAATGACAGAAGGAGCTTCGGCAAGGATCCCAGTTGGCATTCCTAGTGGATTTCCCCTAGAGGAATTCCCGAAGGAACTCTTGGGAGCTGTCCATTGATTATGCTAGAACTTATGAGGGGCAGGGGGGGGTTTGAGAAATCTTTCGCGCCATACAAAAATATTTGGGCTCTCTTTCAAAAAAAGCTAAGGCTTTACAGTTGATGGTAGAAAGATGGTTGCCATAATTTGGTTCGAGTTTCTGACACTAGGCGTTGCTTGTTGCAAATCTACGTTGCCGAAGACGATAACCCTGCAGGATGCATAACCAGAGCTCTAGAGAGTTATGTAGTAAGAAGAAACTGGTCTAGAGCAGTTAAAGCATATCTAGATTAAAACTGAAGACGCAAGAATTAGGTACCAATTAATCTGAAGCACTTTTCCGATGGCAGCAACTCCCCAAGATGCATATCTAGAAATCTTGAACGTTATATCGATAGAAAAATAAAGTTCTAGACCAGTTACAGCCAATCAAGATCAATATCGAAGGTTTACAAATGTGGTACTAATCAATTCAAGGCACTTCTTTGAAGACTCTAACCCTTCAGGATGCATATCAAGAGCAGTAGATAATCATATCAAAGGATACAACTGATCTAGTTCAGTTGAAGCAGATCTTGATCAAAACCGAAGACATAACAATGTAGTAACAACCAATTTGAGGCTCTACCCCATTTGGCATAATGCCATTTGGCATAAGCCGTTTGGATAATGCCATTTGGCGTAAAGGTCATTTGGCATAATGGATATTTGGCATAATGCCGTTTGACATAATACGAAGAACAGCCTACTTGGTAAGAATATGCATAATGCCATTTGGCATAAAGGTCATTTGGCATAATGGCTATTTGGCATAATGCCGTTTGGCATAATACGAAGAGCAGCCTTCTTGGTAAGAATATGCATAATCCTTGTTATGCCAAATGGCCATTATGCCAAATGGCCGTTATGCCAAATGGCTATTATTTATGCCAAATGGCATTATGCCAAATGGGGTAGAGCCAAAACTTATATAGATCAGTTTCGGCAGATCTAGATCAACACAAAATCAAGTCTAGATCACTTTGCTGAAAACCTCAATCCTCTAGCATGCTTGGCAAGAGTAGCTATGGATGTTCAAGATAGCTACGAATACATATGTTGTTTTACCTCTGCATTATGCTATGCGCTATTAGCATATGTCTCTTTTTAAAGTAATTTAATGTTGTCACCATCAACAAAACAAGAACTTTGTATGAAATAAAATTTGAAAAGTTGGGTAAAAGATTCCTGCAAAAAAAATAAAATCATTTCACAGGCGGCTGAGAACGAGCTGCTCAAATTAATAGTTTCCACTTTTTTCCCATCACGATATTTGAAGAACAAGCTTTCAAGCACTAATTAATTTTGCTTCGACTTCTTCCGCTTATCGAGAAACATTAATCGCTCAATTGCAGCTCATAGTGGTGCCATGCCATGCCATGATTTTACAGAGCACATGCATCAAAACGGTTTCATTCCGTGAAAGTTATTTGTTGAACATGTTCCGCCATCATAGCCAATCTTGCCAGCATTCACAATGGTCTTGGAGCAGTATCTAAATGAGCAAAAATATTGCAATATGGATAAAAACCATGAGTACCGTTTTAAACTGAGGATTTGGGACATAGTAATCTGCTATTATTGGAGAAAAAATTGGATGCTCGCTAAATGCAAAAAGTACTCGATAAATCAGTGTATAAAAAGTTTGCTTAACCTTTTATCAGGTGCCACCTAAATGCTATTATTTAACAAGATAATGTCTCTTAAATCATAAGAGATAGAAATATGCTTTTTTCGGCACAACCTGATCAGTTTAACGTTAAGTGCTTCTTAACCCTGAGAGCTTTTATTGGTGTCTCTTAGCGGTAGCTTAGCTTACACTGACTGTACCTGTCAATGGTTGCTCCTCCGTGATTGATCTAATCTGGTATCAATGCCCGAGCAGAAGGGCATACCTTACAAATACCATGCGAAGAGCAGCATGTGCTCTAATATCTAAAATTGTTATTGCTGCGTTATTCTATGAAATGTTATAAGAACATCACAATAACAGTAGGAGGTATTTGAGCAGAGTTTGGTATTGTTGTAGTATTTGTTGGTTTAGCAGTGGAAATAACCGAAGAACAAGATTTGTTATTACATCATGAAGTCAACGAACAAATGAAACATTTAATAACAAGAAATGTTATTAGTTTGTTATTCAATAACTTTGGGATAACAAATACAGCACTTGAAATTTTAGGTATGCATTCATTATTGAAATAACAAGACTTGTTATTTTCTAGGTGTTATTTATACTAAATTTTGGTATTCGTTTTTGTTATTTTGCCTCTTATTACCAAGGTATGGTAGTATTTAAATAAATACCTTGATATGTTATTCTCTTGTTATTTTCTTCTGCTCGGGTGGCACTGAGATCCAAATGAATGAGGGCTGGGGCACTCCACTTATTTTCAAAGTGAATTTTAAGCAGCTCATACATTTTTTATCAATAACGGCGTCGGCCAAGTCCTAACAGCCAGTGAGATGAACGAGAGTAAGTTTCGGTTTCATAGAAACAATTCGCTCGCGCTTGTAGTTAGTGGGCACAAACGAGAGTGTGTTGTGGATTGGCATCTGAGCCGAAAGAGAGATGGATTTATGAAAAAGAGAGTGTCCATGGTGTGGGCCCGGAGTCAGTTTGACTTTCTATTTGGCAGAATCGTTACCTGTTCTGTGGCTTAGTTGGTTAAAGCACCGGTCTAGCGAATACGGAGTAGTGGGTTCGAATCCCACCAGAACGCGATAATTTTTTACAAATTTATCTCTCGTGTAGGCAGGGAAAGGAATGCTAGAGTGTGACGGCTGTTGCTACTGAAGACCGAGAGCACTCTGCTTTTTCACAACCTACACGGATAGGGTGTTTTGTTAGAGGGGAAGGATGGGAGTCACCTTTGGTCGGTAATGGAGTCCATGGATAGAGGATATCCATGGATCGCATCACCGATTGAGAATTTGTATTGCTCTGTATGAAAAAAAAAACTAGTGAATTGATTCTGGGACTTCACGTAGAACCCCCTTATTTTAAAATGCATTAAAAATAAGAAACATTTTTTTTCGAATACATTATATCTGCTAAAACCTAGCCTTAAACTAATGGTTTAATCGTTAATATGTTTTCCATCTAGATACATCTTCGAGACCATTGTGCACAGCAAAGGAATATCTACTAATTACGTGCCTGTGAGAACATTGCATCCATGCGCGCAAACAACCTGTCGAACTTTTGCATTTCATCGTGGTTTGTTCCGTTCGTCCACCCAAAAAAAGCAACAGTGTAAATTATTGCACTCGCACCGCCCGCCACTCGCTCGGGTCGTTTTATTTAATGCATCGTTAAAACTGCGAATCATAAATCATAAAGGCTCGCGTAGGTCGTCGGCGCATCGTTGTCGGTTGGTCTGGTCTCGTCGTTCAGTTCCCCTCCTGCTGTCCGTCAGTCAGTTGATTGTCTTCTGTTATTAGGTATGTGTTACGCCAACGAGGACGGTGGGGTGGTGGTGGCGCGACGACAGGCGAGGACGACGACGACGACGACGGGGACAGTAAATTTAATGCTCTATTTCCTTTCGAGCTTCCTACTTCCTTCCTGTTGTTGTTCCGACAAACCGACCAGTAAACTGGACCATCAGCAACCAACGCCAACGGCTACGACCTAGTGCTGGTTGGAGCTTGGGCGCTCTGAATGAACGGAGGCGCCGGGTCGCGCGTGTTTCGTCCATCTCTGGCGAGCGTAGACCTTCCTTAGGTACTTACAGTTTACTTGACGAGAATGGAAGGCATCGTGACTTTTTTTTCTGCGTTTCGTTTATGCGTCAACGTTTTATCTACAGTGTGGGTTGGTGGTGTTACAGACGTTAAAGTGACAGATGGCTTAAAATTGTTTTCAGGATTAGTCATGAAGCCAGTCTTGACCTGGTGAGGAAATTCTTCTCCCAGTGATATGGTGCTTTTATACATTAATCACAAGAGCAAAGTACATACATGTATATATCTTCTTTCATTGATTTCCACATGAACTTGATGAGTTCTCCTCATTGAATTGTACCAAAAAAAACCTGGAGGAATTGTCCTGTCGGAATTTTTGGGAAAACTTTTTGGTGAACTTCTTTGCGATAACCTTTGTATTGAAATCACGCTACATAAGTTCAGCTTTGGGGCCTCTAGTTAGTCTTGTGGATAGAGCTTTGGAACGCCAATCCAGAGACGGCGGGTTCGAATCCTGTCCCGGTACGGAACATTACTCTACGTCCCTGAAGAAAGTGTATCATTTTACTTGTCTCACAATTCATGCAATGGCAAGCAAAGAAAGCCCTTCAATTAATAACTTTGAAAGTGTTCAACGAACACTGAGTTTAAGTGAGGCAAGCCAAGTTCGAGAGGGAACGTAGAACCACTAAGAAGAAGAGGAAGAAGAAGTTCAGCTTATTGGATGCAGCGGATTAATTTCCTCCAACACACAGTGGAGCACCTAATACATCGAACCTGATCAACATTATTTTGACGTATTTTCGCAACCCAAATGAAACCCAAATTAGTAATGAAACGTATTTCATAATTTACATTGAATTTTATAACAATAAATTCTCCTAGCAGTGAGAAACAACTAATCTAACCAACTTCATCAAGATTTTTTTTTTAAATAATGCAACCATTCCCTAGAAAATCGATATAATGTGTCTGATTAGAAATCATCTCACTAGATGGCGCTCCTGCACAATCAATTTATTTCGCCGAAATCTCATTCCAACGAAATATATAATTTTAGTATTTTCTGCAAAGATGATCTTCTGATTAAGCGTTACCCTTGATGTAGTTATTAGTGATTAATTAGAAGGCAGAGGCACGTTATCCTCCATTTGGGACATTTGTGCCATTAGTGATTATAACTCTTACCGGGTGGCAGTAGGGTTTATTTAACTGATAATTTTAGCCCAGTAAAAACATACAAAGTCAGCATCTTTGACAAAAATCGCACAAATTATTGAAAGCCAGCTTATCTGAAAAAAAAAACATGTTCGAAAACACCTAACTTGATTCCATCCAAGGTTTCTTCAGGTATTTTTCTACAAATTCCTTTAGGGATCCGGGTATTTCTGTGGGATTCTCTCAGGATGGCTTCATGATGTTCCAATAATTGCATCAGGGGTTCTACAAAATTGTCACCAATAATTCCATCGATGATTGCTCCAGGGATTCTCATACGGATACCTTCAGGAATTTCTTCCGGAATTTCTGAAGGAACTCCTCCTGGTTTTTTTTCAAAAATTAATACAGGGATTCTTTCAGTGGTTCTTGCCAAGATTCCTCCAGGGCTTTATCTAGGAAATCTCTTTATCCTCCGGATTTTTTTTTCAGAAATTCCTCCAGGGATTGTTTTAGGAACTCCACCAGCGATTCAACTAAAAATTCATAGAAGGATCCCTCGGAATTGCTTCCGGTATTCCTCCTGGAATTCCTCCCATGATGCAAGAATTTCCCCTGGTAGTCCTCCCGGAATTGATTCCGGGATTCGTCTAGGACATAAAATTTAAATGCTAACTAGCACCACTATGTCTGGGTTGTGCGACGTCATAATCTATTGGTGCACTCTAAATTTACTAAAAAAAAATCTCTATAAATAATAAGCATCCCGATGTACGACAGATACAAACTGTACATGCTCATTAGCACCACCCAATGGCAGAGTTCCGAATCAAATGGCTCATCAACTGTGAATGTTTAACCTACCAAACAACTCCAAAGATACCATCTTTCTAAGTAATCAGGATCCTGATGATATGATATTTGTATGCTCACTAGCGCCGCTTTGTGGTGAAGTATCAAATCAAACGGTTCATCATCTGTAAGCAATTGCCCAATCAAACAACTTTGCCGAAGACACCAACTCTACTAGTAGTCAGGATCTTGCGATATATGAGATGTTATCGGAAATAGGTTCGGCTGAGCAGTCTTATTTATTGGAACAAACTATTTAATATTGTCCGACGTTTCGACACCGGGTTCGGTGTCTTCTTCAGGGAAAAAATACTGGTTGTTCTTTATCTTACGGAATGGTTGTTCTGTTACGGTCAGTATAAGGTTTTGGTCGGTACATATCATATGATAGGTCAATATTTAAAAAATTCTAATTTTAGTCACTATTGGTTTTGCTCACTCTTTTTTCGGGCACTTTTGAAGACAGAGTGAGCTAAACCAAGAGGGACTGAAATTAGAATTTTTAAAATATTGACCTATCACATGATATGTACCGACCAAACCTTATCCCTCTAATACCCAAATTTTTGATTTTGATCTAAATATCATTTTTCGTCATCTAAATTCGATTAAAACATGTTTTGGAAGATAATTCTTCTTAATTCTCGATTTCGTGAGTTTCAGTTTTCGATTTTTCTAATTTTTATTTTTGAACATCCCCACACTTTTACATTTTTCCTGAAAGCCAATTTGGGGAACGGATTTTTTGGGATGAAAACATTTTGAGATTTTATGAGTATTGTTGAAATATAATTATTTTAGAGTGTATTCAATTCCCTAAAACTATTAAACAAGGATAGAATGATTTGAGAAAAATTTAAAATATGTTAAGGGTAGCGATTCAATACAAAATAAACAATGACTTCTAAAAGGTGACTAAAACATCAATTTTTCAATGATTTAAAAAAATTAAATACGCTTTAAAATACACCAAAAACCATTTTGTGATATACAGAACAGTCCTAAATATCAGCTAAAAATATAAAAAATTTGATTTCCAACGAAACAAAAATTACAAAAATGCTAAAACTATACCCCGTCTAAAGGCGGGATTGGGTATTAGAGGGTTATACTGACCGTAACAGAACAACCATTCCATAAGACAAAAAACTACCAGTAATTTTTTCCCTGAAGAAGACACTTAACCCGGTGTCGAAACGTCGGACAAAATTAAATAGTTTGTTCCAATAATTAAGACTGCACAGCCGAACCAATTTCCGATCTCAAATCCCAGTCGAACCAACATAATATATGAGATGTTATTTTTTTTTTTCAATGTTACATCTGTTTGTCTGTGATATCTCTTTGGGTTCATTCAAATAATACGTAACGCTAAAATTGAAAATTTTAGAACGCCTCTCTACCCCAAGTAACAATTTTTGTATGGGAAATTTTGAAATTTTGTATAAAGCGTAACACAGCACTTGAACCTCTCGCTCCTCCTATCGTTACGTAATATTTGAACGACCCCTTTTGAGCCGCAGGACGTGTATGTCTACCCATCTACAGAAGTGCGATTTATCCTATTGTTTTGAGCGTCTTGTCCGCTTGCTAGGTACGTTTCATCCTATTGATTGGGAGAATTTTGGAATTCTCTCTAGCGCCACCTAGCGGCAATTTCCTATACAAAATTGTTTATCACTAGATAGGCCTTGACATACGTAACATCTTTGCTGAAAACATCACCCTTTTAAAAAGTAAGGATAACGAAATATACAAGAATATACGTTGGGGTCCAATGGACCCCAGGGTCCCAAAACGAACCTTCATTTAAGGTATCCATTTGAGGGTTAAGAATGAATTTTCACAATTTAAAAAAAAAAAAAAATAACAGTCTGCAGGATTTCCATGTAAACTCACGATTTGAAGTAACAGGCATAACGTTCCTTTCTAACTTTCAAGTAGTAAAGGTGAAGCAATTTGAGTTGAATATGAGTAACTCTCGCTGAGTCCAGCCCACTATTTACACCTTGTCTTCAAAAATGTTTTGGGTGGCGATTATCTGAAAGTCCTCGCCAAAAAAGTGAGGGTAATGCATTTGGTTACTCAAATTGATGAACCCCCCCCCCCCCCCCACTAGTTAGAGCCACCACAATTTTTGTAGACCCTCAATTGGTGGCTGTTATAACCGTTATAACCGTTATAACTCGAAAGTTTCTTCAAAAACGACCTTAAAACGAAATGTTGTTGAAAAGAGGAAAGATAGAGCTACTATTTACAGTTATAAAAAATTGGGTCGGCCATATTGATTTTGGCCGTCATCTTGGATTTTTGTACCGAAACATTTTTTTTCATCATGTTGGCAATCACCGATTTTCAAAATTTTTGCATCAATTGAAAGCTAAGACATTTATACACAATATATCAAAAAATCAGATATGTCTTTTTTCCTATCAAAAGTTATCTGCAGTATTGTAAATCAAGCCCCGTTTTCTCCATCTCCATACATTTCCATACGCAACGAAATGCAACAGCACCAGAGTTTACGCCTGCATGTATACACATATAACCCTGCAGCAAAATTTCGGAAATTTTTTCGTTTTGACTGTTTCTCAATGATGCGGGAATTGCTTTTATAACTTTTTTAGTTTTTTGAAAAGCTTAAACCTTCAGCTTTCCATTCGTGGGTTCAGATTTTAAAATTGTGTTCGTAAACGACCGGCAACTGGCCCAGTACGCTGATTTACAGAACGGCAGATAAGGGCTTGTTCACAAATGTCATAACGCTGGAGGGGGTGGGTGGGTGTCAGGAAAGCCCAATTTTGGCGTTATGAAATTTGTGAATGAACCCTAACTTTGGATAGGAGAAAAAGACATCTCTATTTTTTTATACACTCTCGATCGAAAGTTTGGGGTCACCCCCTCAAAAACATGTAATTTTTTTAGGCCCTTATCTCCGCTACTTTGCGTTCGATTTCAAAACCCTAGGTCTAATTCAAAAGATAATAAGTCAAAGAAACTTTGAGCATGATTTAAATGAAACTTTTTCAAAAATGTTTGTATGTAAACTTAAGCAAAAGTTGACAAATTTTCTAAAAAATGAATATACACTTTCGGCAGTTTCGCTGGAAATTGTGTCGACCAAATGTTGAGATGAGAGCGGTTGTTCCCGAGAGGGAAACCGAAATTCTTAGAGCAGCCGACTGGTTTTCAGCAATGCTTAAACTGCGAATTTTATTAAAACAAATTATTAAACTTTTTCCTTATACTAATTTAACTTAAGACTACTCACAATTAAGTGGTTTCCTTTTCCACGACTTCCTTTCTAAATTGTCCAACCTAGTTGGCCGATATTGGGAACCGCTACCCTAGTCGGTGTACACTGCGTGAAAGCTATTTTTGGAGTCACAAATATGTGCGATTATTATTTACCCATTCACATGCAATTTCTCTAGGTTTCATCTACTTACATCAGAATCCACTGGCGCGGTAAGTTTTTTTCGCCGATATTCCTTGTTTCAGGAATCGCCAAGAACCGGTTTCTGCACGGCTAGGAAAAACATCCAGGTAAATAATTGACTCAAATTCACTGACTATTTACAATCGTCCTTTTCCTTCCAGGTTTACTTACGGGTATTTATCACTGTGTACCGCACTTCAACTTTGGTAGCTTCCAGCTGATTGTAATAATTAATCAAATAAACGAACTACAATTCAAACAAATGCAAAAACTACCGACTTTGATTTTTCTATTGCGATGGCGAAACTACACTTTTCATCTTGTTTGTTTATCGCTTTACACATCTCATCTCTCATTTCACCTACCAATACCAATGCGTGCGAGAACTGTCATGCTGCAGTTATGCTGCTACTAGACGGGTCCATTATTAGAGTGGTCCAGAAAAATTATTTTGTTGCGGCGTCGCAACAGCGGTAATATAACCTATTTTCTATTAGCTTTCAACTGCTTTTTGCCGAACTTGGCTAAAAAAATCTAGGAAAAAAGCTATTAAGTAAACTAAGTCTTGATATCATCGACCAAAAGCTTGGGGTCACCCCTCAATATGATGTTTCAGCCAAAAGTTTGGGGACACTTTCGTAAAACATGGAAAACTGATTTGGTGATATCTTCGTCATTTCTAGTTCAATTTTAATTCTTTTAGGCTCATTTCAAAGATAATTGACTAAATTTACGTTTGATGCCTTTTATTTCACGCATTCAACGATTTATATGTATAAATGTTATGTAAAGTAGATAACACATTTCATCAATTTTCAAAAAATGAGACAATTTTATGATAAGTTTTAGTATGTACATTTTAACAAATATGTGTGATTCAATGTCTATGCAGTAAGTACCATTGATTTTGAAACATAAGCCAAGAAGAATTAAAATTGAATGAAAGATGACAAAGATATCGACAAATCATTTTTACGATAGTGACCCTAAACTTTTGGCCGATACATCATATCATATGATACAACCAAAAACCAAAAACTCAAACAAACACGCATAACTGGATATCGGAAAAGCTATGCGCCAAACAACTGTAACATTTCGTTTCAATTTTAGCACTTTGGAGCATTACAATTGAATGAAAATGTCACTTTGTTTAGCTTTTGTAGACGCCATGATTCTTCGGCTTAGTGGGTAGTCTATACATATGATCATAAATGGCATGATTCTGGGACATTTCGAATTGACTTTTCGATAACTGAACATTTGATGCTACGGTCAAAGACGCTATTTTGAACATGTATATTTGTTTTCAACGAATAATAGCTATTTTACAAATTAAATGTGGGCCGAATATTGAGGACATTTTTTCCGCTATGTACCCAAATCGTGGCTCATTAGTAAAGTGACGTCAAAAACGTTGCTTGCGTATGAACCAGAAAGAACGAAGAGGAAAGATTTTGTGTGCGGTGACTGTAAAAATATAACACAAAATAATTGGGTTCCGTTGTTTTCGTAACTAAATTAAGAAAGAACTGTATTTTAAGTGGTTTATTAATAGTTTTGTGAAAAATTGGCTCCGAAAATGTTATTTGAAAGTAAGATTGGTGAACAAACAGTGATAACACTTCAGCAGAAATATTGAAAAAATGAGAGAATAAGTGGTTCTAACGCTCGGAAAGCAATAAGCCAACGTTGTATCCACTTATAGGCCAATTTTTGTACCATAGGCCAACATTGCATATCATCGCATCGAATCTTTTCAACGTTATAAAGCAAGTTCTTGAATGTTTACGTTTGTTTACTTCCAAGTGGTGAAACATGCTTTGCCTAGAGTGCGTGATAGGGTCAACATATCATTTTTGTTTTACTTATTCGTTTATTTGAAAGGCTCGGGCGCCACATGGGCATAACTGAGCCGAAATCATTTGTTTGTACAGTGATTTACATTTTACAATTTATTACTGCCTTAATACTATGTTAGTTTGGGAAGCCGAAGTACTCGCGGCTGATTCGAGGTTAGGGGAAAAAATTAAAATGGAAAGGAGGGAGTTATGGGTTTTAAACTAAATTATTTGCTAAAAAGAAAGGACTTTATCGGTAGGCAACGACAAGAAGAGGACAAATGAAAGGGGAACGACGACACACAGGGGCGAACAACAAAACCAAATGGCGGACAACGAAAACAAGGAACGGACTATATCAAACTCTGACATCAACACGTTTCAAAAACTGATAAATGAGATTCATGTATTCCAAATCAAGGACTGCCAACACTTCTCTAACGGGTTTCTATTGTTTTACTCGGAGCCGGAGAATTTCATGCAGCTCACATCTGACCTTACGATACTCATAGCATCCCCACACGACATGTTCGATATCCTGGTAAGCCACGCCACAGACACAGAAATTGCTTTCCGTGAGCCCAATACGGAAGGTATGTGCGTTCAACAAATAGTGGTTGGACATCAACCGATACATTACACGAATGAAATCGCGGCTCAAATCCAACCCTTTGAACCATGGCTTCTTCGACACCTGTGGAATGATGGAGTGCAACCATCTACCCATCTCTCCATTTCTCCATTTGTGTTGCCAGCTGATCAGGGTCTCCTGACGGGCCAATGCCAAAAAATCGTCGAAGGCGATTTGACGCTCGTAAATATCGCCTTCGCTAGCGCCCACCTTAGCCGAGAGTCCCGGAATCGAGCAATGTGAAGGTACCCAAGCTATGGTGATGGTGTATGAGCGTTTGGACAAAGCACTCAAGACTTGGCGTATTCCATTCAGGAAGTACGCTGAGTGCTTCATCAGTTTCATTGACCGAATAGCCTCTACAGAGCTTAGACTGTCGGTAAAAATGAAGTAGTGCTCAGGCTCTTCCACCTGTACTCTAAGGTGTAATATATGGGCGCTAGCTCTGCAATGTATACAGAACAGGGTTTTTGAAGCATGAAGGGTGGCGCTATGAAATTCATTGTAGACACCGAAACCAGTCGAGTCATCGGTTTTTGAACCATCTGTGAAGAACTGTCTGTCCTCGCTGACATGCCCGAACTTACTTACAAACTTGGAATACCTACGGAACGAGTAAATTCTGGTATACTGGTGATCTCATCCTTCATGGATAGATCAAAATCCACAGAAGAACTGTCGAAGTCTGAGAAGTTATCACGATTGGTGTGAGCCGAAGATGGGCTTACCTCCAGCGTCATGTACCAGTAGTACACAATCATTAAACGAGTTTGGGGGTTCTGTTCGAGCAGCTTCGCGAAATTTTCTATGACCATTGGATTCACGACCTCGCATCGAATGAGAAACCGGAACGACAACTCCGCAAAGCGGTCTGTCAGAGGCTGTACTCCAGCAAGTACCGTGATTTCGGGTGAAATTGATCACTTTTCGCAGTTTTTTGCGTCTTATTTTTGAATGTTTGTCGATATGGTTAAATTCAATGCTTTAAAACAAGTACGACCATGGTTTTCATCAGTCAACGAGGTTGAAACTTTTACAGCAAATCATTTCATTATAATAAATAACATTTTTCCTAAAAAATCAAAAAATTTACTTTCGGGGTGAAATTGATCAGTCAGTGAAATGCCTTTGTAAGTGCTGAAAATTATTTTTCCATCTGAATTAACCACCCTAGAATGCAGAAAGCTATGCAAAACTGTTACAAGTTTACTAAATTTTTAATTATTTAAGTTTAAAGTTTAATAAATCGAAAGAAAACGCCTAAAAGTATGCAATTTCCTCACTAATTATGTGTATCCATATTGTACTTCCGAAAAAGTGCAATTTTATGCATAAATTATAATATTTATAGAACTTTTGATGACGAAATCGGGTTTAGCAAATACTTGGCAGCTATGAACATTCATTCGAATATTCATTACATGTGCGATACAACTACGGTAACAAAAGTTTGGAAGTGTCTATGAAGATCGCCTAACACGCAGTTCCGGAAAATATTGAATTTAATACCGAAATATGTAACTAATTGACTGTAAAACATGTTAACTCATCATTCAATAACCCTTGAGCAAGGTGATGGCCATTTTCCACAAATTGTTTTAAGTTTAAAGCGTTATTTTTAACAAATAAAAATGGACCTTTCGTCGATCAATTTCACCCCACTGATCAATTTCACCCGAAATCACGGTACCTCTAAACTCTTTGTGTGAGTCAAGTTCATGCAACCTAACGCGATCCGAAGACAACGGTACTGAACCCGTTGAAGCTTCAGCAAGTGTGTTTTCGCCGTGGATTAAAAACAAAAGCTACCGTATTCTAAAACTGACAGAATGGTTGTTTGGTACAGCCTGATAAGATCTTCCGGGTGCGTTTCCGACCAGGTTCCGGTAACAGTTCGCATAAGGTTGATTCGCTTTTGGCAGTTTTGTATCAGATACACAATGTGCTTCCCACAGGTGCATTTGGAATCGAACCAGACGCCGAGATATTTAGAAGACATGCTATGAGTGATTGTCTTACCCATCAGATGGAGCGGAAACTTAGCCGGTTTGAGTTTTTTTAGAAAAGACAACCATCTCAGTTTTCTCCGGAGAGAATTCGATACCCAGCTTAAGAGCCCAAGTAGACAAATTGTCCAAAGTATCCTGTAGTGGTCCTTGCAGATCGACTACTTTTGATCCCGATACAGAAACAACACGTGCAATTTTCCATGAGACAATCATCTTTGTCTCTAACATAAAAATTGTAAAGAAGGGGGCTTGAACATGAACCCTGGGGAGCTGACCCATCTTGCCCCCGTAAAATGAGGTGGGGCAAGATGGGTCATGTGTTGAAAATTGCTTGTCAAGGAGCAGGTTTCAAACTTTATGACCTTTCTATACTCTTATATCAAAGCTGATTAGTGTATCTGAGAGTTGTGGTAGAATACAGAGAAATGCGATTTATATTTAGAAAGTTATAGGAATCCATTTCTTAGGTGACCCATCTTGCCCCCACTTACCATACACACAACAAGTACAAAAGTACAGCAAAAATGATAAACCGTGAACCTAATCTCAACACCTGATGAAACGAGCCATCTGGTTTCCGAACAACCACCGGCTCAGCTTAGAGAAGATCACCACCCGAAATCTGCAATCGCTTATTCATGAAGGCCAACAAGTTTGCTCTTATCTTAGCATTAGATGGTGTCCGTGTTCGGCTAGAGCTTCGCAAATCCACATATTTTCGCCCGGCCGGCTGCTTGCTAGTTGACACACCACCGGATGTGACTTAACTTCTTCTGGTCGACTTCGCCAACGCATGCAGTGAACCATTAAATCACCATTAACTTATCTTGCTGGCTGTTTTCGGGGAAGACAGAGGAACCCATTCGTCGTCGCTTCTTGCTGACTTCTCTTTGATGCTGCAACGTGGGTATGGGAGCTTATGTTGGTATATCTCTGTCTGTTTGGTTGGCTGGTTCAGAAGAAAAAGTGGCACATGAAACGAGCTGGTGGACCTCCTCGTGGTTGACCGACCACCAAAAGAACTCCAAAAGTCTGGGCTTTCCCATCGTACCACTTTGCAGGGACATCATTGCTGAAGAGGACGCGTTTTCAAAACAGAATTCCGGCGGCATCAGAATGGCAACTGGTGAATTTACGGTCGGATTATAATTAGATAAGCTGTTGGAAGCAAAAAAAAATCGAATACTACACAGGACAAAACGGGTTTTGTAGATAGTCTCATGGGCCATGGCGTATTGTAAACAAGGATACATTTTAGCAATGCCAGTCTTGAAAAGCATGTCGTAGATAGAAATGAATAAACGTAAACCAAGAGAAACAGACTGAGTTCCAGTGGGGCCGTTAGGCTATGCATATGAAGGTGAACAGTGCTGGCACTGCTCCACGTGACTCCACTATGAAGAAACAAAAACAACCCAAACCCAATATCTTCTATTGCTCTGCATCGTATGGCTCGACGCGACCCGGACTCGGACCCGGACGCAACCCTGGAGCAATAACTTTGATTTTGGCACTCAAATCAGAGGCTGTTAGCCACCGACGACGCCAACAATAATGAAGACAACGACGTCCGCGACGTGACATGGTTTTCGATTAGGTCGAAGCTAGCACCGCATAATCGAAATGAGTGATATTGTAAACACGGCACAATTTCGGTTCCCACCCGGCAGCCGCCGACCGTCGTTGGAAGAAATTGCTCAATTCATTAAGCAGTTGGATGCAGATCCAATGCTTATGGAGACGGCATACAAAACAGCAAACGACCGGTCACTATTTGTCAAGTTTGTTAACTTGGAAGCAATGATGGATGCGTTAAAAAGGAACTCGGAGCCGCGAAAATTTACCTACACAAATGGTGAATCTATCGTGGTACGTATGTGTATGGCTGGTACCAACATGCAATACGTTCGCGTGTTTGATCTGCCGCCGGAGTTGAACGACAATGATCTTGCACTGGTGCTAGGATCGTACGGACATGTGGATCGTGTGATACGCGAAAAATTCCCAGCGGATTTGGGACTGGACCATATGTTCACCGGTGTTCGCGGTGTGTACATCGACGTGAAGCAGGAGATACCGCCGTCGATCGAAGTACTTAATCGGAAGGGTAGGATTTTTTATAGTGGACTCAAGGACACTTGTTTTTCGTGTCAACAAACGGGGCACCGACGGGAATCTTGCCCACAGCGTGCAATTCGGAACAAGCGACTACAGGAACCATCAAGTTCGCAATCATACGCCGCCGTAGTATCAGGGAAAGTGACTGAGGAATTGTCTTCGGAAACAGTAGCAGAAAGTGAAATTGTTGAGATTCTGGAAAAAGAAATTGCGGAGCAGCCTACGGACCTGGCGGAAGAGCAGCAATGGGAAACAATCGTTTGTGAAACCGCAGCTGATGCAGACAAAGAGGTGCGCCGGAAAGAAGGTATAAAGGCATTGGAAGAAGTAGCAAAGGCTATCCAGGAAGCGATGACGAATCCACAGGCCGCTCAGCGTCGTGCCCAATTCGCTTCTAGGTCGGATTCTAGTTCCGGATCTACACCGAGGAAGAAATGCGCTCGCCGAACCCATTATTAGTGTTTTCATTTACATGAATTGTATTTTAGAATAACAAATTATTCTTTGCCACTCTCGGCTCAGTAGAGTTTTCAATTAAACAAGCGAGCCTTTAATAAATAAATTGGATTAAAAAAAATGGTTTTCGATTACGATAATGTTTAACGACACGCTCCACATAGGCGTAAACGGACCAACATCCTGGCCATAAGTCAACCATTTTTTTTTGGGATTTTCCAAAACCTAATACTTTTTGAAGATGAATAAAGTATTGCTTCATCATGTGGCAATCAATAAAACACTTTGCATAATTTTTTAAGAACAAATTCTTGAATTTGACGATTTTCTCTCCTGTTTTTTTCATTTGCATCAAAATATTGACAGATTGACAATTTTTAACCATTATCAGCATTCAAAAAGTTTTCAGATTCTGCACCATTCCGCGATCTAGATAAAATTACAATAAAATATAAGGCATACCCTTTGTGAATCGCTAGAGAACGGGTACCAGAAAGCAAGGGCGTAGCCAGGGGGGGGGGGGCAACTATATTCTTAGATGATCAGAGCTGATTTTGACTAGTAAAAATAAAATTGTCCTGCATCCTCGTATTTTTTTTAATGTATGCTGGAATTCCTTCGGTAATTCTTGGAGGAATACCTTCGAAAATTCCTGAGGGTATTCCTTCGGAAATACCTGGAGGAATTCCTTTAGAAATTCCTGAAGGAATTCCATCCAAAATTCAAGGAGGAATCCCTTCGCAAATTCCTGAAAGAATGCCATCGGAAATTCCTGGAGGTATTCCTTCGGAAATTCCTGGAGCAATTCTTTCGGAAATTCCTTGGGCAGTTCCTTGGGAAAATCTTGGATGAATACCTTCGGAGATTAGTGGAGGAATTCTTTCAGAAATCCATAGAGAAATTCGTGAGGAAATCCTTAGGTGAATTCCTTACGAAATTCCTGGACAAAATAATTCCAAACTTCCTGGAGGAATGCTTTTGGAAATTCCTGGAGGAATTCCTTCGGAAATTGCTGGACGAATGTCATTGAAAATTCCTGGAGGAATTCCTTCCGAAAGTCCTGGAGGAATTCCTTCGGAAAGTTGTAGAGGATTTTTTTCGGAAATACTTTTTGGATTTTTTTGGAAATTCTTCCTAAAGGAATTCCTTTGGAAATTCCAGGAGGATTTCCAT
Source organism: Aedes albopictus (assembly GCF_035046485.1). Taxonomy (NCBI): domain Eukaryota; kingdom Metazoa; phylum Arthropoda; class Insecta; order Diptera; family Culicidae; genus Aedes; species Aedes albopictus. The sequence continues at coordinate 80,936,511 of NC_085138.1, read as the reverse complement.
CGGAAATTCCTGGAGGAATTCTTTCAGAAATTTCGGGAGGAATTCCTTCGGAAATTGCTGGACGAATTCCTTTGGAATTCCAGGAGGAATTCCTTTAGGAATTCCTGGAGGAATTCTTTCGGAAATTCCGGGAGAAATCCCTTCGGAAATTGCTGGGCGAATTTCATTGGAAATTCCAGGAGGAATTCCTTCGGAAATTCCTGCAATAATTTCTTCGGCAATTACTGGATGAATTCCTTCGGAAATTGCTGGACCAATTCTTTTGGAAATTCCTGGAGGAATTCCTTCGGAAATTCCTGGAGGAATTCCTTCAGAAATTCCTGGAGGATTTTTTTCGGAAATTCTTTTTAGATTTTTTTTTGGAAATTCCTGGAGAATTACCGTCGGAAATTCCTAGCAGAATTCCTTCGGAAAATCCTGAAGGAATTCTTTCGGAAATTCCGGGAGGAATTCCTTCGGAAATTCCATTAGGAATTCCTTTAAAAATTCCTGGAGGAATTCTTTCCGAAATTTCGGGAGGAATTCTTTCGGAAATTGCTGGACGAATTCCTTTGGAGATTCCAGGAGGAATTCATTCGGAAATTTCAGGAGAAATTCCTTTAGGAATTCCTGGAGGAATTCTTTCGGAAATTTCTGAAGAAATTCCATCGGAAATTGCTGGAGGAATTCCATTGGAAATTCCTGGAGGAATTCCTTCCAAAATTCTTGGAGGAATCCCTTCGCAAAATCCTGGAAGAATTCCTTCTGAAATTTCTGGAGAAATTCCATCGGAAATTCGTTCGGAAATTACTGGAGGAAATTGCTGGACGAATTCCTTTGGAGATTCCTGGAGGAATTCATTCGGAAATTCCAGAATGAATTTCTTCAGAAATTCCTGGAGGAATTCTCTCGGAAATTCCGGGAGGAATTGCTTCGGAAATTCCTGAAGCAATTCCTTCAAAAAATCCTGGAAGAATTCCTTAAAAAAATCAGAATTCTTGGAGGAATCCCTTCGCAAATTCCTGGAAGAATTCCTTCGAAAATTCCTGAAGGAATTCCTTCGGAAATTCCTGAAGGAATTCGTTCGGAAATTCCTGAACGAATTCCTTAGAAAATTTCTGGAGGAATTCCTTTGGAAATTCCTTGGGGAGTTCCCTCGAAAAGTCTTGGATGAATACCTCCGGAAATTTCTGGAGGAATTCTTTCAGAACTCTATAGAGAAATTCCTGAGAAAATCCTTGGATGAATTCCTTAGGACATTCCTGAAAAAAAAACATTCCAAATTTCTTAGAGGAATGCTTTTTATGATTCCTGGAGGAATTCCTTCGGAAACTACTGGACGAATTCCTTTGGAAATTGCAGGAGGAATTGCTTCGGAAATTGCTGGAATAATTTCTTCGGAAATTACTGGAAGAATTCCTTCGGAAATTCCTGGAGGTATTCCTTCGGAAATTCCTGGAGAATTTTTTTCGGAAAGTCTTTTTGGATTTTATTTTTGGAAATTCCAAGAGGAATTCCCTCGAAAATTCTTGGAGGAATTTCTTTACAAATTCCGTTAGGAATTCCTTCAAAAATTCCTGGAGGAATTCTTTCGGAAATTCCGGGAGGAATTCCTTCGGAAATTGCTGGACGAATTCGTTTGAAGATTCATGGAAATTCCTGCAGGAATTCTTTCGGAAATTCCTGGAGAAATCCCTCCGGAATCTCTTGGATGCATTCCTTCTGAAATTCGTGGAGCAATTATTGCGGAAATTCCTGGAGAAATTTCTTAAAAATTCCCGGAGAAATTCCATTGGAAATTCCTGGAGGAATTCCTTTGGAAATTCCTTCGGAAATTCCTGGAGAAACTCTTTTGGAAATTCCTGAAGATTTTTTTTTTTGGAAATTCCAGGAAGAATTCCTTCAGAAATTCCAGGAGAAATTCTGTCGGAAATTCCTGGAGAATTTTCTTTGGAAATTTCCAAAGGAATTTCTCCATGAATTTCCGATGTAATTCCACCAGGAATTTTGCGAAAGAAATTCCTTCAGGATTTTCCGAATGAATTCCTCCATGTATTTCCGAGAGAATTCCTCCAGGAATTTCCGTGGCAATTTCTCCAGGAATTTCGGAGGGAAATCCTCCAGGAACTTCCGGAGAAATTCCTCCAGGAAATTTCGGAAAAATTCCTCCACAATTTCCAGAGGAATTCCTCCAGGAATTTCCAAAGGAATTCTTCCAGGAATTTTCAAGGGAATTCCTCTTGGAATTTTCAAAGGATTTCCTCCTGAAATTTCCGAAAGAATTCCTTCATGAATGTCCGAAGAAATCTCTCCATGAATTTCCGAAGGAATTCCTCCAGAAATTTTCCGACGGGATTCCTCTACGAATTTCCGAAGACAGGAAATCCTTCACAAATTCTCGAAGGAATTCCTCCAAGAATTTCCGAGGGAATTCCTCTAGGATTTTCCCGAAGAATTCCTCCATGAGTTTCCGGAGGAGCTTGTCCAGGAATTTCCATAGGAATTCCTCAAGGAATTTTCAAAGGAATTTCTCCTGGAATTTTCAAAGGAATTTCTCCTGAATTTCCGAAGGAATTCCTCTACGAATTTCCAAAGAAATCCCTCCCGGAATTTCCAAAGAAATTTCTTATGGATTTGCTTTGAAATACCTCCAAAAATTTCCGAATGAATTCCTCCAAAAATTGTTGACGGTTGTCCTCAAAAAATTTCCTTAGGATTTTCTCACATAATCCCTAAACGTGTTTCTGAAGGAATGTTTGAAGAAGTTTCTCAAGTTTTCATAGGAGTTTCTCAGTACATTTTTGAAGGAATTTCTTGAGGAATTTCCGAAGAAACTTCTCAAGGATCTTTCGCTGGAATTCCTTGAGGAATTTCGTAAAGATTTATAAAAAAAACCGGAAAAAAATCCTCAACGAACTTATCAAAAAATTTCTCACAAAATTTCCGAAGGTATTCCATAAGACATTTCAGACATATGTCAAAAAAAATTCCAAACGAACTCCTTTAACAATTTCCGAATTTTCCTTATAAAGGCATTTTTAAAGGAACTCTTCAAAGAATTTCCGAATGAGTTCCTCTAGGAAATAAAAAATCACAAAAAGCATTTCTTCAGGAATTTTCGAAATATTTTTTCAAGGATGTTTTGAAAGATTTTTAAAGAAATTCCTTATGGAATTTCAGAAGAGATATCTCAAGAGACTTTTAGTGATTTTTTTTCAATATTTTCGAAAGAATTGCTTCAGGAATTGGGGAAGGAATTCTCACAGAAATTTCCGGATGACTTCCTCCAAGAATTTTTAAAGGCATTCCTCAAGGAATTTTCGGAAGAATTTATCACGAAAACTCCGAAGGAGTTCCTCAAGGAATATTCTAAATCTATTTCAAAGAAATTCCTCAAGGAATTCCCGAAGAATCTTCTAAAGGGAATCGTAGAAGAACTCTCGAAGGAATGTCTTATGGAATTTCTCAAGGAGCTTTAGAAATGAAGGAATTCCTCATGAAATTTATGAAGAATTTGTCAAGGAATTTCAGGTGGAATTCCTCATGGATTTTCGAAATAAATTCCTGAAATTATTTTTAATTGATTCCTTTAAAAATTTCCGAATGCATTCCTCTAGCAACTTCCAAAGATATTCCTCCAGGAATTTCCGAAGGAATTCCTTTAGAAATTTTCAAAGAATTTATTCCCGTAATTCCGAAGGAATTCATTAAAGGATTTTTCGAAGAAATTTCTTCAAAAATTTCTTAGGGTATTCCTCAAGGAAAGGAATCTTAGTTTGATTGGAATTTTTGAAAGAATTCCCGGAGAATTTCTTAAAGTATTTTCTGGAGCTTCTCAAACGGATTTCTGGTGGAATTAAGAATAATATTTGTAAAGAATTACTGGGGAAATTCTCAAAAGAATGCATGGTGAAATTCGTAATAAAACTTCTGGAGGAATTATTGAAGAAATTTCTGAAAGTATTCCCAACGGAATTACTGCAAGTTTTCCGAAGGTAATTTCTTCTGGAATATCTTCATTAAAATAACCTGGAAAAATATTAAAGAAATTTCTGGAGAAACTGCTGGATAAATTCAAATTCATGATGGCATTTGTTAAGAAATTCCTGAAGCAATATCTTGAGGAATTCCTCAGGATTATAATCATATATGATTCTTCCATTGAACCATTCCTGTTAATCACCCATATTTCATACTTCACTTTTATTTTTTTTTAAATGATGAAGTATTTGAACTCCTTGTTACTACAAAGTGGTTTTCAGTTTAAGGGTGCTCGCCCCCCTCTGGCCGAAAAGCTGGCTACGCCCTTGCCAGAAAGTACCAGACGAAAACATAAATCATTTGGAAATTTACACCTTTTTGACAAGTTTTTAGATACAAGTTAAGTTTATTTTGAAAAAAAAAACAACTTCGTTTCAACTATTTTTTCAATGAATGGTCACTTATTCTCGGTAGATCATAGTAGAATACAAATCTGACTTTGTATCTCTTATAAATGTGTCAAATGGAATCAATTTAGTAAATTTGGACAAAAATCCCCATACACCGATAAACGCCCGAATGTATGCAATGCACTAGTAATTTCATGTAGCTAAACCTGTTGTGTTCAAAATTTGTTCATAAAAAATTCAGAAATAACTCAAATAAGTGATCTCTTGTGTAGCATGTAGTCACATGTAGATGCACCATTAAGAATATATATTCATAAGAATTAGATATTCATTTTTTAGAGCTAAACTCACTGAGTTTTTCACTCAATAGAATTATGTAGAAATATGTTAAAATTCCATGTTTGAATATAAAAAATCAAAATGGGTTATTCCACACAGCTTCTCTCATCATGTTCATACTCCTAAGATTTCAATCCCAGCCTAAAGTCCTGCTGGGTGAAATCGACACTTCATGGATACTAGCTCTGTTTGACAGCATCATCGGACCCAGAACACTGCGACAACGAAGCTCCCTACGACTGCCATTTCACCGAACTGATTATGGACAACATGAGCCCATTGGAACTATGTGTGATGTTTAATAATTGTTTTACAATGTTTGGCTTTAATATTAGTGTTAAATCATTCCGAGACAGGTTTTATAGGTCACTTTTATGAGCTTTTTAACTCTTTCATTTCCATGTAGACCAAGGCGTCCGATGAATGTACTCAATAAACCATAATAATAATAATAATAATAATAAAAATAATAATAATAATAATAATTACACATAATATATATGTAAATTTCACTCACTCCGTAGAGAGTCGCTTTCATAGCTCTATCAGGACTTTGGTATGCGTGTGCAACCCTTACTTACACGTATATGACATCCCTATTCCCACCCAATAAGGATTGTTTGCAGCCAACATCAATTGGGTTCCCCCATTGACAATGCATTTGAGTTCCCCAAAAATTGGTACAAGATGCGGGAATCGAAAATGTGACGTCATCGTACCCTGGTGCAACAAACTTTTATACAACTCTAACCAGTCAGAGATTCACGCATGGCGATGGCGTACCGTATGTGTTATGTCGAATTCGTTTATTTGCACCGCCTGCACCATCTTACCACCGGGTGTAGCTAACTTGCACCGAAACCGTTCGTTTATTCGCAGGTACTGTTCTGTTTTGACACCCGATCGCCACCGGTGCAAGAAAATGCTGCACCGTGTTTGAGCTCGGTGTAGTAGGTAGCAAACTAGATTTACCAATACTTGCTTATCGCTATTAGCCTGTGTATACTGCTGGCAAAATTCTTTTGTTCTTTGATTTTTACTGCGAGCTCTGTTTTGGTGCTGTCGTGCTCACTCTCACAGGAATTTTGAACACAGTGATCGCAGCAAAAGTCAAAATCTCGCAGCATGCAGAGGCTAATAGTTGTGGTGTGGTTTTGTTTTGGTAGAAATGTTGATTTTTCTTCGGCAATGCGTCGTAAACATCCCGTATAAAAATGAACCATTGGATCAATTGCAAAAACCATGGAAAAACAATGAATTCTTATGTTAACAATGATTTCTACGATATATGTATTGTAGAGCACGTTTCAAAATTTCACTCGTTGAAGCGATTACAATAGGCTAACATCAGATTTCACTATTACAGGGTTTTCTATGAGCTTACAGTAGAATAACATAAGATTTCATTGTTACAGTGTTTTCAATGGGCATACAGTAGATTTACATTAGATTCCATTGTTATCATTCAAATTCACACCGAACTTCATGACTCCGGGTGAGTGCCATGGGTTTTGGCCGATTTTGCGTAACCTTCACACACGTTTGTGATGATTTTTTTTTTGCGTGTTTGTTGTAATCGCGAAACAAAACGAAAAATCTTCGACAGTGCCCAGTGCGGTTCGGGGAGTTTACGCATTGTGACCGACTGAAAATGTGACGTTCCGGTTAAATTGCGTCAGAATCTGTGATGGTGGATCGTTGCGAATAAGCACTGCGTCCCCAGGTAAATTTTCATTATGGGAAAATCGGGTCCTCTCGGATCAGTGCGACAGCACGTAATAAAACTTCCTATCCTTTACGTCCTCAAACTCTAGACTCTGGATTTCTTCGAGCGGGACCACTGCCCCATGCAGGGCGACAACAGAGCCTTTCGAACCAGCAACTCCATCACCCTTGCAGCTCAGCCTTCTAACTGATGGATGTAATAAAGATGATGTTTTCCTTCAGTGTAGCTCTTTACTAACACACATACGTGCATTATCGTAGGGCCTCTCATGTACAGCTAGTTAGGAACTGCGTCAGTCGATATGTGTACATCACACGAAGAGGGTTGCGCTAAATAAAAGTTCTACCATCAAAGTTGATTGATTTTCCTAAAAATATTACAGGGTGTCAGAAGTGCAACGAATGCCTACCGTAGTGTTGTGCTTCCGAAGATTGAAAATTGAAGAAAGTGATTGAAGCGGAGGAGAATTTACGTGCGTTGCGGTCAGAAATGGCGTCTGGATTCGACATGCGTTTGCCCGATACAGCAAATCTCGCAAAGGAATGGCCCCGCTGGAAGCAAGCGTTCGCCATTTATCTGAGAGCGAACAACAAAATTGGAGAAAGTGAAGAAAACAAGATCGCTACGTTTTTGTGGCTCGTTGGGCCGCGCGGGGTGGAGATTTACAATTCTTTGTACCCAAATGATGGAAGCGTGGAGAACATGTTCGGACGTGAGCCGGCGGCTGCTGCTGATGGTGCGGATGATGGCGTTGATGATGCTGCTGGTGGTGGTGGTGTTGGTAACGGCGTGGACGACAACCAAAACCGTACACGCACACTAACGGAGGTGGTTCTGGCGTTCGACAACTACTGTTTGCCACGCAAGAATGTGGCAATGGAGGCGTTCAAGTTTAACTTGATTGCACAAAAAGAGAAACAGTCTTTCGGCGAACCAGAACCACCTTCGGCTATCGCAGGAGTTGATGAAGATGATCATGACCGTATTCTATTGCAAGTTATTTTGAGAGCTCGTGAGAATAATGTAAAGTTTAACTGCGATAAGTTACAGTTTCGGCAACCAAGTGTGAGTTTCATGGGTCATACTATTGGCGAAGGTAAAATCTGTCCCTTGGATAAAGATGTCCGTGCTGTCACCGAGATGCCTAAACCAAACAACGTAACCGACGTGTCACGACTTCTTGGGCTGCTCAAATACCTGGCGAAATTTATTCCCAATTTATCCAAGCGCACTTCCCAGCTTCGCAATCTTACTCATAATGGAGTGGAATGGAAATGGACGGAACAGCATGATGAGCAATTCAAAGATCTTTGTAGTTCATTGGGGAAAGCGCCGGTTCTAGCAATTTTCGATCCCTGCAAACCATACAAAGTACAAACAGACAGTTCGAAGGACGGACTTGGGTGTGTTCTTCTCCAAGAAAATGGTCCAGTTGCATTTGCTTCTCGTACCCTGTCTCCAAGTGAACAAAAATGGGCCCAAATAGAAAAAGAGTTACTTGCCGTTGTCTTCGCGTGCTCTCGATTTCATAACTTCCTGTATGGACGAGAATTCATGGTCGAGTCAGACCATAAGCCCCTGGAGAATCTCATAAAGCGCGACATTGATGATGTGACTCCTAGGCTGCAACGAATGTTTTTGGCTTTGCTGAAGTATCCGGGCTTATCTTTGGTTTATGTTCCTGGTAAAAGTGTTCTAGTTGCAGATTGTCTTTCTCGTGCACCACTGCCAACGACGGATCAGACCAAGGACCAAACTGATCGTGAGCTGGAAGGAATGGTGCATACCTTGACGAAACGTGCTTGCATGTCTAAGGAGAACTATGAACATTACGTGGATACGCTCAATCGGGACGAAAGGTTTATGCGCATCGTGAAGTACGTTCAATGCGGTTGGCCTTCCTACCATGCGTTGGATGATTTCAGTCAACTCTTTTACAAATACCGCCACGAGCTGCACTACGAGAATTCTCTACTGTTCAAAGATCATAAGCTGGTTGTCCCAACTGAACTACAGAGTACTATTTGTAAGTGGTTGCATGTTCCTCATCTAGGAATTGAGAAGACTCTCGCAAGAGCAAGAATGCAATTCTTCTGGCCTTGCATGACGAATGATTTGAAGGAAATGGTTTCCCAGTGCATGATCTGTGAAAAATTCAAAAGGAACAACCAAAAAGAACCTCTTGTACAAGATTCGATACCCGATTATCCGTTTCAAAAAGTGTCAACTGACATCTTCGAGTATGGCGGACATGATTGGCTGGTAATTATTGACTCTTACTCTGGTTTCATCTGTTGCGATAGACTACTTGACAAGACAATGAGCAGTGTGTGTCGGCTTTTTGATAAGTTCTTCAACTGTTACGGATATCCCACAGAGATACGGAGTGACAACGTTCCTTTCAATTCCCTTGAATGCGACAGATACGCGAACCGAAATAATATCTGTCTGCAGTTCTCCAGTCCCCGCTACCCGCAGAGTAACGGTTTGGCAGAAAAGGCGGTGGCAATTGCGAAGAATATCCTCAAACGATGCTATGAACTTGGAGAAGTAGAACAGTACCAGTATCATATCCTACAGTACAACACGACTCCAGTGGCCAGCATGCGTATGTCTCCTAGTCAACTCTTTTTTGGAAGGCAAGTAAAGACACGCATGCCAATAGACGAAGCATTGCTGATGAAATCAAATCAGGATGACTCGCGCATTCGTCTGAGGCACGAGCTGAAGCGTGAAACACAGAAAGCCTATTATGACAGACACGCAAAGCCATTAACTCCGTTGAATGAAGGGCAAACAGTAATGTTTAGGAAAAACTCCAAAGATTGGTGTTATGGCACTGTGGTACGGAAAGTGAATGATCGGTCATTTGTTGTCAAGGATAGCTTCGGCAATCATTTCCACCGAAATCGGCGTTTCCTGTCATCGACTACAAACACTGCCGCGCATCCAGAATATGTGTCATTGGAAGATCATGCTCCAGTTCAAACACCAGATTCACAACTGAAAAGGGTTGTAAGTCCACCTAAAAGTCCTCTTAGAGCAGTGACGAGAAACAGCCTTGATCACGGTTTGCCAAATGTTTCGTATCCACCCGTTGATAACAGTGAATACCACAGCGATACTAGTGAGTCCGACTTTTTGGGGTTTAGTGAGCCTGAATCAGATTCTAATTCGTTCTATTCTTTCTCTAGTCAGTCGTCTGATCTACCAAGTCATCCTCCCTTGTCTACTCGTAGTGGACGAATGATTGTTCCCCCAGATCGCTATGGTGAATGGCAATACTGAATTCCACATTGATTTGTTTCATCTTTCGTGTTAGACTTTCGAAATTCAACAAAGAAAAATGCGTGTAATAAAGATGATGTTTTCCTTCAGTGTAGCTCTTTACTAACACACATACGTGCATTATCGTAGGGCCTCTCATGTACAGCTAGTTAGGAACTGCGTCAGTCGATATGTGTACATCACACGAAGAGGGTTGCGCTAAATAAAAGTTCTACCATCAAAGTTGAGGGATTTTCCTAAAAATATTAGCCACTAGCAGGTCACCGTCAAAGTAATGGAAACCAGCAAAATCCACGCTATACTAGGGTGAAATAGAAAAATGAGTTGCAAATTTGATGCCGTGATTTAGTAAGTAGGTTTTGTTTGCACTTTTACGGGAAGTTGAGTTGGCAGGGCAGGGCTGGTAGCGATCACACTTTCACAGGCAAGTTCGCAGGGTTGGTTCGATCTTTTCTGTTATATAATGAAATTATCTAAAAGAGTTTTCAAACTCATATTTTAGTTTTTTTTTCGTTTTCTAAACTAACATTTGAAAAGGGCTCATTTAATTGTACCAATATTTAAAAAGAGAAACAGATTACTGAATTAAAACAATATTTTGCATTTGGTCGCTTTTGAAGGTCTTTTAATATAGGATAAATGAAACGCGTTTCATTAAATTTATTACTGAATTAGAACTATCTTTGGCATATGGACGTTATGAAAGGTCTTCTTATATACGTTCGCTCTTTAAGACTGGAACACATATCATAATCATCATCACAATAATCATCAATCGGTGCAAATTTATGCTACGGGTTCCAGGCTTTAGTCTAACGGGTGTCTTCATTGCCAGGACAATGGTCAAGCACGCTGTAATGTTACTTTTGTACCTCATAACTCACTAAACGGTTCATCATGCCGTCATTTGAACAACTTTTCAAGCTATTTAAGCTTTTGTAGACAAAATTTAACAAACTTCATCTGTGCAATCACTTGTGTGTCATTTTGGGGAAACAAGTCTTAAAATAACAAACAAATGTATCATAGGATTAGAATCTTCTTTTGCATTTGAACGCTTCGAACAAATCTTCTAATGTAGTTTCAAGCTGTAGTTTATCGAGTAAATTTAAGTGCTCATGGTGAGGCACGCTGTAATGCTACTTTTGTATCTCATCACCTACTAAATGCAACTACATTAGTGGTCTAATAATACTTAGCGCGCTGGGCACGGTTCCATCATGCCGCTTATAGTGTTGCCACATATTATATGTCTGCTAAACCCAGTTATCTGGTCAGTGGGGCATGGGAGCCTAAGCTTCAATCATTAATGCAATTAAACATTACTCGATTTACGACATGATTGATCCAAATAATAGATAATTGTTCGATCAGTGTTTTTAAAATGTAGCCCTGAATGTAGCATAAAATATACAAGCTTCTAGTCCAAATGCATAAAGATAGTTCAGATTCACTGTTTTTCAGATTGTTTCTCAAGCAATCAGTAACAAAAATAAAAAGCAGAAATAGATCAAACCATTCCAAAATGTGTATATTCGTTTGTAAAATAAAACTATTCCAAAACATTAGAATTTTCTGTTTCACAATAGAAAACAATTCCCAAACCATTGGATAGGGCAAAACAGTATGCTCCGTAATCACAATTGAAAGCAATTACAAAACAATAGAATGTAATGTGTAATTAAGTCACTGCTCAAAGAACTATATGAAAACATAAGAATCTTCTGTATCACAATAGAAAACAATTCCCAAACCATTGAGTCAAATGTGAAACCAGTAATAAAATTACTACTCAAAACAATACGTTTACCGTGCAATTCACTGTTTGAAACAATTCGAAAACATAAAAATCTTCCAATGTGTATTTAAGTCACTGCTCAAAGAACTATATGAAAACATAAGAATCTTCTGTATCACAATATAAAACAATACCCAAACCATTGAATTCAATGTAAACACAGTACAAACAGTATGTTCTGTTTCACAATAGAAAACTGTTCCAAAACAATTGAATCAAATGTGGAACCATAAATAAAATCACTTCTCAAAACAATACGTTTACTGAGCATTTAATTGTTTGAAACAATTCAAAAACATATAAATCTTCTGTTTCACACTAGAAAACCATCCCCAAACCATTGAATCTAAATCACAGTTCAAAACAGACAGTTCTCGCCATATTTAACAGTTCAAAACAATACAAATACATAAAAATCTACGGTATATTTGATTCCACGTATATGTATTAACAACATTTCATTTACATTAGAATCTTCTGTTTTGCGAAAAAACTTTTATGGGAAAAAACTCCCTTTTTGTATTGTTACGATACTTAAAAACCTATACAATTCAATGTGAAATGCTTATTCACATTTGATTCTATTGGTAGAAACATTTGATTCTATTGTTTTTCTATTGTTATTTTAACAATGTATTCTATTGTAAGAGCATGGTTTTCAATGGTTCTGTTACATTAGATACCTATGTTTTTCTATTGTATTTTTTATCCGAGATATTTGTTTATTTTGAAATGTTTTGATTTTTACTGCGTTATTTCTGTAAGTTTCAATAATATTTACAAATCACAGATTAAAACCAGGTCGGTGACCATTGCGGCTTTCAATTATTGAGTAATACTCAAATTTAAAGTTCAATGAATACGCAATTTTGCTGAATGAGAGCAAATGTGTCGAGGTTCATGAATAATCATGGTTTTTATAATGTTTTTTTTTTACTAATTCAAAAATATCTAGAGTTTGTGAAAGATAGAGTCAAATTGTCATGTGTTTGTCCAAAACATAAAGTAGTTTAAACTACTGAAGTTTTTTGTTTCAATAAGGTTTCGTCTTATGGTTTTTATATTGCGCGTTTCGCCGTAGATTATCGTCCAAAAAGGTTCAAAATCGCTCATAGATCGTCGCCAGTACATCATATCGTGTTCGTGTCTTCTACAATAAGTGCGAAAATTAGATAAGGATTGATCGCGCAGAAGATACCGAAACGATTAAATGCAACCGCGCATATCTATAAGCGTTTTTGCATAACTTTGCGCTAAAATTTTGCTTGCAAAATATAATACTTTCTCTATTTAAAAATATTGAATTTTTGTAATACAATGAAAACTATGGATATGATGCATATTCAATAACATTAGTTTTTGATATGCGATCAATCTTTATCTCTCAACGTTATAGTTTGCCGTTTGTATTCCAATTCCGTATCAAATTTGGAAAACGCCCAAAAAGCCAAAAAACTGAAGATTGCTCTTCCGATGTTTAGTTTTTTTTATCTATTCAGTGATTAAAAACGGAAAATTATTTACACACGAGTGCAGATTTTTTACGCAAATATGTTTAAACCATTTAATAAACAAAAAATTGTTCGATAAACTTTCAGTTTAGTGTTTTTTTATTATCAGTACATAAGGCCGACACACATCTTCTTCTTCTTCTTTATGGCACGACGTCCCCACTGGGACTTGGCCTGCCTCGCTTCAACTTAGTGTTCTTTGAGCATTTCCACAGTTTTTAATTGGAGGGCTTTCTTTGCCTGCCATTGCATGAATTTGTATATTGTGAGGCAAGCACAATGATACACTATGCCCAGGGAGTCGAGAAAATTTTCCCGACCGGAACGGGAATCGAACCCGCCGTCTCCGGATTGGCGATCCATAACCTTAACCACTAGGCTAACTGGAGACACATATTGATTTCATTATTTGTCCCACCGCTCTTTGACTGGTCGAGGGAAGTGATAAAAAAAAATCTGAAAAATATTATGAACTCATCGTATTTGTTAAAGAATTTTTAGAAGAACCCGATATTTGATAAATATATTTTATCTTAATGATTGTAAAGTATCAACATTATGAATAATAGTTCACAAGTAGAAACTGTTATTTCTTGAACTTGAGATAAATAGCCATGATATATTGTGCAACGCGCAAACGTCATGAATATTTTTATTTTGATTTTTTTCTATCCGCCATTGTTTTGATTGTCCCTATCGTGACTATCACGCCGCGGACCTGGGATCGAATCCCACTCCCGACATACTCACAACATTGTAAGTTCTTCCTTCGGAAGGGAAGTACAGCCGTGGGTCCCGAGATGAACTGGCCCCGGGTTAGAAATCTCGTTAATAAAGATAAAAACCTGAATTAATCCACCTATGGCGAACAGAACCCTTCTTACACTTATTAAAATTATTGTTGTATTATTCGTATGTATGATTGTGATTTTTGGTCATTCTAGAAAATATTGTAGTTGATTGCTTTCCATAATAGAATCATCGACCATGGGCTCAACTACCAGATTTTTTTGTCTCAAAAGCGTAAATTTTATTACTCCTTAGTACTCCTGGAAAGATATCTCGGAAACAAAATGTCCAAAAGGCATGAAATTTAATAGCATACTACTAGGATGCTGTAGCTTTCATTTGGTGCTGAGAGAACTCAAATCGATTGACACACGGCTGATTCATTTATTATGAAGCATTTTGTCAAAGACCTCTTAAAAAGTTAAGTTGTATTACTCCAAAGTACTCCCCGAAAGATATCTCGGTTACAAAATGTCCAATCGAAATGAAATTCAAAAGCGTTCTTCTAGGATGCAGTAGCTTTCGTTTCGGGTCTTAAGAACCCGAATCGGTTGATAGACGGCTGAGAAATTTATGGTGATACACTTTGTCAAAAATATCTAAAATAATTAAGTTGTACTACTCCCTAGCACTCTTTGAAAGATATCTCGGTAACCGAACGTCCAATCAAAATAAAATTCAATAGCGTTCTACTAGGATGTAGTAGCTTTCATTTGCTTCCAAGAGAACTCAAATCGGTCAACAGACGGCTGAGAACCGTGAGTGACATTTTTTTGTAACATACATTCACACACACACACATACACACACACATACACACACACGCACATACAGACATTTGCTCAATTCGTCGAGCTGAGTTGATTGGTATATGTGACTCGGCCCTGCGGGCCTCGGATCGAAAGTCGGTTTTCCAAGCGGTATTTATACCCTTCTTATGGGTGTAAGAAGGGTAAAAAGGCTATTGGCATTTTAAAATTTCCGGCAAATCCCGGGAATCACAAGAAAAAATATCCCGGGATTTGGGGATTTTTTAAATCCAGAGATTTTTGTCCCAGAAAATTCCGGGCCAGACCCTCCGACCGTGACATCATCCGGATGTCCACAAATTTTCAAAAATATTTTCAATTTGACGAGCAGATTGGAACCTTTTCGTCCCATCTTCGAGAAAAGTAATACTGTCTTCATCAAATACCAACTTTTTTAAGAGTCTGGTAGACGTCCTATTGTTTTTATAGAATTGTATAACATTGTTGATCAACATATCAATTTTTTATGAAAATCAACTGCTAGTTTTATTGTTTTGTCCGTTACTGTACGTGCCGCCAGTCCAAGCTAAGCTATAATCATGAGTAGGGCAATGATTCCCCTCAACTCGTAGAACAGTTTGTCTTAATTAATATATCCCATCCCACGGTCGAGGGCTATTTCAAAATGCAATGTTCGATTCGATATTGGAGCAAGGTGGTTTCACAGCTCAGCTCTTTGACCAGCGGGGGGAAAACATAAACACTGAACCGGTCGGGAAGAATTCAATTTTCAAGCGAGCTCATTCTTCCTAAACCAATAACCCACCTTCACCCGTCAATGCTTCAGCCGCACGTGCTGTGTGCTGTTCCTGTAACCGAACCGACCTCCGGATACAAAGAATGTCTCAATTAGGTTCATCCTATTTTTGGACGGTGCTTTGATCCGAACCAGTCACAGCAAAAATCCGTCACACTTCGGTGGAAAGAAGGGATGAATGTGTGGCTGGTGGGTGTGTGAATCTCCACCGCTCACACCAATCCCGAAAAGTTCTCCATTTTGCCAGAAATAATGGAGACGGCGACGACGACGACCACGCACAACCAGTCAGTGGGTTAGGTTGGTGGTTAGTAGTTGATTAGATGAGTTAGTCGAACGAATTGGTTCTCGGAATCCGCCGCAAGCGACAACGACGACGGTTGCTGTTCTCCTACCCGGGCAGAAAAGAATTACAAAACAATTTCAAGTTTTACCATTCAAAAAGAATTACTGAATGGTAAAATTTGCTATTGATTTGTTTGAAATAAGTGACAAAAGGGCAAAAATAATAACTGACATTGTTCTATGAAAAAACTAAAGAATGTCAAATTTTGACATTGCAATGGCAAACCAAGAACAAAATAAAAATCAAGGTTGAGAATTGCAAAATATACCATTATTGAGTTATTGAAAACAGAACAATATCAAAAGTAGTTATTCGCCTGTCAACAAAAAATGTCAGAAGTTACCATTAGAATAACCAAAATTCAAATTTTGTCATTATGTTGTTCCTAATAAGTGCCAAAACTGCGATTGTTCATCAAACTCGTAAGATGTCAACAATATCTCACGAATTGCAAAATTTGTTATGATAGCAAAATAAGAATTCAGCAGTTATTCTTCCAAATTTGATAAATGACAAGCGAATGACATATTTTGATATGATATTATTTTATGCTATTGACAAGTTATTTTAGGCTCTTTATGAAGAACTCATGAATGACAAAATAAGTTATGACAATAAAATCTGTTATTCTTTTGTTGTTGGTTTGCCATTCACCTCTACCCGGGTACTTGCTTGAATCCCATTCCAAGAACCTTTTTGTCAATTTCGATTGCGACGGCCGTTAGCTTTCCGTTGATGGTTGAAAGAAAAGCATGTGATAGGGGAGAGTGGGGTAAAATATTCTAAACAAGCTCAGTTGCCCTACGATTCATTGATTTTACCGCCTCCAAGAATATGGCTATTCGTAGCACCATCTTTCAACCCAGCCACCTTTATCGTTACACCTGGATATCACCACAGCAGTCGGAATCGCAAATCGACCAAATTCTGACTGATGGACGGCAGTTCTCTGACATAATCGACGTCAAGACTCATCGCAGCGCCAACATCGGCTTTGACCACCACCTGGTGATGGTTAGACTGCGTCCAAAAACTCCCGTCATCAGCAATGTACGGTACCGGCGCCTGCTACAGTATAACCTAGAACGACTGAAACGATCAGTTGTGGCCTCGGCAGACGCACTAGGATGTCCCAATATTGCGCATTATTAGAAAACTTGGGGGCTCACCCTGCAAATGATAGCTAAGGGTTTTAGAAACAAACTTTTGTATGATGGCAACTTTCAGAAATCACGTTTACAGGTCGCACCTGCGAGATTTTTGAAAAATGGCTATTTTTCGTAATAATTATCAAACTAATATTTTTTACCGATCAAAAATTGACAAAACCCAACTTTTTCAAAGTTGGGTTTTGCTAATTGAAATAGATCCAAACTACTTTCGAAAACCGAATTTTTGAATTCACCATTACTCACCGTTTTACGATATACCATGGCTTTTACCCATCATAGAAAGTATCTCAACCTAATGCTAAAAACAACTTCCATGAAAATATTGAAAATTTTATGAGGAAAAACTTTGCCAAAGACAGCATGACGTTTTTTCTATTCGTTTTAAAGTTATTCACGATTTACTGATTGGAGAAATTTGAATTTTCAGGTATAAAATTCATCCAAAAAATCTTCCAGGGACTTTTTAGAGACTTGTCTGGTGCTTCCTTCAGAAATTCTTTATGAAATTCCTCCACAAATTTGTCCAAGGATTCGTTTAAGAAATCTTCTATGGATTCCTTCCAAAATTACTCCATGTGTTCCTTCAGAAATATCTCCAGGAAGTCAGTCTAAAAATAAACGAAGTTTTCTTTAACAACTCCTTCAGTGGTATCTTCAGAAAAGTTTCCAGGGATTATTTAAGAAATTTCTCCAGCGCTTCCTCCAGATATTTCCTAAAAAATGTCCACAGAAATTTTTCCAATAGTCGTTTTAGGTAGATGTACATGTCTTTGCCTTTCTCGTACACTAAAGCCGTTAGTACACGCTTTGCCAAGTGTGCAAATTTTTCCGCACGCATAACCCAGTAGGCGAACAGCGGTCTCAACATTGACAAAACATCGGATATGTCCAGCGTATGCTTTGCTGTTGGTTGATGCGTGCGGAAAAGTTTGCACACTTGGCAAAGCGTGTACTGATAGCTTAAGTGTACTGTAAATAAGCAAAACAAATATTTGACAAGTCAGAAGATGGTTTTATTCAGAAGGCTGTATCGGGGATACGATAAAACTATGATACAACCCGAAATCCTAAGCCGGTATGCATACGAAGTCCTGTAGATCATAAAAAGACTGGGCCAACGAGCCAGAACGTGGGCCATAGGAGGCATATAAGAGTTCGAGAATACTTTCAAGTCGTCATCAATGGTTTTATGGTTAGTGTTGGCGACTACGCGCCAGCGCGCCTCTATGGTATGGATATCTACAAAAATCCGACGGCTGTACCCCTCGCCGATAGGTACGGTATGGACAGATGGACTGGAATGACAGTGCGGAATTCGCCTATCGAAATCGTGCTAAAGCACTCAAATCCTACATTACTGAATTGAACTTACGGACTAGAGTGTACGGCACGAAAGTACGGCTACGAAAGTGATTCTTAATACTACAGTACATTGCATTGCAATTCGAGAGAACATTAGACTGGTTCAAACACAGACCGGACTCAATACAGAAACGGGACTAAACGTAAGTTTATTCTAGCCTATGACCATATGATCACCCTGACATTAACAGTATTGTAACAGAAATTGATATATTTAATGACGACTTGAACTCCTACGCCTTACAGGAAAATAATAATCCCTCCACAAGTAAATCCCAAGAAACGGTGGTTTTATTGCGGGTTATTATTTCGGAAAATATTCCCTGTGTTGGCAATTCCCAACAAATTATTATTTTCGTTTAATGAGAAAACGCGAAATAGATCGGTCATGTCAAGTCGAACCCTACGATCGGGTAAGGTGGTTGGTCAAACTATTAGTGCAAATGGTGGTGTGCAAGTGGTGGTCACGACAAATCCAGAGGATTTCCATCCCGAACGATCGTGCCAGGTGTGCCGTGGACTGGATACAGTCGAGATGGTGCAATGCGGCATGTGTTCCAAATGGCATCACTTCCAGTGTGTAGGAGTGACGCAGCAAATAGCAAGTTTCCCCTGGAGTTGCGCCAAATGCGAATCAGCAAAAGGAGTCCAGGAAACCCGTTCTACTGCAGCTCTTCTTCAAGGAAGCGAAGGCCCCTCAAGACAGTCGTCAAAATCGCACCAAAATACGCTTCCTGTACCGTCAGATCCACAGCTTCAACACCAGCGCCATCAAGAGTCACAGCAACATCAGCGGGATATATCAGCTACTCAACTAAATTTCTCGTTTGCAGCGGATGAATGAAATCTACCTAAGCAAGCAGATCCAGCTCCGTTCGTCACTTCGTACCAGTGGGTTGTATCCCCGTCCCGAAATGGATCTAAAGCTCCTTCGGACTCTTCGAGTCGCTCCTCACAAGCTCTCGCCAGGCTGAAACTGCAAATGCTGGAGGAGATGAGGAATGTCGAGCGCCGTGAAGCGGAACGGCAACGAGCAATCGCAGCGGAAGATGCAGAAAAGGAAAAGGCATTTCTGGAGCAGAAGTATCAGCTGTTAGAGCAAGCCATGAGTGAAAGTGGGTCTTCTAAAAACGGTTCTATGACGAGAACACAGAACTGGATAGCTGCTACGAATGCACATCGTGGTGGACAGACAGCATCTCGAATTGAGGATCAAGCTAACCCAGACATGCACGGAGGCAAGATGCAAGTTTGGAACCCAGCAGCCGCACGGATTGGCAGCACTCGCTCGTCTTTACTAGAACCAAACCCTCCGGATCCGTTTCCAGTACCTGAGTCTATGCTAAGCTGCCCCGTAGATCCACCTGCGCCTAACATTGGAATGCCGCGATTGACTCTCGGGACAGTGAATCAAGCTCCTTTGCCAATACAATCTCGACCAATCTCTAGTGCCGAACCTGCTCGTCGAGTTTCGGTGGGACAGTTACATCGTTCTAGCGGATGTGGAGTAGCTGCATCGATCGCTTCCCAACATTTGGAAAGGGAACCACCGCGTCGGGTTTCACATAACGTGTCGGTTCCAGAGTACCAACGGATCGCCCCTCCCTCGCGCCAACAAGCAGTTCACCAGCTGAATCATCCTCATTCGCCTACCATGCGAGACTATCGACTCTACAGCCAAGAAGAAGAAGAAGATGAAGCAGCTGATCCATACCCGATCACACGAAAGCAGCTGGCTGCCAGACAGGCCATCTCGAAGGACCTTCCCACATTTTCTGGAGACCCGGAAGAATGGCCTCTGTTTCTGTCCACCTTCACCAGTACTACTACTCTATGTGGATTCACTAACGATGAAAATATCGTCCGCTTGCAGCGAAGCTTAAAGGGTCGAGCGTATGAAGCGGTTAAAAGCCGATTACTCCACCCATCGAACGTAAGCGGAGTTATGTCGACGCTCAAGATGCTTTTCGGGCAGCCCGAGGTTATCGTCCATTCGATGATGTCGAAAATCAACTGCCTTCCGGCTCTGAAAGAGGGCAAATTAGAAACCATCGTCGACTTCGCCATCAGCGTTCAAAATTTCTGTGCAACCGTGGACGCATGTGGGTTGGAAGAATATTTCTACAACATGACCTTTCTTCATCAACTCGTCAACAAACTGCCTCCATCGATCAAGCTAAATTGGGCTCAGTACCGCTTATCGCTACCAACGGTCAATTTGGCGTCTTTTAGCAGCTGGCTCTACACCCTAGCAGAAGCTGCTAGTGCCGTTACCATCCCAAACATCGTTTTAGAATCCCATCCCGTACGTAGCGACTCACGTGCGGTCAAGAAATGCAACTCGTTTATCAACGCTCACTCCGAAGAAGCCTCATCAGGTCATCACTCCGGGGTGCTACCGAACTCGAAAGGTGCGGATGATAGTTGCCTAGTATGTAAAGGAAGTTGTAAGTCGATTGCCAAATGCGAACGTTTCCTGGAGTTCTCGCGCGACTCTCGCTGGGCGACTGTTCGAGATCTTGGCCTTTGTCGTCGGTGCTTACAGCAACATAAGGGTGGATGTCAAGCTAAACTATGTGGAAGAAATGGCTGCGAGTTGAAGCACCACGAACTGTTGCACAACGAGCAAAAAAGCGCAACTCTGCCGCTAATAGATTCTAAAAGTGATGTCAGTAAATCAATGCCGAATCAGCGACAAGAATCCTCGTCACATTCAGAGCCAATTTCGACCGAGCACGGATGTCATACTCATCAGGTCATCTCTAGCCACGTACTGTTTCGTTACCTGCCCGTAGTGCTACACGGAAAGCACAGGTCAATCGAGACTTTTGCCTTTCTCGATGATGGATCTGAGCTCACACTACTGGTTGACGAGGAGCTTGCGGATGAACTACAGCTTGAAGGACAGGAAATGCCGCTATGTCTGCTCTGGACTGGCGGAACGAAGCGACGAGAGGATGGCTCAAAGAGCGTTCAACTAGACATCGCCACGAAGCATAACGGTTCCAATAAGTACACCATGCATGGGGTACGCACAGTTGCTGAGCTACTCCTTCCATCGCAAACACTCAACTTTGAAGAGTTGTCCGGAATGTATCCACATCTCAAGGGACTACCGATCACCTCCTATCAAGACGTCCGGCCGAGAATCCTCATCGGAATGAAGGATCAGTACCTCAGTCTTGTTCAAAAGAGCCGCGAGGGAATTATACACCAGCCGATTGCTGTCAAAACGCGGCTAGGATGGACAATATGTGGGGGAGCAAACTGTGAGAATCCCGCCAGCTTGGTACACTCGGTATTCCATGTTTGCACCTGTACCTCGCCCTCAGACCAAGATCTACATAAAATGATGAAGGATTACTTCGCAGTAGATAGTCTGGGAGTTGCTCAGTCAAAGACACGTCTCCTCTCAACAGAAGAAGAGCGAGCTCAAAGTCTGCTTGAGACTCGCACAGTGCTAAAAGAAAACCGTTACGAAACAGGACTACTGTGGCGCGACGACAACATTCGACTGCCAGATAGTTTTTCGATGGCCTTTCGACGTCTTCAGTGTCTTCGGAAGAGAATGGACAAAGATTTACAGCTATCGGATGCCCTGCATAAGAAGATCGTCGACCTCCTCGAAAAAGGCTACGCCAGGAAGCTCACCGATGATGAACTCTCCCAAAGTTTTCCCCGGACATGGTATCTGCCGATATTTCCCGTAACGAATATCAATAAGCCAGGGAAGATTCGAATGGTGTGGGACGCTGCTGCGACCGCCCACGGGGTTTCTCTAAACTCAGCGCTTCTAAAAGGACCTGATCAATTATGCGAACTTTTTACCATACTAGTTCAATTCCGTGAGGGCCGGGTTGCCTTAACTGGAGATGTGCGTGAAATGTTCCTGCAGGTACTCATGCGTCCGGAAGACCAGCAATGCCAGCGGTTCCTGTGGTACAACAAAGATGGGACTCTTTCAGTCTACGTCCTGCAGGTAATGACGTTCGGAGCCTGCTGCTCCCCCAGTAGTGCCCAATTTGTGAAGAACTTGAACGCCGAACGCTTCAAAGGGGAATATCCAGCGGCAGTCGAAGTAATCCAGAAGCGCCACTACGTTGACGACATGTTGATGAGTGTGGCAACAGAAGAGAAGCAATTTCTCTCGCGCAACAAGTGAAGACGGTCCACGCAGAAGGCGGCTTCGAGATCCGCAACTGGATCAGCAATTCCAAACACGTCATCGAAGCCTTGGAGGAGAACCATACCGAAGAAAAAAAACCTCGATTTATCACCGGAGCTGGCCACTGAGAAGGTTTTAGGCTTGTGGTGGTGCACCGATCTGGATACCTTCAGCTTCAAAATTGGATGGAACCGTTACGGTCGAGCGCTGTTAGAAGGTCAGCACCGTCCAACAAAAAGACAAATGCTGCGTATCCTCATGTCCGTGTTCGACCCGCTTGGGTTGATAGCCCAATTCCTAATGTATTTGAAAATCCTGCTCCAGGACGTCTGGCGCTCTGGCATCGACTGGGACGAGCAAATTAATGAGAGCATTTTTGATCGATGGCAAACCTGGCTCCAAGTTCTCTCACGAATCGAACAGATAAGAATTCCTCGATGCTACTCCAGAGGACGAAGTTTCGACCACGGAGCAGTGCAGCTTCACACATTCGTTGATGCCAGTGAAAACGGAATTGCTGCCGCCTGCTAGGTACCTACGCTTCAACCATAATGACGGCGTGGGATGCAGTATAGTCGCCGCAAAAACCAGAGTCGCGCCATTGAAGTATTTGTCTATACCTCGACTGGAGCTTCAAGCGGCTTTGATTGGTGCTCGTCTGGCTCGAGCAGTCTCAGAAGCACTCACGGTCCAGATCTCCCGTAGAAATTTCTGGTCCGACTCCCAAGACGTCCTGTGCTGGATTAGATCTGATCACCGCCGCTACTCACCATTTGTAGCTATCCGGATCAGTGAGATCCTTGAGTTGACCGAGATAGCTGAGTGGAGATATGTTCCCACCGACTTAAACGTTGCGGATGACGGAACTAAATGGAAAGGATTTCCAGATCTGGGCCCTGAAGCGAGATGGTTTAACGGTCCACAATTTCTCTACCTCACAGAAGATCATTGGCCACGCCCATCGAAAATACCAACCACCACCGACCTGGAGCTTCGTCCTAGTGCAATGTCGCACTTCGTCGCATCCGAACCCATAATACGAGCTAATGACTTCTCCAGCTGGAGTCGACTCAAGCGAATCGTTGCGCTTGTACAGCGATTTTCTAGCAACTGCAAGCTAAAGCGCCAAAGGAAGTCAACCATAAATGGCCCTCTCTCCAGCCAAGAAATAAGTTCTGGTGAAGCATATCTAGTCCGCCAAGCGCAGTGTGAAATTTATTCCGACGAAGTTGCTCTTCTCCAACGATCGCAACACGAGTTGAACCAATTGAAAACACCGTTACCTAAGACAAGCTCACTGCATCAAAAATCGCCATGGTTGGACCGAAACGGAGTTATGCGGATGCGAGGCCGCATCGCCAACTGCGACTATGCAACCGAAGATGCTAAACATCCTATTATACTTCCACGTGACCACCCTACCACCAAGTTGATCATTACACATTACCACCAAAAATACAACCACCAAAATCACGAGACCGTCATAAACGAAATTCGACAAAAGTACAATGTTTCGAAACTTCGTACAGCATTTGCCAAGATCCGAAACAACTGTCAACTCTGCAAGAACCACCGAGTCGTTCCAAAGGTGCCGATCATGGCCGATCTACCGGAAGCTCGACTCGATGCTTTCACTCAGCCCTTTACCCACGTCGGCGTTGATTTCTTCGGGCCATACGAGATTGTCATCGGCCGCCGATCCGAAAAGGGGATGTCCATAAACCACGTGGTCATTTTTTGGGATTTTTCAACACCCCCCCCCCCCCCCCGCGTGGTCATTTGTCCATACAAAATTTTTTATTTGTCCATACAAAATGGTCATTGGCCGACCCCCCCCCCCCCCGCCCCCCTCATGACCACGTGGTTTATGGACAGCCCCAAAGCGCTGGGGCATGCTAGCCACCTGTTTGACGACCCGCGCAATTCATATCGAAGTGGCATGTACTCTCAACACTGATTCGTGCGTTATGGCACTGCGAAACTTTATTTCGCGAAGAGGAAAGCCCAGGACGATTTACAGCGATCGAGGAACGAATTTTGTTGGCGCAAACCGAGAGTTAAAAGAAGCGGAATGCACAATTAACCAAGATAAACTGATGACCGAATTTGTTGATGCGGAGACTAGCTGGAAATTTCTGCCCCCTTCCTCGCCACACATGGGTGGCAGTTGGGAACGGCTAATTGGCTGCGTAAAGAAGAATTTGATGGGGATCTTATCTATGAGAAGGTTGACTGACGAAGTTTTGCGGAATCTGCTGACCGAAGTAGAAAACACGGTTAACTCTCGACCTCTGACACACGTTCCAGTGGATGATGAGTCTTCCCCAGCCCTGACTCCCAACCATTTCTTGATTGGGTCATCCAATGGAGTGAAACCACTGTGTACTGCCGATGATAGTGGCGGAAACCTACGACAATGCTGGCGGTTGTCCCAAATCCAGGCCAATCGATTCTGGAAGAGGTGGATCAACGATTATCTACCCGAAATAACTCGCCGTACCAAGTGGTTCACCGACACCAAACCAGTAGAGGACAACGACGTGGTAGTGATCGTGGACCCAAAACTACCTCGAAACTGTTGGCCAAAAGGCCGAATCATCTGTACCCATCCTGGACGAGATGGACAACCCAGGTCGGCAACGGTTAGAACAGCAACTGGCATTTACGAACGCCCGGTGGCCAAATTAGCTGTTTTAGATGTACGGCGCGTACCGGAGTAAGCTGACCAGACGGCCATCGTACTTGGGGGGAGTGTTGGCGACTACGCGCCAGCGCGCCTCTATGGTATGGATCTCTACAAAAATCCGACGGCTGTACCCCTCGCCGATAGGTACGGTATGGACAGATGGACTGGAATGACAGTGCGGAATTCGCCTATCGAAATCGTGCTAAAGCACTCAAATCCTACATTACTGAATTGAACTTACGGACTAGAGTGTACGGCACGAAAGTACGGCTACGAAAGTGATTCTTAATACTACAGTACATTGCATTGCAATTCGAGAGAACATTAGACTGGTTCAAACACAGACCGGACTCAATACAGAAACGGGACTAAACGTAAGTTTATTCTAGCCTATGACCATATGATCACCCTGACATTAACAGTATTGTAACAGAAATTGATATATTTAATGACGACTTGAACTCCTACGCCTTACAGGAAAATAATAATCCCTCCACAAGTAAATCCCAAGAAACGGTGGTTTTATTGCGGGTTATTATTTCGGAAAATATTCCCTGTGTTGGCAATTCCCAACAGTTAGGGTTTTTTAATCGCCAAAAAACTTCGATAAAATCAAAATTGTTACTTGGGGGGGGGGGGGGGGGGGGGTTGTCCCGCCGGAAGTGGCCAAGTATAAAAGTGATCCAAACTAGCGTTGGGCAATTTTAAATCGATTTTCGCAACATCGATGTTTTTGTTCCGATTAATCGATTTTTTTAATCGATGTTGAAGCCCCACGAAATCGACCGAATCGATTTTTTACATTCGATTTTTCTTTCGATTCAAAAATATTATATTACTTTTTTTAGAATGCACTGTAGATTAACCAATTAAAAAAAGTTTCAAAAAATCGAGATAAAATGTACATAAAATCGTGGGTCTATATAATCTAGGGTCCCTTGAATCGAGGCATACCTGTATATCTCAGGTTTCCTGGGCAATCCCTCCCAGGAGTCTAAGTGAATCTTTCTCAGGGTTCTGGATGAATCCTTCTTATGGTCTAGATAGTCCCTTTCAGGGTTCTGGCGCATCCTTCTCAGAATTCTAGGTCAGTCCATCTCTGGATTCCGAACACTTTTTTAGAATCCCTCTCAGGATTCTAGATAAATTTCTCTTAATAATGAGGAGTATCCCTCTCAGGGTTCCGAGGTAATCTCTTTCAGAATTTTAATGGGATGTCTATCAATACAGCAGGAGAATTTCTCTCAGGATTTTAGGGAAATCCCTATCAGGATTCTAGAAAAATCCGCCAGGGAGTTCTAGGAATATCCGCCTAAGCATTCTGGGAGAATATCGAGGAAAAACTTCTCTCGGGATTCTGAGGCAATCCGTCACAGAATTCAGGGAAAATCCATTTCGGAAATCCCCCAGGATTCTGGAAGAATTCCTCTTAAGATTCTGGGAGAATCCATCTCAGAAAACTGGATTCTAGAGAATTCCTTAATAGAATTCAGGGAAAATTCCGATTCGAAGAATCTTTCTCTTTTCTAGAATAAGGTCTCTCTGGATGCTGGTATGATAATTTTCATCATTTTGATGGAATCTCTCACAGAGTTTTAAAGAAATCCTCGGAATTATGGAAGAGTCCCTTTAAAAATTCTGGAGGGTTTTTCTCAGCAGTATTATAGGGAAATATCAATCAGATTTCTAAAGAATCTCTGGATTCTGAGGGAATTTATTTCAGGATATTGGGGTATTTCCTGCCAGGGTTTACTACTAAGGGTGAAATTCTTTTCAGGATTCTAAAAAATTTCTGGATGATCTGGGTTGATGCCTCTAAGGATTCTGGAAGGCCCTCACTTGGCATCCCGCTCAGAATTCCTAGGCAATCTTTCTCAGCATTCTCAGGAACTCCTCTCAGACTTCTTGGAGAATCATAATCAGCATTCTCAGAATTGTGGCGAAATTCCTCTCAGAATTCGGGGAAAATATATTTCTTAGGATTCTTTTTTTTTTAAGATACTGGGGGAATATCACTAAGAATTATGCGGATACTCTTCCCAAGATTCTCTGTAAACTCGACTTTCTGGGGTTATCCCTGTTAGGAATCTGGGGAAATTTCTCTCAAGATTCTGGGAAATTTGTCTCATGATTCTCGAGAAATCCTTGGGATTCTGGGGCTATATTTTCAAGATTCTGGGCCACTTTTTTCAGAATTTTTATTATTGAAGGAACTCTCACGAGATTTTGGGAAGAATTCTCTAGAGAAATTTGGATTTTGGAGAATCCCTCGCATAGATTGTGTGATTCCTCTTAGGGTTCGAATGAAATCCTTTTCAGCATTCTTTGAGAATCACAGTAGAAATCTGTTTTCCGTATTTTTGAGCAGTTGCTTTCAGAAATTCTTTCAGGATTCTGGGAGAATCCCTCTTAGTAATGAGGGAAAATCGCTGACAAGATTATGGAAAATTCTTTTGAGATTCTGGTGTAATAATTTAAAGCATTCTAGAGGAATGACTCTCAGAGTTCTCGGACAATCCCTTTCAGGAGTTTAGGGGAGTCCTTTCAAAGATTCTGGGGATATGTCTTTCAGGAATCTGCGGTAATTTTTCCGTTTTATGTGGGAATATCTCTTAGAATTTCAGAGAATCCTTCTCAGGATGCTGGGGAAGTCCATTCAAGAAGTTTTCGTAATCCCTTCCAGAGTGAATCCTTAACAGATTTTCGGAAAAATCCTTCTTAGGTTTCCAGATATATTTCTCTCATGAATCAGGAAGAACCCCTCTTATGATCCCTCTCAGGATGCTGGGGGAATCACTTGTAGAATTCTGGAGAATACCTTTCAGGATTCTGGCAGAATTATTTTCTGCATTCAAAAGAATTCTACCCAGGATTTTAGAATATTTAAAAGGTTTCTGGAGGAATTCCAGGTTCCTTAGGCAATCCCACCCAGTATTTTAAGGGAACCTTTCTCAGGATTCTGAAGTAATCCTTCTTAGGGTTCTAAGCTACCCTTTTCAGGATTCTGGGTCCTTTCTTTTAAGTTTCTTCGGGAATTCATCCAATCATGGGAAAACTCATTCGCTCACCCGAATGCCGGCGATGCAAAAAAGCAAAAAGAATGCCAACAACCCAATACTGAGTGAGAGCACGGCGCACCAAGAAAAAACGCAACACGAACACGCAACGACGCCACCGAAGCAAATCAGGAGAGAAGCAAATACCTATAGTGTGAAATTAATCGGCTTGGATCGGTGTAGGTATACGAAAAGAACGTTCGCTCTCTCAACTACCGAGTGGCATTCAGCTGATTGAACCAAAACGCACTCAGTGATTCAATTCCCAGTACTGAATGCTTCCACTGAACGCTAAATGAACGTTCCAAAATGAATGCTCTCGCACCCGACTCAGAATGTAAACATTCGTTCAATATTGATTCATTCGTCTTCGGCACAGAGATTCAGTAGCGATTCATTCGGCCGTCGTTGTTTGCGTCGCCTGGTGCTCGGCAATGAAAGTGGAAAGATTTTGCTTGGCTGGGGCAGAAGCACACTCGCATCAGATTGTGCGTGGTCGTGAGTGAGGGATACGCAATAAATTAATGTTTTTTTCCCATCCTTGAATTCATCTTAGGATTCCGAAAATCTTTTTTTTCGTAAGAATCTCTATCAGTATTCTAGATGAATTTATCTCAAGAATGTGAAGGAACCGCTCTTGGAATTTCTTCCATGATTCTGGAAGAATTCATCTTAGGATTCTGGGATAATATTATTCAGAATTCTGGGATAATGGCTCTTAGGATTCTGGAACATTTTGGGAGAATTCCTCTCGGGACTCTGCGACAATCCGTCTCATAGATATGGAGTATTCACTCTCAGGGTTCTAGGAAAATCCATAATAGGATTCAGAGAAAATTCCTACCAACATACTGGAAAAGTCTTGCTTTCTTTTATGGATAATGTCGCTCAGGATTCTGGTGTAATCATTTATAACAATCTGAAAAATTCTCTCTCATATTTCTAGAGGAATTCCTTCAGAATTTTGGAGGAGTCGTTTTAAAGATTCTGATAGAATTTATCTCAGTACTATATGGGAATAGTTCTCAGAGTTCTGGGGCATCTCAGAATCTTAGGACTCTTCTTGCCATTCAAAAATATTAAATTTCATTTTTTTTTCAGAATGCACTGTCTCAACGTTATATCCATTTTTAAACCAGAGTCGCGAAATGTTCGATGTGTAATCTCAAATTTTGATATTAATTTATTTAGAAAAATAAAACATACCATGAACTACATGCACTAAACGAATCATTTTAAAGTTTTGTAATATTTTATAGTATCGAATCGATGTGAAAACATCGATTCAAAGCATTTGATTAAATCGGTGAATCGATTCTGCTGATCCGATTCGAATCGATTCACAAAAATCGATGTCTCAGCCAGATTTGCCCAATGCTACAACCCATGCATGTGACACATACGTTTTGTTCTATTAAGTAGGTTGAACATTATCGAAGTTGCTGCATCCTGCTCTTACCCATTCGTCAACAAGTGGAAAAGAGCAGGATGCAGCAACTTCGACCGGTTCTATAACATTTACCCGAAAACCATTTACCCGAAACACATTTACCCGAATGACATTCACCCGAACGTCACTTACCCGAATGCGACAAATACCCGAACGCGACATTTACCCGAATGCGACATTTACCAGAATACGACATTTACCCGAATGCGACACTTACCCGAAAAATGCAAAAAAACCGTGGACTTGATCCCCATATGATTTGTCAATATGGCCCAGTGTTATACAGCCAGCTTTCGTTAGACCTTATAATCATCAGGCCAAGTGATCATCAAGCACTCTGGTACAGGACTAACTGGCGGTCAAAATGCAATTATGATTTGAGGATTTTTTAATGTTTTGTTTTTTTTTAACGTCTCCACATCACAAGCCCGAACGCCAACCCGAAATCATTCAGGAGGTCGCCCAAAAAGTGTTCACTGTGGACAATTTATTAGAAGTTGATAAAACTTAATCAGCTAGAAAAGGGTAACCCTTGAGCAATCTTTAGCAACGTTGTGATTCATGAAGGTTTACCTAGAGGGGAGAATTAGCATAAGTTAAAATTACCTAAAAAGAAGAAATAAAAATATTAAGGACAGACTTGTTGGCATTGGCGTATCTAGGATTTTTTCCTAGGGGGTGCCTAGGGGGTGCCAGTTACAGTGGCTTCCAGGTTGCTTTTTTGTAAAAAGAAATACCGAACCACCCTCAATTTCTTAGTATAATGATGTACTGCGTCGCGGGAAAAATGAAATAGATAGAATTTATATCTTCATTCTGAACTTAACTACTTAACAATTATCGCGACCATCCCTGTTTTGTGGATTGATAACAATCATGTCCATTAGAACACATTTTCGAAGCAATTATTAGACGTGTAAATCTCGAAAACTATAAAATATCCACAAATTTGCGTGTAACATGTATTCATCGTGACATTCTCTTTGTTTTATTGTATAATAATAACCCTTACAAAAATAGTTTTTAAGAAAAAAAATAAGAGCAGCAGTTTGGGTTTGGCCACATCATTAATGGCTAAAAAGCGTTTTTTAATTAGTTGAATATTACCACGTGAACATGAAAATACTTTTACTGAAAAATTGTGAGTATGATTCTCAAAACTACAAAATTTGCACTTTTTTGAACTTGTTTTTGAGAATTTCATCAGCATTTCATTCGGAAATTTTGGAAACTTCGATTATTACTTTGGGAACTTCTTTGGCTTTGAAATTTGTTTGAAAAAAAAAATCTTTGGCAATTCTATAAAAATTATGTCAAGGTGATTCTACGGCAATTACTTTTGGAGTTATTTTTAAATTTTCTTCAAAATTTCCTTCGATCCTTTCGGATAATTCATTGAGAATTTTATTCGAAGTTTGTTTTGTATTTTTTGATTTAAAATATATCGAGAATTCAATATTTTCTTCAGGAATTCCTCTGATAATTCTTATATGAATTCTTTTGGCAACTACTTCGAAAGTTCTAAGGTAATTTTGATGGATTTTTTTCCAACAATTTCTTTGGGAATCTGTCTGTAAGCTTTTCGTGAATTTCATAGGATTTTATTTGACCAAGACCAGTTGAGAATTTCTGATTTTCATATTCAGCATTTTTTGGAAGCAATATATATAAATAAAAATAAATCATAAATAATTTCAAAACAATCACGATAAAATTGCCTAATAAATTTGCAAAATAACTGAAATAATTTCAGAGAAATGGCCATTGAAATTGTAGAAAAAAATCCAAAGAAATTGCTGATAAAATTCTAATGAAACTACCGCAGAAATTAAAAAAAAAAAACAACCATGCCGAAGGAATCCTCAAAGAAATGGCCATACTATTGTCTAGCGAATACGGAGTCGTAGGTTCAAATCCCAACAGAACGCGATTTTTTTTTCGCAAATTCATCTCTCAATTTATCAATTCTGTGCCTTCTAAGTAATTACAAGTTTTTTCCGTACATTCCTATAGGATTTCACTAGAGATTTTTCTAGTAACACCTCCTAGGATTTCTCTGGAAATTCCAACTATTCCCGAAATTCGAAGGATTTCTACTGGAATTCCTTGAAGAAGCCCAAAAGGATTTCCAGGAGAAATACAGTGATTAATTTCTATAGTAATCCACGAATAAAAACTCTAGTGGAAATCCTGGATGAGTTTTTAGAAAAATCCCTGGAAGAATCAAAGGCATTTCTGGAAGTATCCTTGGAAAACTGCCTAGAAGAATCCTAGCAAGAATGCCAGGAGAAATCCCTAGAGGGATTCTTGCAGGTATCACAGTCAGAATTTCTGGAGGAGACCTAGGAGGCATTCCTGAAACAAGCCGAAGCTGTATAAGCAGCAGGAATCGCTTATGGAATCCCAGGAGGAATTCCTGGATGAATGTTAAGAGGAGTTTCTGGAGGATCCAATTTGGAGAAATCCCAGGAAGAAATCCTTTCGGATTTCCAGGAGGAAACACCGAGGGTACTTCTGCAAGGCTCCTAGAAAGATTACCTAGAACAATCCCAGCAAGTTTTTGAAGGAAACCGTGTAGAATAATTTCTAGAAGAATTTCGGGATGTATTACTGTAAGAAATTCTGAAGGAGTCCTAGGAGGCTTTACTGGAAGAACCCTTGAGAAATTTATGAGAGAATCCTTGGATAAAATATCTTCGATAAAAATTCCTGGAGTAATCACCAAAAAGGATCTCAAAAGGTCACAGGAAAAATCTCAAGAGGTATTCTTAAAAAGGACTCTGGGGTGTGTCATTGTAGAAATCGCAGCGAAAATCCTAGGAGGAATGGCTGGAGGAATCTATACAGGAATTTATAGAGAAACCCCATCAGGAATGCCTGGGGGAATCAAAAAAAAATCTTTTGAATGCCTAGAGAAGTCCCTGCAAGAACCGGTAGAGGTATTCTGGAAGAATCTATAGAGAAGGCCCTGAAGGAATCGCAGGAGGAATTGGTCGGGGTTCTGCTAAACCGAACCAAAGACCATTTTTTGAAAAATTGAGTTTTCTTTACCATTGGATGAAGAAATTGATGATCCTCCTTCCATGTGAAAATGCAGTAATTCTGACTGCTCTTCGTGGAGTAAATCCAAAATTTCTGTTTGGCAGAACATACAAAAAATAAAATTGCATCCAACCAGAGTGAACTGTGAACCATTCCATAGAATCAGCGAAATGTTTTAGTATTGGTCCAGATGAAGAACATTTTAAGTTCTGCTCATCGCCGTCAAATTTCTAACTTCCAACCGACTCATAGTAACAATCTGTGAGAGAATTAAACACGTTATTAGAAATACGGATGTTGGAGGATACAATTCTGTTTCGATGGCACTGATCGCCATTTTTCCAAATCACATTCAGCCAGACCGAACCAAATCCACTGCATTTTGAAATCTATTTATTCTCAACAATACAAAAATCAACTGGTTCCAAATACCTGCGTTATGTCGACACACCTCATACTGCTAATTTAACACAGAAGCCGTCATTGAACAACAAGGCTAATAAGAATAATGAAGCTTGAAAAAAAATCAAACACTTGGTTCGCTTTGGCTGATCGAAAAATGGCATTTTCACGAAAACCATGCTAAAGAAGAATGTTTGGAACTTGATTCAGACTTAACGACTGACCTTCAGCTAGGTAAAATGGCCTAGAGGTAACGTGCTTGGTTATCACTTAAAGGATCCAAGTTCGAATCTCTTTAATGTTTTCGATTTTTTTTTGTCTTGGTTCACTTTGGCAGATCATTTTCATGGTTTTCTTCGACCAGTATAAATTTGAAGCACACAAATTGCTCCACTTTCACATCTCAGGACCTCAGGACATGCAAGGACATCATTTGACATAATCACTTTTGCTCTGTGCCTGCACATGCACCGCCTATAAAAAAACATAGATGGGAAGGGCTGAGCTGGGAAGGCTTCCGCCGTGCATATTTAAAACTATTTTGAGACCTCCGTGCTACCATACCGCTTTCTCTCTGATTGATGTAAAGGATTTTGATTGATATCGATTACAAATTCATAGACGATGAAAAACTGAGTTTTTTTTTTCACAATTCGAATGGTTTTCTATGAAACAAAGAAACACAGTCAGCCACACTGAACTATAAACCATATTCCAATGTTTTTGTTCTGCCAGAGTGAACTGAGTGCAAAGTACTGAAAAATTAAATGTAATTATATCAATGATTTCAAATAATTTACATGTATTCTTCGTCTCTGATGGTTAATAAAGGCTTGTAAGTTTCATGTGTGTGGAAAAGTTTAAAAAAATCTTCGTTGTTGTTTATTTGTGAGTGGTTGAACTTTAAGCTTAATTATCTCGGAATAAAGTTTTTGGCGCTTAGTTCGGTTTAGCAGAACCCCGGCCAATTTCTGAAGGCCAAAGGGAGTTTCTGCAGGAATTCCATGAGGAATTTCTGGAAGAATCCTTGGAGAAATCCCTGGTAGGACACCCAAAGAAATTTCTGCAAGAATTCCAGGAAGATTACCTGGCAAGATCCCAGCAAAAAAGCCAGGTGAAAGCTCTAGAAGATTCCGTAGCATAATTTCTGAACTACCACAGTTAGAATTTATTAAGGATGAATAGCTGGAAGAACCGCAGGAATTGCTAAAGGAATCCCTGATGGAATATCTGGAGCAGCGCTTCCCAAAATCAGTTTTCGTGGCGCCCCCACGTGTCGCAGGCTCGCTTTTTCTACTCCTTTTAGCGAGCCTGCAAGAAGCTGGTGCGCCGCGAAAACGGAGTTTGGGAAGCGCAGATCTGGAGGAATTTCTAGAATTCCGGGAGGTATCATAGAAGTAATTTCTAGAGAAATCCTAGAATCAGGAATACCGGGGATATCCAAAGAGAAGTTCCTCTAACAAATGCCTGGAGAAATACCTATAGTTCTCCTTGAAAGAATCGGTAGAAATATACTGGAGGAATCCCTGATGGAATCGCAGGAGGAATTTCTGGAGGAATCTGGAGATTTCCCGAAAGTATTGCAGCAAGTACAGTGTATCAAACAATTGTCCGTACAGCAATTTTTTAGGCAAAATAATTTTTCATTCAAATGTTCATAACTTTTTTATGCATCAATCAAAAACGCGGAACCAATCATTGGCCAATCATGAACCAAATATTAAAGCTCCATTGGTAACATTTTGAGTGTTATCGAATAAGTTTTCTGAAAATTATAGAACTTTTAGAAAAACTTATAAGTTCTTTGAACACATTTTTAAAACATTATATCTCAGTATGTATTCGATGGAACTTATTCAATTTTTTGTGTGTTACAGTTGATACCTAATGTTTTCAAATGCAGCTACTTTTGAGGTTTTATTTTCACTACAAAAAATATGAAAAACGTGCCAATGTAGTTGACGATGTTTAAAAAATTACCTTATTTTGCACATATAATCTGCTAAACGTTTTCCACTAACAAAAGTGCATTAACTGAACGATAAATACATAGGACCTACTCTTCATATATAGTTTGGTAGGTCTTGTATCAAAATATTACATTAAGAGAGTTTAAAAACGTTGAAAACACTTGATCAAAATATGATAAATTTTCAAATGACACTC
Source organism: Aedes albopictus (assembly GCF_035046485.1). NCBI lineage: Eukaryota > Metazoa > Arthropoda > Insecta > Diptera > Culicidae > Aedes > Aedes albopictus. The sequence continues at coordinate 80,901,277 of NC_085138.1, read as the reverse complement.
TAAACATAAACAGATTTTTCATATTTTTTGTAGTGAATATAAAATCTCAATCGAAGCTGTATATGAAAGCCTTAGGTATAAGCTGTATCACAAAAAAAAAAATGGAAAAAGCTTCATCGAGTCCATATTGAGATATAATGTTTTAAAAATGTGTTCAAAAATCTAAAAGTTCTATAACTTTCAGAAAACTTATTCGATCTCGCTCAAAATTTTACCCCTGTGGAATTTCCGGAAGAACTTCTGGAGGAAGTCCTGGTTAAATTCTTGAAGAAATCTCTAGAAGAATTACCGATGGGATTTTAAGAAAAAATCCCAGGATGATTTTCTGGAAGAATTTTCGAAAGAACTTCCCTAGTAGAATTCCTAAAGGTACCACAGTGAAAATTTTTGGAGGAGTTCTAAGAGAAATTGCTGGAATCCTAGCCACAGTTCCCAGAGGAAGGCCAATATAAGCTCCTGGAGGAATTTCATGGGAAATTTCTGGAAGAATCCCTGAATAAAATCTCTGAAGGAATTCCTGGAAGAATCAACGGAGGAACTTCTGAAAGGATCCAGGAAGGTTGTCGTGGATACCAGGAATTCCTGAAAAAAATCCAAGAAATTTTTTTAGAAGAATCCCTAGAAGAATTCCAAGAAGAACCATAGTAAGAATTTTCGAAAGAAATACTACAAGAAAATACTGGATCAATCTCAACAGAAATTTCTAGAATGTACAACCCCATCAGAACTGCCTGGAGAATCCTGAGGGAAGTTTATTGAAGAAATATCGGGAGGAATCCATAAAGAAAGCCTAGAGAAATCACTGTATGAATAGATAAAGGTACTTCTGGAGGAATCCATGCAGAAGTCTGTTGATTGTTCTTACCAATAATCAAAGCGCCAAAACGCACAACAGGTATTTTAGTAATTATGGGTGTGTGTTGAGTTTTTTTCGAATGTGCCATTAATAAATATTCGATTTTATTGAGTATAATTTTAAATTTTAGGTGACTGTTAAGGAAAAATTCTAGGGGGTGCCAAATTTGTTCTAGGGGGTGCCTGGCACCCCTGGAACCCCCCCTAGCTACGCCAATGCTTGTTGGAATCCCAAAATGGCCGCCACAATGGCCGGCTTTGGCACCTACTCACGATTTCGAAGGCACAAATCTCCTCGAAAACAAAATCAGCGCACCTGATCTTCTTATGTTAAGCTTATTACAAGTGAGCAAGAACAGAATAATGAAATGCAATGTTGTGTGAAGCTTGCTTCTTGAGATTTGTGCGTTTGAAGTTTTGATGCATTTATGAAGCGGGATGTCAAAACGTTTGTCCTTAAGGGTTTGCGGAAACGTAAGAAGCAAATGCAATGCATTTAGGAAAACTGCGACGAAGGGAGAGGTTGCTGATTCAAACATTTTTCCTGATATTCAGCGTGCATATCCGATGGCCGAAGGTGATGTACTTGTCTATTCAAATATGGATCCTGAAGAGCTCAGTATGCTTCTAACAGGCCTTTTTTGAAACTATTGTGTTCTCTTAAAATATGCTTAAACTTTTGCTATTGGCGCTAATTCCGAATCATATTGAATCATATTTTAACAAATAATTCTCCCTTCTTTTTATTATTGGCTGTTCTTTGGAACTATAAAATGCTGTTACAATATAGGGTGACGATGGGTATTATCGGCAGGTTTGTTCTTTTCGTCATGGGGGTTTTTTGTCGGCCAAACCCGAGCATAAGGGAATAACAGCAGCATAAGGAGCTGTGTTATTTGGCCAAAATAACTGAATAATAAAATCGATTATTTTTAAGTTATTACCATAATAAATTGTGTTATAAACTTGTCTGTCATAAGCGGCAAAATAACAAATTCCATAACAAAAAAATGTTCCTGGAAAACCATTTCAATAACTTGTTTTGTTAGTTTCAATAACAACTTAATAACAGTGAATTCGGAAAATATTTCAATAACAAATTTTGATCTTAATATGTTATTGATGATATTCGGAGAGCAGAATTTGCTATGATATCAAACGCGTTACTAAATAAGTTATAATACTTATTGTATTAAATTATTCGCTTTGTCTCACAAACCCGCCACTAACATGAGGTTCATCACTCTGACGTAAGAAATATTTTCATTCTAAGAGATTTGAAGTCGCAAGATAATCGAACTTTAGTAATTTATATATTATCGAATATGACGAGCTTCGATTTCCACCTGTAATTTGTAAACTGTTATACTTTAATTGTTTTCAGAGCACGTGTAACCTTTGTTTTTTTTTCAGTAGGAAAACTGAAGAATTTTTAGAAAGCTTAACAGTTTTGCAGAAAATTTTTGAGATATTGGAAATATTGTACAGATTATTACAATTTTCCTGGAAAGATTGTTTTAATTCCTCTATTTTTTCCCTGGATTCAAGAATTATGTCGAATATTCTTTTTGGATTCTACAAGAATCCCTCCAAAAATTTTGCTTTAATTTCTCCTGAACTTCCTCTGATGATTCCTACAGGACTTTCACCAGAAATTTTTGCAATATGTTTTTCCAAAATTCCTCTATTTATTTGTCTACGGATTCCGTCAAAAGCTCCTTTTATTCGTCCAAAAACTTGGTCATAAACTTTTCCATAAATGACTCCAAAAATCTTCCAGAAATTTCTCCGAGAGTTCTTTGACGGAATCTTTCATGGATTTTCAAAGACTCCTCTAGAAATTCCTCCAGAATCCTGCAGAGAATGCCTTCAAGGGTTTCTTCAGAATATCCTGTGATCATTTGTTCTGAAGTTCATCTTAAGATTTCTCAGAAAATTACTTTGTGGATTTCATCATGAGTTTTTCCGAAGGATTCTCCAAGAGTTTTCCAAAAAAATTGCCAAGAATCCTAATAATTGCTCAGAAGAATTAACTTCGGAATTGCTATTAAAATTGCGCCAGTAGTTCTCTTGAAGACTTCTCCAGGGATTTATCGAAAGGTTCCTCCAGAACTTCCAAGTGGCTATCCGAAAATTATTTAAGGAATTCTTAAAAGGAGTCATTCAGGAATTTCCTTTTTAACTGAATACAAAAATGGAACAACACTAAGGGACAGGTCATAATTGTCGAATTGTTGCTGTGATTTCAAAACTTGTTACTGTTGTGCTATTGCTGATAAGTTGATCAATAGTACAACAATAACTGAACTTGTACTTCAACAAAACATGCTATTTAAATGTAATTTAGTTAATGTATATCTATAGCTTGATTATAACAAAATGAGATTGTCCAACAAAATTTGTTATAGAAAAGTTTTGCCTTGATAATTTAATAATAACAAAACAAGATATAAAAACAGGTTATGTGATTCCGTAGTTATAAACTTGCTATTCTCCTCTGCTCGGGAATTTCTTGAAACCTGGTCATATAACTCAGCTTGGTTGGGAAGGATTTGAGGCCTACTCTGAGTTCAATAGCTTTCAAAAAAACCCCCATGACGAAGAGAACAAAACTGCCGAAAATACACAATTTCCCCTAGTTATTGAAGTTTTTATTTGAGAATTCTTTTTATTTCAAGCTATGACTGTTCTTTCGAAGTTATAGCTATTCCTTTGAAAACTATAAGCATTTTAATCTGAAATGTTTCCTTCTTTTAAATATTGAATGTTCTTTCAAATTGACGATCTTATAACCATACCACAACGAAGTTCGTTTTTATTATAATTCATGTGGTATTGAATTCTTGCCCCAGACCTTGTCAAATGGCTAGCTTTCTGATAAGTGAGAATTCCCGAAAAGACATCGAGCCATTCGGCAAAAAATCATTCATGCCGAAAGTCATGAGGATGAATGCTAAATTGTTCTTGGTGATTTAAGATAAATTGAACTGTTTTAAGCATAACTGATCATTCGAATGTAATGACTTTTTCATTACCAAGCTATAACATTTTAACAACACAGGCTGCTTTGAGCTACTTATATACTCGGTCACAATTTAGCAGCCATACTGCAAGTATTCTCCACTTCTTCTAATATTTGCCTTCTTTTTAAAATAGGCTGCTCTTTTGAATTTGCAGAGTCCAACTGTGTACTGTAGCTGACTTGGTCGACCAAACTGGAAATAGAGGCTATTTTTCGAGTTGGAATGTTATATTGTTTATTTGCAGACGAACTTCTAACTCCTTGAAAGATTTGTCCTTCTTTGAATAATAAGCTGTTCTTTCAAGTTAAGATTTACACAATTGACTGGTGGCCAAATTAGCAACTTAATCAGATATTTTCCTTTTTTTGGAATAGACTGTTCTCAAATATTTCATAAGACTAATGATTTCAAATTGTTGTTTGGTTATGATTTTGATCTCAAAATTGCGTTCAAAGAAGAATCGTGGCTACTTCAATTTCGGATTGTTGCCGTTACTTTTTACTATTAAGCCAATACTGTTAAACATACGCAATAAGTCTTGCGTGTAAACGATGCCTAACTGATTACATTTGAGATGTAAATTGTCATCGCAATTCAAATCAAGTCATTTAGATTGACGCAGACCACATATGCCTCGACCGAGAAAACCAATGTGCAACATATTGTCATCGTTTAGTAGAAATATGTTTCTCCAAAATGCAACACTCAAATAAACCTAAGATAATCATAAGGTCAGAGTTCATAACGGCTCCAATGAATTTCATAAGGTTGGTTAATGACACAGAATCGACTCACAGTTGGGTTTTTATGCACATTTAGCAACACGATATTCTCAAGCATCGATAGCCGCGTGGGTTGGGCACGAGCTCAGTGATCTCAACGTTCATGGATCGATTCCAGTCTGCATCATTTTACGATTTTTCAGCTCTTTTCATAAGTTATCATAATTGAACATGCATAATTTTTATAAGGTATTCTTATGGCTTCCATACTTTACAGTTATGGCTAGATTTCATAAGGTATTTTGATGAATTTCGGTAGTCTACTTCGCTGAGTGTATAGATATTGATGAATATTGGGAAAGCATGCATAGATTATTGGTATGTATACACAAAAGCGCCTTTTACACAGATTGCCCCCGCCAATCCGTCAACGCCGCTGCCGACGTCAGCTAAGTGTTTCTTTGTCATCAAATCGAAGGCGATTGCTGAAAAGATGGGTTCTCCGCTCCCAATCCATCATTTAACCCGAGACAGGAATGAGTGGGGCTGTGGTTGAAACAATAGGACTAGAGACGAGACACACTGTCGTCGTCGTCGTCGAGATGGTGGGAATTATGCAGGAAATTTTTCGAGGGTGGAAACTGGGGAGTAGGATTCAGGAACATGCACAGAACGACACACACACGTACATTGCATTATTGGTTTGCTTGAGCTTAGCGGTATGAATACGATGGTTTAGAGGATTTTGACACATTCAGGTGAATTTCAGGGTTTTCCGTATGTATGCAGTTTTGCTTGATGAAAGCTTATAGCACTAATCATACCTGTTTGAGTACTAGAATCAAAAAACGTACTAGTGGTTTCTACTGTCATGGTACTGACGGTGCCGTCGATAATCTGGGCACAGGAATCGCGCCGGCCGCGGTAGCTGAAATGGGAATGGTAGAAATAATTTAATGGCTTTCGTCTGAAGTTGAGTCTTTTACTGGCCCTATCACTTATTTTATCAGTTATATTCCAACTAATTTAGATAGGGTCTGGGACCATTAGGTTAGTCAAATTCAAACCAATTAACCTATTTTTTTTGTACACGATGATACGTAAGATTTATTACAATAAACTTTGATCTTGATGTTTTTATACCTAGAGTAATCATGCAGGAATATAGGAATATTCCAGGATCAAGATGTATAGTTGTAGTTTGTTTAATTTTTGTGTTTTTTTTTCTGGTTATATTTGCAGGTTTACTTCTAATGAACATTTTATTTTAGGAGGATTCAGGTAAATTTATTATGTAATAAAAATATCGTAAAATATATAACTGTTATTTGCGTCTCACTAAAAGATTACTAAATGTCAATACCATTTTTAATTTCAGATGTTTAACCAAAAGGGCCAGCAGCGATAAATATGGAAAAGTAACCCAGATGAATTTTGTCAACTGATTCAACATAACCAGATAATACTATTATTTGGTTCGATTGGCTTTAATCGATAATTTTTCATCACCCTCTGAGGTTTCATAAGTGTAAGTGTGCATCAACTATCCATACTAGCAGAATTTGATTGTTCACCAGTTCCTGGTTTTCTTCTTAATTTTTACATAACGGCTCTAATGCGACATAACCTGCATCCCATCTTAAGTATTTCATAAGCACAGTTATGTAAATCAGGAAAGATTTTTTATGGAATCCCTAGATAATATTATATTACAGAAAAAAAACCTCTAAAGAGAATCCCAGACTCTCAAGAAATAAGAAAAAAAAATCGAGAGGTATCACGGAGATACCCACGCATGCAGGACAGCCGGGAGGAAGCCCTGAACAAATCCGGATCAAAAATGAAGGAAGAATACCTGAAGCTATACCGGAAGAGTTTTGGAATTATCTCTCGAAAGAACTGATCTTTGTAGGAATTTTGAAAAAAAAAAAACATTCCTGGTGCTTTCCCGAGCAAATCGTTCAAGATATTTCAGGAGATAGTCATGCAGTAATCCTTGAAAACAAAAACCCTGGAGGAATCTCAAAAGTAATCACTGAAGGAATCCTGAACAAATAATGAAGGATTCCCGGTGAGAATCTTTTGAGAAATGAAGAAATTTCGGGAAGAATGCATGAAGGAAACCCCGCAGGAATGCAGTAATACCCTGGAAGAATCCCAGGAAATTCCAAGAGGAAGCAATGGAAGAAATTCTAAAAGAATTCGTGGAGGATCCCTGCGAGGAACCTTTGGATGAATCTCAAGATAAATCCTGGATAGATTCTCGGGATAAATTCCAGCAAGAATATATGACGAAGTTCCTGAACAAATCTCTGAAAAAACCCTGGGACAAATCTATAGAGAAACAATAGGAGGAATTTTTGATGAATTCCAAAGAAATCCCTGGATGAGATAGTAGAAGGTGTCTATGGGGGAAATCCAGAGATAATTCCAGAGGAAATTCCAGAGGGAATTACTAAAATAATCCTTAGAAATTCAGACATTATTTCTTGACGGCATTCATAAAAAAATCCAGACGAGTGATGCTGGAAGAAAACTTGAGGAATCTTTAAAGAAATCAGCGAGAGGAAACCCTAAAAAATCCCCAGATAAGAATTCCGACGAAGCCTCAATACAAGTTCATAAAAAAAAATCTGAGATAAATCCGAGTTAAGTCCCGGGAGAATATCATAAAGAATCTCGCGAGGAATCTTTGAAAAATCGAGGAAGAAATTCCTGAAAAATCTTTGCACATCTGGAAAATGGTCAGATATAGCCGAAGCTGTAAACGCGCTTGTATTAAGCAAGACAATGCTGAGGAAGACGAGTTCGTTTTTTAGCCGGCTTTGGTACTTTTCGAGCTGCAAAACGGTGAGTCGATAAGGAGAATCTATGTCGTCCAACATAGCTCTGGTCCTCACAAGTTCCTACCTCATGCTTTCATGGGTCAAGCTAAAAGTTGTATGCCTGGCTGGTAGTGCAGCCTGAGTACTGTTGTCCTTCTGACTTCAGCTAGATTGAGGAGGTACGACCCGAGCGTCTGTTCACCAAGGAGGTGTGGCTCAAACATCGTCTGTTCTGGCATCCAGGGGCTGAGTAATGCTGCATCACGCCCAGCTAAATCCAAGGTAGTAGCCCCATTAGCGTGGTCGCTCCAGTGATAGTTGGGACGCTAAACAGAACTGGCATGATGGCCCTCCAGCAAGGCAGGAGTGTTGGCGCAGGCCTAATAAAATAGTTTCTCAGGGGTAGTACGGCATGAAATTTCTATTGGTTTGAACTGCACGTGTCTAGGATAGTGTATGATTACGGTAGTGCAGAAAGTGTTTATTAGTTCTTGAGATATGGCTACACCAGGGGATCATCCGCGCATTACTCTTTTTGTCGAACAATCAAAGAGAAATCAATCGCTGCACTGCCCATATTCGCATAGTCGATGTAACCACCAACATCTGCTCTGATGGGAAAACACGATTTTATAGATTTTTTCCGGATTTACATATGCACCGACTATTTGAATGAAATAATCTGTCCGTTTCGTGAATTTTTTTTTTTTTTTTTACTTATTCGTTTATTTGGAAGGCTCGGGCGCCACATGGGCATAACTGAGCCGAAATCTTTTGTTTTTTTTTTTTACAATGGTTATACATTTTACAATTTATTACTGCCTTAAAACTATGTTAGTTTGGGAAGCCGAAGTACTCGCGGCTGTTTCGAGGTTAAGGATTGAAGAAAAAAAAAAAAATGGGAAGGACGGATTTATGGGTTTAAAACTAAATTATTTGCTAACTTATACTAAAACTTTGATGGGACAAATTGTCCATATCTGTAACGGAACCAAAAAGAAAGGACTTTATCGGTAGAAAACGACAAGAAGAGGACAAACGGAAGGGGGTGACAACAGACAGGGGCGAACAACAAAACCAAAAGGCGGACAACGAAAACAAGGAACGTACTACATCAAACTCTGACATCAACACGTTTCAAAAACTGGTAAATCAGGTTCATGTATTCCAAATCAAGTCCTGCCAACACTTCTCTAACGGGTTTCTGTTGTTTTCCTCGGACCCGGAGAATTTCATGTAGCTCAGATCTGACCTCACGATACTCATTGCATCCCCACACGACATGTTCGATATCCTGGTAAGCCACGCCACAGACACAGAGATTGCTTTCTGAGAGCCCAACACGGAAGGTATGTGCGTTCAACAAATAGTGGTTGGACATCAACCGACACATTACACGAATGAAATCGCGGCTCAAATCCAACCCTTTGAACCATGGCTTCTTCGACACCTGTGGAATGATGGAGTGCAACCATCTACCCATCTCTCCATCTCTCCATTTGTGTTGCCAGCTGATCAAGGTCTCCTGACGGGCCAATTCAAAAAATTCGTCGAAGGCGATTTGACGCTCATAAATATCGCCTTCGCTAGCGCCCACCTTAGCCAGAGAGTCCGCTTTCTCATTGCCCGGAATTGAGCAATGTGAAGGGACCCAAGCTATGGTGATGATGTATGAGCGTTTGGACAAAGCACTCAAGACTTGGCGTATTCCTTTCAGGAAGTACGCTGAGTGCTTCATCGGTTTCATTGACCGAACAGCCTCCAGAGAGCTTAGACTGTCGGTAAAAATGAAGTAGTGCTCATGTGGTAGAGTGCGAATGTACTCTAAGGTGTAGTATATAGCCGCTAGCTCAGCAATATATACCGAACATGGCTTTTGAAGCATAAAGGTGGCGCTATGAAATTCGTTGTAGACACCGAATCCAGTCGAATCATCGGTTTTGGAACCATCTGTGAAGAACTGTCTGGCCCCGCTAACATGCCCGAACTTACTTGCAAAAATTTGTGGAATACCTATGGAACGAAAAGATTCCGGTATACCGGTGATCTCATCCTTCATAGAGAGATCAAAATCCACAGAGGAGCTGTCGAAGTCTGAGAAGTTGTCACGATTGGTGTTAACCGGAGATGGGCTTACCTCCAGCGTCATGTACCAGTAGTACACACTCATAAAACGAGTTTGGGGATTCTGTTCGAGCAGCTTTTCGAAGTTTTCTATGACCAACGGATTCACAACCTCGCATCGGATGAGGAACCGGAACGACAACTCCGCAAAGCGGTCTGTCAGAGGCTGTACACCAGCAAGTACCTCTAAACTCATTGTGTGAGTCGAGTTCATGCAACCTAACGCGATCCGAAGGCAACGGTACTGAACCCGTTGAAGCTTCAGCAAGTGTGTTTTCGCCGCGGATTGAAAACAGAAGCTACCGTATTCTAAAACCGATAGAATGGTTGTTTGGTACAGCCTGATCAGATCTTCCGGGTGTGCTCCCCACCATGTTCCGGTAATAGTTCGCATAAAGTTGATTCGTTTTTGGCATTTCTGTATCAGATACACAATGTGCTTCCCCCAGGTGCATTTGGAGTCGAACCAGACGCCGAGGTATTGTGAAGACATGCTATGAGTGATTGTCTTACCCATCAGAACGAGCGGAAACTTTGCCGGTTTGTGTTTTTTAGAAAAGACAACCATCTCAGTTTTCTCCGGAGAGAACTCGATACCCAGCTTGAGAGCCCAAGTAGACAAATTGTCCAAAGTATCCTGTAGTGGTCCTTGCAGATCGACTGCTATTGATCCCGTTACAGAGACAACACAGTCATCCGCAAGCTGCCTTAACGTGCAGTTTTCCATGAGACAATCATCTATGTCTCTAACATAAAAGTTGTAAAGAAGGGGGCTTAGACATGAACCCTGGGGGAGGCCCATGTAGCTAATTCGTGAAACTGTCAAGTCACCATGAGCGAAACTCATCTGCTTCTCAAACAGCAAATTATACAAAAAGTTGTTAAGAATTGGGGAAAGGCCACAGTCGTGTAGTTTGTCGGAAAGAACATCGACACAAACTGAATCAAAAGAACCCTTAATATCCAAAAACACTGAGCCCATTTGCTGCTTTTGAGCAAAGGCAAGCTGAATTTCTGAAGAAAGCAACGCAAGACAGTCGTTCGTACCTTTGCCTCTGCGGAAACCAAACTGTGTGTCTGACAACATGCCATTCGATTCAACCCATTTGTCCAGTCGAAAGAGAATCATCTTCTCCAACAGCTTCCGTAGACAAGACAACATCGCGATTGGACGGTACGAATTATGATCCGACGCGGGTTTCCCGGGTTTTTGAACAGCTATCACCCTCACTTGTCTCCAATCATCCGGAACGATGTTGTTATCCAGGAACTGATTGAACAAGTTCAACAAGCGCCTCTTAGCGACGTCGGGGAGGTTTTTAAGCAAGTTGAACTTGATTCGATCCATTCCTGGAGCGGAATTGTTACATGAAAGAAGAGCAAGTGAGAATTCAACCATTGAAAACGGCCTATCCATGTCGTCCCTATCGTCGGAAACATCACGAATTATTCGCTCCACGGGCACGGAATCTGGACAAACTTTTTTTTGCGAACTTGAGGATCCATCGAGGAGAGCTTTCTCGATCCTCGTTGACCGACGACGCGTTACGCATTCTTCTACCGACGTTCCAAAGAGTTCTCATCGAAGTCTCGCGCGACAAACCCTCGACGAACCGACGCCAGTAACCGCTTTTCTTCGCCTTGATCAAGTTCTTGAACTTGCTTTCAAGGGAAGCGAACCGCTTGAAGTTTTCGACCGAACCGCGTTTCCGAAACTCTTTGAACGCCGCGGATTTCTCGCGATATATTTCTGTACACTCACTATCCCACCACGGATTGGGGGGTTTCCTGCGAACCGACGGACCTGGCACTGGTCGACGTTGTGCCTGACGCGCACTACTGATGATCAGTTCTGATAGAAACTGATACTCTTACCGCGGTGGAAGGACTTCTACCGATTGTTCACCGTCGATAATTGCTTCTGCGTACTTCTCCCAGTCAATGTGCTTGGTGAGATCGTAGGCGATGTCGATAGATGGAGGTTGATGTGACCCATTGGAAATAGAAACAACAATCGGCAGATGATCACTACCATGAGGATCCTGGATAACCTTCCATGTACACTCCAGCGATAGTGAGCTCGAACAGATTGAGAGGTCTAATCGGCTGTTTCTAGGGCTGCCATCTTGAGCTGGAGGTGCCACTCGTGTAACTTCTCCGGTATTCAAAATTGTCATGTTGAAGTCGTCGCAGAGGTCATATATCAACGTTGAACGGCTGTCATCGTACAGTTCCCCCCAGCCTGTACCATGGGAGTTGAAATCTCCCATGAGCAGCCGAGGCTCGGGCATAACCGAGCAGATGTGGGCGAGATCCCTGCGAAATATTGCAGTTCTCGGTGGAAGATATATGGAGGCAACACTGAGGGTTTTACCTCGGATAGTCACCTCACATGCGACGGCTTCAATGCCTGTCATCGGATGAAAATCGACTCTGTAAAATGAGTGCTGCTTCTTGATCCCTAGAAGCACCCCTCCGTAAGAGTCGGATCGATCAAGGCGAATGATATTATAATCGGGAAAAGGTAAGGTTACATCAGGTGTCAGCCATGTTTCGGATAGTGCAAAAACATCGCATTGTAAATTGTAAACTAAAAATTTAAAAACGTCTAATTTCGGTGTAATACTACGACAGTTCCAGTGTAGAACCGAAATCGTATCTTCGACCTCGGTGGTTAAATTAGCCATCGAAAGATACGATTGTCGCAAGGAGGGGCATTTTAGAAGCCAACTGCTTCAAAAGAGGGGTCACGCAAGGAAGAAGTCCTTTTACAATGTTCTTCACGGAGTCTGAAGCATTGAAGAAGCTGAGGATGATGTCTACAATGCCAGAGAGCGTAAACAATGGCGCACCCTGAGGTTGCTCCTGGTGCTCCGAATGCTGTCTTTCCGGTTGAGAATTCGAAAAACGTGGGACATCTGGGATTTTAGATGTTCCCGGGAGTGATGGAAAGTCTCGTTCGTCCTGGATTTTGAATCCCGGAGGGGAACGTTTTGTGGCTTTCTTACCACTCTTCAAATTTGTCATGGTGGGTTGGGGGTCGCTGCTAGGCAGATTCCGAGGTTTTTTGGTGGGTCTCTGGAGCCTCATCCGTTTCCTCGTTTCACCCTTGAAAACAAAGGGAACCCCGTCCCCGACCTCAGAGTCAGAGCCCTGATCATCGAGAGATAAAGACGAGTAGATGTTACGGGATTCAACGGTCGGGGCAGCTTTTTTCAGCATTTCGGCGTAGCTTCGCCGTGATCGCTGCTGCAACGATCGTTTTTGATGTTTTTTCTGCTGTATGTACCTTGGGCAATCAATCAGATCATGTGGACGGTCGCTGCCACAATAAACACACTTGGGCGGCGTTTTACACGCACCGTCCACATGTCTCTCCCCGCATGTTGCACAGCGAGGTTTATTGCTGCAGTACTGGGCGGTGTGGCCCAGCTGCTTGCAATTGATGCAGTTCATTACCTTCGGTACATACAGCCTCACAGGTAGCCGAAGTTTGCCAATCACCAGCAGATCTGGTAATGCAGATCCGGAGAAGGTCACAGAAAATTCTTCAGATGGTGTGTAAACCTTCTTCTCGCCCTCCTGGGACACCGAATGCAGTTGCCGGCAATCCAGTATCTGGACAGGAGGAAGAGAAGGGTTATGGAAACAACCACAGCCTTGCATGATCGTTTCGCAGGTCAAAGATGCGTCGGCGACCTTCCCCGAAATCTCTATCGACGCGCTTGGTAGGTAAACGAAGTACTCAAGTGTAAACAACTCGCAGGCCACAATCTCATTAGCGTGTTTTCGGTCGCCTACTGTCACCCGAAGCTTAGCTGTACCGACCATGTCAATGGAGACAACGGAAGAATACCGCTTAGTCAGATCCTTGCTGATTTGAACGGTGTTCAAACGTTTGCCTTTGGGTCGGAAGAAAACAACATATGGCCCGCCAAAGTCGGGAGGGTAGGCCTTGAGGCGGGGGGACGTCGAAACAGATTTACTGTTGGTGTCCATTGCAGAAGCACCAGGGTGAAGGGAGACAAAGGGATTAGCATTTACATCGCCTTGTTGGCTTGAGCAGTCCGATGCCAATAACGAAGCTTCGTTGATGCGGTACGATGTTCCCCCGCCATCATCATCATCGCCCATTGTGGTAGCTAACTACCACCACGGGTCACTCAAAAATCTTAAACTACCACTATCACAGGGACGAGAAATAATCAAAAAACAAGGGACAAAATTAACGCTACAGGAAAAGTGAGAAAAAACTGCTTATGTACCAAATTAAATCTAATCAAAGAGTCAGTGGAGAGGGGGGAACAACGAGAGGTAACTTTATGTACTTATCTTTGTGCACTCTGTTTAGCCACAGGCTCGACGACGACAGGTCCAAGCGATCGGATGGCCCGCACAGGGAGGAAGCGAGCTGCTGCTGAGCGCCCGACGCTGCGCTGGTGTGCGGCGGTTGAACGCTCTCTGCTCTTCTCTCGGTGGGCTGCTGCTGTCGACGACGATGAGCTTGGGTACTCACTGGAAGAAGCCGATCACGGCCGCGCGAGCGGCGCGGTGTGCGGGAGGTGCTGCACTGATGTGCTCGATAATCGGTCAATGCGCCACGTGATAAAATGAAAACGTGAACTTTACTCAAACTAAACGAACTTTTGCGGCAAAAATTGTGGCCTAGCCAACCGCACGCGTCCCACTAGGGATTTTCACTTCAACACTTGATCACTCGGAAAACTACAAGGGGGAGTCGCTGAGCACATCTTTACTTGCGCCAATTATTTTCAGTGTGCCACCGATTATTGAACTGTGCCTCAGTGTGCCCCGAAGTGCCACTGCTTGATGATTCAGATTTTGCTTGGCAACTACCAAGACAACCAACTGTTTGTTTTCATTTTGCAGGTCAAAGGCACATGCTTGCCTAGTTTTTTCACCCAAACTCAAGTGTCAAAATTGTGCCTCAGAGTGCCTCGGTGTGCCACACAGCGTATAAGACGGTGTGCTTGGCACCTCTTGGCACAATGTTCCAAGCGACTAGCCCCTTGGAAAACTAGCACTGGAAAAAGCCACCGAACTGGATAGTATCGGGAGACAAACCGGACGAACGAAAAGTTGCGACTGTTTCGCACGAACGCTCGCCAAAGAGTGTTTCGTGAATTACAGCTACAAAAACTGAGCCGCAATGATTGTAAAATGTTTCATGTAATTTTTCCATATTTAAAACGTGTACGTCAGTTTATGCGACCATTCAGTCGTTTTGATGAATGATTACACGGATAAGTTGACGTAACAACCAGATTGCTATGACCGTTATGTTAGCTATTACGGTACCCGTTTTCTGAAAACATGTTAGATTTTTTTCCGGAATGTCCGTCTTCTTCTTCTTCTTCTATATGGCTCTACGCCCCACTGAGACTTGGCCTGCCTCGCTTCAACTTAGGGAACGTCCATAAATTACGTCACGCCAAATTTGCTGATTTTCAACCCCCCCCTCTCCACTATGTCACACTTTTTGTATGTAGACTCGAAAAAAATTCTATGGGTCGTCACACTTTGCCCCCTCCCCCCTCAGAGCGTGACGTAATTTATGGACGCTCCCTTAGTGTTCTTTGAGCACTTCCACAGTTATTATTTGAAGGGCTTCCTTTGCCTGCCATTGCATGCATTTGTATATTGTGAGGCAAGTGCAATGATACACCATGCCCAGGGAGTCGTAAAAAATTTCCCGACCGGAACGGGAATCGAACCCGGGGTCCGGCTGAATGTCCGTATTCGTGCGTTAAATACATTTTTTGTTGATAAGCAGCAGTCTCGACTCGAAAGAAGATGTACTAACCGTGGTTTCAGAAAAAAAGCTAACACATCACGTTCTGAAAATGTGAACTATCTGAGAGTGCGGTCGAGCGTACCATAAAGCGTGGGCATCGTAGTAAGATTCACAGTTGGTCGGGTTTAAATCAGACCGGACCAACTGTTTTTCAATGATTATGGGAAAATGTCCTGCAAGAAATTGGGATATCAAAGCACGTGCATTATTTTTTGAAATACTATGATTCCTTGGCTTATCTTTACCTGTCCAAAACATCGCCTAGTCCAATTGGA
This sequence comes from Aedes albopictus, assembly GCF_035046485.1. Classification (NCBI taxonomy): domain Eukaryota; kingdom Metazoa; phylum Arthropoda; class Insecta; order Diptera; family Culicidae; genus Aedes; species Aedes albopictus. The sequence continues at coordinate 80,885,638 of NC_085138.1, read as the reverse complement.
CTTTACGCCGACCAGTTTTCTTATTTCGTTTAATGTGTGCAAAATACCGGAATTAACATTAATCCCCAGGCTCTGCGATGGTTCCTAACGGCTTCTCCCAATGCACCTTGCAATTAAGGCAGTCTATGTTGAAAAGGTTATTTTATGCCTTATCCAAAATATGGTGTTGTACGTAACTATTTATTAAGAAATACCTTAGTAATATTTACATTTTTTTCAGATTTACTTGATAAACTGAAACATTAAGTGTCACCCGCGGGCCTCATTTATTTTTTCTCATATTCGACAAAATACGAAATGTTACGAAACTAATTTCATTTTAATAACCTTGTACTATTCCTCTACGCTAAGTTTTAACAATTAAATGATTAAACATCAAAAGCTCATACACCGAACACCTAATCAGATAGATATGGATTTAATTTATCTAAGTTTTGGAGGATGTTTACGACTGGGAAGAAATGTTGAACTGTTATGGCTTTCTCAAACTTTAACTAATTCAATCATGTTCATCACTAAACTACTGCTTGAAAATCTACTTAGATACTAGCTGTACCCGGCAAACTTTGTTTTGTCTACTGCGTTTTTTGACGTTTCAAGTCCCTAGTCAAGTCCAAGTCCCCGTTTAAAATGCACAAAAACCCGATTTTCGAACAACTTTCAATTTTTCCATGTTTTTTGCATTGGCGTAACTAGAGGGGGGGCCAGGGGGGCCAGGCCCCCCCCAGAATCCGCCAGGCCCCCCCCCCCCCCCAGAAATTTTTCATGACTTTATATATGAAAATTAGAAAAAATCTGAAAACAACTGTCGTGGTGACAAACATAGATCTATATTCTCAATTTAGTTGAAAATCGGAGTTTTCGACTAACAAAGTTGGATTTTTCTCCAAATCCGTGCGTCGGACCTAACTTTGGAAGTGGTGCGCTGTTTAGCACCACTTCCGAAGTTAGGTCCGACGCACGGATTTGGAGAAAAATCCAACTTCGCTAGTCGAAAATTCCGGGTTTCAACTGCACGTACGGTAATAGAAATTTATTTGGCACAATATGTGTTTAAATTGACATTTATTGGAGACAATTCTCAACTTGTCACTCTTTACAAGATCATTGTCCAAAATGGTTTATGTAATTAGTTAGTTTTGTTTGGAAATATTATATAACCAAAATTGAATAAAAAGCAATACTTTGTACATCTTCTTTTTTAAATCGCTGAGAAATTGAATCTAAATGATAATTTCCAGGAATTCCTGGATGGGTATCTTTAAGAATCTTTAAATTTTCTAGCAGCATTACTGCAAAATATGGTTAAGTGATTCTTTATGGAAATCAAGTATCATGTGGGAAAAAACTCTGGTTGAATTTGCAATGGAATTCCAGCAAAAGTTTGTGAATTCCTAGTGAGAATAGATGTACGTAGCTGAAGCGTAAACGCAAGTGTATTCATTAAAACCATGCTGGAGGTGATTTCTAGTCGGTCACTATTAATTTCTTTTATTTCGTGGGCCAGGGGTATTTTTGCGTCTATCAAACAACGCACAAATTCAAATGGTCATTGAGGAAGTTTTAATATATTTAAAAGCTGGTGCTGCAAGATGTAATCGTAGGTTTGAAGGTATTCATGATTGGACTTGTAAAAGACTTGGTGTTCATGAGATAATTGTGAAAGAATTCCTGGATGACTTCTTGGAGAATTTCTTGGCTTCTATGTCCCTCTAAAATTATCTAAAAGAATTTCAATACAAATCGCTGGAGGAATTCCTCTAGAAATCCTTCAAATTATTCAAAAAATCTACAAGTAATCCTAAAAAAACCCTGGGGTGAATCCCTGGAAAACATTATGAACGGAATACTGTAATTTTTTAACTAACCGCTGAATAAATTAAAAAAAAAAATCCCGAGAGAAATTTAGGAAGAAATCATTACAAGAATTCTCGGAGCAATACCTCCAGGAATCCCTAGAGTAATTTGTGAAAGTATACCTGGAGGAATCCCTGGATGAATTCCTGGAGGAATCCGAAGAGCAATTATGCTAGGAATTTCAGGAAAAAAAAATCTGAAGAATCCGCATCAGAAATCCCTGTAGAAATTATCCTTAGAGGAATTCTTCAAGAAATCACAGGAGGAGTTCCTAGATGTATTTCTGGAGGATATCCGGGAGAGCCTTCTGGAAACATTCCATGTGGAATCTCTGGAAAAGTTCCTGGACTAATGCCTGGAGCATTAGGGGATTTTTTTATTATCATACAAATTGGTATGAAGTTTCTGAAGGTTAATGAAATTAGGTAGGGATTATATATATTTGAAAAACTAAATTGAAAAAAAATCAGGGTTGCCTAATTTTCCGGAAAACTCCAATGAAAATCAAACATTTTCCACAGACACCACTTACTTTGAAAAATCATAGAACGAAGCATCATAGGCACATTTTTTGTGAAATCATAAGCAAATTTTCTCAGCAATTCCAAGATATATATCTGGAGGAAATCCTAGAAATTTTTTTGGACAAATTCCTGGCGGATTCCCTGGAAAAGTTAATGGATTGATTGATTGATTTGTCTTTTTTAAAGAGACTTTCAGCCCTTGGCTCCAAAGTTAATGGATACATTTCTGAAGGAGGCATCCCTGGAGAAGTTCCTGGAGTAATGCCTGGAGCATTAGAGAAATTTATGATGAAATTCCAAGATAAATTTCTAGAAGAATTCCCAGAGGAATTTCTGGAGGAATTCCAGGAGGAATTCTTGGAGGAATCTTACGGAAGAATCCTTAGAGGAATCCCTGCAGGAATTTCTGGTATATTCTTGGAGGAATTCCTGGTGGAATTTCTAGAAGAACCCGTGAAATAATTCCTGGACGGATTTCTAGAGGAATCCCTGGAGTTGAAATTCATGGATTAATTCCTAGAGGAATCCTGAAAGAATTTCCGGAGGAATCCCTTGGAAAAATTCCTGTAGAATTTCCTGAAGAATCCCTTGAAAGAATATCGGAAGCAATCTCTAAAGGGTTACCGGCAGTAATTCCTGGAGGAATGCTGTGAGAATTTCCGAAGAAATTCCTGGAGGGATTCCTGGTTCAATTTCTGAATAAATTACCGAAAGTATTCCAGAAGAAATACCTACGGTAAATCTTGGTGGAATTTCTTGAGGAGCCCCTGGAGACACTACGGTAGTAATTTCTGAGGAATTCCCAGAGGAGAATCCCTGGAGATATTCTTGGAAAGAACCCTGGAGAAATCCCTGAAACAAATTTCTGGGGGAACCTTAGGAGGGATTCCTGGAGGAACTTCCGGACAAGTTCCAGGTGGAATTTCAGGAGGAAAATCTGGACAAATCTTTACAGGAAATCTTGGGGAAATTCCATGGAACTATTCATGGATGAATTCCAGGAGGAATCCCTTAATCAATTCTTTGAGGAATCCTTCAATGAATTGCTGGAAGAATCTCTAGAGGAATTCTGGAAGGAATCCATGGAGAAATTTCTGAATATATTCATAGAGAAATTCCTAAAGAATTTCTAATGGAGTTCCAGGAGAAATTTTCAGAGGAATTTCTGGAGGACTTACAGGAGCAATTTCAGAAGGAATTTCTGGAAGAATTACTGGAGAAATCATCGGAGGAATTTCTGGAGGAATCCATGAAATTATTCTTGGAGGAATGTGTAGAGAAAACCGCGGAGAAGAAATTCCTGGATTAATTCTTGGGGGAAACCCTGGAAGGATTTCTGGAGGAATTCCTGGAACAATTCCTGAAGGAATTGCTGTACGAATTTCCGAAGAAATTCCTGGAGGAATTCCTGGATCCATTCCTGAATAAATTACCGAAAGTATTCCAGAAGAAATACCTGGGGTAATTTTTGGTGAAATTCGTGGTAGAACTCCTGGAGGAGTCCCTCGAGAAATGCCTGGACGAAATCCTGGAAGAGTGCCAAGAGAATACCTGGAATAATTCTTGAATAAATTCCAGAAAGAATTTGTGGGGAAATTTTTAAAAGAATCCCTTGAGGATTTCCTGGAGGATTCCTGAAAAAAATATTTGAAGGAATTCCTAGAGATATCTCAGGAGGAAATCATTCAGGAATCCCAGGAAGAATTATTGGAATATTTCTTGGATAAACTCCGGGAGGAATTCTTGGGGTAATTTCTAAATGAATCCCTGGAAGATTTTCTAGATAAATTCTTGGAGAAAATGCGGTAGTAATTCCTGAAGGAATCCTGGATTAATGCCTGGAGGAATCCCTATAGAAATCTCTGGAGGAACTTCTGGAGGAATGCATGGAGTATCCCCTGGATAAATTCCTGGAGACATGCCTGTAAGTATCAATTCCTGGAGGAATCTCTCGAGAAATTGCTTAAGAAATCCCTGGAGGAAACCCTGGGGAAATTCCTTGAAAAATCCCTGGAGAAATTCCTGGACTAATGCCTGGAGTAATCTCTGGATACATTTCTAGATGAGTTCCCGGTGGAGTTTTCAGAAGAATTCTGGTAGCAATCTAGTGGAGTTTGGAGTTTTTAGAAGAACTCCCGAAGCAATCTCTAGATGAATTGCTGGAGAAATCCCGGGATGAGTCCATGGAGAAACTCCCAGGAGAAATTTCTAAAGAAACCTCTTGAAAAATTCCTAGAGGAATCCTTAGAGAAATTTCTAGAGAAATTCTTGGAAGAATGCCTGGGAAAATTCTTGGAAATTCCCAGGAGGAATCCCTGGAGGAATCCCTGAAGCAATTTCTGGAGGAACCTCAGGAGGAATGCCTAGAAAGTTCTGGACAAATTCCTGCAGGAAGTTCTGGATAAATTCCTTGCGGAATCCCAGGAAGAATTCCTGAATTAATCTGTAAGGGATTTTTGTGTGAATTCCTTGGAACAATCCCTGGAAGAATTCTTGAATGAATTCCTGGAGGAATCTCGAGAGAAATTCTGGAAGCAGTTAATGGAGGAATTTCTGAAGAAATTCCAAAAGAAATTTCTGAAGAAATTCCAAGAGAAATTTCTGAAGAAAATCCAAGAGAAATTTGTAGAGGAATTTCCAGTGGATTTTTTGGAGGAATACCTGAAGGAATTGCGGTAGTAATTTCTGAAGGAATTCCTATGGGAGTTCCTTGATCAATTTCTGGAGGACTTTCTGAAGGGATTCTTGGGGTAATACTTAAGTAACCTCTTGAGGAATTCCTGGTGGCATCCTTAGAGGAATTTCTAGAGAATTACTTGGAAGAATTCCTGGGGAAATTCTTGCAAAAAAAACCTGGAGGAATCCCTGAAACAATTTCTGGAAGAACCTCAGGAGGAATTCCTGGATAAATCTCTATAGGAAATCTTGGGGAAAATCCATGGAACTATTCATGGAACAACTGCAGGAGGAATCTCTAAATGAATATCTTGAGAATCCCTGAATGAATTCCTGGAGAAATTTTTAGAGGAATTCAGAAAGGAATTTCTGGTGGAGTTCCAGGAGGATTTTCTGGAGGAATTACTGCAGGAATCATCGGTGGAATTTCTGGAGGGATCCATGAAATAAATCCTGGAGGAATGTGCAGAGGAAACCCTAGAGAAGAAATTCCTGGAAGAATTTTCGGAGGAATTCATGGAAGAATTCCTGGATTCAAACTTGAATAAATTCCTGGAGTAATTCCTGAGGAAATACCTGGGGTAATACCTGGAGACATTCTTGGTAGAACTCTTGCAGAAGTCTCTGGAGAAATGCCTGAATGAAATCCTAGAGGCATGCCAGGAGGAATACCTGGAATAATTCTTGAAAAAAATCCGGGAGGAATTTCCGAAGGAGTTCCTGGAGGAATCTCAGGATTCATTCCTGATGAAATACAAAGTTCGATTTCTGAGGGAATTCCAGGAGGATTTTCTGAAGAATTCTCCGTGGGAAATACTGAAGAAACCACTGAAATTCCTGAGGAAATCCTGAAATCCTGGATTAATTCCTGCGGGAGTTTCTGAAGGAATCCCAATAAGAGTTCTTCTAGAAATGTTTAAAATAATCTCGGAATTCGTTTTTGTAAGAATAACAGAAGAAATTTCCGGTGAATCCCTGGAGGAACTCTTGAAGTAATTTCTGAAGAAACCCGATGAGGAATCCCGGAAGCAAGCCCCATTAGGAACTCTTTATGGAATCTCAGGAGAGCTTTCTTAGCGAATACCTGGAAGAATTTTTGTAGGAATATTCCTGGATAAAAAAATGAAGAAATCAATGTCTGCAGTAATTGTTGAAGGAATACTAGGATCCCTAGTGGAGCGGTCCTGGCGGGGTGGTTAGAACACTTGACTATCACGCCGAGGACCTGGGATCGAATCCCACTCCCGACAAACTCGCAAAATGTGAGTTCTTCCTTCGGAAGGGAAGTAAAGCGTGGGTCCCGCGATGAACTAGCCTAGGGCTAAAAATCTCGTTAATACAGATAAAAAAAACTAGGATCCCTAAAGGTTTTTTGTACAAATTTTTCAAGCAATTCTTGGAGTGTTTTTTAAGAATCTCTAAGTAAAATTTTATAAAAGATTTTCTGCAATACATTCCTGCAGAATGTAATTATTGGAGCAATCTCTAGTGGAATTTTGGAAGGCATATATGGAAATATCCCTGTAGAAATCTCTGAATACCTGCAGAAATACCTTAAAGGCTCTCTGGAGAAATTCCTGAAGGAAACTTCGAAAAAAGCACTGGAACAATTACTGGAGGAACCTCTAAAGATATCCCAGGACAAATCCCCGAAAAAATGTCTAGTGGAATCCCTAGATGAATTCTTGATTGAATTTCTGGAAGAAGCCAAGATGGAATCACTGAATTAAGCTATGGAAAAAAATCTTGGAGGAATTGTTCGTACTCATATAGTTTACCAAACTATGAACAAATCTGAAACAGTCATTTTGATTACTCACAACTACAATACTGATTTGCATATTCACATATCGGGCGCCCATCCCGCTTAAAATTCATCTCAGGTCAGGCCCCCCCTGGGCCCCCTCCAGGAAAAAATCCTAGTTACGCCAATGGTTTTTTGTCTCATAAACCTTCCTTGGGTGAAAACTAACAGAACAAAACTTCGACGACCCAAATCGGACCATCCGTTCGCAAGTTATGTGCGGTCCCACGTATGCCACTGCATTTTTATATATATAGATTTTAGGAGAACAAAAGGCTCCAAAATCTCAGGGCGACTGGAAGCGATTGATCCAGGACTAAGACCAGTGGAAACGATTACTTCAATCGGCGTAGACTCATCATTACGAGTTGTAGGCTTTCAAGTATCAATTTGTTAAATTATTCGCATGTTGTTGTTAAAGCATCATAATTGTTTCAGTATCTACATTGCATCCATAATAAGTATTAAACATAATTGATAATATTCACTATGAAAGTTGTTGATATTGAAAATGATTTTCAGGCATCTGAAATCAAATAATTAGATATCTCAAATATAAATTATGTTTATGTCAATAAATTATCCCAATCAATTGTGTTCAATCACGTTTAATGGGGAGATTTTAGTTTTCTTGTACACAGACGTCAGTATTGCGACCACATGGTGGTTACGTCAAAACGTTCTTTTCAATATACTCACATGTTTTAGAACAAACACATTTTTTTAATGATTGGAGCATATGCTATACATGGTGTAGGATATGTTAAGCTAAAAAAGTGGATTTTGACCTATGTGGCGTTTACGTCACCTATGCGAATATGGGCAGTGCAGTTATACCTAGCATCATAAAGCGAGATTTTATTGTGTCACAGTAATGACTTGATTCAAAAGAACCGTATAATAACAAGTTCTGTTATTCATTGCAGAGCAACATTCTTATACGCTTATAAAAATTATCAAAAGTTCTCGCGGCAATACAAAAGCTTCACAAATTTTAATGTAATCTTGTGAAAATTTTAACACATATTGGGCGATTGAATCTAGATGAGTCAAAATGACATTTTCAGCACTGAGCACAACATTACCTAAGAAAAAATTTTAATGAATCACGCCTTTTTTAAAGACAATTGAAAATAATAAGTCTTTCTTACTTCGACCTTTTCGTTTTGAGAAAACTAACTAATTTCGATGCATATAGTAATAAGGGCATTGTTGGGAAGTGGCCGACCTAAGTTGAGTGGACTTTTCACAAATTTCTCTGTACACTAGTACAAAGTGAGTGAATGTTGTTACAATCTAACAAGCATAGCCATCATCTGAAATATTTTTAAGTAGTTGTAGAGCAAAATGATTAAAAGCGTTAACGAATGACGAAAACTACAAACGCTTTATTGTTTGGTTCAAAAGTTTCACAGAAATTTGAGCTTGATAAACATTGAACATATTCCTGAGATGGACTTTCATATGTTTAGTTTTGATTAACTACACAGGGAAAAATTTCTACTCAGCGGCTGAGTTGGTCTTACTCAGAAATCGAAAAATCCTTTGTTTTCTTACTCAGTTTCCGTTAAAAGTGGGACAACCCATTGCCAATGGGTTGTCCCACTTTTAGACGAAACTGAGTAAGAAAACAAAGGATTTTTCTATTTCTGAGTAAGGCCAACTCAGTCATTGAGTAGAAATTTTTCTCGATGTATACTTTTTGCTCAACTGATTGAAAGTTTCAAACTTAAAAGATTAAACATGAATTGCCTAAAATCACAACGAAAAAGATTCTGTAAAGCATTTTGTTTTTATGATAAAAGCTCATGCCCTATTTTCTGTCCTTCGCATATCTACATAGTAGATAAGATATTGATGATATCCCAAGCTTCCACCCCCACACACACACACACATACACTTACCGGCAGGTGTCGTCGCTCTGGGAGCTTTGTCGGCGAAAGTTTCGACAGCGAATCATCTCCTCGGTGGTGCTTTGCCGGCGAAAGCCCCGCGCTATCAGGATTTCCTCCGTTGTCGATTGACGCCGGATCGAGGGCCGAACGGCGTTCTCGACCGGCAGCGGAGGTGGGCGTGCGCAAGGACTCGCATCTCTACAAACGAAAGCGGAGAATAGAATAATTACAGGAAAAAGGAAAGAAGGTGGACAGTAGGTAGCTAGCTGTGATGGAGCTTACCGAGAGGAACAACAACTGCTCGATTCGGGCGAACGAGGCTGTCGGGCAGCTGATGATGATTGTCGTCGCAATCGGCGCCCCCGCCGAGGGCTTCCCTCGCGTTCGTGGCTTCGGTCCGGCGAGAGGTGAGTGCGAGAATCACGACGGCCTCTGTAATGCGATATAGGAATTGCTGTGTACCGTGAGTAGGTTTATATTACCGGGTTACAGTAAAGCGCTGTGCTAATGGTACATAATATCTGTAGGAGCCGGAAAATTTATTCTGATTTTTCATACAAAGTGGTCAAGTTGAGAGCGTCATTTGAGAGGCTCTTCGACAGGCCCGTGTACAGCGACAAGGGAGGGGTTATTCCTGCCCAAGTAACCAATAAAGCGGTAAAAATGTGCATTTAGTGTAACCTGGGGTAATACGCACCCCCAGGGCAAAATTCCCTCATGTATTTTCATTATATAAATAAATGAAAATGCTTCAGATACAAGCAAACTAGACGTAAAGTTAAGCCGGTCAAGCCCAAGAATGGCTAAAATATTCAATCAAAAAGCGTGGAAAACGATGATTTTCCACATTTGGAAAGATAGTATAATTTGAAGAGCACGGAATTTAAGCGATTGCGCGTTGATTATATGGAATCAACCCATCAACTACCATTCGCCTCATACACCTTCCGTTGCTGTCGTAAACAGTAGGATGGAGACCCATGGTAATTCATTAGGAATTCAAAGCAGGAAATGCCAGAGGTCGTTTTGCCCCACCTCAAGGTGCGTTTTGCCCCAACAGCTTTTCAGCACCAAACCTTTTATTTTTTTTAACGTAACACTTTTTAAATTGTTTTTTTTTGGCTTAGTAAATTTGATATCACGCGGGCCAAAAGTTGGTGTCTCATAGTCAAAGTAGTAAATTATCTTTCAAGCGCAAGACACCCATGAAATCATCTTAATCTTAGTTATTCGACAACGTTTGATTAGGGGGTGCATATTAACCCACCTTCCCCTACAGCAGGACATTGAATGAAACTCAGCCATATAGTCTTAAGTGCTGCTTATATGCAGGTTGTGACTCAATACACGGCGGATTAAATGCTTATCCCTACACTCAGCCAAATAAACCTAAGATTATCATAAGGTCTAACTTATTAAATGGCCTTTAAATAATTCATAACGATTAGAATGAATTTCATAAGGTCGCTTCATGACGCAAAATCGACTCACAGCTTGGCTTTTATACGAATTCAGCAACACGATACTCCCAAGCGTCGATAGCCGTGTGGGTTGGGCGTGAGCTCAGTGATCTCGACGTTCATGGATCGATTCCAGTCTGCATCATTTTACGATTTTTCTGCTCTTTTCATAAGTATATCTTATGTTATTAGGTCATAACAATTATCATCAATTTTCATAAGGTATTCTCATAGCATCCATACTTTTGCGTTATGGCTAAATTTCATAAGGTATTTTGATGAATTTCCGTAGTTTATTTCGTTGAGTGTAAGACTATCGAAAATGGAAATAACACAAGCAAGCTTGCTATTCAATAAAAACATTCGTAATTGGATGCGAGTTGCATTCGCCAACGACCTACGTTTTCACCCTCTTTCGTTTTGACAAACCAACCTTCCGTACGAATTGCATACGAACAGACTCGACGCTGATCAGTCTTGTTGGTTATTCCTTTTCACCATTGTTGAGCAGTTGCCTCTAGCTAAGTAATTCCTTTCATCGCTTTCGATGATTCCGATGAGCATATCACAACTCGCAAAGCATCGCCGGTTGGAATCTTTTATTGTGTGCGTGTCGAGCATAGAGCTTGCTGACGTTTATTCACCTCTCTCTTTCAAGCTTGCAGGCGGGATAGGATTTGTTTTCATCGGGAAACCTTTCCTGATGACAACAAATCCTATTCCGCCTGCATGTTTGAAAGAGAAAGGTGAATAAACGTCAGCAAGCAAGGGGAATGACATATATTTTTCTAACCGGAATATCCGCACTTATCCGTTTCTAACCGTCGCTAACCGTTGCTAAGCGAGCTGCTAAGTGAGCAGAAGTTATACGCGGTTAGCGACGGTTAGAAACGGATAAGTGCGGATATTTCGGTTAGAAAAGGATATGTCATTCCCCTTGTCAGCAAGCTCTATTCGCGCCGTAGCCTCTACAACCAACCCATTCGGTGACGTTTGGCTGTTCAGGCGCGCAAGTAGCAGCGCTGTCAGATGTGTACAAAATCTTTTGCAATACAAATCCTCCATATAGAGATGAGCGGAAGTTACAAATGTCGATTCGGCAACGCTATTTGTTTTGTTTACAACAGCTTCCAACACTTGCCACCAAGCTAGAAGTTCAAACTTTGTGCGTGCTTTTGTTGTGGTGCAAGTTGATTTATTTTCGTTTGCTAATTATGGCCCATTTTTTCCAAAATTTTAAAATAAAACATCGCAATCGAAGAAATCTCAAATGCATTGCAAAGAATCGCGCTGCTTATATCGACAGAAGTAAATCAAGCAGCAGCAACGGAAGTTTTTTCGAGAAGAGCAGCTACAAAAGTTTCTTCATAGGCATGAGCTCTTGAAAGCAGAATTTAAAAAAAATATTACCTTTTTTTACTACATTTTCATTTGCTATAAATTGTTCGATATTTAAAATAAATAATTATAATTTGTTTAGTTTCTTCAAACGACGCATTTCTACAAACGATGAACATGTTCGTTTGGCTCACTCTTTGACAGTTCTTTCTGTACGATTGGCTCACAAAGGCCGCTTCCGCATATCTCTATAATGTACACGGTAAAAATTCTGCTCGCTCGATTTAAGGGAAAAATACCTTAACTATTCAATGTCCTAATCAACATGATCAGAAATGCTTTTCCTTTGAGATCGCAATGCTGTCAGTGTTGATTTGAGGACCAAAAAAACCCACCGGAGAAATCAACTGAAAATCCCTTCGATTTGCACTACTGTAAAAAGCAATACGATCCAAATTGAAAAGCTGTTGATTTGGTGATGACTGTTTTGGGCATGAAAGTAAATATAGATGACAGGTGGTAGAAAGTGCTTCGCTTCGATTCACACTTCTCCAACAGATGTGAAGTAGTGTAGTGGTAAAACAGTTGATCGTGACTCTGAAGGACCTGGTATCGAATGTGGCTGCGGCTGAACACATTTTTTTTAATTCTTGTTTTGAAATCAAAACATTGTCAACAACGAAGTGATGTGAAGTTCCATTAAAATTGAAGAGGCATTGGATGTTCTTTGCCAAATGATATGTAATTGATAACAAACTGATTGAACAGTAGTGCGAATTCAAGTGTCAATCAGTTCATATCACAGTGCAGATTTTTTACCGTGTAGGATTACTAGTTAGCAAGTAACATCATGCTCGTTTTGCCACCTCTTTGCATCTGGTCGTTGATTAGCAGTGCACATGTCAATTGCAAGCGATAAAAATACAATTGATTAGGTAGTTGCGATGAGCACTCGTGATATGAAAACTTGCAACATTGAACACAAGTTTACAATATATAACGAAAGTCATGTACTTCTATCAACGATCACAATGTTTTATGCACAGTTACGTGCTAATTTCGAGACCGCACCTTTAAATTTTTAAGTATAGCAGTTTTCGAATTTTGTCTGAAAAAACGCTACATTTTTCAAAAATATGGAACTTACTAAAATTCAAATATCTTGCGTTGCGGTCAACCAATTTTAAATCTTTTTGCATGAATAGAAAGCTGAATACATTATCTTTCGATCATCTGAACATAATTTTAACGTCAGATTGATGGAAGCCGAGATACTGGTGAGTACCCATATGGGACGTAAATTTTAGTAAAATTTCTGAAAAATAATGAAGTTATGTTTTATTTTCAATAAGAAAAATTCATTTAAATATTACCTTCTCAACGTACGCTTGAAGTATGAGATATTAGCGAGTTTCAGTATAAAATTTCAGCTGAACCGGATTGTCTTTTTAGAAAGAAAAAAATAAAAATCTGCTCCACTGTATTTTTTTTCCTTCTCGTTTCCGAACTCAGTGCAAAAATGCTGCAACTAGTGTAAAATGTTATGGATCCCACATTTCTTCTCCCACTGCCTTTTCTATCTTTCTCCCTTGTCTCCTTTTCTCACAATCCTCATCAAAAAGAAATAATTCATGCATTGCGGATGTGCTGGACCTGGACAGTTTTTTTTTGCATGAGGATGACCCTAAAAATCATGCATTTGAAATGTTACACAACAGCTGCCATATTTTAAGTAGCAGTTCAGTTGCAAATTCGGAACAGTTCAGCAGTCGAACTGTTATGATAGAGCAGAAGCAAATGGAATGTAGTTATCGTACTGAAATACGGTTTGTTTAAATGCTTATTGGTTACGTGGGAAATTTCAACGCAAGGCGGAGGGGTGTCTAGTATATGGAACTTCTGTAAAGGAAAGGGGTTAAGCCCCAAAACCCCTCCCCAAGTAACACAACTTGTTATAATAATGTACATAATACATATTCCATACAAACGTCAATGTTTTGTTCCAAATATCGGAAACGCATTTCGTACACTCATATCACCGGAATAGCGCAAAAAATGGCGGCTTATAAAACATCTTCCATGCTACTAAAGATGTTTTTCAATACATTCTTATAACATAAAATTAAGTATTGAATATGTTCTCTGCAAACATTGTAGATACTTACTTGATGCTTGCAGGGTAATCATAATTTATCAATCGCACACTATCGCAATAATTACATTCACTCTTCATGTACTCATTGGCTGGTCGGCTGTTCGGGCTCGAAAGAAGTTGATCATCAATATTAATTTCTATTCCCGATCAGCCATGATAGCCGTGTAGTGGCGGTAGCAGTTCCTTCAACTGGCTAAGAATATCACTACGGATTGTCTGATCCGGTGGTAAGAGTCCACCAAACAGGCGACCCCTAATGCATGGTGTCATGCGGCTTAATGCGTACCGTGCCTAAGAATGGATGGTTAGGGGGGTCTAATAAAAACCTAACCGCTAACGGTGCCTGTGGAGTACCAGGGCACCCTCCACAGTATTTTGCTCTTACTTTGTTAAACGGAGCAATGACGCAGTGGACCTTATTTTCTCCTGTAAATAATAAAAAAAAATGAGTACCTTGAAAATTATCCAAACAAATCTTCACCACGCGAAGGGTACTTCAGCTGTGCTCAGCAGAAGATTTATTAGAGAACAGTTAGACGTGGGATTAATTCAAGAGCCCTGGGTAAATAGTTGGAAGGGTAATGGGTTGCTCATCGCAGAATTGTAGGATCTTGTACGACAAAACTCAGTCTAATCCAAGAACAGCCATTTTAGTAAGTAAGAGAACAAAATTTGTCCCAATTACTGAGTTTATTACAAGAGACATTGTTGCGATTAAAATGGAGGACCCAACAGTCCAGGGAAAAACTGAGGTATGCATTGCATCTGCATATTTTCCGGGAGACTTTGATGATGTGCCTCCATCTTTGGTCGTAAGTTTTGTAAATTATTGCAAAAAAACGTAATAGGGTGCGATGCAAATGCCCATAATACCATATGGAGTAGTATAGATATTAATAAAAGAGGTGAGGATCTCCTGAATTACATTTCGTCTAATAACATAGACATGATGATGATGATGATGATTGTGTACCCACCATCAGCGCAAGGATTACCTATGGCTGCAGAATCATACCGGGAGGGAATGATCTACCTGATGGTTTGTTGTAGCAGGGTAAGCTAAATTCACTGGACACCTTCGGAAGACAACACGATGGTTGTTATCTAATTCGTTCGTCTAATAACATAGACATATGCAATAAAGGGAATTCTCCAACTTTTGTTAATGCTATTCGACAGAAAGTTTTAGATCTTACGCTTTGTAGCTATCTGCTATCAGATAAGATCGCGAACTGGCATGCTTCTGATGAGGAATCATTGTCAGATCACAAACGGGAGCAGGTCGTTAGGCTGAAAGCCGTTAGGCCGAATGCCGTTAGGCCGAAGGCCATTAGGCCGAATGCCGTTAGGCCGAAAGGGTCGTTAGGCCGAAAGGGTCGTTAGGCCGAAGGGGTCGTTAGGCCGAAAGAGTCGTTAGGCCGAATAGGTTGTCATTATATGTGTCTACTGATTTTATTGTTTTATATTGCACAAAACGAAATAAACATGAGAAAAGTCGACGTCATAAGGGAACTGTAGGGGAAACCCATTTGGGAGGCGAAGTAGAAAAGATTTATAATACAGCATCTCGAAAAAGTTTATTTTTAATCAGAAACAAAGAGTTATAATGAACGGGCACAACCAAAGCTATCGACAGGATAAAGATATTCAATATAGTAACATTGTCAACATAAAATTATACTACTTGCAAATAAACGAAATACAAATCCAAAAGGCTATTATACCTAACCTAAAAGCATCAACATCATCGTGCTTATCATTCTACCATGAGCAGGATACAAAAAAGGAAACAGCGCAAAGGCAACCAGTTCAATATGGTAAAATAGAAAACATTTAGGCGCTGTACAAAGTGTAAGTTCAGCTGCCAATTGGAATCGCTTAGTCAGTGCCCTAGTGGACAAAAAAGCTGTAAGCATAAGTGGTTAAGAATAAATATAGCATTTCAGCTATTAAATTTATCATCGGGGATTTGTCCTTCTTTTAAACATAGGCTGTTCTTTGTAGTTTTAATGTTCTACTCACTATGAGCATTACAACAATTAAATTTTTCATTGGAGATTTTTCCTTCTTTTGACAACAGGCTGTTCTTTCAAGTTTAACTTTTCTACTCATTATAAGTATTTCAGCCATAAACTTTTTCATAAGAGTATTTCCATCTTCTGTACATAGGATTTTCTTCTAGTCCAACAGTTTTACTCACTATAAGCATTACAGCTTTTAAATATTTCATTGGAGGCTGCCCAGTCAACCAGTAATCGTATAAGATGTTGCATAAGATGATAAAGTGGAGGCCATACGCATGCATGCCTCCATTTAGGCGCATGTAAAATGTACGCATATCGCCTCCACTTTGACATCTTATTCAACATCTTATATGATCACTGGTTGACTGGGTGTTCTCTCTCGTTTTAGTGTTCTACTCACTATGAGTATTACAGCAATTATTTTTTGCATCAGAGATTTTTCCTTCTTTTGAAAATATGCTGTTTTTTCTAGTTTAACTATTCTTCTCATTATAAGTATTACTGCATTTTCTAGTTTTAATGTTTTACTCATTATGAGGATTACAGCCCTCAACAGAGTTTTTCCTTCTTCTGAACATAGGGTGTTTTTTTCGTAATATTACTTTTATACTCACTATAAGCATAACGGCTAACAACTTTTTCATCGAAGATTTTTCCTTCTTTTAAACAAAGGCTATTCTTTCTTAGTTTTAGAGAACTCTATTCAGTTTCACTTAATCTTGTTATTCTTGTTCGTACTGGAACTCTGAATTTGTTCTCGTTGTAACTATAATTTAGACTTTAAAACGCGAAAAACCATAAGTGAGTTTATTCAATTAATCATTCAAAGCCAACCAAAATTTCAAGGTCGAAGACCGTTTCCCTTAAACATTAAACAGTGTCTTACCATCCAGTTGCCTAAGCAAACTGTTTAACCTTACAATCCAGTGACCAGTTCAGCCTAACGACCCGACCCATCTGGCCTAATTGCATATTCGGCCTAACGACCCTTTCGGCCTAACGGCATTCGGCCTAGCGACATTCGGCCTAGCGACATTCGGCCTAACGGCTTTCGGCCAAACGGGGTAGAACCATCACAAACATATCAGGTTCGATTATAAAGCCGGATCAAATTTAATTGAAAGCTATAGAAACCCAAAGAAAACTATCTGGGACCTCTACAGCTTTTATTTAATGAATGGAAATTCATATAAGGGTGAGCAGATCTTGTCTGTTTCACAGTTGGAAATGCCTCTGATGAGATTATTGATAAAATGATTTCATCATATCATGTTAGCTGCCCAATCCGACAGAGGTTATCCAACAGGGATGTCCCTTGGTGGAATGATAAGCTGGCAGATCTGAGGATGAAATCTAGATGGTTGTTCAATAGAGCAAGAGTAACATCTGATTGGGTTCAGTATAAACAAGCCCTTACAGAATACAACAGAGAATTGAGACTAGCCAAACGGAAGGACTGGAGATGGGTATGTGAAGACATCAATAACGCTCCTACGGCTGCAAGTCCTTTCGAAAGACAATTCAAATGGTCTTGGAAGTCTTAAAAAGAAGATGGCAGTTTTACTGTCGATTCTTCTGAAACATTGGAAGTAATGATGAGAACTCACTTCCCAGGGTCGATTCCTTATTCGGATGAAGAACAGGACTCAGATAAGGCAAGACATGCGTGGTCGACCAATGCCTATCAAAAAGCTTGGGAAATCTTCACACCGTCGAGGGTCGAATGAGCGTTGAGTACTTTTCAACCTTTCAAATCTGCCGAGAAAGATGGAATTTTCCCAACTTTACTTCAACATGGAAGAGAGGCGATTTGTCCGCTCTTAACCGAAATATTCAGAGCCAGTATTACTTTAGCTTACATACCTAAAAGGCGTGGCGTAAAGTTCGTGTTGTTTTTATCCCAAAAGCTGGCAATCGGGGCAAAACAACTCCAAAAGCCTTCAGACTCATAAGCCTTTCTTGTGTTCTGCTAAAGACCATAGAGAAAATAGTGGATGACTTTGTCAAGTCTACAAGCTTAGTAGAAATGCCTCTAAGCACATTTCAATTTCCTTATCAAACAGGCAAATCTATCATAACAGCGCTACAGTCGCTAGTCAGCAAAATTGAGAAATCGTTTCAAGCCAAGGAAATAGTCGTGGTTGCTTTTCTCGACATTGAAGGAGCATTCGATGACGCATCCTACAGCTCAATGCGTTCAGCAATGGAAGCAAGGGAATGGATAATATCGATGCTTAGAGATCGATAGATCTCTTCCGTTCTTGGAGGTGCGCAACTATCAGTAAGATCTGTGAAGGGCTGTCCTCAAGGAGGAGTACTATCGCCCTTATTGTGGTCTTTGGTAGTGGACGAACTCCTTAAAAAACTCATCAATCAAGGCTTTGAGGTTATTGGGTACGCAGATGATGTAGCTATTCTGATACGTGGAAAATATGACGACACGATGTCTAGCCGGCTACAATCTGCGTTGAATGTCACCATCAAATTGTGTCGAGAGGAGGGATTAAACGTAAACCTTTCAAAAATTGTAATTTTACCTTTTACTAGAAGGTTAAAAATAAATCTTACTGAACCTTCTTTAGATGGAGTTCAAATTCAGGTCTCAGAAGAAGTTAAACATCTTGGGGTAACTTTGGACAAAAGACTGAATTGGAATTCTCATTTAAACAATGTTTTAACCAAGGGTACCAATGCCCTTTGGGTCTGCAGCAAAGCCTTAGGAAAAACCTGGGGTCTTAGACCTAACACGATTCCCTGGATCTGTGCTGCAATAGTCCGGCCTAAGATTACTTATGCTTCGCTTGTTTGGTGGCCCAAAACAAATGAGGTAACCTCTCAAAAGAAGCTAGGTAAGCTACAAAGACTTGCTTGTATATCTATGACAGGAGCAATGAAAAGCACTCCATCAGTTGCTTTGGATGCCCTTTCTTAATTTACTGCCATTACATCAATTTGTTAAACTACAAGCGGTGCCTGCAGTTTATACGTTACAATAAAGTCCTAGATGGGTTTTTTTTTGGACATTCGAGGATCATCAAAAACTTCAAACTGGACATAGAAACAGTAGAAGATTGGAACGAAGATTGGATAACGAAGACCAACTATGATGTTCCCTTCAAAGTGGTGAAACCATGTCACTATGTTTGGGATGCTGATGGGTCAAGCTTACGTCCAGGTTCTATTGTATTTTATACTGATGGGTCCAAGATGGGAGAAAATACTGGAGCTGGTGTTTTTGGCCCTGGTATCAGTAAGCCTATACCAATGGGATGCAGTCCCACTGTATTTCAAGCGGAAGTTCAAGCCATTCTAGAGTGTGCCAACATTTGTCTGAAAAGAAATTATAGGTTTGCCAAGATCTGTATTTTTTCGGACAGTCAGGCGGCTCTAAATGCGCTAAAAGCTTTCACTTGTCAGTCAAAGCTAGTGTGGGAATGCATTATTTCTCTGAAGCAATTGGCTAGTAGGAACGAGGTAATTTTATACTGGGTGCCCGGTCATTGTGGAATTCTGGAAAATGAAAACGCCGACTATTTAGCCAGACAGGGTGTGGCATCAAGCTTTGTAGGCCCTGAACCTTTCTGTGGGTTCCTGAGTGTGCTCTTCGGATGAAACTAAAAACTTGGAAAATGTCCACGGTAGAATCTAATTGGAATGCCACGGATACATCCAAGCAAGCAAAAAGGTTCATAAAACCCAGTGCAGAAAAAGTCAGGTCCATACTGAATCTAAACAAAAGAGATCTCAGGGTAATTACTGGTCTGATGACTGGCCACTGCCCGAGTAAATATCATCTAAGTAAGATTGGAAAAATCCAATCCTCCGAGTGTCGTTTCTGTCAAACGGAAAACGAATTTACTCTGCAACTGCGGAGTGCTGTACCATCACAGATTGGCGATATTTGGTAAAGGGTTTCTAGAGCCCTTGAAAATTTGGAGAAGTAATCCCAACAGGGTAATAAACTTTATAAAGCGAGTTGTGCCTAGTTGGGATCAGGTGTTACATCAACCAATGTCCATCACAGCTCAATTGTGACAGGATATTAAATATAGGTCATACCACAATATTCCTAAATAATGGACGCAGTGGTTTAATGGCTCTACAGATGAGGAAAAAAATTCATTGGCTGTCAATAGGATATTAAACAAGAGGGAGTTTTTTTCATTTCTCTGGTTTGTTTAAGGTTTTCGAACAAATTTTAAGACTGCAACATGGTAGCTTCTTGACACAGTACCGCCAGGAAGTTTTGGAATGCTGTTTTCATTTATGTTGTATTAATGATGTGCTTTTAGAATGTAGAATTTTTATCCATTATCGATAAGGAGATTCTTCTTCTTCTTCTTCTTCTTTATGGCTCTACGTCCCCACTGGAACTTGGCCTGCCTCGCTTCAACTTTGTGTTCTTTGAGCATTTCCACAGTTATTATTTGAAGGGCTTCCTTTGCCTGCCATTGCATGAATTTGTTTATTGTGAGGCAAGTACAATGATACACTATGCCCAGGGAGTTGAGAAAATTTTCCCGACTGGAACGGGAATCGAACCCGCCGTCTCCGGATTGGCAATCCATAGCCTTAACCACTACGCTAACTGGAGACCCCTAGCCCCTAACCCCGATGAGGAGATTATATTATTTTAATCAATATTTTAACTATCCCAGATTAATAAGTATTGTGAGAAAAAATTGTACATAAATCATCGGCAAAAGTGTTAGTGTCAAACTTTTTAGAAGGCACTGTAATTCATCTGCCCTGATATTGAAAATATCAATATACGTTCAAATATTAAATATACGTTCAAATTATATCTTATGCACATCTCATCTCATAACATGTTTCTCAAATACCTTTTGAAATGCATTGAAAAAACATCATAGGGTAATGTGTTTTGGTAATAAGGATTCATAGTTCAAAGCCCTTGTTACTAGTGACAGTTTGTTAA
Source organism: Aedes albopictus (assembly GCF_035046485.1). Lineage (NCBI taxonomy): Eukaryota > Metazoa > Arthropoda > Insecta > Diptera > Culicidae > Aedes > Aedes albopictus. The sequence continues at coordinate 80,864,965 of NC_085138.1, read as the reverse complement.
ATTGCATTTATTTTGCCTTACTGATAGCTAAAGACTCGGTTTGCCCTCGCCGAGACTACACTTGATGTAAGGAAAACAAACATGCTTTGCGTATCTACACCGTGTCCAATAAGTTCTCATACAAAATACAAATTAAGAAAACATAATTTTATTTCACATCTGTGATTCATATTTTCAAAATAAATGTATGTATTGAAGGGCCACATAATACTGATTAAATAAAGCATACGATTTAGAATAACTTTATTTTCTATTAGTTTTTATAAGCCTAGCAGTACACTTCCGTTTTCTGAAATCTGTTTGCTCCGGCACGCAAGAAAAAAATGTTCGAAAAGTTTTTCATTCTACAGTAGCTAAATAGAGTCCATAAGGTTAAATTTTGAGTTATTTTCCCAGTTTGGTACCAAATGGATATACTAAGGATAAAATAATACAATTTTAGTGATGATATGGTAAGAAATTTGCAAGTATGCTCAATTTGGGTTGATTTTCTTGAAAATAACCGTTATATTAAAGATAAAGATCATAAAAAGTAAATTTTGAACATAATTTACCACAATAGGGATACAATCATGTTTTAGAAGTGAGAATGGTGTGAATCCACACGATAAGATGCAGCCATGCTTATTTAACATAACATATCTCATTAAAATAGTTAAATTGACATTTTTGATTAATACACGTTTCTTTTTGAAAAACGGCTTCGTACTTCAGCAATACAGAGTCTCATATTTTTTTTTCTTCTGATCATAGTTGCTACTAGCAATAGTGAGGACAGGAACCCAATTTATTTCAACTCAAAACCATTACTCGGTAAAATGAGATGAAATGTCAATGAAATGACGTGCGTGCCAGCTGAAATAGACTTACGACACGTAAGCGATTAGCAGAGAAGGATAAAGGACAGTTAATTCCAAAACATATGCTGTATTTGTTCAGTGTTAGTTGGCCTTTTAATTTACTTTTAAAATTCTAATAACAGATGTGAAATAAATTCAATTTGATTTTGTATGCGAACTTATTGGACACGGTGTAATTGCGAAAGGACTGATAAGTACTGGTTATACAAGAACTCACGTGAATTCTTATTACCGAAAACATTCTCTAATTTGACAGTGTTTTGCAACCAGCCTAAAGCCCCGGGTTTTTCTATGTTGTCCTGGGGCTAAACTAACAGGAGCCCGATTATGAGACAGAGCTCAACCACGTGGCGAATATCCCCTTATTCAGGAAGCTTTGACTAAACGGTAAGTGGGTTTATTTCGAGATCGACTCAGGAGCAGCGTATACGGTAATGAGTAGGTGCGATTATGTTGAGAATTTTGCCGATTTGCGACTTCAGAAAAGCGAGGTTAAGTTGAAGGTTATATCAGGAAATTTTCTAAAGATTGTCGGATCGATTAATGTTGAGGTTAAGTGCGTTGATGGTCGAAATTTTGTTTTATCGCTGATCATCGTAGATGGTGAGAGATTCTGTCCACTAATGGGTCGAGATTGGTTAGATGTGTTGTACCCCAACTGGCGAAGATTTCTTGATTACCGAATGAGTGGAACTGCCAATGCGAATGTATCTGTGAGTGACCAACAATGTGAGCGAGAGAAGAGTAAGTTGTTAGCGATATTGAATAATCGGTACCGAGAGCTTTTCTCGGATAATTTACAGCAGCCGGTGGAAGGCTTTGAAGCTAGTGTTCATGTGAGAGACCATGCGTCTCCAGTGTTCTATAGACCGTATGAGGTACCATTTTTGCTCAGAGAAAAGGTCTCAGATGAGTTGGATACACCCTTAAATGAAAGTACACAGCGAATGAGTAACTTGCGAAAAGACAAAGGATTTTTCACTCATATTTGCGTACGACTGGATCAGCACAAAAAATGTGCTGATCCGGTGTTACACAAATTTGCGTGAAATTTCACACAAGTTTGCATGAAATCTTTTGTCTTTTCGATCGCTGCGTGAAAGTTACTCCTTGCTCTGTGTACATCGATCTTTCCGTGTAGGTTGGTTCGCGAGAAGACGTTTCTGATCTTGATAGATGCCTACTCAAAGTGGATGGACATCAGGATGATGAATAGGACAGATGCGGAAGCATTAATTGATGCGTTGAACTCAGTGTTCAGAATTTTTGGAATTTGTGATACCATAGTTAGCGACAATGGTCTGCCTTTTACTAGCAACGCCTTTACGAAGTACGCAAATTCGATGGGAATAGAGTTGTTGAAAAGCCCTGCTTACTCTCCTGAAAGTAATGACAGCTAAAAGTGGGATTTAAAAGCTACTGGTCGATCCGAAGTTTAACCACATGAAGATGTTAGAAATTGTTGAAGTGTTTTTGTTTAGCTACCGTAATAGTTATAGTCAAGCAATTGAAGCTACGCCTGCTAGCAAGGTTTTTGCGTTTGTACCAAAAACAGATCTAGATAAGAAGCTAGGACCTAAAGTAGATAAGGTAAAGAAAAATGTAACATTCGACTTGGAAGTAGAAAAGAAGAGAGATCGAACTGAGAGAATTGTAGAACCAAAGTTCAAAGTGGGTGATTTAGTATGGTACAGAAGTGAGGTTAGGTATACCAGAGCATGGCTAGAAGCCAAGGTGGTAGGCATCAACAGTACTAATACGTTCTACATTGAAATTGATGGAACTGTGAGATTAGCTAGCAGAAATCAGTTAAAGATGAGAGTGGTGAAACGAGATGATTATATATACCCGAAAGTTGTGAGTAGAGAGGAAGCGCAGTTGAGAACCCAGCCAGGAACATCAAGGAGAAGTGTTAGTGTTGATTCTCCGAGAGCATCACCTGAGAAACCTGAGAAAGAGATAGTTCTACGTAGAAGTAAGAGAGTAGGTAGGAAACCTGAAAGATTGATGTTTGGATCTTTGTAATAGTGTAGGGTTGAATTTAAGCAGGGAGGTGTTAAATGGATAGATTGTACCCCCCGTTGATTGAGCTATAATGTAGATAAGTTTGCTCTTACTTGAAATTGAATAATTATATTGAGGTCGATGATTAATTGTACTGCCGGTAGAACAGGTATAAAAGTAGTTGTTCTGTAAGGCTCAGCCTCTTTGCTGATTGGACGTTACACAATAAACACATGGGACCCCCGAAGCTTAGTAGTACCAAACCAAAGGTATCTAAACAGGGCAAAGGGGGTGCAAAAAGCGACAGTTCGACCACAGAGGCGAAACTGGCGGGCCAGGTCGCTACAGGGAAGAGAAACAACCCAAACTGTAACATCAAACGACATCCTGATGATCCGCAACATCCAAAGTCGGACAGTCGTCGTCCGGAAAAAGCGGGAACCCCGGAAATGGCGACTAAAGTTCTGCAAGTGAACCTCCACCATGCTGAGAGCACCACGGGTGTGCTCTGTCGGAGGTTCACCAAAGAGAATCTAACCGTGGCCCTTATTCAAGAGCCATGGGTCAATAAATCCAGAATACAAGGTATTCCACAACACTCATGTATGTTGGTATATGATGACAGTCAGCTTTCTCCTAGAGCGGCTATTTTATTACATAACAACTGTAAATACTTTCCAATTTCAGAATTCATAAAAAGGGACATCGTAGCTGTCAGGATGGAGGTACCTTCCGCTAGAGGGAGTAGAGAGATCTTGATGGTCTCGGCACACTTCCCAGGTGACGTGGACGAAATCTCTCCTCCAGAAATAGCTGCGCTCGTAGCCTACAGCCACCGACACAACATCCCCTTCGTCATAGGGTGTGACGCAAATGCACATCACACCGTATGGGGAAGTACAAATATAAACACCAGAGGTGAGTACCTGTTACAGTTTCTCTCTTCCAAGAACATTGACATTTGTAATGTTGGTGACAAGCCCACGTTTGAAAACTCCATTCGTCAGGAAGTTTTGGACTTGACTCTATGTAGTCGGTCTATCTCTGATAAAATAAAAAACTGGCATGTTTCTGAACAAATATCAATGTCAGACCACAAACACATCATCTGCGAATGGGAAGGGGGTCTAACGATAGAAAAAACGTTTAAAGATCCTAAGAAAACTGATTGGGAATCCTACTCAGCTATCCTACAATCCGAAGAGTACATCATAAAAAGTCACATCAAGTCCATAACACAATTGGAAGATGCGTCCAAATCCATTAAAAAAAAACCCTTAACGCAAACCAAGAGGGCTGTCCAACTAAATCAATTAGTTCGAGTAGAGACGTTCCATGGTGGAATAAAACTCTTGAGAAGCTTAGGAAAACTGCGCGTAGGGAATTCAATCGGGCCAAGCGAACCGGCGATTGGAGCCTATACAGAAAGGCCCTGACGAACTACAACAAAGAAATAAGGTCAGCCAAACGGAAATCGTGGATTCTAATGTGTGGAAGCATAGAGAATACACCCGTAGTGGCCAGACTCCAAAACACTCTTTCAAAAGACCACTCCAATGGTGTGGGTAGCCTCCGAAAGACGGATGGTTCGCTCACTGTAGAGCCTAGCGATACACTGAGCGAATTGTTATAGATCCACCTCCCTGATTCAATCCCTGAGTCGAGCATCGGCGACCAAGGCACTGGAATTGCTGTCTCAGATCCAAAAGAGATCCATTCGTGGGTTTCAGGATCTAAAAAAAGACGCAATTGCACAGGAAGCTCTCACTCGGGCCAGGGTTGAGAGGACTGTGAGATCTTTCGAGCCATTATGTCTCCTGGCATAGATGGAATATTCCCAGCATTGATCCAAAAAGAGGAGAAAACACTGGTTCCACCCTTGGTTGAGATTTTTAGGGCGAGTCTGATTTTGGGGCATATACCAAACGATTGGCGGCAAATCCGGCTGTCTTCATTCCGAAGGCAGGAAAGAGAGATAAAACCAACCCCAAAGCATTCAGGCCGATAAGTTTATCCTTTGTAATGCTCAAAATTATGGAAAAGGTACTATGCGAGTACATAAATCACAAATTTATGAAAGCAATGCCTTTGTCAAAAAACCATTTCGCTTATCAAAGTGGCAAATCTACGATCTCGGCACTACATACGGTAGTTCAAAAGTCGATAAAACACTTAATGCAAAAGAAATTGCTCTTGTAGCATTTCTTGATATTGAGGGCGCATTCGATAACGCTTCTTATTCGTCTATAGGGTCAGCAATGTTGAGGAGAAAATTCGACCCATGCGAAAAACCGAAAAATCGAAAAATCTCCTCTGAGCTTAGCGGTTCATACATTACTGTTAATGCAATGGGTTAATGGGTGTCCGCAAGGCGGAGTACTTTCTCCTTTGTTGTGGTCACTGGTGGTGGATGAGCTTCTAGACAGCTTAGAGAGAAGAGGCTTCGAAGTGGTTGGATATGCTGATGACGTTGTCATTATTGTACGAGGCAAATTCGAAAGTGTTATCGTTGAAAGAATGCAATCTGCCCTAAATCACACTTTTTCCTGGTGTCAAAAGGAACAACTAGGAATAAATCCTACAAAAACTTCCATTATCCCTTTCACCAAACGGAGGAAGGTCCAACTGAAACCCCTTTTCTTGAATCATACACAACTAGTTTAATCGAGCGAAGTAAAATATCTTGGTGTCATACTTGACGCAAAACTGAATTGGAACTCTCATCTCCAATCAGTTGTGCAGAAAGGTCTCAATACACTTTGGGTTTGTTCAAAAACCCTGGGTAAAAGATGGGGCCTAAAACCAAGTATGATCATGTGGATATATAAAACCATTGTCCGTCCCAGGACTACTTACGCTTCCCTTGTATGGTGGCCTAAAACTAATACTGCAAGGGCGAAGCTCAACAAAATCCAACGCACCGCTTGCATAGCGATCACTGGTGCAGTTCGTAGTACACCCACTTTGGCCCTAGACGAAATGCTTCACCTGCCCCGGTTAGATCAAATCATAAAGCTGGAAGCAGAAAAAAGTTCTCTGTCGGGAGACCTTACGGGTCACCTCAGCATACTAAATGAATTTGTCATAAATCCCGCAATAGGAATTTGTAGTGACTGGATGGAAACGGTAGTCAATTATTACTTACCTTACGATGTGTTCATTCCTTCCCGCCAGGAGTGGAAAGGAGGTGGACCCAGCGTTCCAACAGGCTCTATAAATTTCTTCACAGATGGTTCGAAAATGAATAATCTGACAGGCTCCGGAATCTACGGCCCTAGAACAAAAATCTCTGTCCACTTAGGACAGTGGCCCACAGTATTTCAGGTGGAAATATATGTAATATTAGAATGCGTGTTATTATGCCTGAGGAGAAAGTATAGGTTTGCAAATATATGTATTTTCTCTGACAGCCAAGCGGCACTTAAGCCGCTTAATAACTACACTTGTAACTCAAAGCTAGTTTGGGAATGCATTCTGGCTTTGAAAAACTTATCCATACGCAATCGAGTCTACCTATATTGGATCCCAGGACATACGGGTCTAGAGGGAAACGAGATTGCTGATAAGCTAGCCAGGAATGGATCTAATGAAAGGTTCATTGGCCCTGAGCCCTTCTGCGGGATCTCAGACTGCTCTGTAAAAATGGAACTGAATAAATATATGGTCAGTCAAATCACATCAAACTGGAATGCACTTCCCCATACGAGCCAATCCAAAAAGCTCGTAACGATTAACCCCATGAAAACCCAACAACTATTAGGTCTCAACATCTACACCGGTCTAATAACTGGACACTGCCCCTGCAGATACCATCTACAAAAGATCTGAGCAATCCAAACCTCAAATTGCCGCTTCTGTGACGAGGAGGGGGAAACATCAGAACACATCCTCTGCTATTGCAGTGCACTTACCCAACGTAGGTTCAAAGCTCTCAGCAAGCCCTTTTTAGGGTCTGCTGACATATGGATCTTATCTCCCAAGGACGTGGTTGGCTTCATAAAGCTAGTCTCGCCAGAATGGGGGAGTCACATACTGTAACTCAGGATCTCTATTCATGAATAATAGATGGTCTTGACTGAAACCAAGGTATCTCAGTGACAAACATGTTACTGAGATAACTTGCGTACCTTACAGCAAAAGGGTATACCACAATAGTTCTAAAATCTGGACGCAGTGATCTTCACCCGACAAACGAGAGAGAAAATCAATGTAGTCAGGCCCGTGCACAGAAGTGGCGCCAAGGGAGGGGTTTTTCCCAATTTCAGCAAAAGCCGGAGGGGCGCCTACTAGTGTATGAAGCGTTGATAATGGGGGGGGGGGGGGGGGGGTTAACACCCAAACAACCCCCCCCCTTGTGCAGGGGCTTGATTGTAGTATCTCAGATGGATACTCTGGAGGACTCAAAAAAGAGATATCTGAAGGATTTCCAGAAGGAAATCTTGTTAATATCAGTTAAGGAACTGCGGGACGGGCATGGCATGCCCCTCAGTGTATGTGAAAGAGTTTTATATGCGGTTTTAATATGAAAAGAGCTGCACTGTGTACATTTTCTGTGGGCAATGTCATTCCTGCAGTGCAGCATACACATCAGAAGAAATTCCAAGAGAAATGCCCGTAAGAACTTTTTGAGGAATCTCAGAAGGATCTTTTGGAGGATTCGCAAAATACATTTCTGGAAGAAATGCAGCAAGAACTCCTAATACACAGCTGACCACTTCAATGGACTAATTTCTGAATGTTTGAACGTTTGGAAAAATGAAAAAAAATCTGATGACTTTCACGAATCCGTTTAAGAAGACCTGAGCACTCTTGCTCAAGGTCGACAATAGAGTGGCCCACAGTTGAATTAAAAACAAAAATTTGAAAAACCTCCTAAATCGGTTGTTTTGGACTCCCAGAAGCTACTATCAGAATTTGAGCAAAATCGATTAAGCCTAAGAGGGCGCTCAAAGTGCTTGAAGTTTGTATGGGAAAATGTGGCCAAATGTATGCAGAAATCTTAAGTCTTCGATTGTTTGCCGCTACGTAGGGCTGTAGGCGTTTGATGAAAAAACCCTTTGGTATTATTGTAGGTGACTATATTCCCAACAACTTTGTCGAAGACCGCAAAGTGATCCGACGCCTATGAGAAAAGTTATACCCTAGGCAAAGTGAGGCGAGTATTGAGATTTCATTGCATCCAGGCCCGGATTTAAGGGGGGGCAAAGGGGGCAAGTGCCCTGGGCCCCCCGCTTAGGGGGGGGGGGGCAAGAGTCCCGAAGCACATAAGTGAATCATCTTCATATGAACATAATTACAAACTCAGTTATAATTTTAAGAATGCAATATATATCATAGGTAATATTTATTTCGTAATTTCACTACTGTACTGCCCAAATTCTGCAAAGTGACGTAAGCGCCATTCAAAATGTCGATATTTGTTGGTATATTATATGTAATATTTGGTGTAAAAATAACACTGTGGTATGCCTGTTGTATTAGAATGCAAGATCTAGTCGTAATCTATCATCTATGGAAAGAAACTTAGAGGATGAGCAAGAGTTTTATGCATAATAACCAAAAAATGGGCCAAAACTATCAATGGCGCTTACGTCACTTTGCAGAATTTGGGCAGTGTATGGCTGCCGTTGTGCTTTGAAAATACACGATTTTTGACATGAGCTATGAACCATCAAGAAAGTTCGTGTCTACAGCAAAATTATGCAGTAAGCTAGTGACTCTCAAATGGTGTTACTTCAGGGAACTTCAGGAACTCCTCCAAGCATTCATTCTGAAATTTTCATACGTATTCTTCCAAAGATTACTTAACAAACTTCTCCCGTGGTAATTCTGGCTTCGAAAATTCATTCAGTTATTATTTTATCAACCCCTCCAAAGATTTCCTGAGGAGTTCCTACTAGGCACCGTCCATAAATTACGTAACGCTCTAGGGAGAGGGGGGAGAGTACGGCCGAACGTTACGGCCCATAAAAAAATTATACGTTTTTCATACAAAAAAGCGTTACGCTTTGAACAATTTCTCCAAAGCAGAAAATCTGATTCATTCAAATTTTCATTCAGAAACTCCCCAACGTCTTCTCCTCCGAATTCCTCGAAAGGTTCTGTCTGAGTTTTGACGGCCCCTTTATTGTGCATTTCACTACAATTAACTTCAGCTTTTTGCCGCATACGGTCATATTAATAATGTATATGACCAGCTGGAGATCACCTATCGTGTTCACTTTGTTCAATCTGTATCTACTAATACTCGTCCCAAAAGTTTCTCCATGATTTATTATATTATGTTTTAACTGAACGCCTCAGACAGTCGCAACTTTTCGTTCGTTCGGTTTGTCTCCTGATACTTTCCAGTTCGGTGGCTATTTTCGTGCTAGTGTTTCCGAGTGATCAAGTTTATTAAGTAATTATCCCTAGTGGGACGCGTGCGGTTGGCTAGGCCACAATTTTTGCCGCAAAAGTTCGTTTCGTTTGAGTAAAGTTCACGTTTTCATTATACATATCACGTGGCGCATTGACCGATTATCGAGCACAGAAGTGCAGCACCCCCCGCACACCGTGCCGCTCGCGCGGCCGTGATCGGCTTCTTCCAGTGAGTACCCAAGCTCATCGCCGTCGACAGCAGCAGCCCACCGAGAGAAGAGCAGAGAGCGTTCAACCGCGCACACCAACGACGGGCGCTCAGCTGCAGCTCGCTTCCTCCCAGTGCGGGCCATCCGATCGCTTGGACCTGTCGTCGTCGAGCCTGTGGCTAAACAGAGTGCACAAAGATAAGTACATAAAGTTACCCCTCGTTGTTCCCCCCTCTCCACTGACTCTTTGATTAGATTTAATTTGGTACATAAGCAGTTTTTTCTCACTTTTCCTGTAGCGTTAATTTTGTCCCTTGTTTTTTGATTATTTCTCGTCCCCGTGATAGTGTTAGTTTAAGGTTTTTGAGTACCCCGTGGTGGTAGTTAACTACCACAATGGGCGATGATGACGATGGCGGGGGTACGTCGTACCGCATCAACGAAGCTTCGTTATTGGCATCGGATTGCTCGAGCCAACAAGGCGATGTAAATGCTAATCCCTTTGTCTCCCTTCACCCTGGTGCTTCTCCAATGGACACCAACAGTAAATCTGTTTCGACGTCCCCCCGCCTCAAGGCCTACCCTCCCGACTTTGGCGGGCCATATGTTGTTTTCTTCCGACCCAAAGGTAAACGTTTGAACACCGTTCAAATCAGCAAGGATCTGACTAAGCCACGGGTTCCCAACCGGTGGTCCGCGGCCCCCTGGTGGGCCGTGGAGCCAGTCCAGGGGGGCCGCGATGTTACCAAAAAAATGGTAATTTTTAATGCTATTTTGTGCAAATTATTCCAATTTTCCCAAAAGCCACAATTTCAGGAACAAATCAGTATAAACGCCTTCAGAAGAAAAAATTTCCGGCTGCGCCGCTATTTTTCAGCTACGACTCAAATTGGATGTACATGACATCATTGTTTACGAAATATGAGTGTCGAATAAAAAAAAACGTCGAAAATCCCTCCAACAGTAAATTTCTGGCTACTTCACCGTACCCAATTGGGAGGAACCAGCCTCAGGCTGAATTTCCTCATAATAAAGAGCTAATAATAATAACTGTGCGCAAAAAACTCCGTCTCGTTCATTTAATTCATATTTGTTGCTAAAAATATTCATTGGGCCCCAGATGTTCTGACAATTCTTAAAGGGGGTCGCCACCTCAAAAAGGTTGGGAACCCCTGGACTAAGCGGTATTCTTCCGTTGTCTCCATTAACATGGTCGGTACAGCTAAGCTTCGGGTGACAGTAGGCGACCGAAAACACGCTAATGAGATTGTGGCCTGCGAGTTGTTTACTCTTGAGTACTTCGTTTACCTTCCGAGCGCGTCGATAGAGATTTCGGGGAAGGTCGCCGACGCATCTTTGACCTGCGAAACGATCATGCAAGGCTGTGGTCGTTTCCATAACTCTTCTCTACCTCCTGGATTGCCGGCAACTGCATTCGGTCTCCCAGGAAGGAGAGAAGAAGGTTTACACACCATCTGATGAATTTTGTGTGACCTTCTCCGGATCTGCATTACCAGATCTGCTGGCGATTGGCAAACTTCGGCTACCTGTGAGGCTGTATGTACCGAAGGTAATGAATTGCATCAATTGCAAGCATCTGGGTCACACCGCCCAGTACTGCAGCAATAAACCTCGCTGTGCAACATACGGGGAGAGACATGTGGACGGTGCGTGTAAAACGCCGCCCAAGTGTATTTATTGTGGCAGCGACCGTCCACATGATCTGATTGATTGCCCAAGGTACATACAGCAGAAAAAACATCAAAAACGATCGTTGCAGCAGCGATCACGGCGAAGCTACGCCGAAATGCTGAAAAAAGCTGCTCCGACCGTTGAATCCCGTAACATCTACTCGTCTTTATCTCTCGATGATCAGGGATCTGACTCTGAGGTCGGGGACGGGGTTCCCTTTGTTTTTAAGGGTGAAACGAGGAAACGGATGAGGCTCCAGAGACCCACCAAAAAACCTCGGAATCTGCCTAGCAGCGACCCCCAGCCCACCATGACAAATTTCAAGAGTGGTAAAAAAGTCACAAAACGTTCCCCTCCGGGATTCAAAATCCAGGACGAACGAGACTTTCCATCACTCCCGGGAACATCTAAAATCCCAGATGTCCCACGTTTTTCGAATTCTCAACCGGAAAGACAGCATTCGGAGCACCAGGAGCAACCTCAGGGTGCACCATTGTTTACGCTCTCTGGCATCGTAGACATCATCCTCAGCTTCTTCAATGCTTCAGATTCCGTGAAGAACATTGTAAAAGGACTTCTTCCTTGTGTGACCCCTCTTTTGAAGCAGTTGGCTTCTAAAATGCCCCTCCTTGCGACAATCGTATCTTTCGATGGCTAATTTAACCACCGAGGTCGAAGATACGATTTCGGTTCTACACTGGAACTGTCGTAGTATTACACCGAAATTAGACGTTTTTAAATTTTTAGTTAACAATTTACAATGCGATGTTTTTGCACTATCCGAAACATGGCTGACACCTGATGTAACCTTACCTTTTCCCGATTATACATAATATCATTCGCCTTGATCGATCCGACCCGTACGGATGGGTGCTTCTAGGGATCAAGAAGCAGCACCCATTTTACAGAGTCGATTTTTATCCGATGACAGGCATTGAAGCCGTCGCATGTGAGGTGACTATCCGAGGTAAAACCCTCAGTGTTGCCTCCATATATCTTCCTCCGAGAACTGCGATATCTCGCAGGGATCTTGCTCACATCTGCTCGGTTATGCCCGAGCCTCGGCTGCTCATGGGAGATTTCCACTCCCATGGAACAGGCTGGGGGGAACTGTACGATAACAGCCGTTCAACGTTGATATATGACCTCTGCGACGACTTCAACATGACAATTTTGAATACCGGAGAAGTTACACGAGTGGCACCTCCAGCTCAAGATGGCAGCCCTAGAAACAGTCGATTAGACCTCTCAATCTGTTCGAGCTCACTATCGCTGGAGTGTACATGGAAGGTTATCCAGGATCCCCATGGTAGTGATCATCTGCCGATTGTTGTTTCTATTTCCAACGGGTCGCATCAGTCTCCATCGATCGACATCGCCTACGATCTCACCAAGCGCATTGACTGGGAGAAGTACGCGGAAGCAATTATCGACGGTGAGCAATCGGTAGAAGTTCTTCCACCGCGGGAAGAGTATCGGTTTCTGTCCGAGCTGATCATCAGTAGCGCGCTTCAGGCACAACGTCGACCAGTGCCAGGTCCGTCGGTTCGCAGGAAACCCCCCAATCCGTGGTGGGATAGTGAGTGTACAGAAATCTATCGCGAGAAATCCGCGGCGTTCAAAGGGTTTCGGAAACGCGGTTCGGTCGAAAACTTTCAGCGGTACGCTTCCCTTGAAAGCAAGTTCAAGAATTTGTTCAAGGCGAAGAAAAGCGGTTACTGGCGTCGGTTCGTCGAGGGTTTGTCGCGCGAGACTTCGATGAGAACTCTTTGGAACGTCGGAAGAAGAATGCGTAGCGCGTCGTCGGTTAACGAGGATCGAGAAAGCTCTCCTCGATGGATCCTCAAGTTCGCAAAAAAAGTTTGTCCAGATTCCGTGCCCGTTGAGCGAATAATTCGTGATGTTTCTGAAGATAGGTACGACATGGATAGGCCTTTTTCAATGGTTGAATTCTCACTTGCTCTTCTTTCATGTAACAATTCCGCTCCAGGAATGGATCGAATCAAGTTCAATTTGCTTAAAAACCTCCCCGACGTCACTAAGAGGCGCTTGTTGAACTTGTTCAATCAGTTCCTGGATAACAACATCGTTCCGGATGATTGGAGACAAGTGAGGGTGATAGCTGTTCAAAAACCCGGGAAACCCGCGTCGGATCATAATTCGTACCGTCCAATCGCGATGTTGTCTTGTCTACGGAAGCTGTTGGAGAAGATGATTCTCTTTCGACTGGACAAATGGGTTGAATCGAATGGCATGTTGTCAGACACACAGTTTGGTTTCCGCATAGGCAAAGGTACGAACGACTGTCTTGCGTTGCTTTCTTCAGAAATTCAGCTTGCCTTTGCTCAAAAGCAGCAAATGGGCTCAGTGTTTTTGGATATTAAGGGGGCTTTTGATTCAGTTTGTGTCGATGTTCTTTCCGACAAATTACACGACAGTGGCCTTTCACCAATTCTGAACAACTTTTTGTATAATTTGCTGTTTGAGAAGCAGATGAGTTTCGCTCATGGCGACTTGACAGTTTCACGAATTAGCTACATGGGCCTCCCCCTGGGTTCATGTCTAAGCCCCCTTCTTTACAACTTTTATGTTAGAGACATAGATGATTGTCTCATGGAAAACTGCACGTTAAGGCAGCTTGCGGATGACTGTGTTGTCTCTGTAACGGGATCAATAGCAGTCGATCTGCAAGGACCACTACAGGATACTTTGGACAATTTGTCTACTTGGGCTCTCAAGCTGGGTATCGAGTTCTCTCCAGAGAAAACTGAGATGGTTGTCTTTTCTAAAAAACACAAACCGGCCAAGTTTCCGCTCGTTCTGATGGGTAAGACAATCACTCATAGCATGTCTTCACAATACCTCGGCGTCTGGTTCGACTCTAAATGCACCTGGGGAAAGCACATTGTGTATCTGATACAGAAATGCCAAAAACGAATCAACTTTATGCGAACTATTACCGGAACATGGTGGGGAGCACATCCGGAAGATCTGATCAGGCTGTACCAAACAACCACTCTATCGGTTTTAGAATACGGTAGCGTCGGTAGCTTCTGTTTTCAATCCGCGGCGAAAACACACTTGCTGAAGCTTCAACGGGTTCAGTACCGTTGCCTTCGGATCGCGTTAGGTTGCATGAACTCGACTCACACAATGAGTTTAGAGGTACTTGCTGGAGTACAGTCTCTGACAGACCACTTTGCGGAGTTGTCGTTCCGGTTCCTCATCCGATGCGAGGTTGTGAATCCGTTAGTCATAGAAAACTTTGAAAAGCTGCTCGAACAGAATCCCCAAACTGGTTTTATGAGTGTGTACTACTGGTACATGACGCTGGAGGTAAGCCCATCTCCGGTTAACACCAATCGTGACAGCTTCTCAGACTTCGACAGCTCCTCTGTGGATTGTGATCTCTCTATGAGGGATGAGATCACCGGTATACCGGAATCTTTTCGTTCTATAGGTATTCCACAAATTTTTGCAAGTAAGTTCGGGCATGTTAGTGGGGCCAGACAGTTCTTCACAGATGGTTCCAAAACTGATGATTCGACTGGATTCGGTGTCTACAACGAATTTCATAGCGCCACCTTTATGCTTCAAAAGCCATGTTCGGTATATATTGCTGAGCTAGCGGCTATATACTACACCTTAGAGTACATTTGGACTCTCCCACCTGAGCACTACTTCATTTTTACCGACAGTCTAAGCTCTCTGGAGGCTGTTCGGTCAATGAAACCGATGAAGCACTCAGCGTACTTCCTGAAAGGAATACGCCAAGTCTTAAGTGCTTTGTCCAAACGCTCATACATCATCACCATAGCTTGGGTCCCTTCACATTGCTCAATTCCGGGCAATGAGAAAGCGGACTCTCTGGCTAAGGTGGGCGCTAGCGAAGGCGATATTTATGAGCGTCAAATCGCCTTCGACGATTTTTTTTAATTGGCCCGTCAGGAGACCTTGATCAGCTGGCAACACAAATGGAGAGATGGAGAGATGGGTAGATGGTTGCACTCCATCATTCCACAGGTGTCGAAGAAGCCATGGTTCAAAGGGTTGGATTTGAGCCGCGATTTCATTCGTGTAATGTGTCGGTTGATGTCCAACCACTATTTGTTGAACGCACATACCTTCCGTGTTGGGCTCTCAGAAAGCAATCTCTGTGTCTGTGGCGTGGCTTACCAGGATATCGAGCATGTCGTGTGGGGATGCAATGAGTATCGTGAGGTCAGATCTGAGTTGCATGAAATTCTCCGGGTCCGAGGAAAACAACAGAAACCCGTTAGAGAAGTGTTGGCAGGACTTGATTTGGAATACATGAACCTGATTTACCAGTTTTTGAAACGTGTTGATGTCAGAGTTTGATGTAGTACGCTCCTTGTTTTCGTTGTCCGCCTTTTGGTTTTGTTGTTCGCCCCTGTCTGTCGTCACCCCCCTTCCGTTTGTCCTCTTCTTGTCGTTGTCTACCGATAAAGTCCCTTCTTTTTGGTTCCATTACAGATATGGACAATTGTCCCATCAATGTTTTAGTATAAGTTAGCAAATAATTTAGTTTTAAACCCATAAATCCCTCCTTCCCAATTTTATTTTATTTTTTTTTTTCGATCCTTAACCTCGATACAGCCGCGAGTACTTCGCCTTTCCAAACTAACATAGTTTTAAGGCAGTAATAAATTGTAAAATGTAAAACCATTGTAAAAACAAAAGATTTCGGCTCAGTTATGCCCATGTGGCGCCCGAGCCTTCCAAATAAACGAATAAGTAAAAAAAAAAACTGAACGCCTTTTTCCAAAACTTGCATAAATATTATAAATTCGGATAAAAGTTTTAAAAGATTGGTCAAATCAAATATCTAATAACAATCAATGGGGTGCGTTTCTACGTTTTCTACTGTTTACCCAACTCCGATCAAAATAACTCTTGCAGTAAGTGGCACCCCGCAAAGCCCGAGCAATTTACCTGGAAGCACTGTCCGGACTGAGGCTGTCCCGTCGGGCTTGCCGCTCGGGACCTTCCCCGTCCGGACTGAGCGCCGGTTGCGAGCCACGCCGGCTCCACCCGCCCGGTGGCAGACAGCTCTCGTCGTAGGCAGTGGCCTGAAAGAGAAAAATTAAGCACCGGATTCTGGTCATTGGGAGGGGCTGGTCGGGTAACTACGAGCAAGGTTGGGGGACATTTACTTGTCTTTGCAGCTTCAAAAGCCGCTGGGCACGTTCAGGACTTACACGGGAATCGCGGCGGGACATTTTGGTCCCGCACTGGGTCGTCGAGTCACGACGACCCTTCTGAGCGGTGGGACTGGTGGCTGGGGGCGTAACCGAGCTGGTGATTATGGTCGGGGGCTGAATGGACTGGCAGGCGGAATCCACCTGCCCTACGGGCATATAGAGGGGTGCCGAATCCGATGCGGTGGAGCTGGTTGATGGGCGCTGCTCCTGGCGAAAGTTCGGCATCTCCGTCACGGTTAGGGAGTCTTTGCGGTTCTGCTGCTTTCGCTGGGTGTTGACGACCTTGGGCGGTGGTGGCGTTGCCGTACCTCCGATGGTGGAGTCCCGGCGCGATGACCGATCACGGCTGGAGTCATTCGAGTTACGACGGGAGCCCTAAAACAGAAGCAATAGTTAACGATACGAATCAGTGTGGAAGAAAGGGAGACTCACATTTCGGTAGCTGTCCGCATTGTAGAGGTACTCTTCGCGTTCGCGTTCCCGAGCTCTCTCGCGTTCACGCTCGCGCTCGCGCTCTCGGTCCATCTCACGTTCACGCTCGCGAAAGTCACGAAAGTCAGCCACGTACGAATCCTTCCGGCCGGACATGCTCTTGACGCCGGAGTCAGCACTGGACTCGCGCCGTTTGCGCAGCGGCGGTGCATGGCCGGAGGTATTGTTGCTGTTGGTGTTGTTGTAACTATCTACGGTGTTGGCTTTGCTCCAGGGTAGACTTCGCGCCAGGTCAGCTAGCGTTTCGCGTCGATTGAGCGGAGCCTTTTGACGCTTGGAACCACCACCGCTCCACTCGCGCAGGATGTCGGTCAGCTGAGCAAGCGAACTGCGCCGGCGTCGTTGGGCACCTGCATATAGACACAGATAACGATTAGATCTGGTAAGCTGGGAAGCATGTAGTTGAAACCTTACCAGGCGGTGGTGAGGTACTAGGAGGTGTTGCACCACTGATCTGAGCAGCCGAGTCCCTTCGTCCACCGAGCCGCTGCCGTACGGTGGACTCTTCGACCTGTTCATAGTCGGAAAGAAGATAGTGAGACAAGTCCCAAATGTCCTTAGCAGAAGGCATACGAACCTGTTCCCGTACGAGATCGTCCCAGCCATTGCCGCCCTGCCAGACCAGTCCCACCTGGTGAGACATGATGGGCAGATTGCAGACGAAGCATATCGCCGTCATGGTCCTGTTCGGCGCGACAGGGAACGAAAACAGTGAATTACAACCCATGGAGGGCGAGAAGGAACCACAAAGAAGAGAAGAGAAAAACAATGACCCGATTAGTTCCAATTAGTTCATGCAAAGCAATCGATTTTGGAAGCGGAGTGAGGTGTGTTAGAGTGTTTGGAGAACATAAGAACGAAGCTATATTCAGGGCAGCCAGAGAAGTTCGGAAGCGGTTTGTGTACGATATGGATGCAGATGGATGAGTGAAGTAGGTGAATTGGAAGCTGAATGTGTGTGTAGCTCAACAGAAAACAATACGTTGTGTGTTGTAGTGTGAGTGTGCCGCAAGCGTTGGTAACGAAACAGGAACTGGTGCATGCATCAACAGTTGTATTACTGGGAAGAACTTAGTGCGACTAGCTACATCTTCGGTTTCATTTACCTTTGAAGGTTGATCTTGTTTGGATAATTCGTGGGTGATGGTGGTGAGTGAGTTAGGAAAGGCAGTGCAAGTGAACCAAAAATACACGTTTTATTATCACAATTTCTTTGGTCTTTTGATTAACGAACGAAGAATAGGTAACAGAACAGAAGTAACTGGTGACATGACGAACAACCCAGAAACAGATCAATCCAGAACTTTTCTTCAACAGGAACATAACTTTCTGCAACTATGCTTACTGGAGAGTGTATTAGAGCCTAGTGTAGACTGTCTGACTGTGTTGTGTGAATCCTGTGCTATTTACAGTGACATTTGTTTCACTAGTGTCGGATGCTGAATTCAACTGGGGCTAATCTAGCAAGTTACGTCGTCAAACAAGCGTGCAGACGGCGAATTGGAGCTGAACTTTACTGTGGAACAAACTGAAGGGTATTATCCTAAAAGAGGGGTCACTCGTTCGAACGGTGGTTGAGTAGTTGTGTATTTACTTGGTGTAGCTGGTACTGGCCAAACTGTGTCTGTGAAGTTGCAGTAAGTGAACTTTACGCTTGCGAGAAGAATCGAGGCTGTGTGCAGAAATAGCGGCAGTAGTAGTGGTAGTAGCAGTATTAGCGGTGGCAGAAGAAGCAGCAGTTGTAGTGATAACAGTAGCAAACAACGGCGACGACGTGAAGATTCGGTATGTTTTCAATTTGTTAAGTTTTGCTTATCATAATTCACACGTCAGAGCGATCAGATAGTGGAAAGTGGTGTGAAGAACAGTAGTGCGTCGAAATGAAACGTGAGAAGAGAGAAAGCAATAGAAAAGAGATATGCAATCAGTAACAATCGAACCTTTAGTGTGAAAAAAAAACAAAAAAAATGTAATTTGATCAAAAAAAAAAAAAACTGAACGGCTTCCGGCTGAATGTTTCAGATAAGGTTTTGCTGGTGAATCATCGATTTGTAGAACTTCTAAACACAGGTGGATTCATTGGGTCGTATACGACCTATATGAATAAAATGTATAAAATTTGAGATATTTCATTTTTGGTAGTAAATAGAAGGACAACATGAAGCAATTCCGACTGTAAATGGTTGACTCATACCTTTTACTTTATGCGTTTTACAGTGCCCTTCGCAGGGCGCTGTTTGAATTTATTGCGGTACGCTTAGGTCTTTTCAAGGTTTTTTTCCCTAAATCTCTACCAATTCTTATCTCTATCCTCATCTCTGATTTCCTTCCTTCTCTCACAGGTAGATGATGAAATAGGTTCATTTTTATGGCAATGGCAACAATGTCCCAAATGGATCTGATTGGAAATACATACTGATTTTTTTTAGAAATTTCTCTGCGAATTTTTCTTGAAATTGTTTTTAATAACTCCTGGTAATTCTTACATGGTTTTTTTTTATGAAATTCCATGCCGATTCCTCTCGGAATTTTTCTCGGAACAAATAAGGAAGATATCTGAGAAGAGTCCTGCGAAAACCTCCATGAGAAATCTTGAGAAGATCTTCTCCAGAGATTCCATTAAAAAAAAACACCGGAAAAAATCTCAGAAATTGCACCCAAACAGGTCTTTGGAAGAGCAATGGAAGAAAAATCAGAAGGAATTCCGGATGAAATTCAACAGAATCTCAGGGATAAGTCATGAAGAAACTCCGAGATAAATTTTGGAAAAAAATCGCAGGTATATGTATCGAAAAAAAAACCCTGCTGGAAAAATCTCAGAACAAGATTTACTGTAAGTTCAGGGAAAACATCCAAAAGATTCTGGAGAAAGTCCAAAAAAAACTCTTGCATATATCATAGGAGGAACCTTAAGAGATAACCTGAGTGGTCCTGTGGGAAGAAAATTTACTGAAAATGTCCATTGGAAAACTCTTGGAGTACCCAAGAAGAACTCAGATAGAAGTTTTAGAAGGAACAATAGGACATATCACAGAAAACCTCTGAATGAAATGTCGGGAAGAGCTTCGAGCCCTCAAGGGATTCTTCTTAAAATTCTTCCTGGTAGCTTTCAGTATTCCCTTATGAATAACGACCAAGTTTAGGTTTGATATTTCAGTACGGATTGCTCCCAAAGTTTTCTCGGAGTTTCTCCTGGAATCTCTTCAGCAGATCCATCGTGAATTTCTACAGGAGATCCTTCCGAGATTTTTTCCAGAAATCTTTTTCAGAGTTTTTAAGTATTTTTTTTTCAGGGTATCTATTGAAGTTCCTCGCGTGCTCTCTCAGGAAATTCTTTTTGGAGTTGCTTCCAGAATTCCTACAGAGATTTCTACCAGTTTCTGCTTAGATTGCACCCATAGTTCTCTTTCAAAGTTTCTCCTGTTTTTTCATCCAGGGAGTTTATTTCTGTAATTCTGTAGTTCTTCGCGAGATCTCTCCCGGTATCCTCCTAGGATTTTGTTTAGAGATGCTCCTTGCATTTTTCTAATAGCTCCTTCCAAAGATTTTCCTGGCATGTCTTGCCGGATTTTATTCAGTTTTTTTTATTACCACAATGCTTCCGAATCCGATAATCCAAGCGGAACTCGTTCTGCGATGTTTCCTGAGATATACTGAGAATGCAACCCGGTAAAAGTTCCATGAGGAATGTCAGAGTCTAATCCGAATGAGATCGCATTTGGAATTCCGGCAATTCGGGAAGAGCTCTCGAAAAAAGGCCGGGAAATGCTGGAATGAATCCAAGGAATAATCCCAGGTGGAATTAGAGAAATATCGAAAACAAAATTGCGAGTATTTCCTAGAGGAACTGTAGCAAAATTAAAATCCCTAAAGGAGCTCCAGGAAATTTCAGACTTATTTCCGAGAAAATCACCAGAAGAATTTAAGAAAGCATCACAGGCGAAATTTCATGAGGAAATCCTCCGGGATAATTCCGAGAATAATTTAAGAATGAATAATGAAATCCACAAAGAATTCCGGGATGAGTTCTGTACTAAAGCGTATAAGAATAGCAAAGAATATTCCGGAAGAGATTCAGGATACATGTATATTCAAGAATCCTAGAAGAAGTTCATGCAAAATCTCGAAGGAATATCAAGGAGGATTGTTGAATAGACTTTGGAGAATTGTTTTAAGGAATTTCGGAAAAAATGGGTAGATTTCCAAAGAAATCCCTAAACTAATTTCTGACAAAAATCCTTAGCCCTAAAATTGTTAAATTTCAATCGTAATTTCAGAAAATCCATTAAGTACTAGAGTTTTGTCTTCCTACTTTACAATTGATGCCTGATGTATGAAGCTCATTAACGTGGCACATAAAATAGAGATCACTTATATCAAGCAACAAGTTTCCTGGAGACAATAGGAATCTTATTTATTCATTGATCTATCACCTTAAGACACCACAGAGTCGAAAAAGCAGCAGCAACACCTTAGGAAACATACGTTCTTAAATTAGGAACAAAAACATGAACAACATTAATTGGATAACAAACTCGTTTCTATCCATCAAGACTGCGTAGCCGTAAAAACTTAAATATGTTTAAATTTATATTATCTTGGAAAATAACAGTGACAAAGTGTTAAATTCTCAGTCAATAAATAGCAAACAATTCTTTCGTGAATAAAAATCGATAACTTTCGGAAAAATATCTAACTGAGTCATCATACATTTTATTCCGCAACAAACACGACCATAAAAAAGAAACAATACATTCGCAACAATATTTTAAAAAACAAACAGCACAAAACTCGTAAACTCAACCATGTTCAAAAAAGAAACAAACAAACAACGCAACAACACCTGTAATGACGAAGTTTTGCCATGTTTCATGTTCTCTTCTACACAGCGGGGAGGGGCCCCAGCGGATTGGCGGCGCTCTCCGGGTCACACCAAGGCACGCGTCAAGAGTTGTGTGTGTGTGATGGGTGTGCTGTGCTGTGCTGGGGAGAGGGATGCGCTCGCACAGAAGGAACACACGCAACACAAGCTCACACACACACACACACTGGCGGGTTTCGCTCTTTCTCTCGCGCTTGCTTGCTTGCTCTTTTCTATTGGGTTGTTGGTTGGTATGACTGTCTGTGTGTGAATGCTTGCTTGGAACGTTTCGTGAGATCAGAGTGATTTGTTTCTTTCGGGTCTATCGTTCACTATTGTCCAACGCGCTGCTGCAAGAGAGAAAGGATGATGATTTCGTTTTAAAACAATGACAACGGAAAACTAGGAGGGATTGTGGAACGGAGAGATGCATGAACGTAGGATTTCTAACAGCGACTGCCCAACGCATTTTGGTTTTTAAGGGATTGGAAGACTGGAGGAAAGTGGAATCCAAGATATCACAAACATCATCATTATTTTTGTTATTATACATTTTCAATTAAAAACTTGGAAAGAGGGAAAGGCCCTAAGGAGAGATTACACAAACATGTTTGTTATCGTAACAAAATAAAGGGCTACTAAAAAAAGTCACGGATCGCTCACTCATTTTTTGTTCCAAATTATATGATCTGCTACAGATTTGATTGCCTATCTTGAGCTATTAGTTATCTCACTATGCCCAAAAAATTAGGTTATTTTTTTGAAATATTTCTCATGTTTTGTAACATTTCTCTAACTTCATAAAAAAATAAAAATTTAAGGTCATTTTTTAAGTTTTGTCACTTTTAGGGTGTATGATCCAAACACTCCAACTGTCGAAAGATGGCGCAGGTCATGCCCATCGTGACGTAGCAAGGGGGTGCGGAGGGTGCGGTCCGCACCGGGCCCCCGAATTCAGGGGGCCTCCAAATCAGGGAAGGCTTCTAACGATAGTTTGAATAAAGTTCTAAAATAGTGAAAGTTTTCTATAGCTACAAATTCAATATTTCGCAGATTTGCTGATGGGCAAGAAGGGACCCTTCGTGATTATCTAGAAGTTTTGGAGTGGGACACACAGATGACTATTTGCATGTCTTATTTTACAATTGTAAATGTACACCCTTTGTTCAAGTTATGTAATTAGTTTAGTTCAGTTTAGCAGTTTGGTGATCTCACGGGGACCCCAAAATTTCGATAAAAAATGTGTTAGCAATCAAAATTCAATTTTACGATATCCATAACCGATATGGAAGTAAAATTCATAAGCATTATGGAAACGTCCCTGATATCCAAACAAAAGGACCAAACATAGCTATTAACTTAGCTTAAGGTAGCGGATCAAATTCAGAGGCCCCATTTATGGTAACATTTTTTTGAGAAATATGGGTTACACCTATTCAGACCAAATTTAAAATTTGTGAGGCCCTCAAATGCGTGGGACCTGAGCTACTATCACGATCAGTCTTGGTAGCATATATTTTTGTTCAAAATTAAGATCTAAGCACATGCCACGTTAAAACCATAATAACAATAGTTTTTCGATTATTTTTGATCTCGCATGAAAGATTAGTGCAATCAACGTATTTGTAGTTATAAGACTGCATGATGGAAAACTTCATTCGTCACTGGATAAGCCAGTGATGTAACTATTCAACACATATTCCATACAGATAACCAAGAACACTGAAATATCATTCAGAATGATTCCAGAACTCTACACTCAGTATTCTGAAAAAAAAATCTAAAATTCGTTTATGTGGCTCTAATAAATACTTAGTTCAAGAATCCTTGAAGATCATTTCAAATTTTTTTTTCAGAATGCAACAGAAAAATTTTCAAAACAATTTGGGAAAAATTTAAAAATTTAGTTATTTATTTATATGCATATACTGAAATGCATTCATACATTATTTAGTCTGTTTTCAAAATACTCTTGACTTCTACTTCTGCTTCTTTGATGCTTCCTGAAAATTTTAAAATTTCAGTTTTAAAATGAGCATGAAAAAACAACTGTAGATTTCTCATTAATTTAATTTATGATACTCACACAGGAAATACAATCAAGATAACTCTACGCTGCAGTAATTCTGCAGAATAACATAAGCGACATTGTCCATTTTGACACATTTTTGATTATTTTGTATCGATCACTTGGTTATTCTCTAGCTTTTCTTTCATACAAGCACCTATGAAAGAAAAAATGACTAGATCTTGCATTCTAATAGAGCAGGTATACGATAGTGTTGTTATTTCTCCAAGTTTATAATAAAATACGCCGAAAAATTAAAATGGCCCTTACATCATTTTGCAGAATGACGGTTCTTCTGTAAAAAAAACCATTTTCAAGAATTACTTGCTGGGCTTGAGAAATACAGAAATAAATCTTCAAGAATTCCTCCAATATTTCGTCAGAGAAAATTCCCCCAATTATTATTTCAGAAATTCATATAAAATTATACAGAAATTCTTTCAAGAAGTTCAAAGAATCATTCCAGAATTCTTTTAAGGATTCCTTCGTGAATTTGAACTCCTCCAGGCATTTCTTTGGGAAGATGTTCAAAAACTTCTGAGGAATTCCATCAAGGATTTTTGTCAATCATTCCTTCGGGAATACCTCTTCGGATTCCTTCATAAAGTCTGTCAAGGATTGTGTCATGTCTGCGAAGGAGCCCTTGTAGAAATGCTTGCACGAAATATTTGGAGGAATTTGTGAAGGAATCCTTGAAGAGTCGATGGTTGATGTGGGTGGTATCTTTGATGATATTCCTGAAGCATTACTAAAAATACCTTATGAAATCTAGCATAACATGTGAACAGGACCCCATAGCGTCTTAGTAAACAAACATGTTTTGGTTGCGGTAAGTCTTATCTTGCTCCACCCACGCACACCTATACCTACTAGACCTGTGCGCCGACTATATTTTGTTCGGCGCCGGCGTGAGGGCCATTTTAGGCCGGCGGCGGCGGCGTCATCGGCGTCACGCTGGTTACAGCTTTCGGCGGCGGCGGCGGTGGCGGCGTGAATCGGCGTGACCAAAATTTGACCATTTGGCTAAGCAAAGAAGTTGTTATTACGTTCTAGAATTTGTGGTCCTAGCTTTTTGGTGACATAAATATTTATTTCTGTTCGGGTCCGTCACTGCCACCAGTGATTATACATATTGAGACATTGCCTGTATCCTTAGCGTAATGCATGTTGCATTACTCCATTGCAAATGAAGGGCAATACAATATCGATTTTGCTATTGTTTTTGTTTTGTTTTCTCAGAACCTTCAGAAGCTATCAAACTTGATAATAAGGTCACACTATTTACACTAAGGAATCCCCGAATGATTTCTAGGCGGAATCAACGAAAAATATCCTGGAGGAATCTCTGTAGGAATTCCAGGAGAAATCCCTGAGAGAATACTAGGACGATTTTTTTCGTGGATTCTTGAAGGAATTTCAGGAGGAATCTCGCAAGGAATTCCAGCAGGAATCCTCGAAGGAATTCCAGGAGAAATGTCCGAAGAAATTTTAAGAGAAATCACCAACGAACTTCCAAGAGGGAATCCCGAAAGGGATCCAGAAGGAATCCTCGACGAAATATCAGGAGAAATCCCCGAAGGAATTCTAGAAGGAATCCCCGAAGGAACTCTAGGAGAAATCTCTGAAGGAATTTCAAGAGGAATCCTCGATAAAATTCCAAGAGAAAATCTTGAAAGAATACTAGGAAGAATCACCCCGCAGGAATTCGAGGACACTCAAAGGAATTCCAGGAGGAATCTCTGAAGAAATTTGAAGATAAATCACCAAAAAAGTTCCAAAAGGGAATCCTGAAGGAAATCCAGAAAGATTCCTCGACGAAACATCAGAAGAAATCTCCGAAGGAATTTTAGCAGGAATCCTAGGAAGATTCCTCGAAGAAACTACAGTAGAAATCCCTGCGGGAATCCCAGGGGGCACCACCAAAGGGATTCCGGGAGGAATCTCCGAAGGAATTCCACGCGAAATATCAAAGGTTTTTCAAGAGCAACCCCATAGGAAGTTCAGGAGGAATCTCCAAAGTAATTCAGGAAGAAATCCTCAAATGAACTCTAGGAAAAATATCAGGATAAATCCCCAAAGGTATTCCAGGAGGGATCCTGGAGTATTTCCATAAAGTATTACTGAAGGAATTTCAGGAGAAAACCTCGAAGTAATTCCAGGAGGAATCCACGACGGAATATCAAGAGGAATCCCCGAAAAAATCCCAGGAGGAATTTATGAAGGAAATTCAGAAGGAATCCCCAAAGGAATTCCAGAATGATGTTTTAAAGGAATTAGAGAAGAAATCCTCAAAGTATTTCTAGGAAGAACCATCGAAAAATATCCAGGAGGAATCCTAGTAGGAGTTTCATGAGGAACCCCTGAAATAATTCCAAGAGGAGTTCCCGCAGGAATTCCAAGAGAAAATCCCGAAAGAATTCCAGAACAAATCCCAAAGAAATTTCAGCAGGAATCCAAAAAATCAACGAAAAATATCCAGGAGAAATCTCTGAAGGAAATTCCAGCGAAGGAAGGAAATTCTAGGAGGAATCACCAAAGGAATTCCAAGAGGAATCCCGAAAGAATTGCAGAAGAAATTCCTTAAGGAATTCTAAGAGGAATCCACGGAATTCCCGTAGAAATCTCAGGAAGAATCCCCGACGGAATAGCAGGAGGAATCACCGAAGAAATGTCAGGAGGAATCCTCGAAGAAAGTTCAGGATGAATTCCCAAAGGAACTCTAAGAGGATTCCCCGAAGGAATTCAAGGGGGAATTTTAGAATTATTTCCAGAAGGAATCCCCAAAAAGAATCCAAGAGGAATCCCTGATGAAGTCCAGAAGGAATACCTGACGGAATTTCTGGAAGAATTCATGAAAGAATTCCTGGAGAAATCCCCGAAGAAATTACAGGAGAAATCCCTGCAGGAATCTCAGGTGGAACTCCTGGAAGAATTCTGGGAGAAATCTCCGAAGGATTTTCAAGCGGTATACACGAAGAATTTTCAGGAGAAATTTTCAGGAGAAATCCACGTTAGAATATTAGGAGAAATCCCCAAGAGAACTTTAGGAGGAATCTCCGATGGAAGTCCAGGAGGAATCCCTAAATGAAGTCCAAGAGAAATTTCTAGAAGAATTATATGAGAAATCCTCTAAGTAATTGCAGGAGGAATCTCCGAAGGAATTCTTATAGAAATCACCAAAGAAATTGTAGGAAAAATTCACGAAGGAATTTTAGGAGGAAACTACGAAAAAATTCCAGGAAGAATTCCCAATGAAATTCCTGGAGGAATCCTCGGAGGATGTTCAAGGGAACCCCTGACGGAAGTCTAGGAGGAATCCCCGAAGAAGTTACAAGAGATATCCCTGCAGGGGAATACACGAAGGAATTCCGCTAGGAATATCCAAATGATTTCCAGGCGGAATCCTTGAAGGATTTTCAGCGGATATTTCCTGGTAGGGCGAAGGGTTTTCAAGAGGCATTCCCTAAAAAATCCTGGAAGAATTCCAGAAGGAAGTCCTTAAGGAATTTGTGTAGAAACTCCATGAAAGATCTCTCAAGAATCTCCTGGAGATATGGCTGGTTATAATCCTAAGGAAATTATTGAAGGAATTCCTTCAAGATTCTCTAAAGGAATTCCTGAATGAGCTTCTGGGGAAATCTCTGATGTAACTCCTGAAGGCATCCGTGAGACTTTCTGGAAAAATCTTCATCTCAATCTACAATCTGAAAGAACCCCAAGTGCGATGCCTTGATTTACATCTGGAATCCCTAAAGAAACTTCTCGAGAACCCTGAAACAATCTTAGAAGGAACTCTTATAGGGTGAAAGCACTAGACTTCGTCACTGCTCTAGTCTTCGCCCCCTAAATACAAAGTTCATTTTTTATGTATGGAAAAGATTAGAGCAGAATGTTGAGGGGTGGGCAAAGTCTAGAGCATTTACCCTTTAAAAATCCTTGAATATACTTCTGGGGGCATCCCTGAATTCTCCTAGAGGTATCCCTGGACCTTCATACAAGATTCTCTGAAGAAACTCTTGTAGAGATTTCTGAAGGAACTTCTGTAGGAATCACTGTAGAAATTCAGGAGGAATCTCTGAAGAAACATCTGCAAGAATCCTTGCAACTCCTGGATCCTCTGATGGAACTCCTGGACTAATTTCTGCAAATACTCCTGTAGGAATTTCAGAAGAATATCTGCAGAAAACTTCTCACTGGACTCTTGATGGATCTCCAGGTGGCATTTATGAATCCTCCTGAAGAATTATTAAAAGGACTTCTGGAAGGATTCCTGAACGAACTCCTTTTAAAATAGCCTGTTGAACTTCTGAAGGAATTTCTAATGAACACCCGGAGGTATCCCAGAATCCTCCTTGAGCTATTGGGGAGATTCTTTAGCGAACTCCTGGAGAGATCACCGAAGGAACTTCTGGAGCAATCCTTAAAAGAACTCCTGAAAGAATCTCTGATTTTTTTTTCATGAGGCATCCCGGAATAATTCCACGAGGAATCCCCGAAGGAATTTCAGGAGGGTTTCTTGAACAAATTTCAGGAGGGATGCTAGAAGGGATTCCTGTAGAAACCCTTGATGAAACTCCCGGAGTGATCCCTGAAGGATCTCATTGAACAATCCCTACAAAACGTCAAGAGAAATCCCTTGTTGGAATTCTAGAGGAATTTCTGAAAGATATCCGAGAGATATCTCTAAGGAAACTCCTGGACTAGTTCCTGAGGAAACTCCTGCATGAATTCTTGAAGGTACTTCAGAAGGAATCCATGAAGAAACGCTCAGACTAATCTCTGAAGGACCTCCTATGAGAATCCCTGAAGGATTTTCTGGATGATTTTTTTATGTATCTCTAGGAGGCATCCCTGAATCCTCCCGAAAGAGTTTTTTCCTGTCAAGATCTTCCTGATAGATCTACCGGAAAAAAAATCAATGATAAAACTCCTGGAGACGTCCCTGAAGAATTTTCTTGAGGAATCCCAGGTAGCTCTCCTGGAGGCGTCACTGAATCTTCTGGAAGAATCTTTGAGGAAACTTCTGGAGAGATTTGCATGAGGAATAATTAATACAATCTAATAAAAAAAGAAAACAAAAGTTCTAAGAGTTGAGAAATCTATTATTGTAGTCAATCATTTATGATAGTGATCGTGAGATTTTTATTAACTGAACTTTATGTAAACTTAATTTTGTTCGTGCACTGATCACCAGCGCGAAAAATGAAAATCGGCAGCGTGACAAACAGCGGCGTATGGCGTGCCGCCGATACCTCGGTCGGCTTGGGACAAAAAGTGTCGGCGGCGCCGGCGTGGCGCGGCGGCGCACAGGTCTAATACCTACTACAAAACCCGAAAGACTTCCTCTAAACTTCTTTGGTGCAAGTAAAAAAAACAATCCCTAAAATAAGTCCAATAGATTTCCTAGAAGGAATTTCCACAGGAGGCCTTGGGGAAATTCCTGTTTGACCTCCTGAGGATTTTTTTGCAGGAATCCTTTGAAATAGGTGTTCATCCTTGTAGAATTATCTGAAGCAAAACTTTGAGAAATCCCTGAAGCAATCTTTGTAACGTATCTTGAAGAAATCCCTGGAGAAACTCTTGAATACTTGGAGTAAAAGATAAAATCCTTACAGGATTTTCTTAAATGATTCTTGAACAAATTTTGAAAGAAGACTTTCAAAAATCGCCTAAGGAATCTTTGGACGATTTCCTACAGCGATTTTTGGAGGAATTTCTAAAGAAACCCTGCAGGTATAACAGAATACATTGCCTTGAAATCCATGAAAGGACTGTTTGGAAAATCGTTTGAGGCATTGCAAAAAGATCGCTTCATGAAATTTCTAAAAATATCTTGAAGAATTTCGTATGGGATTTCTCTGGGAAATTTGCTGATGGGATCATGTAGTGTAGTCCCAAAGAATCGTGGAAGTCTTTAAGATACTCTTAAAAATTCTTGGTAAAATTTGTTAAGAATCCTTTTCCTATATGAATCGTTTAAAAATATAAAAAAAAAAAAAAACATCTTGGGCAAGTCCCTCACAAGGGAAAATACTTGATGAAATCGTTAAAAAGATTTCTTAGAGGTTTCTTGAAGGAAATCTGAAAGAATCCTTGATGTTATTGCTAATTAAATCAAAAGAAAAAATCCTGATGGGAAAATATCTAAAGTATTCATTGTAGGAATTCCAGTAGAATTTCTTAGAGGAATTTCTGTGAGAAGTCTTGAAAGAGTTCGTACCTTTTTATTTAAGTTTCTAAAGTATACATTTGTAACGTTCCGTCCTGTTCTTTAAACTAACGGCTTAAGCGCCACCTCCGTCAAAGGAGGACCGTTAGCTCTGCTAGAATTACCCGGATGAGACCGCCAGACTCAGGGCAGGTCAATTTTCCATCAGAACCGAAGTCGCACTTCAACACACGCAAACGTCTTTAGCCAATCAACCAGATTAGTACTCACCAACCAACTTTCATCAAACAAAACTAAAAATAAAATGCTTACTCTCGATAACCAATCAAATTGGGGAAATGAGCTGCTTATAACTAAGTAAGAATCAATCTAAAATTCAAAAAACAAACTTTATTGCGTGACGAAGAAAACTTGTGAAGGCTTTTACCAAACTTGAAGTAGGTTTATTTAACTATTTCGAAATTACGATCGCGTTTCATAAAACGATCGAATTTATCGAGTTGTTCAAACTAACTCTAAAAAACCTTCTTTTATTCAAAAGAATTCAAGAAAACCTCCTACTTCCTACTTGTGACGTCACGTTTTTAAAGCTTTGGTGTAACTTTAAATAATATCAATCTGTTTTCTATTCTAGCAGATTTAAGAGCAAATATGGACCGGTCTAACCTTGTCGATGATATCCGCATCGACTATCTCGCGTCGGACTTCCTGCGACGACGAATCTCGCCAAGGACAAAGATCGCAGAGTGGGCCAAAACCTACCTTTGGTCATCACCAAGGAATGTGTCGGAACAACCCACGTGGCTCGCGCGCTGGCGTGAATTTCGGGGTATAAGGACTGTTCATTTTATAAAGAGGACACCTTATTTGTGTGATATCTTTTTTATTTTTCAATATAATCATTATCGGTTTTTTGCATAAACTTCCATAACTATTCTACAGTGTAGGAAAAATATAACATTATACAAATTGTCCTTAGTTATGGAACTGAAGCGGTTTTCGTTAAAACTCAATAAAACCCCATTTCTCAAAATTCTACACAACTTTCCACATACATAACTTTAAAATTTTCATGAACTTTTCAATGTGTTGGGATCTAATACTATTCTTCTAAAGGTAGAGTGTAATTGTTGGTCAATAATAATGCACCAAGCATTATACAGCTTGATATAGTGAGTTGTCTTGTTATCAATGAAATTGATAAAAAATACTTATTTAAGTCCAGTGATGCAATAACACTACGGAATCAGTTCAAAATTTGTCCAGTATAGAAGAGAATCGCATTCTAAATGATACCGAAGAAAAATGTGCTTTAAAGTACATTCTTCATCATAAATTTAATACTTAATGATGGCCATAATGAAAAATTGAATACTTTTTGCTCCATTAATGCAAGTTTTTGATTCTAGAGAAGCTTATTATTATTTATTTTCAGCAAGGTCTGACCCTATGTGATTATATACCTTATTTGAAAATAACTACATGTTAATTTTTATTTTCGACATCATTGTTACGTTGTATTGGCAATAGAGCACATCGTTATTTAGATGAACCTTCATAGAACGAAGCGGTTTTATCTCCGGTAACTGCCATGAAGCACAGTAACCAAGCCAACAATGCTATCAAGAAGCGGTTTACTGCATTTGAAATTGCATTATTAGTACTTTCGACTAGATCCATTGAAAACATTCAAAATTTAATATTTTTATACATTTTTGTTTAACAAATAAATTTTATTCTGAAAATCGAGTCCAATTTGTAACTTTAATATCTCAACAACCATTATTCCGATTAGGTTTATATTTTGCCAGAATATGTATCACTCAAACTGCTGCAGCATGGCAAACACTTTTTTGCAATTAAAAACGATACATCGATGTTTTACAAAAATTTTGTGTTTATCTTTAGTTTTTGGGAATTGAAAAATTGATCTCTCGAAACACTTTGCCACATTTCTATGAAGTTCAATAATTTTAAACCAATTTATTTATGGTTATTATCTGCTAATATAATGTACTGAACAACTAACCAAGGCTGCTCAAATTTGAACTACGCGTTTTCTTTTTATAGCCTTGCAAAGTTGTCCTCTTTATAAAATGAACAGTCCTTAGATGTCCCCTAGAGATGTGGAGTGAAGCCGTCTATCAATCTCGGCTGCGCCATGCGACTTATTAACTGACGAGTCCACGTTCAAAATGTGCTTGCGGTGTTACACGACATCAATTTCGGATGGGTAGGCCAAACTGCTCGAGAGGTTTGTGTCCTCGATGCTGCGAACGACGAGCGAGCTACTGACGAAGTCCGAAAGAGTAGCTGGACCGTAGACTGGCCGGAAACTGGCCCCACACTTGCCGCCCACGTTGCTTGGGCTTCGGTCCTACACAACGCGGTTTAGATTTAATCATTTGCTCACTAACTCAATAGATAGGCTTACCTGAATTCCCAGAATCAATCACTTTAATTACTAGTTAGACTTCCTCTAACTCGATGTTCACACTCGACAAATTCGATACTAGATACAAATAAATTCTTTCATAAATATTTCAAATAATTTAAACGACTTAAACGGACCGAAAACTCACTTCAAATTCAGTATAAATCTTATTAGATTTCAACGATTCACTTGAAAAAATCACTCCGACAAGAATCAACTACTCGATTCGAAGCATTCCACAATAGTAATATGACCGACGCGACCTAGATTGATTTAGACTTAATTTCTGCGATGCAATTTCCTTACATTGGTCGATTGTAGAGAGAGAGAGTTTGACCAAATCGTCATTCCTAGGTATTATTAAACTATTGTACTATGGTTGATTCTCTACGACGTAATTGCGTTCTCTACTGCGTAATAATTTCAAATTTGATATAATTCGTTCTGTTACCAAGCTCAACAACTAGGTGGTGCATATAGGGTTCTTGTCTTCGGTTCGCTTTTAACATGTGACAGCAATATCGGAAGCGTGATAACTGACAGCACATTGACTGACAGCAAAACATAAAAATACAGATAGAAAAACAAACGCTTTAACAGGGGTTCATCATGACTTTACACATTGGAGGAATTCCTGAATCCTTGAAATGACCATTGGTGGAGTATTTCTAGCAAAAACACTCAAAGGATTCTTTGGAGGGGTTCGTATAGAATTTCTTAGAGGAATATGTGTCAGAATCTTCGAAAAAAATCTTGCAGGTGTTATTGTAGAAAAACATAAAGAAATCCGTGCTTGAAAGAACTCCCGAAGGAATTCTTTGACAATACTTGAATAAATTCTTAACGAATATTTGGAGAAATCGTAAGAGAATTTATTAAATGCACTACTGAAAAAATAATTTTGCAAAAATTCCTGAAGGAATTTTGGGAGGAATTTCTAAAGGCATCTTTAAAGGATTTTTTTTAGAATTTCGAATAAAACCTTGGTAGAATTCCTAAAGCCATGCATGGAAAAATACTAAAAGGAATCTTTTGTAGAATCCTTGGAGAAATTATAAAATAAACTAAACAAACAACGCTTGAATAAATTATTAATGAAGCCTTAACAGGAGTTTCTTAGAAGATCCTTAAGGAATTTCTGAAAGATTTTTTTTAGTAATAAAATGAATCGCTTTTTGTTCTGCTGCTTATTTTTGTATTTTTTGTAAGAAGTGAGTACAAATTATAACAAAAAGGACAGAATAAATTGGTGCCGTAATCACTTTGTTTTCGAATAGGATGAATTTGGGATCGTAAATTTACTAAGGGCATTGTGGCCCTACCAGGAATCCTTAGAGAATTTTTTTTGAACGATTTTTGGAGAAATCCTTAATAAATCTGGATAAATTCTTGTCAAGGTACTTGATGGGAACTTTAAGAAAGATTTTTCAAAAGGTGTCTCGAAAGTATTTTGAAAGAGTCCTCTCAAAAATCGCAATAGGAATTTTTCGAAGGGTTCCTAGAAGTATACTAGCAAAACTAATGAAAGCATCTGTGGGGAAATTCCTAAAGTGGATGGATTTGAAAAAAAAAATTCTTCGAAGGTTTTCCAGAAGGTTTTATCAAAGGAATTCATGAAGATTTTCTTAGAGGACTGTTGAAATTATTCAATGGATGCTTTGGAATCTTATTGGATGAATTTAATGATGAATCTATTAGTAAAACTTTAGAGATATTCCTTAGAGAAATTTCTCGAGGAAATCTTTTCAGCAATTCTTGAAGGAATTCGTTTAGAATTCTTGGAAAAATTGCTTAGGAAATCTATAAAGTAATGCCAAGATGAATGCTTGCTTTTTTATGGTGCAGTTTGATAATTATGGTGCATTTATCTACTTTCTATGATGCAGTTTTAATTTTTTATGGTGCAATTTACTTTTTCTATGGAACAATATTCAATTTCCTATGGGTATTATTTTATTTTCTTATGGAACATTTCTTATTTATTATGGAGCATTTGTATTTTATTATGGAGCATATCGGTATTATTTATTGGTGCACAATTTTACTTTCAATGAGAAAATTTTATGTTCCACTGGTACATTTTCTAAAAAGTATGGAACGTTTTCTATTATTTATGGGCATCATTGCACATTTTTATGGTACATTTATTCATTCTTTATGGAACACCTTTCAATTTTCTATGGAGCATTTGCAATTAGCTATGGTTACAATAACCTTTTGCCATAGAAAATTGATTGTAATTATTAAATCACTACAAAATGATAGTTTGTAGAAATTAAAACGTATAATTTTAACTCAAAGAACACGAGGTTGACAGGGTATTCAAATCATAGAAGTGAATAAGAGCAGCGATTCCCTGGTCCAATTGTAACGACTTTCTTATCAATTGCACTGGAAGTCCTCAGGAATCCCTAGAAAACAACCTACAGCATGTGGCAGAGCCATCTCTTAAGAAAAGGAGGGATTGCGACACTCGCGTGACGGAATTTATGGCCCACTCATCTCCCGCCATCCAGATTTAAGAAGAGACGAAACGAATTTAAGAGCATGAGCGCTTGCGAAGTGAGACGGCTCAGGAGGATCGCAACCAGCACCATGAGAGCAACCTGCAAACTCCGAAACAATAGCTGTTTACTGGTTTCGCAAATTTGTAATGTTTAGCCTAAATCAGGCATTTACATGGGAATGCCACCAACCACTTTTGTGAAGGCCATCGAGTAAGACAGACGTAAAGGTTGTGAAAGGTTTCAAATTGTGGAAGACCATATCAAATTGTGAAGCAGTTTTATACTCGATGATGAATTTAAACAGTGCTATACTTGATAGTATCGTTAGTTGAGGTGAGATCGAAGCCACCATGTTATAGAATTAAATGATTATCGTGTAAACTGTAGATTTTAGATCTTGGTAGGAAAATTGATTCTTGACTACTGCAAAGTGAAACAACTAAAAAAAAAACAGAGGTAAGATAGTTTGTGAACTGGAAAAATACCAAATATATACTGATTTCGTTGTGGGAACGGTGCTCATCTCTTTCCGGTAAACCCGGTGAGCCGATACCTCGCCGTGCGACGGAACATCTCACCACTCTCCTTGCGTTCTACCAAGAACGAGCGACGCGCAAGCCCACTGCTTTTCGTCGTCCGAGCGATCACACTCGTTCAATTCCAGCATCCGTGCCTAGGCATCTCGCGGTGATCGCCTCAACGCAATTCACGGTGAGACGACTCTCCCTGTTGCCTATCTTTGAAGCGCACCTGCGTCGAACACGCCAGCCGTCCGTAGTTCGAACGGTCACTCGCTTTCGCCTCGATTGCAGCATCCCCGTACCACGATCTCCCGGTACTCGCCCCTACGCAAGCCACAGTTAGATAAGCACTCAGAGAGTACCAGTTGGCCGAGCGTACCGCGCAGCCGCGACAGCCGTAGCTCCATAGACTAAGGGTTCGTTCAAATATTACGTAACGCTAAGGGGGGAGGGAGGGGGTCCAGCACTGCGTTACGCTTCATACAAAATTTCAAAAATTCCCATACAAAAATTGTTACGTGGGGGAGGGAGGGGGTCTAAAATTGTCAAATTTTGCGTTACGTAATATTTGAATGAACCCTAATTTCAAGACCTCGATGTACCAAAGAAAACGATCAAATTTTATGTGTCCAGTCCGGTACCCAATAATATTCATAACCTTGTATTTTTTTTCGTGTAAGTTACCTTTCGTGTAAATTATATTTAGCGTGTTACACTGATCTGACAGCTCTGACAGTAAAGGACTAAACATAAATTACGTAAAGTGGGTACCGAGGATTGTTCACAATCTGCGAACTTGACTGCGAAAAAAATCGGGACCATGACGCCGCTGGTAGCTCTCTCGACGACTTTGCCAGCAGGATCTCGCGCTCGGAGGAGCGACCGCGCTACACCAACGAGCCACAGTCGAGAAAATCAGTAGGGAAACAAAGCCCAATATGCCAAGATGGGGTAAAATGGACCAACTCATAAAATCATTCCTCGATGTGATTTGACCATTACTATAGGTGAATGGTGTCAACATATGTTTACATAAAACATTCTTCTATAAGCTAGGCCGCCATACCCATGGAAAATCTTTCGATTTGCCAATGAAAACTGGCAACTTCCGGTTTTTCGTGCTTGCAATTAAGGTTTTCTGGTGATTTTATTACCAGCCAAGTGTTTCCAAGCAGATTGAGACACACATGGAGGCGCGTGGTTGTTGATGTATACGTTTTTCATGTTAGGGGTCATTCAAATATGACGACCATCGTTTAGCGGTGAGAGGGCTAACACTCCATGTATTGAGCATACGAAAAATGGGGACCAGAGAAGCAAAGGGAGTCTGAAAGGCCCGAAAAATGATGGACGTAATTTTTGAACGTTTTCATGAAGTGGCATCTTACTCCATGGCAGATGGTCTTTTTGCACCATTTCCGATTTACGAACCAGTTTTTGAAATCGCTATAAATCGATGAAAATGCATTAGTTTAGTGAATATTTTTGCTGAAGTATCGACCAAATATTGTCTAGTTGCTGTTAACACTTTGAAAGTCTAGTAAATGAAGCTATTTATCATTGAAAACGATGAAAGTTTTAAAAATGGCATATTACCCCACTTTCCCTTACACCCCGAAGATCGTCCACCAGATCTCACGCGCCGCAGCTGCGAGTTGTGCGACATCGGAACAACACGACGATTGGGCCCCAACGTGAGAACAAAGTTTGTTCTATAGAACCGTAAGTTTTTGAACCCTTTGAGCTCAATAGGTAGGACTAGTTATAGTAAGGACCCATTGTATAATTGCGGTAACATCTCGACTAGGGTCTAAAATATAACGCTTCCTTCACTAAATTGTGTGAAGCTTCCCTATATTAGTATTCCGTTTTTTTTTTTTAATTTTATTCGGTGATCCTTTTTCCATTTTCTGATTTCGTTGGATCTTACGTTTGGGTTGTCGGAGAAATAGCGTGATTGAGCCACTTTCAAGACTCGCACGTGACAGAGTCTCAAAGTCAGACCTAAAAAAGCGTCGCAGAATCTCTAACCCGAGAGTGGCGCTAAAGCTGCTGACGTTGTGTGCAAAAAAAGCGTTACACAATCTAATTCATGACTTTTATAATATGTCATAATATTAATCACCCAAGCATTCAAAGTTTTTTTGAAATGCTCGTACAAGCTGATTTCGCGTGCCTTGAGTTGAATTTATACGTCTATTTTTATTCAAACTAACACTTTGTAGTGATTTAATAATTAAAATCAATATTCTATATCATAAAACGCCTAACAATAGGCAATTTTCGATGGTACTTCTACCGCCTTGGGAACGAACCAGCACAATTGTGCTGGTCCAACTTCGACCACCCAGAAATCTTGTGTTTTTCTTCGCCGTTTTACAGAACTACTCTTTTCTATCGAGTTTTATCTCTGCATATCTAGATTATACAA
This sequence comes from Aedes albopictus, assembly GCF_035046485.1. NCBI lineage: Eukaryota > Metazoa > Arthropoda > Insecta > Diptera > Culicidae > Aedes > Aedes albopictus. The sequence continues at coordinate 80,827,135 of NC_085138.1, read as the reverse complement.
ATATTTATAAAAATACGACCGATAAAACTTTTTCAACTTCTAGGGTGATTGTTTACTATTTGTTTAAATTATTGTAGCGGTTGTTATAAACAATTCCAATCAAAGCAAGAGCAATGATGGACGGTGTGCAGAACAGCGTAAGGATTTCGGGTGAACTATCCAGTTCATTCGAATCTCGACGGGGACTACGACAAGGTGATGGACTTTCCTGCCTACTATTCAACATCGCCCTGGAAGGTGTTATGCGACGAGCCGGGCTCAACAGCCGGGGCACGATCTTCACGACATCCGGCCAATTTGTCTGTTTTGCGGATGACATGGATATTATTGCTAGAACATTTGGAACGGTGGCAGAACTGTACACCCGCCTGAAACGCGAAGCAGCAAAGGTCGGACTGGTGGTGAATGCGGCTAAGACAAAGTACATGCTGGTAGGTGGGACTGAGCGAGACAGGACAAGCCTTGGCAGCAATGTTACGATAGACGGGGATACTTTCGAGGTGGTAGAAGAATTAGTCTACCTCGGTTCCTTGCTAACGGCTGACAATAACGTGAGCCGTGAAATACGAAGGCGCATCATCAGTGGAAGTCGTGCCTACTATGGGCTCCAGAAGAAACTGCGGTCAAAAAAATTCACCCCCGCACCAACCCAAATACCACAACTTGTTTTATAATAGTAAAAAATCAACGTTTAAAACTTAATCTGTGTATTTTTCTTGTATTATTTACTTGGTTTTAGACACTTATAAAATCAAAACAGCGCAAAAAATGGCGGCTTATAAAACATCTTACAAGTTATATAAGATGTATTGTGATACACTTATAATACTAATTATGTTGTTCACACCTGACGCATCATTAATAATCAGTTATAATCAAGTTATTTGTCTGTAGTAAAAACTGACAAAATACTCACATAATGCAATCACATTCTTTAGTTGAAATTAAGCTAATTTTAGATGAATCAACTAGCAGAAAATACTTATATTACATAACAAGTATTCATTGCTGAATGATTGTTCCTCGCCTCACGAATCTCCCGTTCACAGCGCTTCGTCGGCAGTTGGTAATTCGGCCACCTCAGAGGTATTGATGTACTACCAAAACCTTGGTGGTATCAATAGTTCCGTTTCCGACTACAAGCTAGCCTGTTCCGATCAATGCTACGACATCTACGCCTTCACGGAGACGTGGCTAAACGATAATACGACCTCCAGCCAACTGTTTGATGACACCTACTGCGTCTACCGATGTGACCGTTCGCCGTCCAATAGCAGCAAGTAATCTGGTGGCGGAGTTTTGCTTGCCATTCGATCTTGCTTTAAATCGCACGTTGTTGCCCCTCCGCACAGTAGTGCAGTTGAGCAGCTCTGGGTGAAAATATCGCTTTCTGGAGTAAACATGTTTATCTGCATCGTCTATTTTCCACCCGACCGCATCAACGATGTTAATCTCATCGATAAACATATCGAGTCGTTGAATTGGATTATTGGCCAGATGAATCCCAATGACACCATTATTATTGCCGGCGATTTCAACCTTCGTTTCATCAACTGGAACTGGAATGCCCACGGATTCTACTATCTCGATGCTGCTCGCTCTAACAATAGCGTGTCGTCTGGGGTTTTGTTGGATGGTTACAGCACTGCCGGTTTGAAGCAGCTGAATGGTGTTACGAACGACAACGACCGCCTACTTGATCTTTGCTTTGTAAGTGAAGAAATTAGTTCAAATTGCGACATCACCCGAGCTCCAGCGACTCTGGTGAAAGTATGTAGACATCATCCTCCTCTTCAAATATCACTGAATATTCCGACTCAAAACGCGTTCGTAGATACCGAAGCTAACACATTGTACTACGATTTTGGCAGAGCTGATTATGCTAGCATGAACTCGTTTCTTTTGAGTGTCGACTGGACCTCCGCACTTCGTGACTTCGATACCGACCGAGCCGCTTCTACCATCGGCAACATTTTGCTGTATGCTATTGACCAGTTCGTTCCTAAGAAGCTTCACCGTGTACAAGTTCATCCAGTTTGGTCGAACGCACGTCTAAAGCGTCTGAAGAGGGAGAAACGAAAAGCGCTGAGAAAGTTTAGCAAAACCAAAACGGCGTCCCGGAGGGCGCGATACCTTCGAGCCAATCAACGTTACAAGCGACTAAACGAGAGATTGTTCCAAGCCCATCAAGTTCGTTTGCAGCGTCGTCTGAAGTCGGACCCAAAAAGTTTTTGGCGGTATGTCGGTAACCAACGCAAAGAAATCGGACTCCCTTGTTCGATGACCAATGGAATTCTGGAGGCATCATCGACAGATGAAATTGCAGCGCTTTTTCGGGAACAATTTAGCAGTGTCTTCTCCAATGAACCGACTAACAACGAAGATATCGTCGCAGCCGCATCCAATGTGCCCCTCCAATCGTCCATCGGTCCTCATCACATGATAACAGACGAAATGATTTTGGCAGCAGCGAAGCGTCTGAAAGGATCCACCGGCTTCGGTCCAGATGGCATTCCATCCGTCGTTCTAAAGCAGTGTATCCATGCAATTGCATCTCATTTGGCGCTGGTTTTCAACCTGTCGTTAGCATCTGGAGTTTTCCCCAGGTGTTGGAAAGAATCGTTCGTTTTCCCGGTACACAAGAAAGGCTGCAAACGCACCATAGCTAATTATCGAGGAATTGCTGCTTTGTGTGCTACTTCGAAACTTTTTGAATTGATTGTCTTGGACTTCCTATCGCAAAAATGCTCGAACTACCTCTCACCTGATCAACACGGATTTGTTCCGAAACGCTCAACAAGCACGAATCTCGTTTCGTATACTTCATTCATAGCTCGTCATATGGAAAAAGGCTTCCAAGTTGATGCTATTTATACGGATCTGTCTGCAGCCTTCGATAAAATGAACCACGAAATTGCCCTAGCCAAGTTTGATAAATTGGGAATAGGCGGCAATCTTCTTGTCTGGATACGTTCGTACCTAACTGGACGGTCTATGCAAGTAAGGATTGGGGACCACCGTTCGTCAGCGTTTCCTGTCATCTCCAGAGTGCCGCAAGGGAGCCACCTAGGACCGTTTCTCTTTCTACTTTACATGAATGACTTGAACTTTATCCTAAAATGTGAGAAAAAGTCTTATGCGGATGACCTCAAACTTTTCTGGGTCATAAAAAAGCCAAAAGATGCTGAGTTTCTACAACAGCAACTGGAAATGTTTGCAACGTGGTGTGAACGCAACCGTATGGTTTTGAATCCCACGAAATGTTCTGTCATCTCGTTTGGTCGGAAACGGTCCATGTATATTCATGACTATGTTTTGGCTGGCGCCTCCGTTAAGCGTGAAAGCTCAGTTAAAGATCTAGGAGTAATCTTAGATTCGAAATTGACATATAAGGAGCACGTGTCTTATATTACATTAAAGGCCTCATCGCAATTGGGGTTTATTTTCCGCTTCGGGAAACATTTTCGCGACGTATACTGCCTGAAAGCACTATATTGCGCCTTAGTACGTTCGACCTTGGAGTACTCAGCTGTAGTTTGGGCTCCGTTCTACCGAAATGGAATTCGACGATTAGAAAGTGTCCAGCGAAAGTTTGTCCGATACGCTCTACGTAATCTCCAGTGGAATGATCCGATCAATCTTCCCAGATACGAGGATCGCTGTAAGGGGCTGTCCATAAACCACGTGGTCATTTTTTTGGGACTTCTCAACCCCCACCCCCCCCCCCCCCCGCGTGGTCATTAGTCCATACAATTTTTTTTTTTCGTCCATACAAAATGGTCATTGGCCAACACCCCCCCCCCCCCCCCCCTCATGACCACGTGGTTTATGGACAGCCCCTAAATTGATTCATCTCGACCTTTTGAGTGTTCGCCGAGATGTCGCTAAGGCCTGCTTTGTAAGCGACCTACTCACTTCTAATATTGATTGTGCGGAGCTGTTATATCAATTGAACGTGAATATCAGGAGGCGCCCTCTACGTTCGAACGATTTTCTGTGGATTGATAGATCCAGAACAAACTACGGGATGAACGAACCCATTAGAAGCATGTGTCGTGTATTTGTTAATTGTTTTTCTAGCTTCGATTTCCATCTAAGTAGAGTAAGGATTAGAGATAATTTTTTGCGTGTACTCTCTGTTTAATGTGAAATTATTGTTTGTTTTATTTTGTATTAACTTAAGTTTTGTCATTGGGGTGTTTTAACCTGTTGACTTTAAAATCTTTATAAATAAATAAATAAATAAATAAACATACTCATATGTTATAATAAGGCCATTTAAAAGCGATATAGCTTGCAGAATATCTTTTTGTAACAAACTGATATTCTATTGGGGTTGAAGCGAAGAAACTTTCCGGAAAAAAAAATAATATAATAATATAATCTACACTTGCTAAGTACACGAATAAAAAAGGTGATTTATAAGTGATGACGTTAATGGCTGTTTACTATTCGGTTCGGAAAATAAATTCTGGAATGCTTAGGCACTGTGGTGGTAATCACGTTTCGCCATGCTGTTGAAGATTTATTGTGAAACCAATCATTTTACTTGCGTATAATTTGAGCGCCATTGAAATGACTAAGAAATATGTCATCAATCAACGAAATAATCTTGGTTTGGAGATTTATTTTTAATCCGCGTGAAGAAAAAAAATATGGCGGACGCTTCGGGAAGCTAACAGTGCCGATCAAAAATGTTGATAATAATTTAAATTTTGATTATACACATATGAATGGAAGATATGACGAACTAATTCTTGGAAAAACTAATTATCGAATTTAGGAAATTTATTGTTCATTGTCTTTATTGTTCTCAACAAGCAAGGAAATGAATAATCTCAATTTGATTGACTTGAATTTTGCATCTTCATATTTTTAGTCAGCACTGTAATCATAATTATTTTTCATAGAAATAAAAACATTTCTACTAATCTTGCTCTTTGATTGTAAAAACATTGTCAAAATAGCGTTAAAATCACATTCAGAGAGAAACTCAATAATGAAATGTGATAGATCTTTTATCAACGTTAATAATACGTCTTGATAGCTTCTTTCCAATATAAACACAAATATGTTATTATTTGATTTTGAAGTAATCAACGCAACAGCTAAAAACTGTATTACAACATATTTGAGTTGTGACTCGCAAGTCTATCAAAACGTCAAAATGTGTTTTTGTCAACAATCGCGCTGCTGCCCAAAGGCTCGTCAAAGTATTTTTAGTTTCTGTGAAATTTTCATTGAGAAATCGTAAATTATTAGTCCGTGATTCATTGTTATTACCCGGTTAATCACTAATTTGAAAGTCCACCGAAATGCATCACGAAATTTCTGAGAGAAGTTGGTAGTGCTTATCAAAACAGCTCTCCGTGTGTTTTGATTCTGGGATCAATGAATGACGGCTCCGCTCATATTCAGTCCCGGTGCAGTTTAATTTCGAAGGTTTACTTCTATATCTTAAAAGCTACCGGGTCAATTTGCGTGTACCGTTTCAAAATAAGCAAGGCTGCACTGGAGTCAGAAGGTCAGCAAAACACTGCCGCAAAAACACTGCCACTGCATCTGCAATGGTATCCGATATACCGTATGATGCAGCTAAAATATATTAGAATATAATTTTATTTGTGGATTCTAGTAGGCACATCTGGGATGAATAAACGGAGCTGGTTTGTAGTGTTCCAGATCTTTTGCGAGGGCTACGTTGGCTGACTTGGTCTTGAGGAGATCATAACGCCAGGCGCATTGGCAGAATACTAAATGGAAGTGATTTTTTCAAAGTGAGCTATTGATAATAAAACCGCTAAATGTGAACTTGTGCGTCTGTTGCTTCAGTTGTGTTGCATAATTGTATAACCAACATATTTCATATGTTTGTAAAGCACATGACCAAGACTCCGGTAAGGTTTTGTGTTGAACAACACTATTAGAGCTCGTCTAGGACTCTGAATGTTTGAGAATCCACTTATAGTACATTTATAATACATCTTTGGGAATTTTAATTTCCAAAGATGTTTTCTGTGTTACTTGGGAAATGTACCATTTACAAGACGTTAATAAGACCGGTGGTTCTCTACGGACACGAGACATGGACGATGCTCGAGGAGGACCTGCAAGCACTCGGAGTTTTCGAGCGACGGGTGCTAAGAACGATCTTCGGAGGCGTACAGGAGAACGGTGTGTGGCGGAGAAGGATGAACCACGAGCTCGCTGCACTTTACGGCGAACCCAGCATCCAGAAAGTGGCCAAAGCCGGAAGGATACGATGGGCAGGGCATGTTGCAAGAATGCCGGACAACAACTCTGCAAAGCTGGTGTTTGCTAACCATCCGGTTGGTACAAGAAGGCGTGGAGCGCAGAGAGCACGATGGGCGGACCAGGTGGAGCGTGATCTGGCGAGTGTTGGGCGTGACCGACGTTGGAGAGCTGCAGCTGCAAATCGAGTATTATGGCGGCAAATTGTTGATTCAGTATTATCATGAATTTGATGTTAACTAAATAAATAAAAAATCCAATCAAAGCTGAGGATCAGAAATACTAGTATAAGTAATCAGTCGATTTAAAAAAAAATAAATACATCACATATTTTGAAGAAAAAACAGTTGAAAAAAATATGTAAAACTAATGCAGTAAAACAGCACGATTGTGCTGGTTCGTCCAGAAAGGGTTAATGCTGAGTATAAAAAGCATGATTTTGTAACTGAGTTGTACAAAATGCAACACTCCAGGGTGAAATGCATTGATTTATCATCGTGAAATATGCACATCTGTTATTTTCATGAGGGCCCACCAGGAGAATGCACCATTCTTCTATATCTTTGGAAAAAAAGGGTTTCCTTTGACAAATTTGTGTGAGTTTGAATTCCGGACAGGGATAGGGTGCGACTCAAAACTCTTTGCGTGTCGCACACGCTGATACGAGACAGCACAATAAACCAGAAGGAGACGAGTACGTGCAATCGGTTGTGTGATGCTCGCTTACTTTGCCGCGCGCTGGAGCTCTCCTGTCTCTCACGCTCTGTCATATGCACTCTCTCGGTGCTTGTCTCCGTGCTTTGCACTTGGCTTGATACTACGCATGATTGGGAACATTTTGAATCAAACGATCCATCAATTGTAAACCCTTGACAAGCTTAACAACTTTGCCGAAAACACAAACTCTTCAATTAATTTATTAAGTGATTTTTTTTTCTGTTTGGTGAGAAGCACAGTCCCAAGCACCGTGCATTACTCCCTGCGGCGTAGAGCTAGTGCTGCGATTTGTCTCTCGCACAATTACGAAAGCTATCACTCATACGTCTCTGTCTCTCTGAAAAACGGGATACAAGCACTTGAGATTGTGTGAAGCACACGCTTTTTTCGCACCGCACGGTGCATGCCGCCAATCCCTGATTCCGGAAATCAGCAAGTCCCGTTTTATCCAACGTTTATCCATTGGCTCATCGCTTCCGAAAATGGCAATGATAACATGAGCAGCTCAAACCGTCGCCTCAACCAGATCGGTCCATTACTAATGAACAGCCCGATCAGTTAATTCATTCTTTGGGTAAACAGCTATTTCGGAGACTTCCTTTGTGTTGTAGAGAGGGTGGGAGGGTGGAAAGGGTAACATAGCGACACAACAAAGGGAAATTATTAAAACAAATACACACTGGAACCGAACAACAGGACCAACGGGGAGCATTCAACGGACGGACTGTGGGTGGGCAGCTTTGCGATGCTTGGGTCATGGAGATATCCCGATCAGAAGGACGAGAAAAAAATTGAAACAAATGCAATTTGGTGCAATTTGTCTTGAGTTTTTTTTCCGATTCAGGAATTTTTAAAACATGTGTCACGGTGAACTTGCAGCACTGCATGGCCTTTACAAGTGGACCGTGGCAATTTTAAAATTCCGCTTCCTGTTTTACATGAGTAAAATGTTGGCAAAACATTGGAAGATACTTCAAGGGACCAAGAAAAAAAAAAATAAATGAAGTTTTTTTTTCTCAATAATTTTCCATAGACAACCACAGCTCCAATCATCCCACAAGAAATCTGCAATATATTTTCAAGAACTCAGATAAAAACCTTAAAAACAAACCAAGTGCATGCAAATGCATCCAGTTCGATATATTAGAATAGAATACATCTAGGCGCTTTACAAAATGTAAGTGCAGCTGTCCATTACAATCACTCACAAGTGCAGAGTTATAAGTCAGAAAGTTACGCCTAAAAGTATGAAATGAACGAGTTAAATACTAAAACAAGATTGCCGTTTCATGTGATTTAAGCAAATTTATCAAAAAGTTTGTTGTATATTAATAAAAAGGTTGATCAATTACCATTTTTAATCAAAAATCTGTGATCAAGATTGAACAAATTGCTCTGGTTAAGTGGAAGAGAGTTTAAAAAAATATTGCAACTAATTAAAAAACGATGCTATCTCCCACCTATCGGGACCGGGAATGTCGAAATCCTGAAAATGAATGGAATTTAATTAATTTTACCTGAGGGAATTTTCACGTTTATAAAACAGCAGCAGTTCCGGCGGGGAATGGGTTCCAGGGGTGGTGCAGAGTGTGGGTGATCGGGTGAAAACCACACAAATAACCACGTATTAAAGAGGTCCTGTGGAAATCGGAACGGCCATGCCACACCTTGTGTTCATCGGTTGGAGGCGGAACGGCCAGTTATACACGGAATCACACAATGAAATGGCAAGTGGAGTTCAAAGATCGTTAATGAAATATTTATTGAAATTGCACACTATTTACAACACCAGGCGACCAGGTGGACGGGGTCACAGGTGGTTCCAGGAGCTTTCATTGAACATGATGATAATTTTCCGGAACAAGTAGGGATTGATGGCATATCGTCGAACCGCAGCCGGTAATTGAGTGTTCCAGTGGTAATTGTCACCAGGCTGTTCCAGGATCATGGTTTCCCTGTTGGGTTAACTTTGATCTAGGTTCGATGGAAACGCGTGGTATTCAGCTGTTGAAAACTTCGTGCTGCTGCGGAATAATACCTTCACGGCAAGATTGAGAGAGTGTATCGCACGCAAAAAAAGGGGAAACTATCTCAAAATGCTTTTCAGTCAATAATATTTTTGCAAATCTAAGCAACAAGGCCCTCTAGTTTCTAATGTAAGTGCAGCTAAGGGTGGGGCTTATTGTTTAGATGTTGTTGATCATAGAAACACGTGTGCTTTTCTTAATTAAAATTGCATGAAAAGACAAATCTATGAGTTCGACCCAAACATATTTAGATTGTGAGGTAGCGCAAAAGTCTCAAAGTTGAATTTTCGATCAATGAAAAGATACTTTCACTAAATTTATAATAACTTTCTCAATTTTTGAATGATATTCATTCTTTTTAACCGGTTCTCTTTAAAATTGATTCTTGAATAAACTTGTAGAACTTGTTTTTAAATTACAATAAATATGGGTTTCAGAAGATTTTCTTTATTTTTCCATCTTTCTTCTCAAAATTTTTCTGTTCGGAATTAAAAAAGTATTTCCATGTTCAAAATGAAAAAAATATTGTTGAGAAAAATCGTTGGTTTCATTCCCATAAATATGATGCCAAGTATCTGATTTTGAGTATAAACTGCCAGAAAATCTCCTTCAACTTGAACTTTAAATAAAAATATTAAGTTTTTGTCATATTTTGTCAATTTTTGTTTTTTACGACTAAAAACAAAAAAAAAACAATAATAATATTGTAAAAAGAGAACAATAATGGGTAAGAAGACAAGATAAACAAATTCATAAAACACTCATATTTTACATAATTTAGGAAGAGTTGAATGTTCAACAAGTTCATTCCATAGTCAATTTCAAAGATATTCATGCTGAAAAATGGAAAATAGATTGAAAAATGACAAACATCAGCAATTAAAGCGATAGCATGTTTTTATTACTCGAAAACTCAACTTTGAGACGTTTGCGCCACCACCTAATTTCAATACATACATATATCAAATTTTGGTACTTTTCTTTTTATCTGATTTGAATCAGGAAAAGCACATGAATACCAAGTTCCAACACCTTTTGAACAATGAACCGCACCCTAGTGCAGCTGATCTGGTGTTGAGGGCGGTTGATCGTCGTCCGAGTGCCATAGAAAGACTCTAAGCTCCTAAGTATGGAGTCACCATACTAAAATTTAGCTCATTACTACAAATCTAGTACTACACCGAACGTGCCCCATTGCACACTTTTTAATTCGACATGTGTCGAATAAGTGGGGTACGAATTAAAACGTGTCGAACCAGCGGGGTAAGACGGTATGGGGTTGGTTCAGGCCCTATCAGCCAGCCGTTAAAAAACATTCTAACGGAAAATCACCAACAGAATAATACGAATCGAGACCAACGGCAACGACCCCTGCGAACAAAAAGGACTTCCATCATAATTAATTTTAATTGGCTTTTTTCGGTGATATGAATACTACTCGAAGTAAGAGGGAGTAAGGAAAGTAATAAAAGAATACGGTGGATAGATACGCAAGCGAGCGATAAGAGAAATTGAACAGAAATTAACAGAGGGCCATTGTTGAGCAACACAATCACAACGACGATCTTCTTGCCATGCGTTCTCGAGTTGAACGACTAGGTAATAGTAGTTTGATGAATACTACTATCCCTAGACTGGCAAAGAGATCGTGGTTGTGATCTGTTAAATGTTGCTCGGCGGTATTTTCGGTAGAATCCAATTGGCAAAAACTTCAGTTCGCATTAAAGATCATTAGGGTACAATAGGAGCATGCGAGATGAAAACGCGAAAAAAACTAATAAGTAACGTTCGCTCGACATGAATCTCTGAACAAGTACCACCGATCGATAGAACCGAAAATACCGCCGAGCAACATTTAACAGATCACAACCATGATCTTTTTGCCAGTCTAGGGATAGTATTATTCATCTAACTACTATTACCAAGCCGTTCAACTCGAGAACGCATGGCAAGGAGATCGTCGTTGTGATTGTGTTGCTCAAAAATGGCCCTCTGTTAATTTCAATTTCTGTTCAATTTCTCTTATCGCTCGCTTGCGTATCTATCCACCGTATTCTTTTATTACTTTCCTTACTCCCTCTTACTTCGAGTAGTATTCATATCACCGGAAAAAAGCCATTTTAAATAATTAAGATAAAGTCATGCGGTGATTAAAACCTAGTAAATATAAAAAGGACTTCCAATTGGAAACTCGTTACGTGGAACTGTTGATCTCTCAACTTCATTGGAAGCACCCCGAATACTCGCCGATCTACTGAAGGACCGTGGTTTCGTAGCGCTGGAGGAGGTGTGTTGGACAGGATCTATGGTGCAAACGTTAAGAGGTGATCATACCATCTACCAGAGCTGCGGCAACACACTCGAGCTGGAAACAGCTTTTATCGTGATGGGCGACGTGCAGAGTCGCGTGATCGGTTGGTGGCCGATCGACGAAAGAATGTGCAGATTAACGCACAGCTCGAACGCAAGTACGGCCGCTGCCCAAGCTACGACGACAAAATCATCATTGGAGATCCAAATGCTCAGGTAGACCAGGAGGAGGAATTCAGACTGACGATTGGACAGTTCAGCGCCCACCAGCTGACGAACGAAAACGACCTACGACTTATTGATTTTGCCGCCTCCAAAAATATTGCCATACGTAGCATTTTTTTTTCCCAACACTGCCTCCCTTCTCGTTACACCTGGAAATCACCACAGCAGACGGAATCGCAAAACGACCCCGTTCTGATTGACGAACGGCACTCCTCCGACATTATGGACGTCAGGACCCATCGTGGCACTAACATCAACTACAAACACTATCTGGTGATGGTCAAACTGTGCCCAAAACTTTCCGTCATCAACAATGTACGGTACCGGCGACCGTCACGGTACAATCTAGAGCGACTGAAGCAGCCGGATGCCACCTCAGCATACGCGCAGAATCTCAAGGCAGCGATTGCCAGACGAGAGCAAGGTCGATGTGGCCCCTCTAGAGGACTGCTGGAGAACAGCAAAAGCAGTCATCAACGACACAGCTGTGAGCACCATCGGGTAAGTTGGGGAGAAGTTGACGAAAGGAATGGTTCGACGAGGAGTGCAGAGCGATACTGAAGAACGCAGCACGGGCGGTAATGCTACAGTAAGGAACCCGGCAGAACGTGGGTGTAAAGGCGCCGCCTGGAAGAAGCGAAGCGCGAAGAAATGGAACTGCTGTGCCGTATCCAAAAAAAAAAACACGGTAGTTCTAACAGAAGCTCAACGCCAGGGTTGTGCAGTTTCAGGATGGTTAATGTCGAACGACACTCGCTTCAACCATCACTTCATACGACAAACGCAGTCCATCAAAACATAATCGATTCACGCAAAAGCCACTCAAGCCAACCCTCGTTCAATGCAGAGTCAACCACATCCAGCAGCAGCGATCGTCTCTTGTTTTCGAACCACACAATGAAACACCGAAGTGAGTTTTTGTTCTACGCCTTGCATTCTACTCATAGGGCGTGCTATGTTTGTGTTTGCTGCGCCATGCAATACTACTTAACAAATTGACCTTCATCCTGGGCCTTCCAGATGAGAGTTACCTAGCAGTGAGTGGACATAGCTCTGCATCGGAACGACTGTTAAGAACACCCTTAAATGAAACAACACAGCGCACGAGTAACTTTCACGCAGCGAGCAAAAAGACAAAAGAATTTTCACGCAGATTTGTGTAACACCGGATCAGCACATTTTTTGTGTTGATCCGGTGTTACACAAATCTGCGTGAAAATTCTTTTGTCTTTTTGCTCGCTGCGTGAAAGTTACTCGTTGCGCTGTGTACATCGAGTTCTGCGTGCACCGTATCAATGCGTTCGTCTCGAATGTGTTCGTTAGCAACATACACGGAGAGACGAAACTACCCAAAAGTGAGTTCTTTCCACCCAACTTCGGGGTTGCGTGCGTCAAGCCAATTTTGAGTTGATGGAATCGATGTTTTTGTTGGGTTGTTCCAGCTTGCTGCCATGTGAAAAAAATACCTAATTTTAAGTTTTTTCCACTCAACCGAAATTTTGACTAGGTTGTATTCACTCAAATTTGAGTACTGTGCTAGAAACTCAGTTTTGGCTTGACGCACGGAACTGCAAAAGTTGGGCTGTTTCTCTCTTCACTCTCTGACAACAACAGAAAGAGCGCATGAAAAGGGAGATGAGAAAGAACTCAAAATTGAGTTTAAAAGTACCTAATTTTGAGTTTTTCAGTTTCTCCGTGTAGAGACGGTCGGCTGTAACGTTGATGGAGGAAGAAGGGCAATGTTGATGTTGCGGCTTTTTTGTGTTATGATGGTGATAATGCACAAGATTGCTCAACGCATCCCGCAACGGCTTCGTGTCGCGAGCTGAAATATGCAGGGATAAGAACGGGGGCCTCTTGAGGTGATCGAAAGGTGGAAGCACCACTTCGATGAGCACCTGTATGGCGTAGAGAACTTAGGCATGGGAGACCACGACAATGAAGGGAACGACTCGCTAATGCAGCAGAGGTCGGAAATGAGCCAGGTGGAGCGTGACCTGGCGAGCATTAGGCGTGACCGAGGATGGAGACCGGCAGCCACCAATCGAGTATTGCGGCGTACTACTGTTGATTATGTCTTATCTTAAATGTGATGTTGAGCAAATAAATGTATGTATATCGATTGACGCAGCTTGACAAACTGATCAAATGTCCATCTGTATGTCATTCTCATTGACAAGCCAAACGACTGCAACGTACCTTTTATTTCTCCTCCAATATTTTACGTTAATTTGTTCAGTATTCCGGTGATTTATTTGCTCCGACTGCGTCTACATTAGTAGAAATTTGTCTGCACTATTGGACATATTGTGATAAAGACTTATTTCAACCGTAAAATGTCCGAATTAATATCAACGGTGCGCAAGAAAGCTGTGAACTGCAAAAAATGCTCCATCGAGTTCATGTTGTATGCTGTGCGCAATGTTCCTTACGGTGGTTCATTTCACATATCGTGCATTAGGCCGGAACAAATCTCATTTTCTTTTTTTGTCACTTTACTAGTTGACTCGTCAAGGGGGGGGGGGGGGATGATAAATAATTAATGTTTTTGTTGAAAATTTACCCAAATAATTAGGCAAAATCATCAAACTCATCGGATTTGTTATGAAATTTTCCCGGCAACTCTAATTTCACTAAAATTTTTTAAATTTTTCGAATAATTTATTTTTATCCCCCTTCAAAAAGTCGAATTCCGACCAAAATTTTCCGAGGGGGGGGGGGCGACATAAGAGAAAATCGAAATTTGTGCCAGCCTTATTATGGGCAAATAACAACTGCGAAACCAAACGCAAGGTGTATTATGGATGTGTATATAGCTGAACAGGTATCAGTAATTGTAGATACGCCCAGCAGTGGAAGCAACTCTGTTGTACAAGCGACATGGCACCGCTTCCCAAGTGTCACAGATCAGCTCAGAGTGCCTCGGGCACATCAGGAACAACGCCAGTAAGGGGCTGTCCATTAATTACGTAAGGGATATTTTGCGATTTTCCGACACCCCCACCCCCCCTTGTAAGATTTTTTGTACGAGAACCCAAAAATTGTTGTATGGCGCGTAAGATTTTTCAAACCCCCCTCCCCCCAAAAACCCTTACGTAATTAATGGACAGCCCCTAAGTTTCTGATTATGGTATACTGGTCATGCTTTGTAATTGGTAACTGACAAGGTACACGCTTAGGTAACTATGCACAAGTGAGCTGGTAGTAACGGCATTCTATCCTGACACTGACTTGAAACGGCGGATGGGCTAATGTCTGCGCTGTCTTTCGTCCCATAGAACCGTGGCGTGGCCTTAAAGTACGTCCCTGACCTGTGCCCAGCTTAGGAAACTAACTGAGTGGAAGTTGGTTCAGAAGAACACTCCTGATAAGCGCTGATCCGGCTCTGAGCTCAGCCCCCATAAGGGCCTGTGCCAACCCTCGGGTGGCCTCCCTGCTTCTATAGATAACCACCAGGATCATTGGCGACTACTTCATTTGCAGTGAGGGATAGCGGCTGTAAGGGGGACCCATCTGAAATGACTACTAAATCCATTAACCATGTGATCGAGGGTGGAAAGGCAGAGGGAACGAAGTTGAACCCGTTCGCTCGAGGAGGACTGGCGAGATCGCCACCACTTGGGGCTGGTGTACCCACCAGCGAGCAGGTGGCATGAGGTTCAACAGGTGGCAACAGGTGGTTCAACAGCACGAGGCGCCGGCCGAGAAAGCGCAGGCACTGAGCCGCAACAGGAGCGGGCTACCAAAGATGATGGTGGTTGCCGAACAGCTGGAAGAGCTGATCGGCTTCACGAGCGGGCGGATTACCATCAGCAAGGACCTGAAACAGGTCCTGCTGATGCTCTGCAAATTGCTAGCTCTGGTCAAGAAGGAATACGATCTCCTGGTTGAGAATGGAGCACGGCTGATGCAAGCAGGGAAGAGCGGTCCACCCAAACGGACAGCATCTTCTTTACTGGCAACGCGACAATGGCACGTGGGACCATGCAGCTCGCCAGAGCCATAGCGGAGAGGTCAAACCGCCCTGCGGCTCAAGCTGCATGGCCGAAACCTGGCGAAAAGACGCGGCCCGCGGGGTGCAAGAAGCGTCCGGCAGAGGCGGGCGGATAGCCGAAGAGGAAGAAAGGAACGGCCAGCGCGAGCAACAAGGCCCCAAGTCGGTTGCGAAACGCTCACGGGGCAGGAAAACCAAGCCTAAGGAGCAGTGTCTAAAATTGTCAAATTATAGTCATCCGCACCGACGCCCAGTGGCTCCTGCGTCGTAGATTTGTTTTTGTTTTGATTATTTTCGCGACAACACAATTGCCGCTCACTGAAGTTCAAGCGACGTAAAATTCATTACTTCGCTGTCTGCTGAATTTCAACCCCCCTCTGATATTCAAATTCTACAATTGATATTTTTGGTTTAACCACGTTTCAAAAGGAAAAGTGCTGCTGGTGCATACCATTTACCTAAAGCAGGCTTAATAAATAGAATTAGGGCAACATATCGACATTTGTGTGCCTTAAATAGCCTAAAATCACAAAAATTCAATTTCAATTTGAAAAGTCAAATTCATATTCACCGAGCCCGCGGTGAAGATCAAAACTGAACTTCAGCTACAGTTGATTACACTACAAGGCCTCGCTCTCATTGTCTTGCTTTCTCTTTGTCATGTTCGTTCTCGGCGTTATTCTGGTGGATGATTGCGTTATTGTATTTGTGTTCGTTTTCGCACTGACTGAACATCATTGGGCTGATTTTGTAGGAACTGCCCAGGAGGCCAATCCTAAAAGAAACGGGGGCCAACCGTAGGAAGGGAAGAAGAACCCTTGGATTACGGTTGGAAAGAAGAAGGAGTTTAGAAAAGTGAAACCAGCCCGCAAGTACGAACGGAGCGATGCGCTGGTCTTCAAAACACAATTTCTGTCAGGCCATGGAGGTATCTGCACAGATTCGGACATGCAGGCTCCCCCGCATGTCCAGAAGGCGCAGACTGTGACAAGACAGTGGAGCATGTGCTCTTTGATTGTCCACGCTTCGTGTTGTCCACTTGGCCTGTTGGAATCGAATTTCGAGAACTGGAACACCGTCAAAGGAATACCTAGAAGCCTTAAATATTATCAAGTGTGCTGTTATTATTTGATGTATTTGGATTATTTATGTTATAATTACTGTTGTTATTTTTCGTTGTTTATTGAGTGAAACTGAATGCTTTTGAACGCTGTCAATGACACATTCCACGCGTTATGTTTTGCGCGAGAATTAAACTATTGCTTCCAAAAATTGTTATGTTGTTAAATGCACGCTAACCAGCATATCAAACAATCAGATTTAAACAGAAGATTCAATTTTTGCTTTCTATTTGGGAATTGGACCTTTATACTTCGTAAGCAGGGGCCTACATCATGACGCTGAAAGCGAGCGCCCATCAGAATCGTAGGGACGCCGACGACGGAAACATTCACAACTACATCCAAGCGCATCGTTTCATCCGTCCTTTTTGCCGCTTTCTTTGACGCAACGACGGGTAGCGGGTCATTTTCACACCGACTGAGCTTCAATTGAAATTTTCAAATTGTCTAAAATTTATGTTTGCCTAATTATTTTATGGGTAATAGAAAAATTCAGTTAAATATACATAGCATACATTATTATTATACCGATTAGCCGGCTGTTACACTCATTAATTGAGTTATAACAGAGAAATTCATTCAATGTCCAACGGGCGTGCGTGAGCATGTGAGTGCGAAACAAAGTGGCATCTGCGACGACGCCGCGGTCACGATGACAGTCGGACTGGGTGACGACGACGGCGTCCTGTTTCCATTGACGATTGAAAACATTGTTTACCAACTTCATCTGAAAATTTCAATTGAAATTGAAAATGTAGCGCCCTGTTCGTAAGCAATCAAGAAATACATCGTAACGGGACACCATCGCAAAAAAAAAATAACCGAACGCTAAGAAATTTTCTACTTTTTCGAAACAATTTTCAATGTTTCGAATACTATTAGAAGAGTATAAGTAATTATCTTCTGTAGGTGCAAAAAGAATTAAAATCGGATATATCGTTCGATGAAGTTCAAAAACCGCGGTGTACAAGTGCGTGGAATGTGTCTAATGAAATTTAGGATTAGATTGTTCAGTAAGACTGTAAAGTCAGTTGGATTAATACAAATAAATAAATAAAATGTGTGTGCATAAATAGTATTAAAATACCTATCACTGTCTTCCTTGCAAATATCAACCAATAAAGGTGCAGCATTTTATATTTGATAGAAAATATAGGAAACGCTCCATAGAAAATCAAAAAGCGCTCCATAAAGAATGAAATGAAAGATAAATAAAATAAAATACCCATCAATAGTTGAAAACATTCTATACCTTACAAAATAAACACACAAAGATAATTTGGTGGAGATTACCAAACGTACGTTAACGATTAGTTTCTTGTCGAAATTTGGTGATTTTCTTTGCTGATTTTAGGTATTTCTATTTTTTTCTAGAAATCTAACTGCTGAACTTGGCGAGTGAATCTTACTGAAATGCACACTGAAAACAACATCTCTGATCTCATTTTTTCCAGAACATAACGAATATCTAAAATTTTACCAATATTTTAAACTTTCTGACTGATACCTTATAAGTTTCAGAATTGATTCCAGAATGCAGACAATAGGCTGAGGTTAACCAGCCAATGGTTGAAAGCCCCATTAATAAAGCTAATAATAACAATAGTAATAATAAAAAAAAAAAACAGACAATAGGATCAATATTCAATATACTCCATACTGAGACATGGATAACAAAAGTTTGAATATACTTAAGGAGAATCCAAATTACTAGACTACCTCTACCGATTCTCGAAGAGCGTATTTGTAAATAAGAGAAAAGCGAACAATATCATTGGTTATCTTTATTTCGAAAACGTGTGAAAAAATATCTAAATTATGTGAAATTCTGTAGTGTTGCATGGAGATAGACTGGTAAAGTTTGTATGGAAAACTTTCAAACTTGTCCGAAATTCGTAGAAAAAAAGAGCTTACTGAAACTTATCACTTAGGCACCTTAGCCTTATTTTGAATTTTCCAATAAAAAAAACAAAAAGAGCACTGCACAATGGGTCCAGAGCCGTACTTACGAAGATAAAAATGTTTGTGCCTTAACCTTTAAACTTTAAACTTTTTCAACACGGTTACTTCGATCTATCTGACAAAGACGAGTTGAATTTGCTTAAAATGTTTCTTTTTCCATATGAAAATCTGTTTTTATTCAATGTAATTTTATGCGTTGGTTTTTTGCAGTACTTCGTTCTGAGCACTTTCAGAGCATCTAGAACTCACAATTTTGTTATATGAGTCATTTTGAAAAATTGCGCCAGTGCAACACACAGTGGGACGGATTCCGATATTATATATTTTTAAACTAGTTTTCCTATAGTAGAACACTTCAAAAAACTAAACATAAATGACGGTTAACTGTTCAAACAAACACGATAACGAAAAAACAACTAGACTTTCGAATTCTTGAAAAAGGTCCAATTTGGACCGAAACGTCGGATCAAGAAAACATATAGTTGTTTTGATTCTCCCAGAAGACTGAAAAGCCAGCAACATAACTGAAGACATATAGTTACTA
Source organism: Aedes albopictus (assembly GCF_035046485.1). NCBI lineage: Eukaryota > Metazoa > Arthropoda > Insecta > Diptera > Culicidae > Aedes > Aedes albopictus. The sequence continues at coordinate 80,807,983 of NC_085138.1, read as the reverse complement.
AGTTTGTATGTATCTCTTCAGAGTTACAACTGATTTTCTAGGAAAAAAAAATCGTATTTTTAAAATTCAATAAAATGCTTCAAACAAAAAAGGTACCCACAATTTTTGCACCATTGATAGAACAGAGTATGATGTTTTCAATGCAATAAAGCGATTGAAAATCCATTTGCTCCTTTTTGAGACATAACTTTGTGGAAAAAAAAGTAGAAAGCCAATGTTTTTTTAATCATGAGGAATGGAACATTAAGCTCTTTGGAAAAAAATATGCGTCGTTGATAGTTCTTAAAATGCTCGGAACAAAGTTTTCACGAGAAAGGAATGAATTGAAAGTTATTGTGAGAAAACTTAATTTCTTGGATTACCCTAACATGATTCTTTAAAAAAATATAAGTTAGGAACCATATGAGATAGAATAATGGTTTCTTCGGCAAACTTGCTCCAAATAAGTTCTCCCGCAACTTTGTAGAACATTTTGTAAACGAACTTAAAACTATTAAAAAGCAGATGTACGGATCAGCTAAACTAGAGGAACCACCCTAATTTCATAATGTTGAGAAAAAAGGTCGAAAAATAAGAAGAAATTTTCCCAAACACAACATGTATCTAAAACTTAAGGTTTAGGCGCAAGTATGTTTGTCTTCGTAAATACGGCTATGAACCCATATTGTGCACTATAAATAAAATACTCAATTTTTTTTAAGGTTAAGTGCTACGCAACATAAGTTTACTAAAATTAATAAAAGCAATGAAATGGAAATAAAAAAAAACAGTTCAAATTCTCTTAATAGGTACACCATCACGCCGATGCTTCCTCGATTGGCTTCAAACATCATTAGCATAAACTTTTTCCATCAGTGTATGCCCAGATAACCAGTAATCGTATAAAAGGTTGCATAAGATGATAAAGTGGAGGCCATATGCGTGCATGCCTCCATTTAGGCGCATGTAAAATGTCCGCATGTAAATCGCCTCCACTTTATCATCTCATGCAACATCTTACACGATCACTACTGGTTGACTGGGTGGGTATAGCACTCCTTTACCAATCCCCGTTTATAAAATCTATATACACTACCCGTCATAAGTACGGACTCACAAAAAGTATTGCAACAATATTGCATCACATTGATTCACCTCAATATCTCCAAAACCTTAGGACTTACAAAGATGCTGTATTCAGCAAAGTTATTCAGAAGCCCAAAAGCAACAACTTTTCTAAAGGCGGCATTTTTATAGGTGTTCTGGTTTTTGAGATATCGGGGTGTGTCAGGGTGATACAATATTGTTGCAATACTTTTTGTGAGTCCGTACTTATGACGGGTAGTGTATATAAAATGAATTTCTGTCTGTCTGTCTGTCCGTCTGACCGTTATGCATTCGGAAACTACTGAACCGATCGACGTGAAATTTTGTATGTAGGTACTTTCAAGGCCGGAGAAGGTTCTTAGCATAGTGTGAAAAACCTCCCTCCAATGAAAAGGGGGGCTCCCATACAAATGTCCTTGCGGGGAACGTCCCTATCGAGCTGCACGTCAAAAAAACAGTAGGCAGGCAGTACGACGTTTGCCGGGACAGCTAGTATAGTATATTTGATTCTTAGTAACTTGGGGAGCCACACGTCGATTCACGCCGATTTCTCATCAGTACGGCGCGGCGCGGCGCGGCGGCCTTTTGTCTAGCTTTGACTTGCCCTTATTATGTTTATTATGTATCGTAAGGTTGTCTTTGATGACAAAACTGACTGAGCGACCATTATTTTATCACCGTGAATAATTCTGAAACCCGCCTCCTAAAATTCCTTTGAAATTTCGCTTCAAACTAAACGGCATGCTTAACCTTACGATTTATAATAACCTTGGTGCGCGCTACATTGTGCTGTAACTTTGGTTCTAGTGGTGCAATCTTTATGAAATTTGGAATGTGTGTTGTCTTTCAGATGATGCAATAAAAAAAAAGTTCGATTTTTTTTATATCCCCGCAAGGTATGTAACCCCTTAAGGTGACCAAAATTTAACGTGGACAGACTTTACAGCACTCCAAACAGTACAGTTGTCCCTGTTTATTCAATCAGCAAGTTAAAAAACTTATGTCAATCATGTTATTCATATCATAAGTGGATAATCTGACTGCCATATTTTTATGAATTACCTTTGAACCCATTAGTCTGCACAGTGAGCCTGGCCGTTGTAATATTGTAAAAATCACACCGTGTCCAATAAGTTCTCATACAAAATCAAATTGAGTTCATTTCACATCTGTAATTAGGACTATCAAAGTAAATATACAGGGGATACTCAAAATAACTGGGACAGGTAAAATTTTCACTTTTCAAAAAATGTTCAACTCGCTGCAACTTTTCGAAAAGGGCATCAAATATTCTCAAATTTTTACTGTAAGCTCATCAGCTAGTTGTGTATCAGTGGCCAAAATTTGGAAAAGATCGGACCATTCTACATAAAGTTATAAAGGTTCTAGAAAAAGGTAGTCTTAAATGATGAAAATTTAATTGCATTCGGTTCATTGAATCCGGAGATATAACAGCTCAAAGTTGGCTATCGAATAATTATACCTTTTTCTAAAATCGTTATAACTTCGTGTAGAATGAACCGTTTTTTTCCAAATTTGAACCACTGATACACAACTAGTTGATGAACTTACAGAAAAAATTTGAGAATATTTGATGCCCTTTTCGAAAAGTTACAGCGAGTTGAACATTTTTTTAAAAGGGTAAATTTTACCTGTCCCAGTTATTTTGAGTATCCCCTGTATTTATTGGAAGGCAAATTAACATTGACCAAATGCAGCGTATGTTTTGGAATTAACTGTCCTTAATCCTTCTCTGCTGATCACTTATGTGTCGTAAATCCATTTCAATTGGCATGCACGCCATTTCTTCAGTATTTCGTCACATTTTAACGATTAATGGTTTAAAGTTGAAACAAATTAGGTTCCTATCCTCACCATTGCTTTAGTAGTATCTATGACCAAAAGAGAAAAACTATGCGACTCTGTATTGGTGGAGTACGAATCTGTTTTATTTTGTACAAAATAAAACGTAAATCAAACAAAAATGTCCATTTACCTTTTTAATGAGATTTGTTGTGTTAATGAAGCATGGCTGTATCTTATCTTGTCGATTTACAACATTCTCACTTCTAAAGCGTACTTGTATCCCTATTGGGATAAATTTTGTCCAAAATTTACGTTTTATGATGTTTATCTTTAATATAACGACCATTTTCAAGGAAATCAGCTCAAGTGAAGCTTACCAGCAAATTTCTTACCAAAGCTTCACCAAAATCCATATCTTGTATTGTTTCAGCTTTAGTATATCCATTTGATACAATACTTGGGATAAAAACTCAAAATTTAACCTTATGGACTTATTTAGCTACCGTAGAGTGAAAACTTTTCGAACATTTTTCTTGCGTGCCGGAGCAAACGGATTTCAGAAACGGAAGTGTACTGTTAGGTTTATAAAAACAAAAAGAAAATAATGTTATTCTAAACCGTATGCTTTATTTAATCAGTATTATGTGGCCCTTCAATACATGCATTCATTTTGAAAATATGAATCACAGATGTGAAATAAAATTTTATTTTCCAAACTTGTATTTTGTATGAGAACTTATTGGACACGGTGTATATCATATCATACATGATATGCTGCAAATAATAATGATGGCAAGAAAACACTGGAAGCAATTTCGGAATTCCAGGAGGATTTTCAATACTGGCTATGCAGGCACTAAAATAGAATACAATTAATTTATGATGTCCACTTCTCCCCTATCGTTTCCGGTGTTTGGATGCACCGACTTTCCGAAAGTTACCACATATCGGGTGGTTAGGTCAGAGTAATTACATACTGAGGTGAAACAACAACGCAACGGCGTGGCGTTACAGGACTGTGCAATGAGGCGATGGTGGCTGGGGCAGTATGTGAGTGAAGTTCAAACGGAACAAATAGGTGCTTATCAGATTTCCATTCGGCTCTCGTGGTTGCGGTTATGTTTCGGCCACGGACGGTTCTGGTTGATCAGGCAGTGCGGAGGAAAAATAAAAGCTACTTGACCATGACCGGAGGTGTAGAGCTTAACAATGTTACTGGAGTGGCTATCCGGATACTGCGAAATTGTTTGTTGCGATGGCGTCAGTAGTCACGGTCGGTAAATGGAGAATTATTGTGGAAATTAGCAACGGGAGTAGAATGGCCGATGGAATAGAACAGGGAATCCATTATAACAATATGTAGCAGTTTCTTTGAAAATTGTCTTTTAACACATATGTAAAATCTAACGGATCAAATATCTATTCTCCATAGACAACGCAGTCTGACAGCTAGTTAATTTCCCGATTTGCGGCAACACCAGTTGCACAGTATTTAACAGACGTGAAATTTGATGAATTTGTAGGCACAATGCGCGTTTAACTTCGCTTAGACTGAATGTACATGTCAGTGGATGCTCGACTTCGTGATTGATCTGAACTGGCACAAATTTCAATGAGAGCCAACTGAATAAGGGGCTGGGACACTCCACTTATTCTCAAAGTGCAATTTAAACAACTCATACATTTTGGATCAATACCGTCGCCGGCCAAGTCCTTACAGTCAGTTGGGAAGGGAAAGGAATGTAAGAGTGTAATGGTTGTTGCTATTAGAGACCGAGAGCACACTGCGTCCCCACAACCAGCACGGATGGAGTATTTGTTAGTAGGGTAGGATGTGAGATCTGGGAGTCACCTTTGGCCGGTGAGGCAATCCATGGATAGGGGGATGTTTAGGTGATAGATTGTGAGTTGATTACTCTTAAGGAGAAGTGGCACAGTTCGCTTGGTTGCATAACTTGTAGGCGTTATATGATAGATTGACACTGTGATGTGAAAGTTGGAAGGAAGGGAAACGGCTTTTTCAATCCGTTTCTGTTCTAGCGATGGCTATGAACTTATGAATATACATTTATGTAGAGAAGAAAAAGAGAGAAAGTAGATAGAAAGATGCAAAGCAAGAAGAAAAGGACCTTCTACATACGAATCAGAAGCGGTAGCCACTAGGCTACCAACCCCGTCTTTCGTAATTGTATTTTGTATTTGTAGGCACAATGTGCGTTTGATTGCAAAAATTTACGGATTAATTTGCGAAAAAAAATATCGCTTGTTTCCGGTGAGAGATTCGAACCCAGGACTCCGCATCCCAGGTCAGCGCGTTAACCAGCTAAATCGCAGAACAGGTTAAGATTCTGCGAAATGGAGCTCGATTCGAAGTGCCACGTCAGTACTTGACCCAAGATGAGCTATACCATAGACAAAAAGTCTCGTTAATACAGATAAAAAAAACATTATAAAACATTCGATAATGCATCACAGGTGTGGAGCAGGACCTAAAGTTATCGGGATTTGTTGAAGAATGAAAATTGGGTTTTTTAGAGGGGTAGAAGTCGAAAGGAATGATGATGTAGTCAGGGAACGGAGTGGTTTAATGGCGCGTTGGGTGATACGTTAGGTGAAAATGGGGACATTTAGATAAGTGGGGTTAAACAAATCGCTGGTAAAGGTATTCCAAGGGATGGGAGGATTACATATTGGGTACAAAGTGTTGATTATACTTATCGAGCTGCTGTAGAACGATGACATACCTGGAAGAAAGACGTAAATCACTTGATTAGTATAAGGTCATATACATTTCAAATGCCGATAAATGTCTTCTAATCGATCCATTTTGCTTTTCGGCAAATCATTATTAAACTCGTTGTGAAGAATAAAACTTATGAATTAATGAAATTTAATATGAAAGATTCCCCTTTAATTATGTAACTGGGCTGCTCCCAACGCTGTGGAAATGAAATAAATGAAATGTCCATACTTTAATCCGGTTTCCAAAACATCTACTCAAGTACTCTCAATTTCATTTGCTCAAAATTGGAAGCGAATCGAATCATTCACTTCTGACCCTTATGACCCTGTGTCCCCATATTACAAGGGCACCAAGTTTTGCTTCACAAAGAAATGTGGAACAGGAATGAAAACGTGCAGTTTGATTTTTATCACAAGAGATTCACATTACTGTCTACTGAAAAGATGCACGTGCTATGTCTTGGAACTTAATGGAATGACTGCACTGCCGTGAATCGCAAGTCAGTCCCATTGGTAGAAAGTAGGCATTGAAAAAATGAACAGTGAAGTTTTCAAATTCAATTTCTTTGTAAAACTTAAAAAAAACCGCCATCATTTAAAAACATCAGCGATCATCATGAAACTTTCACACAAACTGTTTCAAACGTGAACACATAGCTATAAAAATAATAATTGACTAAAACATTGTTCGGTTTTGTATTGCACGGTATTTGTGATGAGACTGACTTACGATTACTTTTCATTGAAGGACACTCTGTGATTTGGTGTTGTTTTTAGATTTGACTGAACAAATTATATATTTGAAAAATATCTGAAATATCATCCGAAGTGAGATCGAAAACTGGCATTAACTCATTCCCAATTGTTGATGGGACTGACTATGCAGACGAATGATTAAACTTGTTCCAAAACTTGTTTTCATTTAAGCTGTATAGTTTTGTGCAAATACAAAACTCTGTTTTGTATCTGACTGAAAAGTACAAAAGTGCGTCTCAAACATTCAAACATTGCCAAATTCTTTCGCAGAACCTGTGGGTAATTTGTACCGAATTTTTCTAGCGGAGTTTTTGGGGTAAAACCTTGATAAATGCTAAAAATAATAAGCTAAGTTTCCTAAAACTTGTATAAATTCAGTAGATTTACAGGCTTTATTTCAGAACTGTGAAAAACAATGCACCAGGTTGTTTATGACCAATTTTCAAATGCAAAACTTGTACAAAAATATATCATAAAAATGTACGAGGTGCACAGGCAAAAATAACTTTAAATATTTGTTCATTGATCATTAGCTAGTTTTTCCTGAATAAAACATCAGTGGATCCTTTATAAGCTCGTGAAAATTGTTTGGAGTAAATACATTAGCTTCTACATATTGATATTCCGAAACGAACGAATACCAACAAGAGTAATTAGAAATTGCTTCAAGAATGTCCGCAGAAATAACTGATGGAAAATAAATTAAGTCTTTGGGGTCACAACGATTATTCAGGTCCCCAAATGAAAAATCGCTGTATAAAATCCCCCACTCGATAAAAGTTAATACTGTTTTTGGCAAAGTAATTGTAAACCTACTCCTCTATTGGGGGAAAATATGAGTAATTGGGTTTGAGACATCATTGATATCCTGGAGCATCCTGAACACCAAGAAGTTTGGAAAACAAAATAATTGATATATCAGTAGCTTTAAATGCTGTTTTGGATATGGTTTGCATTCAAAAGTTTTTGAATAGCCTTCTTTATGAATATGCAAAAGTTGTTCATGTCTTGCGAAGTTCAAGGTGTTCCAAATCGTTCTGAAATTCAGTTCTTCAAATCTGCAGGAATAATGTTGTTCGTCTTGGTAACAAATTGTGACATTGCATATTCTGATGTAATCCGTTAATCTCTTGGAAACTCGGAAGCCACTCATTGGCATTATTAGGACAATGCAGGTCATCCGCACTAACTTGGAGTTTCAAACCTCAGATCTATACTCGTAACAATAGGCATATCCGATATACAGAGTAACGTTAAATAATCAACTATGCTCATTGCACCTGCTTGAAGACTAATAGATATTATTATATTCATTCAAGTTCATCCAAACTATCCTGAAGTTTAGCCCTTGACATCTACAGCTGTTACAGAAGCTGCATTCGAACTCGGACATCTCGTATTAACCTATTATCAATGACTTTCATAGAATTGTTTAAATCATTCCAAAATGCTTTTGGAATATTCCGGACCAACCAAACTACTCAGAAGAGCAGAACATCAAGTTTGCACTAGTAACAGTAGCCATATCCATTTTAAATACAGAGCAACGATGCATAATGGCTGCCGGACCTACTGTAAGATCAATAGATATTATGATATACCTTTGGGATATTAAGGGTCGTCCAAACTGTTCTGGAGTTAAGTCCTAGACATCTACAGCTGTACAGTAGTTATTTTGGCTATTAACTGTTATCCAACTATTATCTATTACCCCCTTGGAATTGTACGAACCATTCCAAACATTATTTGAGATATTCCAGATCAATCAAACTATTCTGAGGAGCAGAACTTTAGATTTACACTCGTAACTGCAGTCATATCTGCTATACAGAGTAACGTTGCATAACCGACTAAAATTACTGGACTTGCTTGAAGACAGATATACAGTGTGCGGCAGGAAAAAAATGCGAAAGTGTTTTTCAACTTCAAATCTCATTTTCATCTATTTGACGTTAACCAATTCATGTTTAACGTTCCTTGATCTCTAACAGGCTAATTATCTGAAAACTTATTCCATTTTTTTCATTTTGGTCAATAACATTTACAAGACAGCGCCTGAAGACAATCAGTATTATCAAACTACAAAAAAAAATAAACGGGTAGCTCAATTTCACATCTGATAAATTGAATAATTTAATTTTCTCTATAATATCATCAAATGTATGTACTGTTTTCAACTAGTATATAAAACAACATGGCTCTGAATTAGTATGCCTTGGATTTTCATCGAATTAAAGTTAAAACTTTTAGTATATTGGCCATTTTGTCGTATGACCATTGGGCGCGCAGTTTTTGGATACTCACTTTTCCGGCTTACATTATCACAAGTTAATAATCAAATATATTATTTTTCTCTATTGTAAGTATGTAGACATTGACTGATACACTGTCATGAATAAATAGTCACATATATATCCCAAATTGAATCTATGACAGCTCTTTGAAGTTTTCGCATTTTTTCCTGCCGCACCCTGTAAGTTGTAATATTTTTTTGGATCATTAAGTATCGTCTAGTAGACTCTAAACTGTCCTGGAATTCAATCCTTAACATCTACGGTGTACAGTAGTTACTTTCGCATTGAACTAAAACTACTCAAAAGAGGAGATCTTTCATACTTGTAACAATAGTCTTATTCGTTTTGAGAAGTAACGTTTTCTATGGCTGCTGGACCTATTTGAATTGACCAAACTGTCCTGTAGTTTGGTATTTGTAGATACAGCAACTACAGTAGTTGTTTTCACTATTGCACGAACTATTCCGAAGTTCTTTTGAGATAGTCCAGAACAATCGAACTATTTCAAACAAAGTAAACATGTGGGGGCGGGGCGGTCAGACTAAGGCCTGAGTGGCCTCTGCTGTACATAGTAGCCGTTTCCATTCTACTCGGTCCATGGCTGTGAATCGCCAGTTCCGCACTCTGCGAAGGGTCCGCAGATCGTCCTCCACCTGATCGACCCTTCTAGCTCGCTGCGCATCACGTCTTCTTGTACCGGCCGGATGACTCTCGAGATCCATTTTAGCTGGCTTGCCATCCGACATCCTGATAACGTGACCCGCCCACCGTAGCCTCCCGATTTTCGCGGTGTGGACGATAGTTGGTTCTCTCAGCAGCTGATGCAGCTCTTGGTTCATTCGATTGAGCTAATTCGGCTAGCATTGTTTGGACAATATATTTCTAAAATTTGAACCGAGAACAACTACTGTAGAGGCTACAAATGATAAGTTTTCTTGGTTAATCTTATTTGTTAATAACGACAGCAGTATTTTTTCGGATAAGATAAAACGACAACTCCGACATGATCGACGCCAGGACCTATTGACTACCTGGTGGTGGTCAAACTGTGCCCAAAATTTCCGTCACCAAAAATGTACGGTGTTGGCGACCACCACGGTATAAACTAGAGCGACTGGAGCAACCGGATATCGCCTCAGCATACGCGCAGAATTTCGAGGCAGCGTTTCCAGACGAAGATGAGCTCGAGATGACCCCTCTATAGGACTGCAGGAGAACAGTGAAAGCAGCTATCAACGATGCAGCCGAGAGCACCATCTGATGCATAGAAAGAAGTCGACGCGACGGAACACGAATGGTTCGACGAGGAGTGCAGAACGATTTTGTAGGATAAAAACGCAGTGCGTACGGTAGTGCTGCAGCAAGGAACCCGGTAGAACGTTATCAGGTATCAGGTATCAGAAGGCCGGCTCAAGAGGTACGTTATCCTCCATTTGGGACATTTGTGCCATTGCCATACATATACGCCTATTTCATCATCTACCTGAGGGAGAATGGAACAAGGGATGGGAATTAGGAAAGGAAAAGGTGATGAAATAGGAAGGGGTACCCTAGAAGAGGGAATGAACGCATAAGCGCAACGAGAGCTCATAGCCCATACCACAACGGATTTAATCAGTGCACTGAAAAGACACCGTAAATCGCATAAGCGTAAAGAGAGCCTATAGCTCATTGGATGTAGCTTGTGACATCATGCGACTTTCAATATGACATTGAGAGGCACGTCATGGAAAGCATCCTCAATATTCAAGAAATCACCCAAGCAAAAACTACGTTTGAGCGAGTACTTTCTTGAAAACGTATACAACTTTGTGTAAGAATCACTGTTGACATCCCGAATTGGGAGGCATGTGAGTTCACATGAATAGGCATGTCAGCCAGACTAACATCACAGATGTGATAATCGACTATGCGCTTCAATCATTTCAGAAAGAACGAGGTAGCCAGGAATCCATTCCTTCTTTATACAACGCACGCACCCTTTCGGGATAAAACTATGGAGTAATTTCACAACAAGAAAATACCCAATAAAAAGCTACAAGAGTTCAAAACATGTTTGAAATACACAAATCCCTCTGGTGCAAAATAGATCAAAACCCCATTTGATCCTGAAGATTTGAAGTAAGCAGAGCTTTTTAGGGCCCACTAAGTCGCTATATATAATTCTCGGGCGGAAGCTAGAGATTCGTAACTATACAAAAAAATGGTTTATTCGAAGATATTTTGAACTTGAACTGATCAGAGTTCCATTCAGGAATACCTCCTGCGGTCCGTACAAACCGCAGAGGACAAGCTTCTTTAAAGCAATAGTTATGGTATACCACAATGGAGGGCGTTGTAGTAACAAAACCACAATGAAATTCTCTTGGAGTAGCAATGGAAGCGAGTTATCCATAAAATTTGATCGCAACCAATTAGTACAGATTCCCGTACCCGTAGCCGAGAGCACCATCAGATGCGTAGAAAGAAGTCGACGCGACGGAACGAATGGTTCGACGAGGAGTGCAGAACGATTTTGGAGGAGAAAAACTAGGAGTGTGTAATGTCTGAGACCTAACCGCAATGTTGACGTAGGACTAATTTTTAACACATAATAAAGAATTTGGGGCTCACAGATGAAGTAAACGTGTATCTATTCAGCAAAAATAACGGCCAGAGTAAAATCACTATATGCTAAAGACTCGAAATCTGGCGATTGTTGCTGGTAATGATGATTCCCGTATCATGACGATGATGCTGCCGAGCAATGCCTTTAAAGTTGAAGGATTCGTCATTGAAATAATCGTCATCATTGAAAATTCGAAAGCAGTTTTCTCGTACAAAGCTGAAATTTCCGCAGTGAAAATGTATTCACTGTATTGCGGCTGAAGATTGGAGTACAGTGAACTTATTTTCACTGCAGAAATTTCAGTTTAGAATGAGAAAACTGCTTTCGAACTTTCAATGATGACGATTATGTCAATGACGAATCCTTCAACCTTAAAGCGCATTTGACAGGTATCCTACTCGATTGGAATGACATTGACAGTAAATTTGGAATTTCAAATACCAAATATACAGCGGTGTATACAGTAGACGTTCGATAAGTGCAACATGTTTACGTTTCACTTAGCGAACAAAATTCGATAACTGCAACGTCAGGCAGGCGTCAACAACCCATCAATTGACGTTAAATGAACGCAAAAATCATTCGACTGTTCATTTGGACTAACTTGGCGCACCGTTTTGACGGATAGCGGTGCGATAACTGCAAATTTGTTGCACTTACCGGACTTGCAGTTAAAAAGCATTGCAGTTAAACCGTTTGCACCGACCGAACGTCTACTGTATTTAGTATAAAAATTAAACTTTATCGATAAACTAAACTATAAAAATTAGAATTAGTTGAATTTTTAGAAATAATTGAATAATGCTCCAAATAACTCTTTCGGAAGCTTTGGGGCCCTTAAAAGAACCATTTTGGTATAATTCATTGCCACCCATGCCGCCACCACCGATTGATCCGAAAAGAATCGAGGCTTCATTGGACAGAGGGCGGTGCCACCCGCTTGCTCATCCGTTGAAGCGGATCTTTTTTGGGATCTCGCTGCTGCTGCCGCCGGCAATCCATGAAAGAATCGGGGCCCCGGCAAACGAAAAGTGACGCCAATCGAATTTTCGTTTGCCGAGGCGGATTTTTCTTTGGATGTTGCTTCCGCTGCTGCCTCCACTGCCGATGGATCCGAAAAGAATCGAGGCTTCATTGGACAGAGGGCTGTGCCACCCGCTTGCTCATCCGTTGAAGCGGATCTTTTTTGGGATCTTGCTGCTGCTGCCACCGACAATCCATGAAAGAATCGGGGCCCCGGCAAACGAAAAGTGACGCCAATCGAATTTTCGTTTGCCGAGGCGGATTTTTCTTTGGATGTTGCTTCCGCTGCTGCCTCCACTGCCGATGGATCCGAAAAGAATCGAGGCTTCATTGGACAGAGGGCGGTGCCACCCGCTTGCTCATCCGTTGAAGCGGATCTTTTTTGGGATCTTGCTGCCGCTCGGTGCTGTCCGTCCGCTGCTGTGTGTGCCGATGAAATGATCGAAATGAGTGTGTGCACCACTTATATAAGTTTCGTCGTGTCGCCTCACAGAACTATGCTTGATTGTGATTGGTTGGGTAAGACTGATCTCGAGCTTTTACTAATTTTCAGCTCCAGCCTCAGTCAAGGCACATCATTCAATTGAGCCCCAACTAGGAAGCATAAATTTGTGGTGTTGTAGGTTTAAAGCTTTTACCATAGTTGATGACGTCAAACCCGACATCAACCTATCATTCACCTATTTTGATTTTAGCCACCAAACCTAACATAGACCCAATAGTTGATCGATGTTGGTCCAACAGTGGCCCAACATTCGATAAAAATTGACCCGACTTTAACTCGACATTCGACATTTTTTCAGTCTGGCGGAATCCAGAAAGAAATCAGAGGGAACAGCTTTTATACCCCTAGATTAGCAGATGCAGCTCCTCCCATTCGGCTGGCTTTCCAGAATATTTCATTTGCATGGCCCGCCCCGCCTGCTTCAGACGCTTCAAACGATTAATCAACCCAAAAATGGAAAAAAATTTCATTAGGCGTTAAAGTAAACAAAATATTGGATGATTTAGATCATTTTAATTCGAAAATTGTTAGAGTTAAACAATGTTTTACGGAAAATAGTTCTGATAGGGTAATGCGTTGCTGAATTCTCGGTGGAACCATTAGTGGCCGGAATTCAATCATTCATTTTTCGGGTGAACCACACTTTTCTCGATTGATGGAGTAAAATTATCTGATTTACAACTCTTGAAGAATCATTTTTTGGTGATCCGTTTGATAAAGTAACGATTTCAGGAAGAAAATGGCATGAAACCGCCTTGCCACGCAATGCGTGTTGGTTTTCTCCGTGCTAATCCTGCAGGATGCCACCGAAAATTGGTAGTCCGCTTTCTGCCGTGGATAAGATTCATGACGCTATCAGCACGATAGCCGAGAGTCGCCGATGGGTAGTGCTCAGGTGTGGAGGTGACATCCACCCTGCTTGACTGATCCAACGAAAATGACGAAAGAAATCAGAGGGAGCAGCTTTTATGCCCTAGATTAGCAGATGAAGCTCCTCCCATTCGGCTGGCTTTTCAGTATATTTTATTTGCATGACCCGCCCCGCATGCACCAGACGCTTGAAACGGTTAATCAACCGAGAAATGAGAAAATTTCCATTTAACGAATAAAGTAATCTAAATATTGTAAGGTTAAGATCATTTTAACTCGAACAACGTTATAATTTATCGATGTTTCACGAAAAATGGTTCGGATAGGGTTGATAAATTCCGGATGGAACCATTAGTGGCCGGCATCATCATTCTTGCGGGGCCACCAAGCATTCAATCTTTCACTTTTCGGTTGCACCACACTTTTACCGATCCATGATGGAATGAAATAATTATCTGATTCACAACTCTTGATGAATAATTTTCTATGGTCCTGAAAAGAACCGATTGAATATTGAAAGATTTTAGACAAAAAATGACATGAATTTATCATGCCACGCAATGCGTGTTGGATTCCTCCGTGCTGAATGCTGAACGCCGTCGAAAATTGGCCCGCCGCTTGTTGTCCTGGATGTTCCTGATGCTATCATCAATGCGCCACCGCCAATCAATCGGCGAAAGGACCGAGCCCCGAGGACAGCGACGCAACTCGCAAATTCGTATGTCGCTGATCTTTCTGTGGATTTTGCTGCCTCTGCCACCACCGCCGAGCAATCGATGAAACGTATTCTTTCCTTCGTCTGCCGCGTTATACGGTTAGAAGGCGAATGTGCAACAGCACCCTTGCCGACAACCACCGACGCCGAGCCAACACGGCCGTCAAAGAAGAATGAGCGAAAACGCAAACGAAGAAAGTGGGCAGCTCTCGTTCGATGCGTTCACCTCGAGACGACAAAGGCAAATGAGGGAAGATGCGAAGAAGCAGTAGCTTTTATATTCGACGGGAGCATCCAAAATGTGCTCCAAAATGTGCTCGATCGTGATTGGCTGGAATAAACATGGGTTCACTTTTCCCAATTTTTCAATAGTTTGTTATTGAAAAACAGCAAATATTATTATTGGACATAATTGGTGTAAAGATTTGCAATCGATTGGTGCCAAAATTTTGAAAATTCAACAAGAAATGGCTGAGCTATTAACGCTCAAAATCTCCACTTTAAACGTAACGCGGCTGATTTCTGAAAATTTAGAATGACACCCGGTATAGAAAAGAGAGACGTAGTCCTACGTCAAAAAAAAAGTATGTCTATGATGTCTTGAGTTATGATTTTCCAAAGTAGGTGGTGTCTGTGGAAAATGTTTGTTTTCCACTGGAGTTTTCCGAAAAATTAGGCGGCCCTGATTTTTTTCAATTTAGTGTTTGTTCATATATGTATATATGAACCCTACCTATGAAAAAAAATCCATTAAATTCTGAGAACCTTCTTACCAATTTGTACGATAATAAAAGAATCCCCTGATGTCAGAAGGTCAGCAGTGCCCAGGCTGTACTACCAGCTAATCACACAACTCTTAGCTGGCGGTCTTTGTCATCGATTGACCCGTGGAACCATGAGGTAGGAACTTGTGAGAACCAGAACTATGTTGGACGCACCTTGTAGTTTCACCATTTTGCAGCCCATTGTATCTAGTAAAGACCGGTCCAGAAAGTATGGACGCAGTAAGAAAATATTGGCATTTCAAAACTATTGATGACTAGTTATTTTTGAAATTTTTGGTCAACCTATTTTCTCAACATTTGTATAGCGGTTTTTGCGATTCGAACAGTTTGTTTCAAAATACATGAACTTTCAGCGGAACATCATCGAAAAAATGTGCACAAACGTGTACAGAGTTTGAAAGGTCACTTAGGAAATGAACAAAATATGGTGGGAGCAAGTGAGAAAAGCGTGCAAGGAGTAATCAGCAACCACGGTGGGGATAACACGTTTAAGCATAGGCAGAAATTGGGTAAAAAATAAAGATCCTGCTAACCCTCGTTTGGATAAACAAATAATGAAGGTGTTTGAGCACAAGAAAAAACCTTCTAACTTACACAAAGCGGGGTATAACCAAAAAAGTTACCATTTCGAATTCCAATGCTCCTCGTGGCAAAGAACGTTTGAATTGTCGATCCAATAGTAAGCAGAAACAGCCAAAATGAAGCCTGAAACAAGAACCATAAGTTAGGCCCAGACAACTGAAGACTAAGTGCGTCCATACTTTCTGGGGCAGTCTTTATTTATGTATTTATTGTGATACGAGATCGATTAAAATCGATTTATGAATATTTTTTATATTAGTGAATTTTAACTTATTGCTAATTCTTCACAACATTTCGGGGCATAATAGACACCCGGGGCGAAATGGAGACCTCTGTTTTTTCCGAAACCGTTGACTTTTATGTTATACTTTTAATGCATAGGTGTAAAGGAACAAGTCTTTGTTCTATTTTTCAGAGATACCATTTATATTCCTCCAAAATAACCATAATATTAGGCCGTTACAAATATTTATTTCACTTTTTGTCCCACCACTCTTTGGCTGGTCGAAGGGGGGGATAAAAATAATAAAGCATTTATTCTGAAAAATAATAAAAACTCATTGGATTTGTTAAAGAATTTTAAGCAAGACCCGATATTTTGATAAATATTTTTCATCTGCCCCCTCAAAATGTGAAATCCAGCCAAAAATTTTTGAAGGGGGGGGGGACAAAAAGTCAAAAATAAATTTGTATCAGCCTTATTAAAATTGTAATATGTTTTTCATATGGTGAAATTCTTATAATTTCGAAGCAGCAGTAAATAAGGTATAACGAGTGTTTGAGCGTGATCACCATAAAAACAAGTGAATTGTTACCTTATCTACATGTATACGCAGATTTAGCCATGGATGAAGTATTTTATTTTAGAACAGAGTTTACTCAAAATAGCAATTTTAATGTTGTAGTCGATTCGGGGTGAAATGAACACTGGAAATAACGAATGGATGTACGCGCATCACATACTGTTAGGCGTTTTAGTGAGTTTGGAAAAAAATCAATCCGATTATTTTAGCCTAAAGTTTATTTAATTAACTTTGATGTTATGTAAACTCATCTAAGATGGAGTATCATATTATGGAGTATCATATTATGTCCTGCCAGCCCTAAAAAACACACGGTTTACAATTCATTATTTCTTCACAATGAAGACATTCAACCTGCTGTAAATGATTGAAATACGTAGGAAACAAGCTAAATTTGTAAGCCTACTGCTAATGTGTTAACCCTCTAATACCCAAATTTTTGATTTTGATCTAAATATCATTTTTCGTCATCTAAAATCGATTTAAACATGTTTTGGAAGATGATTCTTTTTAATTCTCAACTTTGTGAATTTTGGTTTTTGATTTTTCTAATTTTTATTTTTGAACATCCCAACACTTTTATATTTTTCCTGGAAGCCTATTTGGGATACGGATTTTTTGAGACGAAAACATTTTGAGATTTTATGATTATTGTTGAAATATTTTTTTTTAAATTTTTTTTCATGGAATATTTTATTTTCCGTGTATTCGACTCCCTTAAACTATTGGACTATAATAGAATGACTTGGGAAAATTTTTAAATATGTTAATTGTAGCGATTCAATACAAAATAAACAATGACTTCTGAAAGGTGGCTGAAAAATCAATTTTTTAATGATTTTTGAAAAATGTAAATACGCTTCAAAAGACACCAAAAACCATTTTGAGATATACAGAACAATCTTAAATATCAGCCAAAAATATAAAAATTTTGATTGATCACGAAACAAATATTTCAAAAATGCTCAAACTATACCCCTTCTAAAGGTGGGGTTGGGTATTAGATGGTTAAGTTTTTCTCTGTTATACAAGCCCAACTTCCTCATTTGATTAGGGTGTCCATTATTCTCCTAATCCGCCTATGCTTATGGAACTCAATTTTTATGAACTGCATGTCATTCAGTAGCTTAACATCAACAGGCTATGAAATAGTATTTGTGAGCAGAAACTGATTCAATTGAAAATGTTTGTTTTAATATTTCATGATGTGGATCAAGTCGATCAATGATACCCCATTTTACGGTAATCGCTCGCTAGTAAAACTTTTTTTATCGTTCACAGGATCATTCGACTTGTTGTAAATTTTAGAAAAAAAAAAACGGATTTATCATATCCATACCTCCCGAAAATTTCATCCTAGCTACAACCTACAATCATCTCTCATACGATCCCAATGTTTGCACAGCAAAAATAACTCTCATCATACAACGTCATCGCTGCAGCTGATGACTATATGATGACAAGCGAATGTCCCCTTTCGCTGCCCGGAGGGCTTGCAAAATCCATCAGCTATTGACGGCTGCCAAAGCCATTCTCCTGTACATCCAGTATGAACGATAACGGCAAAAAGTGTAATAATTCGTCATTGCCATCGTTCCCACACCTCTATTTCAAAAAAAAAAAAAACACCGAACCTGACGTTTTCATATCCCAATATGTTGTGAGTGGTTATCCCAAGCAGCACACTTTGTTACAACTAAATCATGGTAATTTCTACGCGACAAATTCAAAAATCGATTTTAAATGACTGTAACGTCGATTTATACAGCTATGTCACCGAAAAAGCGCAGGAGGTGGAGCCTTTGTGCAACATGTTATTTGTTGCATAAAAGATTAGATGGTAACCAATGTGTAATATAGTTTGTTTACACATCAGAAGAAAAATAAACTCAATGTTACATTGCTTGTTTCGTCATAACAATTATGGAAAATGATAAACGTCGGATCAAAACATGGCAATGACGATTGAAAAGTATCCCCCAAGTGAAATGGAAATGTGTTTCGTCGGTGCACCGTCCTAAAATTGACTGGCAATTATATTTTTCTGGTGAAATTGTCAATTTTACTAGCAGAAAACACGTGCGCTTGCAAAATTTGAGAATTTTAGCATATACATTTGCACATCGTACTGATTCGTTATACGATTTTTGAACGGGAAAAAAAGATACTAGGTTTGTAAGGCCAATTTATTCGTCAATTCTGATGAGTTTTCTTTTCTATTCTGTTTGGTTAGGACTCCATAATCATAATTGAAAGATATATTAGGTCAGTTTTCTTGTAACTGGTACAACTAATCGCCATTGTGATGATTACGCAGAGCCCACATTGCCGGTTGGATGTCTGAAGATATCAATATCCACATCAAACTGTCGTGACCGGAGGAAATCTCGATCCAGCCCGTAGAGAGGGAACTCTCAAAAACCTCACTACGTGCCGGCTATTCCCGCCGGTGATTTCTAGCGACGCTCCGACGAAGAGGGCGGCACCACCCGCTTGCTCATCGTCGGAGCGGACTGATGCTTTTCGGCGTTCCACTACTGGAGTGCTGCCGCTGCTCTCCGCTGCTGCGTCCATTCGTCGTCACTATCGTCAATCGACTGACTGGCACCGTCATGTGCGCATTTTCTATAGCCTACAATCACAAATATTTTCCCTCCAATTTTTTGATAATCGCTCTGCATGAGTAGCATTGAGCGGTTTCGCTACCAAGTAGTAGGGATGCCTATTTTAATATCAACAATATTTTATTTTCTTGTGTACCAATATCTCTACACTCATTCGTCGGGGAGCCATCCGGAGATGCTTTTCTATCGAAGTCCCCTTGCTCCCGCAACCTTCTCTTTGTGTTCCGGCCTACTCACCGCCAGATTGCTGTCCCTTAGGCCATCTAACTGACAGCATTTCCGCAAAATTGCACGACAAGATCTAAACAATACCCCATGTTTGCACATAAACAACCTAGTAATGCAGATCTGTCTTTATCACGCCGCTTTTTTTGTCCATTATTTTGCTGTTTGCTAATCATAACTAACCAGTCCTTTTCTTCGCCAGATTAGATTTTGGTTAGCTAAGCACTTCTTTCTTTTCTGTTTACTTATTTGCCAATTACTTTCTTCCTAGACCGATCTCTCGTTCAACTTAAATTTGCCTTTTTACACTTTTATGCGAAGCTATCCTGTTACCGCCAGATTATTGTTTGCATTCAAATCATTTAGCAAGACTGTCCTTTTGCGCGCCAGTCTGCTATGAATATATTTCTTTAAGCAAATTTGTTCTTACACCAAATAATCTAGACAGAATTTCTAATTCATATCCAAATCAATCTAAATTTAAAAAAACGATTCAATTGTGGATCAAACTCAAGTCCAAACCAAATCCAGACTCACACAAGTCGTGTTGCTCTAACATATTTTCTCTTCAATATCATTCATTTTTTTTTAGCTCTACAATTCCAGTTCTTGATTCATATCACTCTTACTTTGCCAGATAACTTTCACATGATAACTAGTAATTTCAATTGTTTATCACATTGTCCAGCATTTGCACCAGGTTACCTCAATTAATATCGTTTGAATCATTGACATCAATTTAGACAATCTGTCCTAATCACACTAGATTGCAATTTCTATTTCTCCAGCAAACTGTCCTTTTCTCACGCCAGTTTGCGATTATTTTTGCCTTAGCGAATCTGTCCTGTTCACGCCAGATTGCCGTATTTTCGTTTGATTCAAGCAGAACTGTCCTTTTCCTCGCCAGTTTGCTATTTCTGTTTGACTAGACAAAACTGTCCTTTTCACGCGCCAGTTTGCCATTTTATTCTTTTAAACTCAGCAAATCAGTCCTTTGACGCCAGATTTGCTTCCATTTAATTCTGTATGCAGGTAATCTGTCCTTTTTCTCGCCAGATTACTGCAGATCAAAAGCGAAACTGTCCTTCACGCCTTCACGCCAGCTTGCTTACAAACATTCCACTTTCTACTCATACTCACTTCAATTTTGCTTTTGGGAGACTGCTGCGCCAATTGTCGTGACCGGAGGAAATCTCGATCCAGCCCGTAGAGAGGGAACTCTCAAAAACCTCACTACGTGCCGGCTATTCCCGCCGGTGATTTCTAGCGACGCTCCGACGAAGAGGGCGGCACCACCCGCTTGCTCATCGTCGGAGCGGACTGATGCTTTTCGGCGTTCCACTACTGGAGTGCTGCCGCTGCTCTCCGCTGCTGCGTCCATTCGTCGTCACTATCGTCAATCGACTGACTGGCACCGTCATGTGCGCATTTTCTATAGCCTACAATCACAAATATTTCCCTCCAATTTTTTGACAATCGCTCTGCATGAGTAGCATTGAGCGGTTTCGCTACCAAGTAGTAGGGATGCCTATTTTAATATCAACAATATTTTATTTTCTTGTGTACCAATATCTAATCCTACACAAACATTACTTCATACAGAACTATAAGTTTGAAAGCAATTTTCTTAAATTCACGGAGCCGTCATACATAAGTTTTTTTTTAACGTAAACCCGTATTTCAACCCAATAAGATAACTTTAAGTAAATCGAACTAGATAAATTACCTTTCCTCCATCAAAAACTTTACTCAAGAGCAGTCAAATTCAACCCAAGACCTCCCCTCCCCTTAAGCAAACAACTTAAATTTGAGTAAAACTACATTTTCTTGAAATTGACTTATTGGGCACAAGATCTCCCATTGGGTCGATGCATCTCTATTTGATTTTTGGGCAACTATTTTTTTCGATATACTCTATTTTTTGGTAAAATTAATCCAAAATATAGGTAGTTCGGATTTTCCGTGAGCTACTTTAACATAATAAGTTCTAAACATCGTATTTGTTAAGTTCTAGCATACAAACATATCTAATTACAAAATACTTTTGACATGCAGTGTTGATCTTCAACTACTAGTAGCAGCTAGGTTGCACATTTGTGACAAAGTAGTCGTTTGTTTTTGTGCGTCTCATATGCGTTCACAATGAAACAACAAAAAGTTACACTGTCGTCATTTGGAAACGACTTTCGGTAACATGATACATGGCAACTAAAAATTGACTTCGCAGCAACTGGTCTGATCATTTGTTTTGGTTTTTGATTTCGATGTAACAAGATAAAGTCAAGAATGTAACTTTCTGCATTTGACAGTTCACGAGCATATTACACCAAAACTACCATGTGACATTAATGTAGCTTCTGCAAACTTAAGGTTGCATTGCGATGTCTGAGCAACCAAGATGTATACAGCAAAATAGAACAGTTACGAGTAGTCTGAAGTGAAACGGCTATGCAATCTTTATTATTTTTCTAAAATATTCCGTAAGTTACAAGTGCTACTTGGGTATGTGTATACTCTAGGCTAGACAAAGGACGATGGTAGTACGCCCTCGAGCAACTACCCGGCAGCGGACATTGATGCAACACGTCGTTCAATTAGTGACGCATGGCAGCCGACCTACAAGATGATGGTTGAGGAAGGAATACCACAAGCTTCCTGTAGTGCCATTCAATAAGTAGGGAAGTTAACGTCAATCATAGGAAAGTTTATTATTTTTTATCTATTCGGTTCAATAAATATCATGTACAATGTATGTTTTTTCGAACAATTGTGTTCGGACATTTTCTCCATATAAAGTTTATTCATAGTGCATGGTTCCAAAGTCTGAAACTTCATAAACAGCTGCCTTCCTATATTGTGGGTCATCATGTTGAATTTAAGGTAGCCATCTTGAATTCTGGGGCCGACATAGTGTATTGTCTGGTCTCCAGTGTTAATTTTTGCATGAAATTCGATACCTTTGGTATGCATGTGCGACCCATACTTTGCTCGGCAAACTTTTAGATAAAACTACAAAGTTAAAGTTTTTAATAGCATGTTTCTGAGCAGAGAAATTATAAGTGAGTGTAACTCTTTCCAAGTGAGTGTTCCCATCCCTGCTGTCAAGTGGATAGCATTTACGTAGATTCATCCAAGGCGTTTGACAAAGTACCGCACGATCTGACTTTAAGTAAACTAGGCGGTTGGGATTCCCCAATTGGCCTATCAAATGGCTAAAAGCGTATTTAAAGGACAGATACGCCTGCATAAACTGGAGTTCAGTTACGTCTAACCTCTTTGCAATGCCTTCTAAGATGCCGCAGAGCAGCCATCTTGGACCACTTACCTATATGTTACCTCCGCTTAATAATCCGTAAGCAGACACCTGATTATATGCCTTCCCCCAAAATTTGAGCTCATTTGGGTAAAAATTGAGACTGCACAAGTCCTTCAAAGTTTAAATGTGATTGGAAAACGAGGTTTTTCATTCAATCGACCGTAGCATTTCTCCAAGTGCCCTAGAGGGTTAGTGGGTCTTTGGTCCTCCAAGGCTACTCTATCAGCTACAACTTTACAAAAGACTGCATTCGAACCGCATGCCTCATTAATGAACTATAGATTTTTACATTTAGTACGGTCTATACATGAAACGAAACAAACAGAACCTAAATGTTGAAGGATTTATCTGAAAACTGGACAAGAGCATCATGGCAAAGGGTAGAAATCTACATCGTCATATGCGCTAATTCTCGTCACATCATACGGAAAATAGCCAATAATTACAGATATTTCAACTTACTTTTGCCAATGGGTCAACACCATCAGATGGTCGCAATAAAATGTAGACTATCAATAACGAGCCCCTGTACCATTGTAATTTGAATAATTACGTGAAATGTCACGTTTCAATTTAACTTCACTTAGCAGACATACCACTTCATATAGCAAACATACCACCATTTTATTTTTCACCAGATGTATACGAAAAGACGTCAAAAGTTGGAATGGCGCTTACGTCTTTTTGCAGAATTACGGCAGCTTATGAGTTGACAATTTTTCTCGTTTTGCATACGACGAAGGCAACCGCACCTAAGCGCAGCAGCTAGCCGAATTGATCTTCATCACCGTTAAATTTTTTACTTCGCCTGATGCACTTGCTAAACCAACCTTCAATTCACACCTCACAAAAGCTCTGAGACACATTATGGGGTTATATATGTTGAGGTCGAGCACAAAATCGATATGTTTTATTCTTTTATCTTAATGTATGGGTTCTTAAGAATGCTGCGTCATATTTTCATAGAGATCCAAGCCGTACAAGCAAAGATATAGCGTTTTGCGCCTCGCTACCTTACGGGCGTGTACACTCAGTAGCAAAAAAAGCCGAGCTGAATTTTTCTTCCAAAATCCTTCATGTTAAATCTGCTGCAACTTTGACAATCATCAATATTTTTGACTGAAAATTTTACCACTTCATCATCAATATATTGGTAATGTATGGACAAAATTTCAAATTGATAGAAATTATATATTTTGAGTTATAACAACTTATATGAAAAAATCCATTTTTGGAAATACCTTTTTCAAAAATCCGTATTTCAGTGAAAATTTTAAGTAGCTTCATAAAAATTTCCCTGCAGCGTCAGTAAATATAGGAAATTTTGTGGTCCAAATTTGAAATGTTTTCATCCAGCGGTTTGGGCCACAGAAATCGTCAAAGTTGAAGTACCACTGTGGGTGCCTACAGTTTTCACTCCATATTGACCACGATGAAACACCGGTGCAGAAAAAAAAGCCGAGGTCAATTCGTTCCATTAATGTTTTGATCTAAGTTTTAATAAACAATCCATATTATATGACACATTTTTATAAATTTTCGTGTGGTCTGCTAGTTGTTTATGCATTTCTACACGTAACACATAGTGCGTTACGCGTTACACGTAATGCGTTACAAACATACATATGATAGTGAATATATCAACATCAATATCAAGTTGTTATAACTCAAAATATATAATTTCTATCAATTTGAACTTTTGTCCATACATTATCAATTTATTGATGATAAAGTGGTAAAATTTTCAGCCAAAAATATTGGTAATTCAGACCAAACATTTCAATAGGTCCTATCTGCATTTGAGAGGCTCTCTTTGTTCACTGTCTCTTTTAATTATTACAATGTAATGATACACTTTTCAACTACTTTTGCAGTACAAATCAAAACACGATTGGTTTGACCATCGTTCTATGCAAGGAGACAATCATAATTCAAATAAACAGCTGAGATATTAACGAAAGAGAGGGAAACCAAAGAGAGCCTCTCTTCTGCAGATTGGACCTTTAGAAATGTTTGGCCTGAATTGTCAAAGTTGCAGCGGATTGAACATGACGCATTTTAGGAGAAAAAATCAGCTCGACTTTTTTTTGCTATTGAGTGTAGTGTATACTTGAAACTTTAAACGCGATTATTTTTTTGCAAATACGTCGATGCGGTGACTACGATTACAGAAACAGTTCTCAATCGATTTCAAACATTTTTTTTTGAGTTTTCGCTGTTCATGTGTCGTGTTCTTGAACGATCAACATTTTCAAAAAAAAAATCATATCAGCGTTATGGTTTTTTTTTATACATTTTTTGCATGAAAAAAGTGTTTTTTTAATCGTCCCCGTTTGGAAACTAAAAACATTTTTTAATATTCCGCTCGTTCAAGGACACCACAAGGTCTTCTACTAACGGTTTTCTTTTGGGTTTGTGGTTTCAGTTGAGCCGTTAGACTGCAATCATAGTCACGGCAAACCTCTTTAAAGAAATCACGTTTTACAGAAAATGTTATAACTTTGGTAATTAGTACTATTTTTTCATGTTCCCAAGTTGATTTTACACATTAACAATTGTACTACACTACCCGCCAATAATATGGAATCGTTGCAATACTCAGTATTGCAGCACCCAAAAAGTTTGGCATCACCCAAAACAAGGAGGAAAATAAGAGTAAACCTAGAACCAATTAGGTTGTGGGTACGAGTTGCATTTTGAAAGAGAATTAGGGGGGTCATAAGTGATTTGTGCCACAAAGACCTGAAATAATCACATTTTAGGGTGATGCCAAACTTTTTTGGGTGCTGCAATATTCAGTATGAGTGTTGCAATATGCGATTCCATATTTATAGCGGGTTCGTTTTTCCCGTCGGAATAATGTTTGTTTACAGTTGTCTTTGTCTGGGGAGTATGCAAGCAAATGTGTGCGTGGATTTCTGCATACGAAACATCGTATTCCACAACCACAGAGAAAGATTTCTTCGTTGCACTATGATATGGTGGGCAAAATATTACCTAGTTGAAATATTTTGGTCGTTATTCCAAAACTACATCCATCTCAATTAATAGTCATAATTTTCGACCATCCTATGTACCATAGTGTCACGTAGAAGATGTGCCGGTAATTGAATTCAGGTTGTGCCCGAAAAAGACGTGGACTAGACGGAAACAGAATTCGAGGGACAATTATTCAATCTCATTATTTTAAGGAAATTGTAGTTCTTTTACAATATTTTATACATGTTATGGAAGCCTATTTATAAATTAGTTATTGATTCCACATTGGTCATGAGGCGTTACGCGAGGTGCAAGAATAAATTCGATCATTATTGATCGGTGCTTAGATAGATGGGAATTAGATAAAACCCTAATGTAAAATAACATGGGAAGTAGGCTGCTTATCATCTTCAAAAAGTGATATTTTCAGCCATCCAAATAAAGGGCATTAGGGTAAATCGCCAATTGATGCACACCTTAAAAACTCGCCAGTTGCTGCATGGAAAGGCATGAAGTGTGCAACAATTAGCGAGTTTTTAAGGTGTGCAATAATTGGAGATTTACCCCATTTGGTGAGACACATAACAGGAAATAAATGAAAAGTTAGAGCTCGATCGTCTGGTGATAAAATAAACTTATTTATATTATTGCATCGACAGCATTACTGTAGTACGGAATAGTATGCATCCAAAGAATGATACACATGAGGAATTCCACGGGGTCATGTCAATCGATCCTGAGCAACCATTTCAAAAATATCTGAAACTTTGCACAGTTTTTCAATTTCATCTAAATCGCCATTTTTCGATATTAAACTTTCATATTCTCTCACGACTAACTTTTCAAAAGGGTGTATGCGAAAATAGTTCAAAAATATTCTAAAAGCTGTACAGCAGAAACGGATTGTTCGATTGTTATGAATTTTTCAGCAAAGTTAGATAACTAAATGATGATTCCTTAGAAAATATACACTGTAAAAAATTTCGTTTTTTACTTCAAAAAAATATGATCTTTGTCACAAAAACTCAAATATCTCAAAACCCTATCTTTTTACCAACGTCAATTTTTTAGGGGAAATGGCCCATTATATCAGCTATCTACCATAAAATTTTGGTGATGGTAAACTGATAAACAAAAAAGTTATGACATTTCAAACATTTCACAATTTTTACATTTAGTAACAAAAAAAAATTTTTTTCTGTGTAAATTATTTCGAGAATTATATTTTGATGCTGATTTTATTGTAAAAGCTACCGCCTGAATTAAACAAGTTGTTTTCATGATATTTTTGTTTGATTATTCATAATTAGGGGGATTAGGGGCATAATGGACACCCGGGGCGAAATGGACACCCCTGTTTTTTCCGAAATCGTTGACTTTTTTGTAGAACATTTAACCCTCTAATACCCAATCCCGCCTTTAGACGGGGTATAGTTTGAGCATTTTTGTAATTTTTGTTTCGTGGGAAATCAAAATTTTTATATTTTTGGCTGATATTTAGGACTGTTTTGTATATCTCAAAACGGTTTTTGGTGTATTTTAAAGCGTATTTACATTTTTTTAAAATCATTGAAAAATTGATGTTTTGGTCACTTTTCAGAAGTCATTGTTTATTTTGTATTGAATCGCTACAATTAACATATTTTAAATTTTTTCCAAACCATTCTATCCTTGTTTATTTGTTTAAAGGGATCGAATACACTCTAAAATTATTTTCCTCAAAATTACACGGAAAATAAAATTTTATGTGAAAAAAATTTAAAATAAAAATATTTCAACAATAATCATAAAATCTCAAAATGTTTTCATCCCAAAAAATCCGTACCCTAAATAGGCTTCTAGGAAAAATATAAAAGTGTGGGGAAGTTTAAAAATAAAAATTAGAAAAATCAAAAACTGAAATTCACGAAATCGAGAATTAAAAAGAATCATCTTCCAAAACATGTTTAAATCGATTTTAGATGACGAAAAATGATATTTAGATCAAAATCAAAAATTTGGGTATTAGAGGGTTAATGCATAAGTGTAAAGGAACAAGTCATGGTTCTATTTTTCAAATGAATCATTTATTTTACTCCAAAATAACCAAAATATCATTGAAATTAAAATATGTTTTTCATATGGTGAAATTCTTATAATTTCGAAGCAGCATCAAATAAGGTATTACGAGTGTTGGAGTGTGTCCACCATAAAAACAAGTGAATTGTTACCTTATCTACATGTATACGAAGCTTTAGCAATGGATAAAGTATTTTATTTATGGTCAGAATTTGCTTTAAATAACAATATTAATGTTGTAGTCGATTCGGGGCGAAATGAACACTGGCAATTACGAATGGATGTAAGCGCATTGCATACTGTGAGGCGTTTTAGAAAGTTCGGAAAAAATTAATCCGATTATTTTAGCCTAAAGTATATTTAATTAACTTTGATGTTATGTAAACTCGTCTAAGATGGAGTATTATATCTGTGGTATTGATCTCCGTAGGCAAATTACTTAACTGGTCGATGTAACCAAAGAATTAGCATAAAATATGCAGGGGTGTACATTATGCCCCGAAGGATGTCCTTTTCACCCCGTACCTTTCCTGCCAGCCCCAAAAAAACACATGATTTACAATTCATTCTTTCTTCACAATAAAGACATTCTAGCTCCTGTAAATGATTGAAAAACGTAGGAAACAAGTTAAAGTTGTAAGTCAACTGATAGTATGTTATGTTTTACTCTGTTATACAGACCTACCGTACTGATTTGCTTAGGGTGTCCATTATGCCCTCAATCACCCTACTATAGTATCTATTTGAAACTTAGACGCGATCCAGTGTTGTGATTAAAAATATTGAGTGTCATACTTTTTATTGTACGTGACTGGTGAAAAAATCCCTTGATAGTGTTGAAAAGCTGTTGATTATTAGAAAAATGGAATTAAACTTATTTTTAAGACAAAAGCTGTATATTTAATAAAAGTTTTATATACGCGTATAGGTACGTCTAATTTATCTGCAAAAAAAAAAAATACCTCTTAGAGAACAGACTTTATGATTGGAAGAGTGCGAGTAACTTCAAAAACAACAAATGCATGAGAGCTACATACCACAGACAAACAGACGACCATGACAATGCTCACGAAAAAGCAAAAAAAAATACTACCGCTATGGATATTAAAAATTTTATAGTAAATTTTTTCTTCAGCCAAGCAAACAACACCAAACTAGTCAGTTGAAATTAATAAGTGATTTTGTTTATTATAATCTAACGAACAACATGAACAGTCGCTTTCTCAAAGGTCTTCAACTCAACGTTCTCTTGTAGACCGTTTGATGAAAAAAAATGTACAAAAGAGTTACGAAATCTCACCGAAAGCACCATAGATAAACTGAAAGAGACTGGTTATGCCCAAATGTCCACATTGAATACAAATTTACGCATTTGCACGTCCTGCCGTCTAGACTTTGACAAACGAGCCATCTGTATATCATCGGTAAAGCAGAGCGTAGGAAGTTCGAAAACGACAACAACTGAGAAATTGCCACAAGTGCTAAGTGCAGAGACAATTCACCGTACCATCAGCGTTAAACAATTTAATCACGCCCCTTTTCAAAAATGCTTTGAAATATTCTTCAACATCTATACATATTTCAATATTTTTAACGTTGCAAAACACGCTTTCAACATTCATCTTGAAGAAGAGGGAAAGCACTTGTCCTCAAATGTAACAGCAAATTAATGAATAAACGACTAATGCGCGGAGGGCGTGATAGAATCGGAACATTACTGTACATATAATATACATAATACATAATAAAAACAACTCGTTTTACTCACGCAAGGCCATTAACAATAAAACCAGCATCAAACTGCGATTTCCGGCCGAAATAATTTACACTAAAAAAAATTATTACTAAATGTGAAAATTGTGAAATGTTTAAATTGTCATAACTTTTTTGTTTATTAGCTTATCGTCACCAAATTTTTATGGTAGATTGCTAATACACAATGGACCGTTTTCCCTAAAAAAATACGTTGGTAAAAAGATAGGGGTTTGAGATATTCGAGTTTTTAGCATAGCATAGCATAGCATAGCATAGCATAGCATGAATACTTGCACAAATCTTGGATGGAGTTGCAAAGTTGAATATTTCCATTGACATTGCTGATGTCGCTACTATCTACAATGTCATAGATTCATTCAGCTCCACACACCTGGCCAAGTCCTTGCAAGCATTTATAAATCCCTTCATCAACTTAGAAAGAGCCCAGAACTGAAGCATCTTCCAATAGATGAAAGGATGTTGAAAATAGCGAATTTTCAACTTATATGCAGTTATAAAGTAGAATTATTTATAAATAAATAATATTGGAAAGATCTCACCAATTGTTGTGGGGTTTTTGTGGTTCAATGCCGATCATCTAATTGCCTTGATTAATGTTCTTCTCTGTAAAGAACAACACAATACTCTGCAAAGAACAACACAATGCTGAACACTAAACACCCACGCATCTATTGTTTTGATTTTCACTCGAGACAATAGCGAACGCGATCGATTATGCTGCCATACTCACCCCTTCAGGGGTTTGAGATATTCGAGTTTTTGTGACAAAAATGATATTTTTTAATGTAAAAAAATACTTTTTTTTCACAGTGTATATTTTCTTAGGAATCACCATTTAGTTATCTAACTTTGCTGAACAATAAAATTAGCATCAAACTGCGATTTCTGACCGAAATAATTTACACAGAAAAAAATATTTACCAAATGAGAAAATTGTGAAATGTTTGAAATGTTATAACTTTTTTGTTTATTAGTTTACCATCACCAAATTTTTATGGTAGATTGCTAATACAATGGACCGTCTTCCCTGAAAAAAAATACGTTGGTAAAAAGATAGGGTTTTGAGATATTTGAGTTTTTGTGCCAAAAATTATATTTTTTCATGTTAAAAAAGATTTTTTTTCACAGTGTATATTTTCTTAGGGATCACCATTTAGTTATCTAACTTTGCTGAAAAATTCATAGAAATCGAACAAACCATTTTGGCTGTGCAGATTTTTGAATATTTTTGAACCATTTTCACATACACCCTTTTGAAAAGTTAGTCGTGATTCAAAATAAAAATTTGATATCGAAAAATGGCGATTTAGATGGAACTGAAAAACTGTGCAAAGTTTCAGTTCAATAGAAAATCATGAATTAAAAAATTTCCTTAATTTTGATGCTGTTGCTTGGAATCGCTCACATAGCTTTCTGCAAGATTATCACACTGCACCTGTTGAAAACAAACAAACTACAGTATTGGCATATCAGCCTACAATGAGCCCTTTGGAGAGGGTTCTTCGATATAAGCTTGTTAATATGTGGAGAAATGCGATACTAAATGCGCCTTCGAGGTTGAAATGGCCCCTAATTTAATATTTACTGGAGGTAATATGACATTCTTCAGTCGATTTTTCATCGGTTGATTGAACATTGGGAATGCTCATTGGTGAATCTAGCTTTTTTTTTCTTTGCTCACTCTGGAAATGACGTAGCTTATTGGGGGTGTTTGTGATTTTGTGACGAAGTGTGACGATAGGGGGGTAGGGGTTTATGATATGCTACGTAGCTTTCTACTAAGCCTATTGAAAAAAAGTATTTCATAAATAATGAAAATTTTACTTGCATTAAGTATCATTATCCAGTAAATCAAAGAAAAAATTAATTGCAAGATTTTTTTTTTTCATTCACATTAATGTAAATAACAAATAATGGACATGAATGCTAGCTTCCTTTCATAAGACATGCAGCTATCGGACGCAACAACTGTATCTGAGAAAATGGTATTGGAATCCTGCGTAAAGAATAATATATTGTGTATACAGAAAAAAAATCAACAGTTTGCTGCTTGCACCGCTAAGGTTGCAAAGGAAAAAGTTTTGGCATTATGGCATTATTCGAGGAGTTCCTTATATGGTTTCTACAGGACTTCCTCGAAGAAATCCTCCAAGAATTTCTTAAGGAGCTCGTCTAGCAGCTTTGTAAGGAATTTCTCATGGTTTTCTTTATAGGTTTCCCCAACAGAAAAAGGATAACATTTCTACAGGAATTCCCATCGGGAATTCCAGAAAAAAAAACTTATGAAAACATTCCAAAAGAATTTGGAGGAATCTCAGAAGGAATCCTTGAAGGAACTTCCAGAAGAATTTCAGAAGCAACTCTTGGAGGAATCTTGAAAAGAAATCATAAAGAAATTGTAAAAGAAATCCCGTGAGGAGTTCCAGGAGCAAATCCAAAAGGAACTGTTGGAGAAATCTTGAATAAACTCCCGGAAGAATCTCAGAAGGATCTATTTGTAGAGTCTTAGAAGGAACTCCTGGTTCAATTTCGGTAGAAAACACGGAAGAATTTTTTGATGGAATCCCGGAAGTAATTTCTGAAGGAATCCCGAAAATAATTTTTGTGGAATCCCGGAAGACATCCATATAGAACTCCCGGGGAAATCTAGAAACGAAATCCTGGAGGTATTCCTGAAGGAACTATGGGAGGAATGCCACAAAAGTTCAGCCACAGAGAAAGTTCAGCTTATTGGCCACAGTGGCTTAATTTCCCCAACAGGGGAGGAGGAAAAAAATGGAAGGAATCTGCAAAGGGATTCCTCGCGGAATCCTAAGAGATCCTGGAGGAATCCTGGAAGGAGTGAATGGAGGGATACTGGAAAAAGTTCCCGGAGGAGTCCTGAATAAATTCTAGAAGGAAGTTCTCGAGAAATCCCAGAAGAATCCAGGAAGGAATTCCTGAAGGAATCCGAAAAAAACTCCTGGAGGAATCCCAGAAGCAACTCCTGGAGGGGTTTTGAAGAATGCCGGAGGGGTTCCTTGCAGAGGTCTCGGATTGAATATCTGAGAGAATTCCTGAAGGAAACCAAGAAGGAACTCCTGGAGGAATCCCGAAAGGAACTTCGTTAGGAAACCCAGAATGAAGTTCTGATGGAATCTCAAAAGAAATTCCGGTGAAAATCCCTAAAGAGATGTCCGAAGAAACTGCTGGTGGAGAGGAGAAGAAAACTTTGAAAGAACTCCTGAAAGAAACCATGGATAAACTTAAAAAAAAACATAAAAAAAACTCCCGGGGAAATCTCAGAAGGAACTTTTGGTGGAATCTAAGAAGAAACTCCGGAAGGAATTCTTGGAGGGATCTCTGAAGGAAGTGCTGGAGGAATTAATAAGGGAGGAATTCTCAAAAATGGGAATCCCAAAGGAAGCTCCATGAGGAATTCCAGAATCAACTGCTAAAAGAATTTTAGAAGAAACTCCTGCAGGATCCCTCAAATGTCATGGTGCATTTAATTCAAACGAAACCAATTCGATATTTCTAACAGATTACAGTTTACAGATTGCAATACAGATTACCTATATTGGGAGCTTCAACTTACTGTTCTTCGGCATCAAGCAGAACGATGGGTGGTGTATTGAGTCATTAGCTTTGGTGATAATCTGCACTGGTTGCACCTATGGTCTTGATGTCGGCGATCTGAACCTGGCAGTCGACAATGTGTTCTTGATTTTGTTGTTTTTACATAATATTTGTTAAACATGCAAGTTAAAATTGAAATCCGAACTAAGTTTAGATTTTTTTTTTGCTTTTTGGCATAAAAAAATTGTTGAGTGGGGGGGGGGGGGGGGGGGGGGGGTTGTTTAACAAGCTACGTCATTTATAGGGGGTATCCGAATTTGTGACGAAATGCTACGATGGGAGAGGGGGGTATTAAAAATCGCTTTAAAAAGCTACGTCATTTATGGACGCCCCCTTAGGAGGGTCAGCAAGAAAAAATAAAAAGCTAGATTCGCCAATGGGAATGCTGTTCAATAATTTATCAAACTATGCTATTAATGCTGCTTGTTACTTCAATAAGTATCATAATTGTGCATTTCAACTTTATTCAAAGTACCGTTTTCAGAATTTTTATACTTTGAAATACGTAGGAGCTGAGGGTTTTTACGTGAGAATATTTTTACTCCATTACACCAACCATTTGCTCCCGTAAAATGATATCATTATTCTCACAGGAAGATCTCTTCGGGTTGTCCACAGAGTTTCCGTGTCGAGAAACACAGAGTATCGACCATATCACAATGTGGGTTGTCATTGTACTCCAGTTGGGTCTATGTGGTGTGTGCTTTGACTGCCTATTGGCTTCCGGTCGGCCCTATGACCTGGGTACCGGATTCCTAGTGCGTGTGTTGCCACAATAAAGACACAAACGGAAGGAAGCTGTGAGTGACCAGACCAACAACGATGACGACAACTACGATACCACAATCCGGGTTTCATACGCGCACATACGGACACATACACATGCACACGGTTGGTTATCATCGGTTGTTTGTGGCAAAATTATACCATGTTCCCTCTTTTATGTATCAATTACACTAATGGAGCACACTGTTGCACACAGGTCTAGATAGGGCTTGGGGCGTTCCGGCTTTCCCTTTTCCACTTTGTGCAACGCAACCAACATTGTCAACCAGTTTTCAATGGGCATTTGGAGTGCACTTTCAATTAGATCGATAATTGTTGGTTTTGCGTGAAATGACCGTTTTTTATTCTGTCTCTCTGATTGTCACAACTGTGATGACAGGACTCCGATTCGACGCAAATGAAAGTGTCGAACGATGACTTGTATGGGGAGTAAGGATATGCGATATAAGGTAGAAATCTACTTCGTCATATGCGATAATTCCCGTCATGTCAGACGGCAATTACCCAATAGTTACAGATATTCCAACTTACTTTAGTCCATGGCTCATCAAATGTAATCAATCAAAGATGTAGACTATCAATAACCAGCCCCTATATCACTGAAAATCGAAGAATAACGCGAATTTCACGTTTCAATTTCACTTCACTTTCGAGTTGAATTTTTTCCGTTTTGCGTACCTTTCCTCTCCTTGTTTTATAGAGGCTGTAAAAAAACGGATTTTTTTTCCAATGGTTTCTTTAGAAAATCTTCCACAGACTCCTTCAAAAATTCTTACAAAGATTCCCTCAGAAACTCTTCTTGGGTTTTTTTCTGTTTTACTGGAGATTCTTTAAAAAATTCATCATGAGACTCCTCCAAAAATGTGTCCAAGAATTCGTAGTCCATGGATAATATCCATTGGATATCTTCTATGGTTTTCTTTCAAAATTAATCCATGGACTTCTTCCGAAATTACTCCAGCAATTCGGTCTTTAAACCTACCAAGGTTCTTCTGAAATTTCTCTGGCTATTTTTTTTCCAGAAATTCTTCCAGCGATTCTTTGAGAAATTTTTGCAAGGCTTCCCTAATTTCCCTAATGGATTTCTCCAGAAATTTTCCCAATAATTCTTTTAGGTAGATTTTTATGGGTTCATTCTGAAAGTCCAACAGGAATAGTTAAACAAATCCTGATGTACCTTCAGCAATTCGTTCGGGTAATTCTTCTGGAAGTCGACCAGAGATTTGTTCAGGAATTGCTTGAGGGATTCCATTGAAAATTCTCACATGAATGTATCCAGAAATGTATTTAGTATCTTAGGGTGATTTCAACACAAAAGAACATTGTTCACTGAGATGATCAATGTTACCCCCAAATCAATACTTAGCATACGCTCCAACTAGTGACGTAATTGGAGGGGCAAAGCTCTTCAAAATTGATCAAAATGCAACTTTTTTTGATTAAATGCGCTAGTTTCAACGTGAATATGCCTAATTTGGATAAACTGCATAGATTTTGACAGTATTTAATTGATTTTGAGAGGCCTTCCACCCCCCAACTACGTCACAAGTTGGCACGTATGGTACTAAGATAAGAAAGCCTATTTAAACATGTTTAAAAGTTTCAAAATACCTTTCAAGTAGCGTAACACATATTAAAATATAAAATATGTAACATTTACTTAAACCTGGAAATTAATCAAGAAAGATCGAAAACTTTGAAACCACGGACTTCGGTACTCCTCAACATTTCTACAGATATCCTTCCGAAGATGTCCTTAAACATTTCTTGAAGAGTTCTGTCAGAAATTCCTTTTGGGATTTCTCCTGAAGTTCGTTTGAGAAGATATTTTCATCTCTTGAAACTTCTCCAGAATTTAAGGTTTTTTTTCAGAAACTTCAGCGAAGGATTTTTCTAAAAGTTCTACCATGGAGTTTTTCAGAAATTTTTCTAAAAATGTCTTGACAAATCCTGCAGGGATTGCTTCGTGAATTCTTCCTAGGGTTTCTCCAAAAATTGCACAATTTCCTACAAGGATTTTTTTCTGGAGATTGCTCCTACGATTTCATCAAAAATATCTCCTTGGATGTCTCTAGATATCACTGCAGAATTTGTTCAGGTATTCCTCCAGGGATTTTTCAGTTCATCCTGAAATTACCCAAAAATTACTGGAGAATTCACCCATTAACGCCCGAATTATGCTACAATTACAGTAGATGTCTGATTTTTTTCTGGAGTACCTCAAAACCATAAAAGAAAGTCATTGTAGTCATTTAAACGGAAATTTACGGTGAAATTTTCGTTTTAATACACAGTGGGTCATGTGCACTTGAAACGTTGAAAAAAAAATCTATTTTTTTTTTGCGCAGCTACCTTTATTTCTATGAGCTTTGTAAATCTATTTTAGATGACTGATCATGATGCAAGGAAAAGGGTGCCGATGGGTATTATCGGCAGGTTTGTTCTCTTCATCATGGGGAGTTTTTGTCGGTCAAATTTACTGAAATTTGGTCGTATAATTCAGCTCAGTTGAGAAGGATTTGAAGCCAATTCTGAGTTAAATAGCTTTCAAAAAAAACCCCCATGATGAAGAGAACAAAACTGCCGAAAATACACAATTTCCCCTAGTTGATATTCTCCTAATAAAAAAATTACAGTTTGAAATGTTCCAAAAAGGGTTTACATTAGTAATAACTGTAAAAATCTACTATGAGTTTATCAATGGATAGTTTTCAACAGTTTTGAGGCATTCCAATATGCATCATTCTAATAATTTCTATACAAAATAAGTTGATATTCGGCATTCTAGTAGTATATCCTGCCCACCGTATCCTTCTGACTTTAGCAAACGGCAAAGCGTAGCGAGCACTCGTCATTCGAAAACTCCAAATGTTTGCATGTGATCTGTGAGCTAACCATAAACCATTAATTTTATAAAGGATCACTTTATTAGAAACCTTATTAGAAACGATTTCCGCTGATGATGCGTGATCGTATTTCACGGCTCACATAATTTACAGCTCGAGATACACAAGTTCAAAATTTTTATGTGTTGCGGCGAGAATCATCCATTTTACCCTCGCGCAAACAGTGAAAGTACCCAAGTAACCAATAAGCATTTAAAATAGCATTCATTCAGCATTATAGTAGCCTTTACGACAAGGCGTTTAATGCTAATTAGCCGTATATACGCCTATAGTGCTACCTCACAGCAGGTTTTGGCAAAATAACAGGCTGTCTTAGTGCTATCCCTTCAGGAACGTCGTGACGAAATGTCAAAGAAGCGTAACGCCTCGTCGAGCAAAAAAAAACAAAAATAGATTGACGTCTGCTTCTCGTTCTCTCAGCCTGCTTCCCCGCATCATCGTCCTTCCATATTCCAGCCGATGCTAGGTGATACTTTTTTGCTGATTTTTGTTGTGATGTAGGTTTGATCTTACGATCCGGAGATTGATGAATCATATCTGCTTCTGATTCTGTTGCTCCTGATCCACGATGCTAAAGCTGTTCCGGTGGCGTGCATTGATTTAATCACCAATATAAAGAATGATTCGATAACAGCTTCAGATTAAACATCCAAAACTTGTTTTCATTGAGATATTTCATTATGGTAGAGCGGATCGTAATTCTTTTAAATATCTGTGGAACATGATTCATTCTTCCCTCTTTCAAACAATCCTATGATCCACCAAAGCATCCACCTATTCGGCACACATTTTCCGGCGAAATGATAAATAATTGGTGATTTTTTGATGGACAAGTTCCCAATCAAATCATGCTGCAGTAATGTTTTCTTTGGTGCTTTTGGATGAGTAGGGGAAAATGAAGGAACAAATATGATGCACAAATTTGTAAACAGAAGCATAGGCTCTGTAAAAGAGAGACAATATGTCTTGCCAAATGCGTAACATATCTCCCAACCTTTTTGCTCCTAGCATTTAAAGAGCAGTTGAAAAGCATTCTGGTTGCTCCCAAGTGAAAACACTTCAAGCAGCTGAAATGCTAATTAACAGCCAAAAGCTTTTGAGCAGCACAGCTTATGCTAACTCAAGGCAGTTATGCATTCAAACTGCTTATGTAGGGCAGCATGCAGTTTAAATGCATAATACGGGCTGATACACGGCTTATTCAAGTGCTTAGTGGTTACCTGGGTAGTCATTAGCCTGGTACACGGTTTGTATGGGAAAATATAAAAAAATGGAAAAACTCCAACTCCTGTATACTTTTTGAGTTCCATTTTGGTCCCATATCAACTGTGCAAAATTTCAGATCGATCGGAGAAACTATATTTTAGCGCCCGCCATTCTTAGTTTTTCATACGATTTACTATGGGGAAAATTTACATCTTCAAAGAAAAATCGCTTGAGCTCACCCATTAATCCCTAAAAATAAATCGTTGAATGATTTCTGTAGATAACTTCACGAGGAATCATACCTCCGAAGACCGCAAAGCGATGCGACATTCGTGGAAAAAGTTATTAAGCCTTACTCGATCGATAAAATGACGAGATTTTATTATTTATTGTTATTCCTTACATGTTAAACAACGTTGGCATGCCATTCGGTTTTCAGTCAATAACTTTTTCCACGTGCCTTAGATCGCTTTGCAGTCTTCAGAGGGTTTGTTCCTCGCAAAATTTCCAACAGAAATCATTCATCGATATATTTTTAGGGGTTAAAGGGCAACCTGTGGTGATTTTTCTTTTAAAAAGTGATTTTCCCCATAGTAAATCGTATGAAAACTTAAAACGGCTGGCGCTAAAATATAGCTTCTCCGATCGAGCTGAAATTTTGCACAGTTGATATGGGGCCAAAATGGAACTCAAAAAGTGTACAGGAGTAAAATGCTATTAGCTGCACTGTAGGTGATACAAATAAAACGAGTTGGAAGTAGCGATAGATTAATAGTCGATCACAGTAAGAATCTTAGAATTTGTAATAAAAGGAATCTAGATCCGGGTTGAACCGAAGCCGATAAGTATTGTTGTCAAGTGGCTGAAGAATTGTAAGTGTTTTAAAATGAAAAAATGAACGATAAAATAAAACAAATAATTCATGTTTTAGCTGATTCAAGCAACCACCAGTGTGCTCCATCCGCTCAAAGAACTCCAGTAAAATTCTCCCTCGGCAACACTATGAATCATTGTAATAGCCTGACGGGCTAACCTAAAACCAACCAGTTCATCATAGGATAACTACTCTAAAGGATAACTAGGAAGAAGAGAGGAGAATGGAAGACGGTGCAACATGCTTCATTTTCCACGGCATCAGCAAAACTTACTAATCTGTGAATAGACCATTGGGCATTCAAGTCTTCTGGTCTCTAACCAAATTGCTGGGCGCTAATTGATCAAATTACGTTCAATTTATTTATCTACAGCTATTTTGCATGAAGCCGACCATTCGGCTCCAGAGGCACTTTCGACCCAAACGAATGCATTTGAGATGAGAGTCGAACACGAGTAAAGATAACAAATTGATAGCACATAGCACGTTACCGAAAATTACGTTATCATTGAGCTCAAGATGATAACTAATTATACTATACTATATTTTGTTCAATATTATATTTATTTATCAATATGAATTTCTAAAACTCACTAGCGCTACCTAGCGGATAAACCTTTAATTAACTAGCTCACTATCGGAGAGCTTGTGATGTCCTGATCGACCTTACCGAAGACGATTTTTTTCTATGTAGTCTGATTTTCGAGATACAGAAATTCAGAATTTTTAGGGCTCACTAGCACTACCTAGCAGATTTGCCTTGAACCAAGTAGTGCGCTATCGGGTAGCTTTGGATGTCCTGATCAACTTTGTCGAAGGCGAAATTCTTCTACCCAACAAAAAATAAATGCAACCCGCCCGATGTAATTCATTCCGATGTACTAAATAATCAATGTAATCACGATTCCTATGTACGATTACATCGTTTTATTGTAAATTTTTTTGTTCTTAGGGGCTGTCCATAAACCACGTGGTCATTAGGGGGGGGGGGGGGGGTGTTCGGCCAATGACCATTTTGTATGGACAAATAAAAATTTTTGTATGGACTAACTAATGACCACGCGGGGGGGGGGGGCTTTAAAAAGTCCCAAAAAAATGACCACGTGGTTTTTGGACAGCCCCTTATGTGTACATCGTCCGATGTAAAATTCATGCAACCGACGTATTGATCGGGTTGCAGCAGTTCAGATGTAATATTACACAACAGTTTTTTTTCTGTGTATGTAGTCTGATTCTCGAGATACAGAAGTTCAGATGTTTAAGAGAACACTTGCGCCACCTAACGGATAAACCTAGAATCAACTAGTTCACTATCGGATATCTCTTGATGTCCTGATCAACCTTGCCGAAGACGATTTTTTTCTAAGTAGTCAGATTCTCGAGTAACAGAGGTTTGAATTTTTTTAGGACTCACTTACGTCACCTAGCAAATAAACCTAAAACCAACTAGTTCACTATCGGATAGCTCTTGATGTCCTGATCAATTTTGCCGAAGACAACTATTTTCCATGTAGTATGGTTGTTAAAGAACAGAAGTTAAGAATTTCTATGACTCACTAGCGCCACCTAGTGGATAAACCTGGAACCAACTAGATCAATATCGGTTAGCTCTTGATGTCTTGATCGACCTTGTCGAAGACGAAATTCTAAAATTCTCCTATGTAGGACTCACTAGCGCCACCTAACGGATAAGCCCAGAACCAACTAGTTCATAATCGGATAGCTATTGATGTCCCGATCAACCTTGCCGAAGTCGAATTTCTTCTATGTAGTCGGATTCTCCCCGAGCAGAAGAGAATAACAACAGCATAAGGAGCTGTGTTATTTGGGTAAAATAACTGAAAAATAAATTCGATTATTTTTAAGTTATTAACATAACATATTATGTTATAAACTTGTCTGTCATAAGCGGCAAAATAACAAATATCATAACAAAAAAATGTGCTTGGAAAACCATTTTAATAACTTCTTTTGTTAGTTTCAAGAACAATTTAATAACAGTAAACTTGGAAAATATTGCAATAACAAATTTTGATAATAATATGTTATTGATAATAATCGGAAAGCAAAATTTGTTATGATACCAAAATCGTAACTAAGTAAATTATGATACTTATTGTATACAATTATTCACTTTGTCTCACAATAGTTATTGTTACAATACTTCAAATGATCGAAAAATGCTATATTCATTCAAAGAGCATGTAAATGAAAAATCTTCCAGAAATTTCTACGAGAGTTCTTTCACGAAATCATTCACAGATTTTCAAAGACTCCTCTAGAAATCCCTATAGAATTATGAACATAATTCTTTCAAAGATTTCTTCAGAATTTCCCGAGATTATTTGTGCCGAATTTAATATTAAGATTTCTCTGATAATTTATTTGAGAATTTCACTAGGCGTTTTTTTCGAAGAATTCTCAAGGAGTTTTCAAAAGATTTTGCCAAGTATTCTAATAGTTGCTCAGAAGAATTGCTTTTGGAATTTCTAAGAAGATTGCTCCAAGAGTTCTCTTGAAGACTTCTCCAGGGTATCGAAAGGTTCCTCCAGAACTTCCAAGTGTTTTTCCGATTATTATTTAAGGAATTTTCAGAGGATTCGTTCAAAAATTTCCGTCCTACCTGTACACAAACCTGTACCAAACAAAAGGACAGGCCATTATCATCGATTTGTTGCTTTGATTTCTAAACTTGTTACTGTTGTGTTATTGTTAATAAGTTGGTCAATAGTACAACGATAACATAACTTGTATTTCAACAAAACATGTTATTGAAATGTAATGGAGTGAATGTGTATAAATAGCTTGATTATAACAAAATGAGATTGTCCTACAATATTTGTTATGAAACAGCTATACCTTGATAATTAAATAATTACAAAACAAGGTATAAAAACAGGTTATGTGATTTCGCAGTTATTAATTTGATATTCTCCTCTGCTCGGGTCGAGATACAGAGGTTTAAATTGTTTAGGATTCACTAGCGCCACCTAACGGATAAACCCAGAACCAACTAGTTCAGTATCGGATAGCTCTTGATGTCCTGATCAACCTTGCCGAAGACGAAATTCTTCTATGTAGTCCTGATCAACCTGGCCGAAGACGAAATTATTCTATTTAGTCGGATTCGCGAGATACAGAGATTTATTTTTTGGGACTCACTAGCGCCACCTAACGGATGAAACTAGAACCAACTAGTGCACTAGCGGATAGCTATTGTCGTCCTAATCAACCTTGCCGAAGACGAAATTCTTCTATATAGTCGGATTCTCGTGATACAGAGGTTTAAATTGGTTAGGACTCACAAGCGCCATCTTACGGCTAAACCCAGAACCAACTAGTTCACAAGCGGATAACTATTGATGTCCTAATCAACTTTGCCGAAGACGAAATTCTTCTATGTAGTCGGATTCTCGAGATATAGAGGTTTAAATTATTTAGGAATCACTAGCGCCACCTAACGGATAAACCCAGAACCAACTAGTTCAGTATCGGATAGCTCTTGATGTCCTGATCAACCTTGCCGAAGACGAAATTCTTCTATGTAGTCGGATTCTCGAAATACAGAGGTTTGAATTGTTTAGGAATCAGTAGCGCCACCTCACGGATAAAGTTGGATAATAAAACCAACTAGTTCACTATCGGATAGCTCTTGATGTCCTGATCAACTTTGCTGAAGACAAATTTTTTCAATGTAGTTGGATTCTCAAGGCACGAGC
Organism: Aedes albopictus; assembly: GCF_035046485.1. NCBI lineage: Eukaryota > Metazoa > Arthropoda > Insecta > Diptera > Culicidae > Aedes > Aedes albopictus. The sequence goes on along the minus strand of NC_085138.1, from coordinate 80,765,321 downwards.
GCGACGATATTGACAATGGCAGTTGACGGAACATCTATCAAAGCACAATGTTTCATGATCACTAGCGCCATCTACTGGAGCGAATACGTACTAAATTACTCACTATCGGAGAGTCCTTGATCTCCTCAACAACTTTGCTGAAGACACCAGTCTTCCAAAATGCTTCATTTCTCCGGAGTTATCGCAAAAGTTACTACTGATCTATAAATAGATCACTGGGCGTTCGAGGCATCTGATCTATAAATAGATCACTGGGCGTAAATGGGTTAAGGAATCCTTGAAGAAATTTCTAAGAAATCCCTGGAGGATTGTCTCAAGGAATACATTTGAAAACTCCCGGAGATAACTTTGAAAACTCTTAGATAAAATTCTTGAACTTTGTTTGGTGGAATTCCTGAAAAAATCCGGAAGCAATTTCTTAAGACATTCCTGGATGAATAATGGACGATAATTCCTTGGAGAAATTTTGACAAAAAAACACCTTAAGGGGTTATATAAGTTGACTTTTAACTTAAAGTATTTGTAGGTTTCTAAGAATGCTGTGTCAAATTTTTATAGAGACCCAAGCAGTACAAGCAAATATATAGCGTTTTGCGCGTTTGAAACGCGAAATCTCGGAAACAGTTCTCAACCGATTACGTGCAAATGTTCGTTGAGTGTTCGCTATTCATGTGGCGTGTCCTTGAACGATCAACATTTAAAAAAATCATATCAGTTTTTTTTTTATATAAAAAATGTATGAAAAAATCAATAATTTCATACATTTTTTATATAAAAAAAAAATATTTTTTTTGAAAAAAAAAGTCCCTGTTTGGAAACTAAAAACATCGTTAATTATTCTGATCAATCAAGGACACCACATGGCCCTCCAGTAATGGTTTTCTTTTGGGTTTGTGGTTTCAGTTGAGCCGTTGGACTGTAACCATAGTCACGGCAAACCTCTTTTAAGAAAAAACGTTTTAAAGAAAATGTTATTACTTTGGTAATTAGTACTATTTTTTCTTGTTCTCAAGCTGATTTTACACATTCAATATTATACTATGTATGACGTAAAACGAGAATTTGAAAAAATATGGTTACATACTTTTACAAAAGCTCAAACTTTTCCTTATTTTCACGCACCTCAAAATGTATAACCCCTTAAGATACCCCCTTTAAATCTCAAAAAAAAAAAAAATGAGAAGCTCTGAGGGAATTCTGCAAGTAACTTCAAGGAAAAAATGCTTGAGAAATTTCTAGAGGGATTCCTAAGCAACTCTGTTGAAGAATATCTGAAGCAATTTTTTTAAATGTTTACAGAAATAGCAGACAAAGATGCTGGTGGAATTCTTGATGAAATCCTTTAATAAGTTTCTGAGCGGTCCCTGGAAGAGTTTCAGAAGGAATCCTTGGAAGAACATCTGGAGATACCTGTGAAAAAATTCTCTGAAAAATGTCCTATACAATTTCTGAAGGGATTTGTACAAAAAATACCAAACATTCCAGAAGGAAATTCTTCAGAAACAGAAAACAAATCCAATGTTGGAGGAATTCTTTAGGCAGGAACAAATCTCATTTCTTCTTTTGTCACAGTGCCCTTGATGAGTCAAGGGGGGGAGGACGATAAATAATAAACGTATTCGATGAAAAAATTCCTAATCAATTTGGCAAGATCGTAAAACTCATCGGATTGGTTAAGACATTTTCGGTACGGTTCTAATTTCACTTTAAAATTTTAAAATTTCTTGAACAATTTATTTGTGTCCCCCTCAAAATTTTGAACTCCGACCAAAATTTTCAGCCTTAGAGAACCACAAAACAATTTTAAAATGTAGTACCTGGAACAACTGAAAAACACTCTGCAGGAATGCAAAGAAAAAAATGTGCAATTTCCTGAAAAATTTCTTTAAAAATGCTCATTAAGAAATAGATTTTGCAGTAATTTCTGCAGGAATTGTTTAGTAAATCTTTGGAAATAAAAAAAATCTTGAAGAATCCCTGAAAGTTTGAATAAATCGACCTTTAGGAAAACCTCTGGAGGAACTGCCAGAATAATCTCATGAGAATTTCTTGGAGTAATTTCCAAATAAATGCCCGAGAAAATCCCTGAATATATGGAACAATACCTGAATACATGGAGCAATACCGGACTCGATTGCGTCCCCGCGCTTGACATTGTGATGGAAATTTGAATGAGATTTAGTATGGGAAACCTCGATTTCTTACATTTTTCTCATATTGGAACTACGATACGTGATCAATGGCACTAGACATTGCAATAACAAAAACACCATAAAATGTATGGAGGTTGACTGGAATTTATTTCACAAAGTTGGGATTGTTAAGACACCATTTTCTATTGTAAAAGTGGCATTTACAATTTTTTTTTTGGTAGAAAATCATAGTGTCTGTTGTTTCTCTATCGTTTTGAACATTTCAATTAATGATAGCTTATTTGTATGACTATTTTCATCACCCTAACCAATGATAATAAAATATAGCCTAGAGTATGCAGAAAAAAACTTTGTCGTAGAACGCAAAGTAACCTGAGCCTAGTGAGAAAAGTTATACTGTAGCTTGTAATTATCGTCTTTATGTTGATCGGCTTCCAGTGATAGTGAAGTTCGCCATTAACAGGACTATTATTGTTCAGTTCTGTCAACGTATAGATCATTACTTAGGAATACACTACCCGTCATAAGTATAGACTCACAAAAAGTATTGCAACAATATTGCATCACCCCGACTCACCTCGATATCTCCAAAACCTGAGGACTTACAATGATGCTGTCTTGAGCAACGTTATTCAGAAGCTCAAAAGCAACAACTTTTCTGAAGGCGGCATTTTTGTAGGAGTTCTGGTTTTAGATATATCGAGGCGAGTCATGGTGATGCAATACTTTTTGTGAGTATATACTTATGACGGGTAGTGTATGTACCATCAATAAGTTTCCCAATTCTTTGATGGCTATAATTATAATTGTTGCTTTTCTAAATCAAGTATTGTAAGAATTTAGGAACACTTTGGCTTACGTTGACTGAAAGATTATGAGTACATATTTAACAAGAAAAGCACTGTCACCATTAGAGAGGAGACACCTCTGGAGGAACTCCAACAAGAATTTCTAGAGGAATTCCATCCAAAGATTCCACTAGAAATTCCTCCTGGGATTCCTCCAGTAAGTTCACTTGAAGTACCTCCTGTGATTCGTCCAGAGATTTCTCCAAGGATTTCTTTATGAACCCTTTCAGGAATTTTTCTAAAAAAATCCAGCTTTAATTCCTGCAGTGACCTCTCCAAGGCTTTTAAACTATACTGACGTCCAAGGTTCAAAGTATACTGACTTCTGACAGAGTTTTATAATAAAAAAATTGAACTGCAATTAGTTCATTCGAAAAACATTCATGAGAAGCTAATTCAGTAACAAATTTTGAAAACGACGTATAATCAATGGTGTAGCATTGATTATACGTCGTTTTCAAAATTTGTTACTGAATTCAACTTTCGAAATCCAACAACAAAAAAAAAACTCTAAAGGGGCCCCCATTTTTGTAGATTTGCCCTGTATGCAGTAGGTATAAAAAGGAAGAAACAGAAAGAGGCCGGTAAATTCGAGAGGAGAAAAACCTAAGTGCAGATGGAATGGAAACGATGGAGTGGGTCCAGTATAGAAAGATTTTTCATTTGGCGTAGATTCAATGATGCAAAGTTCAGCCTACAAAGATTTTCTTCAAATTTGAAGGCCTTCTATAGAATGTTAGTGTAATATTTTGCACAATCCTTTTATTTCGCTTACTTAGCTTACCATCTCGTATACCCTCAATACAATATCCAACTTTTGCGAATTCAGTTGCAATCCTCTTACATGGGAAGAGAGAAAAACTGAATATAATGATGATAATGGCTTTGGCTTCGGTTGCATCCCCAATCTGGGATCCTGTGTGGTGGTCGCCTGGTCATACGCTTATCAGGCCACTGACTGATGAACGCACACCACAATCATTCAGGCATGCAGACAGTAACTCCCAGATTATCCCTTCCACAGTAGCACGCCCATCAACATTTGCTCAAAATCGGCTTCAACCGGATTAAACACCAATCCCTCCTCCCACTTCTTCCACATTAATGATGGGTTCATTCGAATTCTGCTCTATATTTCCGACAACGCACAATCACACACATACCTACATAAAACAATGTCAATGGATGATGATTACATTTCGCTCCGTTTTGTTCCGGATAAGCTCTGCCGGAACGGTACCATTTACTTTGTACAGCTGATCTGGGAATTGTAATCGTGCTTCCTTGTAACCCTCCTCCATAGGCGCAAATGAGACGATCACCCTAATACAATCTACTCTACATGTTTGACGATAGCAAACTGTCGTTGACGCTATCCTGAGCAAAACCAATTAACACAGCTTCAAGATGTTACAGTTGTTGTAAACTTGTGCGACGGCGACGGCGACGATGACACTGACTGGCTATTCCCTTCCCGAGTGCCAGTTTACGACATCGTTAAATGGGCATAACTCGGGGAGAAGGTTTTATCGTAAGCGAGTGTAGTTGCTCTATTGAGGTTTGCAGGGTCGTTTGGAAGTTTGTGGATACGTTTTAATTTTTAATTTTGGTATTTCCTGCTGAATATCACACTGCTGACTCGAACCGCACGCAAATTCACGAAAGCGTGGATCGGAACGACATGCAGAGACTTTTTGCAAGTATCTTTAGCGCCAGGCAAAAAACTGACCAAAACTATCAACTTCGATGACGTTTCCTCGGTCCCATCGAATCCTCTACAAATTCCATCAACACTAAATGTTAACGTTATTTCCGGTGATCGTTCATAGCTATAGTCATAAATACTTAAAAAATGTATCGAATTCAAGAAACTGCAATTGAGCAATGTTTATGAATTTCAAACACTTTTCTCCGGTGCAGTGCCGCTCGTTGGGTTACCCGAGGGGCCACCCTCCCGAACCATGTCAGGAAATTGACTTCAACCAACATCCGATACTGTGACAGGGTATGGCTTTATTTTCGCATTCTTTGTCAGTCTAGACCCCGATTGACACCATCGCGTTATTATGGCGCGTCGTCGACACAGCGACATCACGGTGCACGATAAGAACAATCGTGATAATCGTGGCTGCTGGGAAGAACACTAATGTAAAGCACAGGTTCAACGTCAGCCTACGGGGTCCCGATGTCTCTGCTTGCCATTATCATTTAGAATGGTTTCCACGTCCTGCTCGGCGTTGCTAGCTTTAAGGTGGTTTGCAATAGGGGCTGTTCATAAACCACGTGGAACAAATTTTGGCAATCTCAGACCCCCTCCCCCTCGTAGGTATCAGTTTCAGTAGGTCGGCTCCAGAGGCACGTTCTCCTCCGTTTGGGAAATTTGTGCCATCGCCATGAATACGAGCCTATTCATGGGATAGGGAAAAGGAAGATAAGGGAATAGGGTCGACATAATCGCATAAACGTACCACAACGGGTTCAAACAGCGCCCTGAAAAGGACACTGTAAAAACCCAGATTAATCCACCTAGTGGTGATGATGCCTTTCTCGTTGTAAGTGCAATACTTATGATATATCCAGCCGAAGTGTTCCTAAATCCTGATCATGCTTGATTTAGCCATTATCGAATTGGAAAACTTGATGATAGCACATATTCCGACGTTATGTTCAACATATAGACAGAGCTGAACAAAGGCCTATCAGTATACTTTTGACCACCATCAATATCCATGGATGCTGATTAACATCAAGACGATAAATTCAATTATATATTTTATGCACAAGCGTAATATCAAACTTTTTCTGTAAGTTTATTATGATTAAATTCACAATTCTATTTGAAATCTTCATAACAAAAACACAAAAGAGTGGAATTTTCCTTACTATTTTATTCAAATTTTAATCGCAATCGCACCGTTTTGCGCAAATATTTTAGACGCAAAAAGAAATTGAACCAATTTTGCTTTCAGTTGATGCAATTAAGTTTTCAATTTCTCATTCAACATTGACCATTATTACATTATTGCACTTCAGAAGTTTTGAATGTTTTCATTTAACCGGATCGCATAAATTTTGTCAAGATTTTGTTCTATTTCATATAGGGAGATTTCAACAACTTCTTCACTCATAGTCTTATTCAACGCTTTTCAGGTTTTCGAAAAGCCGTTTTTTGGTGGTTGCATTGGTTTGGTTCACTTTTAAATTTGACAAGTTCCGGCGGGACACACGGAACAGGTTCCGTCGTCAAGTTCTAGAAAATGCAGCACCCAAGTAACCACGGTGCTGAAGCCTTATTGTATGCAGATATAAGGTGTATTTAGAGCAATCATTACTTTACATGAACACTTAAGGTTGAATTAAAGTGGAAATGGCAATTATGCGACTGAATTAAGATTCTACCAGTCTAACTTTAATTTGATTCTATAATTGCCTATTCCCACTTTAAATCAACCTTAAGTTTGCACGTAAAGTAATGATTGCTCTAAATACACCGTATATCTGCATGCAATAAGGGTTCAGCACCGTGGTTACTTGGGCAATTAGATGTATCACAACAGTTTGATGCCCCGGTTCCAGGACAGCCCAACAAACATTTTAGCTGTATAAGAGATGAACAAACAACTCTTAAGCAAACTTCAGCTTAACAAACTGTTTTTCAGTTATCTCTGTTTGTTGGGAGTCCTTCCGGCGGGGCACCCGAAACCGGTAACACTGCCGGTAAGTGGTCTGTGCCAATTTTCTTACTAACCATTCATCAGGTTATCGAAAAAGCCGTGACCTCATGTCTCGCATGTATGTGTTTGTTCCAAATTAACATGTTACCACCTGCGGCGGGATACCCGAAACCGGTTCCGAGACAGCACCAATAGGAGGCAATCAGTGAAGTACTAGATTGAAAGTAGTGAGCTGGATTTTAGTATGGTGAGATGATCAATTCTTCATTTCTGCAATGAAATGGATCAAACAGCGTGGGTTATATGATTTCTTGACTAATTTGATGCTATTTGAGCAAAAGTTTGGGTAACTGTGATGTTGTATTATTTATTTCTTGCAACTTCAACAACACAGTTACCCAAACTTTTGCTCAAACAGCATAAAATTGGACATGAAATCATATAACCCACGCTGTTTGCTCCATTTCATTGCAGAAATAGAGAATTGATCATCTCACCATACTAAAATTCAGCTCACTACTTTCAATCTAGTACTTCACTGATTGCCTCCTATTGTCTCAAATATGGTCTAAGACTAGCTTTTTTTCCGAACTGTTTATCAGGTTTCCTAAAAAGCCGCGCATTGATGAGTTGCATTCACGGGTTTGGTTCATTTTTTACATTGAACCAATTCAGGTGGAAAATCCGGAATCGGTTCTGGAACACTACTGGTAGTAATATGATCTGAGGCCATTTTTTTTCGCAAACCGTTCATCAGGTTATCGAAAAAGCTGCGATTTTATGTGCCACTTTCGGCGGGATGCCCAAAACCAGTACCGGAACACTACCTGTAGTCTTAGATGTGGTTTGAGACTTACCGTTCTTCAGGGTATCGAAAAAGCAGCTATTTGATGTGCCACATGCATGGGTTTGGTTCTCTTCTACATTTGACCACTTCCAGCGGGACATCCGGAATTGATGCCAGAACTATACCGTTTCTCATAGAAACGGCCTTGCTCACCGATCATCAGGTCACCTTAAGAGCCGCGATTTGATATGCCGCATGCATGAGTTTGGTTCGCTTTTATATTTGGCCACTTCCGGCGGGGCACACGAAACCAGTTCCGGAACATAACCGGTTTTCGCAAACATGGTCTGAGCCCGGGTAGAGGTGAATGACAAACCAAAAACAAAAGAATAACAAATTTTATTGTCATAACTTATTTTGTCATTCATGAGTTCTTCATGAAGAGCTTGAAACAACATGTGAATAGCATAATATGATATCATATCAAAATATGCCATTCGCTTGTCATTTATCAAATTTGGAAGAATAGCTACTGAATGTCTTATTTTGCTATCATAACAAATTTTGCAATTGGTGAGATATTGTTGACCTCTTATGAGTTTGATGAACCATCGCAGTTTGGCACTTATCAAGAACAACATAATGACAAAATTTGAATTTTGATTATTCTAATGGTAACTTTTTGATAGTGTTTTTTAGTTGACTGGCGAATAACTAATTTTGCTATTGTTCTGTTTTCAATAACTCAATAATGTCATATTTTGCAATTCTCACCTTAAAATTTTTTTGTTCTTGGTTTGCCATTGTAATGCCAAAATTTGACATTCCTGAGTTATTTTATAGAAGAATGTCAGTTATTATTTTTGCCCTTTTGTCACTTATTTCAAACAAACCAATGGCAAATTTTACCGTTCAGTTATTCTTTTTGAATGGTAAAACTTGCAATTGTTTTGTAATTCTTTTCTGCCCGGAAGGCTATTTTCCTGCTTACAGTTCATTAGGTTATTGAAAAAGCAGCTATTTGATGTACCGCATGCATGGGTTTGATTCACTTTTACATTTGGCCACTTCCACCGGGACACCCGGAATCGGTTCCGGAACACTACCGGTTGTCCCAAGCATGGTCTGAGGCTATTTCCTGCTTACCGTTCATTAGGTTATTGAAAAAGCCGCTATTTGATGTGTTACATGCATGGGTTTGATGCACTTTTATATTTGGCCACTTCCGACAGGACACCCGGAACCGGTTCCGGAACACTACCGCTTCAAATATGGTTTGAGACTATTTTCCGGCTTATCTTGCATCAGGTAATCGAAAATGCTGTGGTTTGACATGTCGCATGCATGGGTTTGTAGCATTATTATATGTGACCCCTTCCTGGGGTACCAATCCGGAACACCTAAATGGCCATAACTCCGGAACGGCTGGACCGATCCGAACCATTTTCAATAGGAAACAATGGGACCAAAATCTGCGTCGAATGAAACGTCGGTAATTAAAATCGGTTGAAGTTTACTGCCAAAAAGTGATGTGAGTTAGTTTGTACACACACACATACACACACACATACATACACACATACATACACACACACACATACATCACCTCAATTCGTCGAGCTGAGTTGATTGGTATATGTGACTTGACCCTCCAGGTCTTCTATCAAAAAGTCATTTTTGGAGTGAACATATAGCCTTCCAGTACACTTAGTGTACGAGAAAGGCAAAAACGCATAAAGCGTATAATAAGCCTATAGCTTCTTGCCACAACGGGTTCAGAACAACAGAATATCCTGAAGATTCAGGCTTCTTAGGTCAGTTTCTCTTAATCAAGTGTTTATCGAGTACTCGGAAACGCAGTTGCAAAAAAACTTAATAGATACACATCAAATCATACGAAGTTCCATAGTCAGCTAAGACATACAAATGAAACATCCTGTGGAGGCTTGTGATGGACAAAATCATAAGTATGAAAACCACATTGAGTTATCTCAACTGCGTTTCTGCTACGAGATTCCTCAAAAGTTGTGGCAAGACTCCCGCACGGGGGCAACCACAAACACTCAATTTCCTAATCGCAGCTTGACGTAATGCCGAGAAGAGATGTCGGTTTTTGAGCATTTGGTAAATCCAATTGGAAATCATTGAAAGATAAACAGGAAAATCCGTGCGGCTTCCAATATGGAATCGAAAGGTACGTGTTCAAAAGTATTCTGGAAATCCAAGAAAACAACAAAAAAAATTGCTTTTGAATGAATGCTTTTTCGATATCGTAAACAACATTGTGTAAACAAATCACAGTGGACTTACCATTTTGGTAAGCATGTTGGTTCCCATGGAGAGGCATGTTTGCCAGAAAAACATCACGAATGTGATGCTCGACAAAGCAGTCTAATCATTTCAGAAAAATAGGTCAAACTGATAGGGCTGATCTTCATACGATGCATTATCCACTTCCGGAATAAACTTGACAGTATAATTCCGCCAAGATTTGGGAATAGCAAGGCTGCAAACAAGCAGTTTTATCAAAACATGTTTAAAGTATTCACATTTTGGAGATATAAAAAAGCAAAGCGATTTAGTGCACATTCAATCGATATGTATCAGGTTCATCCGAAGATGTAATATCCACACATCCGGGGAAGTGTGTATTGAATAAGCAAATCATTCCAGGAAATCATCATCAGAGGAAGTTAATTGCCGCTCGAGGCATGACACACGAGATTGCCATTTCATTTTTACTGAAAGTAACAAACATCGGGTGAAACGCAAAATGCGAAACCATATAGGTGTTAATTAAAGTTAAGACATCTACATAGAAAGTAAGGTTCTTGAACCAAAGCTGTTCTTTTATGCTGAAGATTGATCTGAGCTGTCATATCCATAGCCACTACCCAAGCTAGGCAAGATCAATCTCTTACAATCACAACACAAGAAAAAAAAAACATCGATCAAAACCAATTCGGTATCGATTAAGGCGAAGATACACAGAGGACACTGTGAAGAATGCATAATGTGAAGAGTCATATAGGTTATATTTAAAGCTAATAAACAACATACTAATAATCCCACCCTTATTAAGCCTCCCAGTTAAGGCTTAAGAAGGATAGCTGATTATCTCGGAGGAGCACAAGGCCAACTGCACTATTGCTCCGGTTAGCGCAGTAAGGGCAGAATACTGTGGAGGGCGCCCTAGTACTCCACAGGCTCCGTTAAGCGGTTAGGATTTTATTAGACCCCCCTAACCATTCATTTTTAGGCACGGTAAGTTTAATGCCGCATAACACCATGAATTAGGGCTCACCTATTTAGTGGACTCTTACCACTGGATCAGGCGGTCCGTAGTGTTATTCTTGGCCAATTGTGACAACCGCTACCGACACTACACAGTTATCTAGGCTGATCGAGAAAAGAAGTTAATATTGATGATCAACTTCATACGGACCCCAACAGCCGGTGTAGACTTTTTTGTCCAAACAATTTTTTTGATAATTTTTGGTCAGAAGCCACCCCACCCTCATAAAAGTCTACGTGGTTTATTTATTTATTTATTTCACTACGCCTCCAGCAAATGCTGTACAAACTGATTCTTAAAAACTATCACAGGTCCTTAATAGCTATTTTAAATGTATTCCTAGACATCCCAAAGTCATACACGTCGAAAACTTCATTGAAGTGTTGGCAGCAGCGGCTGAAAGGATTATTCTGCCCGTAGAGTGTTCTGCGAAACGGTAGAGCGATGAAACCTCTGTTTCTTAACCAGCGCCACGGTGCATAGACGGTAATGTCGGCTAGCAATGATGAGCAGTCAGTCTTACCAGATAAAATGTCGTATATCAGCAACCTTTGGAGCATCACACGGCGACTTGTCAATGGTTGAAGATTAATGAGCTTGCACCTGTCTTCATAAGGAGGCAGCCTCAGAGGGTCATTCCAAGGAAGTTTCCTTAAGGCGTACCTTAGAAACGACCGTTGAACACGTTCGATGCGTTTAGAGTGCTTTGCGTGGAATGGTGACCAAACTCGAACGGCGTACTCTAGAATACTGCGGACGAGCGTACAGTAGAGGGTACATATTATTGAACTCTTGCGTGTTGCGTTTTATAAATCCTAATGTGGCAAATGCTTTGGCTATCGTCGTCGATATGTGCTTAGCAAACGTCAATTTTCTGTCAAAAATCACACTCAAGTCTTTGATTCATTCCACTTGTTCAAGGGGAGAACCATTCAGTGCGTAATCGAAAGAGATTGGCGATTGTACCCGACTGAAATTAATTACTTTGCATTTTTTAACGTTCACATGCATTCCGTTATTGTCACACCATTCGCTGAGGATGTCGATATCATGCTGTAACGCAACGCAGTCCAGCAGAGACGAGATAGAACGAAACATTTTCAAGTCATCTGCATGGAAAAGCTTTCCAGAGCGGAGACGAAGACACAGGTCGTTAATAAACAGCACAAAAATCAGCGGCCCTAAGTGGCTCCCTTGCGGAACGCCTGAGGGAATGTGGAATCCTATTGAAGAAGCGTTCCCAAACGATACAAATGCCGTTCTGTTTGTGAGGTAGTCCTTTAACCAATTGGTCAGCCAGGCGGGAAATACGTAGTGTTGAAGTTTCGCAATCGCAAGATTGTGAGGAACTTTATAGAATGCCTTTGCAAAGTTCACATAGATCGAGTCAATTTGCACGCGCTTGTCCATGCACGGAAACAGAAAGTTGGAGTAGTCCATCAAATTCGTAAGTGTTGACCGATTTTTAACAAACCCGTGCTGGCACTCCGATATGATTGAAAGCGCGACAGGAAACATGATATCATAAATCAAACGTTCAAATACCTTAGCTAAGCATGGTAGAAGCGAAATAGCTCGGTAGTTTTCAACGTTATGAACGTTACCAGATTTGTGTATCGGGATGATCGCAGCAGTTTTCCAGGCGGTCGGGAACTTACCGCTCGTAAGTGATCGGTTGAAAATGATCATCATTGGGACAGCGAGAGAGGCGGCGCACGATCTAACAAAAACTGGAGGCAATCTATCTGCACCTGGCCCTTTCGAAGGATCCACTGAACTGAGAGCAGCATGGATGTTGACTTCATTTAGAGCGGGATGTGCTAGGGACATATTGTATGACGGAATACTGTCGATGAACGGGCCTGTTGCGGAGACATCGTTTGTTTCATACACATCTTTGAAGAAGTCAGCAAATAGATTCGCAGCCACATCGGTTGAGTTTGACCTTATGTTGTTGTAGGTTACGTAGGTATGAACGGCCCCATAGCAGTCAAACGGATCTGATGAGAATGCGATTGGGCATTTTGGTTATTTCACGCCAAGTGTACGACCGCCAGCAAGCGACCATTACGAATTTGAACCAAATCTGGCTGAAATATTTGTTTGAATGGAATAGGAAAAAACCCTAATTAATCCACCTAGCGGTGATGGTGCCTTTCTCGTGCTTTAAAATATCCTTTCAACAAAATTCGAGCGACATGTTGATGACATTGACATAAATACAAAATGAAAACTGCTTGCTAAATCTACTAAATATGGATACATTTTATATTAGCATAACATCCAATATTCAGAAAATATAAGACAACGATCCAAAACTCAAACCAAACAAGTGTCATGAAGTCGCAACATTTTGAAACGTTATTTTAGATTTTCCGGTCATCATTTTATGACTCCGGTTATCTACCCCGACTAAACTAACCGCCATCTTGTACATTGAGACACCATCTTGGATGTTCTGATATTCATTTTAGGACTCTGCACCTGAATTACATAAAATAGTCGCCGTATTATATTTTGGCATGTCGTTTATGATTTTCTGGTTACCCAGTTTTGGACGAAGACCGGCATTCTTCCCATTAAAATTATAGTCATACTGCAGACCTTGTGAAACAGCGCACAGCTTGGGTTTTCTGATTACAAATTTTGAGTTCTGGACATATTTTCATACAAAATATGCGCATAATGCAAGAATTAAAAATCCTATAAAATAGGCACTAACTTGAATACTGGGCCATTATCTTGGACTTTGGACCGCTATCTTGGATACTCTGGTGGACTTCGAACAAATTTCCCATACCAAATATACTTATTTTACATAGTTTTAGAGCTCAAAATTCCTTAAAATAGCCATCATCTTCTGTTGACGCGATCAAATTCTTATTTTTCCATTCAACGTTGACCCATCCTGCTATAAATTTACACCTTAGGAATCTGAAATGGTACGATTTGATGAGATCGCTTTAGTTTTGTCTATATTTTGTTCTCATATATGAGAACTTAGACCTATTCGTCACTGTTGTTCATACCTAATGTTTATCAGGCCATTAAACAATGCCACGATTTAATTTTTCACCTGAACGTTGGTTCTGCTACACAACAGCTAGTCTCTAATGTGATCTAAGGCTATTTTCTTGCTAACCGTTCATTAGATTATCAAAAAATTTGCGATCTGATGTGTCGTATGTATGGGTTTGGTTCATTTTTATATTTGGTAATTTCCGGTGGGATAGCCGGATCTGATTCCATGATTCATGGACCATGACACTACCGGTTGTCCCAATTATGGTCTGAGAATATTTTATTGCTATTTATTCACCTTTACCTAATCCCCGCGATTTGATATATCGCATGAATGGGTTTGCTTCACTTTTACTTCTAACCACTTTCGAAGCCATAGCTGAACCCGCAACACTACCGGGAATCTAATGTGGTCTGACCCTATTTTTCCATCAGGTTGTCGATAAGTCGTGGTCAGTCTTGTTAGAGATCACAGTCATTTGAACCTTTTCGTCGATATTCGGCCTCCTTTGTCTCCGACATTCGCAACACAAGCAATCAAACTACTGCTCGAAACAAAAATGTCAAACGAATGCACTTCACCACGATAGCGGCTTCGGGAGACGGTTCGGCTTTTGTTATTCCTGTTTTCTTCCATAATAAGAACTATGTTGCCCATCTGCACAGTTAGAAAAAATCACCAACTTCGGTAATGTTTTACCGAAATCTCAACCGTTGAGTTTGTTTTACAGGAAAAATTCGGTAAAGGTAGCAACTTCTACCGAAGTTCGTTAGAGTTTGACAGATAAACGATAACATTTTACCGAAATTTGTTATTTTTTTACAGAATTTCGTTAAAAATCCACTACCGAACGCTCAGCGGTTGAGATTTCGGTAAAAATTACCGAACGCGATTAGCTGTGTGTGTGTCGTATTCAATGCAACATGCAATAATAAACTAATATTAACATTCATAATCGGAATTGGCTGAAAATCTATGCGTAAAGCTAGAATTAGACACATGTCATCGTGTCAGATGACATTGATTTGACCCTTTCTTATGTTTATTGATCTTCGTTCTACTGCTCGTGTTGTGTGTAGGTAAGAGGTAACGATAGCGCATGAATGTAACAAAGCCGACTGACACCCGACTGCGGCAACGAAATGAAGGTAGTAAAAAGTGTCGAATGTTTACAAGACTGGTCGTGATTTGATGTACCGCATCCATGGGTTTGGTTAAATTTTACATTTTACTACCCGGATCTGATTCCGGGTAACTACCGGCTGAATCAAATATGGTCTAACATTATTGTCTTGTTAACTGCTCATCGGTTAACCAAAAACGCTGCAAATTGAAGGTGTCACATGCAGGGTTTGACAATTTCGACGGGACTCTCGGAACCAATTCTGGAACACTACCAGTAGTCTTTAGTGTGACGTAAGGCTATTTTCTAGCTAACTGTTCATCAGGTTATCGCAAAAGCCACGATTTGATGTGACGCATGTACGGGTTTGTTTCTCTTTCAGATTTAACCACTTCGGCGGAAACCCCGGAACGGGTTCCGGAACACTACTGGTTCAGATATGGTCTGAGATGGTTTTCCTGTTCATTGTCAATCAGGTCATCGAAAATGCCGTGGTTTGATGTGTCGCATGTATGGGTTTGGTTCAATTGTTTATTTGGCCACTTCCAGCGGAACGCCTAGAACCGGTTCCGGAACACTACTGGTTCAGATATGGTCTGAGATGATTTTCCTGCTCATTATCCATCAGGTCATCGAAAATGCCGTGGTTTGATGTGCCGCATGCATGGGTTTGGTACAATTGTATTTTTGACCACTTCCTGTGGAACGTTTAGAACCGGTTCCGGAACACTACCGGTTCAGATATGGTCTGAGATGATTTTCCTGCTCATTGTCCATCAGGTCATCTAAAATGCCGTGGTTTGATGTGTCGCTTGCATGGGTTTGGTACAATTGTATATTTGGCCACTTCCAGCGGGACGCCCAGAACCGGTTCGGGAACACTACCGGTTCAGATATGGTCTGAGACTATTTTCTTGCTTACCGCTCATCAGGTTATCGAAAATGCCGTGGTTTGATGTGTCTCATGCATGGGTTTGGTTCACTTTGATATTTGCCACTTCCGGCGGGGCACCCAGAACCGGTTCCGTAACACAAGCGGTTCAGATATGGTCTTAGACTATTTTTCTGCTTACCGCTCATCAGGTTATCGAAAATGTCGTGGTTTGATGTGTCGCATGCATAGGTTTGATGTATTTTCATATCTGGTCCCTTACTGGGGTACCGTTCCGGAACACCTAAATGGCCATATCTCCGGAACGGCTGAACCGATCCGAACCATTTTCAATAGGGAACAATGGGACCAGATTCCGCGTCGAATGAACCATCGGTCATTGAAATCGGATGAGGTTAACTGCCAAAAAGTGATGTGAGTTTTTTTGTACACACACATACAGACACACACACACACGCACACACATACACACACACAGACATCACCTCAATTCGTCGAGCTGAGTCGATTGGTATATGTAATTTGACCCTCCGGGCCTTCTATCAAAAAGTCAATTTTGGAGTGAACATATAGCCTTTCCAGTACACTTAGTGTACGAGAAAGGCAAAAATGTTGCCGATCGCATCAGCCCTCGTTTTTGACAATTTGAAATAGGTTTTTTAACCAATAGTAGTTTAAAATTGCACTGATCATGAAAACAGTATGATATCCAAATTGAATTGTCTTTATCAACGATTGCGCAACAAGTTTTATGTCTTTCCTACATATTGCACCCAAAAACCATACAAAACACCTCATATTTCTCATAAAACAATCATATCAAATCAGGCTCAAATTATCCTATAGAGGACCCATTGGGGAACCACTTGGAACTACTGTCTAGTAGGAACATGAGCCATCGTCTCCTGGTGGAAGTTCACCGGTAGGATCAGATTTGAGCAGGAAATTTAGGAAAAAATGAAGGGGCTCCACTATCGGTTAGGGGTACACTATTGGCTAAAATACCCTAATTCTCTTTTATGTTTATTTTCAAAACTATTTTATGCATGCATATTAGACCTTTAGCTTTTTGCCTTTCTCGTACACTAAGTGTACTGGAAAGGCTATATGTTCACTCCAAAAATGAATTTTTGATAGATGGCCCGGAGGGTCGAGTCACATATACCAATCGACTCAGCTCGACGAATTGAGGTGATGTCTGTGTGTGTGTATGTGTGTATGTG
The DNA here is from genome assembly GCF_035046485.1 of Aedes albopictus. Lineage (NCBI taxonomy): Eukaryota > Metazoa > Arthropoda > Insecta > Diptera > Culicidae > Aedes > Aedes albopictus. The sequence continues at coordinate 80,748,304 of NC_085138.1, read as the reverse complement.
TGTGTGTATGTGTGTGTACAAATAAACTCACATCAGTTTTTGGCAGTAAACCTCAACCGATTTTAATGACCGATGGTTCATTCGACGCGGCATCTGGTCCCATTGTTTCCTATTGAAAATGGTTCGGATAGGTCCAGCCGTTCCGGAGTTATGGCCATTTAGATCTTCCGGATCGGTACCCCTGGAAGGGGCCAGACATGAAAATGCCCCAAACCCATGCATGCGACCCATCAAACCACGGCATTTACGATTATCTGATGAACGGTATGCAGGAAAATAATCTCAGACCATATCTGAACCGGTAGTGTTCCGGAACCGGTTCTGGGTGTCCCGCCGGAAGTGGCCAAATATCAAATTGAACATAACCTGTGCATGCGGCACATCATACAACGGCTTTTTCAATAATCTGATGAACGGTTAGCTAGAAAACAGTATCAGACCATATCTGAACCGGTAGTGTTCCGGAACCGGTTCCGCATTTTCCGCCGGAACCAGCCAAATATAAACGAGTACCAAACCGATGCATGCGACACATCAAACAGCGGCATTTTCGAAAATCTTATGAACGGTAAGCAGGAAAACAATATCAGACCATATCTGAACCGGTAGTGTTGGAACCGGTTCCGGATGTCCCACCGGAAGTGGTCAAATATAAAAGTGAACCAAACCCATGCATGCGACACGTCAAATCACGGTTTTTCCAATAACCTGATGGCCGGTTATTAGGGAAGTAAGCTCAGACCACATACGGGACAGCCGGTTGTATTCCGGAACCAGTTCCGGGTGTCTCGCCGGAAATGGCCAAATATAAAAGAGTACCAAACCTATGCATGCGACACATCAAACAGTGGCATTTTCGATAACCTGATGAACGATTAGCAGGAAAACAGTATCAGACCATATCTGAACCGGTAGTTGTCCGGAACCGGTTCCGGGAGTCCCGACAGAAAGAATTTGTTATCAAAAAAGATCTTGGAATCTATTGGTTTAGTAAGATAACTAAAGCAAAAAGCTCGAAAGTAGTGTTTTGCCTTTCTCGTACACTTAGTGTACTAAAAAACTATATGTTCACTCAAAAAACGATTTTTCGAAAAAAAAAGGCTCGTAGGATCAAGTCGCATTTACCAATCAACTCAGTTCAACGATTTGAGATTATTTGTTGGGATTAATCACCGTTAACAAAAAAGATATAGAATTGAGATTATGTCTGTATGTGTGTATGTATGTATGTATGTATGTGCGCAAAATAAGTTCACTCACTTTTAAGACTCTTCCCATTGGCCGACTTTTCGGATTATAGCTTGAATCGAACCGGAATTGTTTGCTATCAAAAATGGTCCAATCGGCCGAGGCGTTCCGGAGTTATGGCCATTTCAGTGATCCGGACCAGCACCGGTAGAACTAGCCGTATATAAAACTGAACTAGCCCCATCATGCGATACATCAAACTGTGGTGATTTTTGTAACCTTTAGCATGGTTGACGAGTTTTGTGCGGAAATCAACACGAAGTCGACCCAAAATTCAAGATGGCAGCCAAATGTTCAAGGAGGCGGCTCAAAATTCAAGATAGCGGCTGCTCAATAGAGATTTAGGCTCTTAAAGCATGCTAAATGGAAATATTTGATATGGGTAAGATGTCTGGACTGCTAAAATGGCGACTAGAATATCCAAGATGGCGGTCTAAAATCCAAAATGGTGGCTTCAAATTCAAGATGGCGTCTGTTTAATGAAGCTTTAGGCTCTAAAACCATGCAATATGAGTATATTTGGTATGAGGAAGATGTCTGGAGTCCAAAAAGGCCGACCAGAATATCCAAGATGGCGATCCAAATTTTAGGATGGCGTCTTTCTAATGAAGTTTTAGGCTCTAAAACCATGCAATATTGGTATATTTGGTATGGTGAAGACTTCCAGAGTCCAAAATGGCGATCAGGATATCCAAGATGGCGATCTAAAATTTAAGATGGTGGCTCCGAATTCAAAATCGCGGCTGTTTAATGGAGTTTTAGGACCTGAAGCAATGCATTATTGGTATATTTGGTATGAGGATGATGTCTGGATTCCAAAAATGGCGACTAGAATATCCAAGATGGTGGTCCAAAATCCAAGATGGCGGCTCCAAATTCAAGATGGCAGCTGTTTAATGAAGTATATTTTTCGTAGGGAAGACGCCTGGACGCCAAAAATGGCGACCAGAACATCCAAGATGGCAATTTTAAATCCTAAATGGCAGCTTCAAATTCAAGATAGCGTATTTTTCTTAAGAGTTTGAGGCTCAAACATTACAAGTCAGATAAACGATATGATTTCTGATATCATGAAATGGATTTCTGTTAATTGTTTGAAAGTGCGATGTACATCAACATTTTGCTTGAGTTTTATTGAAATTGGGTGTGGAAGGCACGAGAAAGGCGTCATCACCGCTAGGTGGATTAATTAGGGTTTTTATTGAAAGGAATCGGTCAAAGAAACCATGAAAAATTACATTTGTTTGATACAGTCTTTCCAAATAGGATATTTTTTAATTTTAAAACTTATAGGGTAAGTGTGCCCATCATTGTGGTATTAGTGTAATTTTTTTATTAAATTGATCATACCACCTAATGAAGGATTTCAAAACGTTGGTCGGTAGTTTTCTGTCCAAATTTTCTTGTAAAATATGAAAGCTATCGTTTTTCACTGTTTTCGATAATTAATCGCTTGTGCCAATATAAGGCACACTGTTCATATTATGGAGGTAATATTCAATTTCGGTTTTTAATTTTGCGGTATCCCATTGAATTTACATGGGATTTTGGAGGATAGGAACACTACCGCAACAATAGGAACACAGCAGCAAAAAAAAACAAATGGTGCAATACCATAATTGTGTTGAACTATCAGCGCAGTGAACACGGTGGACAACACGATCTTCCAGACCGGAAAACCCATCGTCGCAAAATTTGTGATAGGCGAAGAAAAAAAAAACTCTTTTCTACATATTTATTCGTAGACGAACTAGTACGGACAGGTACGGACTATTTACAATAATAATTATGATTATAATCATTCTACACACATCGGCTTTGTCATCTCTTGTTAATATATACACTCATGAACTCTCAAAACACTTAACACTTTCTTGCATTTCTTCGCAAAATCTGGGCCTATAACCTGTTGAACTATCAACGCAGCGAACACGGTGGACAACACTAACTTCCAGATCGGAAAACCCATCGTCGCGAGATTTATGATAGGCGAAGAAAAAAAAAACGTTTAAATCGGTCACGGTTTCTACATGTTTATTTGTTAACATATACACTCATGGAATCTCGAAACAATCATCACAATCATCAACCAAGGGGACGACGCTGCTGTCATATTATTCATCATACCAGGGGGCTGACACTACTCTATTTCAACAAACTGAAGCATAATACCAAATGCCTTTTGGTAACATTTCAGTCGAATAAGTGCTCAAATGCCACTACTGCAACATTAGGTACTACCTCAACGAAGGGAACAATTACCCTAGTCTAGTTTTTGTCCCAGACTTAAATTTTGATTTAATATTTTTTCAACCATTCGCCACACTGTTTCAAACGACCCAATTTCGTGATCATAATCATTTTGGACCTGCAAAGTTGATTTTAGCGGTTTAGTGTCTTCGAGGAAGTTGTTTAATATGTTAGAACCCTTCTTTAGAAAGTATCGCTAGTGTTATTAATCCACCTAGAAGTGAGTGCGAAATTCGTTTTTTTATAAGTTAGGCCGTTACAAATATTTATTTGACTTTTGACCCCACCACACTTTGGCTGGTCGAGGAGAGGGGATACAAATATTGAAGCATTTAATCTAAAAAGTATTAAAAACTCATCGGATTTGTTATACATTTTTTTTAAGCAAAACGCGCTATTTTGATAAATATTTTTCATCTGCCCACTCAAAATTCAAAATGCAGCCAAAAATGTTTGAGGGGAGCAGTGCTGCAATTTTTCGACAGGCCTTTTTGATAGCGATATTTTGCTTTTCATTTTCTCCGTTTTGGTTTTCCTTTCAATGTTGCTTTCCGATCAGCAACACGGGAGCGAAATCAAATAGGTACTCACACTCGCACGCAGCGTGCTGAAAGCAAGAGCTGATCGGGCTAAATTTCCATTCAATTTTCTGTAGTTGAGTGTTTTCACCCGTGGTAGCGTATAGGGCACTCACTCTCACAAGCCACCGCTTGAGACGAATGGCCTGTCAGCATGAGTAGTGTGTGGATGATTGGGAATTGACTTTGTTGGGTCGCTCACGAATGGAGCTCTCGGACTCTGTCAGTTCTCACATCGAGGAACTGAAAACGACCGCCGCAGTCATTCATTTTCGGCTGAAAAACAGGCACTGACACTGATATTTTGCAGGACTGGAGGGGAGACAAAAAGTCAAGATGAAATTTGTATCAGCCTTATTACTTTTATTGTTGCTTTATTACAGAGATTTTCAGCCCTAGGCTGGTTCATACCTTATTTTTTCATAACTAAAGTCAGCGTTTTTATGTCTTCAGCAAAGCTGTAGAAAATGCTACTATGAGAAAACTTGTCAAACAAACTTTTGTTCTATCTGCTGAATTTTAAGAGATATGGATCATTTTTTGTGAATGACCCCTTAAAATCAGTTTATTTGTTGTAACTTTTCCTAGATATTTTTGGTAATGTTTAAACCTTCTACAAAGTTGTTTTGCTTGATGAAAGAACTATTTTTTCAACGACAGTGAAATGTTATTTGAAGTATTTTTGAGATCATCAATGATACAGCGCAACATTTTTTTTTGTCTCAAGAGCAAACTTAGGAGCCATCCATAAACCACGTGGTCATGTGTGGGGGGGGGGGGGGGGTTCGGGCAAAGACCACGGTCCATACAAATTTATTTTTTTTTGTATGAACGAAACATCACGCGGGGAGGGGGGGGGGTGTCGGAATCTCCCAAAAAACGACCACGTGGTTTATGGACAGCCCCTACGACTCATTCAAAATATTTCGTTTTACCAAATCAAATTTCATAGATTTAAGCATTTTATGTTAGTAAGTAAACTTGCATGCAACTTTTGGAGGGTGACTTGTATGGGAAATATCGTACCTTACATAAATTGTTTAAAACCATCAAATTTGATTTGGAAAACGAAATATTTTGCATGAGTCGTTAATTTAGATGGTAATTGACCAATTAACCCTTTCATTGCTTAAAAAAATATTTCCATGCTCAATGTCTTGCAATCAAAAAAGCCCAAAATGACATAGTTTGCCCTATAAATTGAGGTATAGCTCAAAATTGTGATGTGTTGGAGCTAATCTGAGCCTGGATTCGGATTCAGCGGCCCAAAATCCGTCAGAGACACATAAGTTTGCTCTTGAGACAGACAAATAGTTAATTTTTGTTTCGCTGTGTGATCAATGTTCAAGAACAGTCCAAATCCATATTATAAATCATTTTAAGCTTGTAAAATTTGTTCCACAAGCTTGGTTTGTTCGAGGAAGTTGTTTGCTAGACAGGAGTCCATCTTTTGAGAGTCTTAGTCTTAGTAATAATTAAAGGAATTTCTAGCAGTTTCTTTCGGAATACCTTCGGCAATTCCGATTTAACTTGCCTCGACAACTTCTTTGGGAATTTGCTCAGCAATTTCTTTGGAAATCTCTTTTCGATACCTCTTCGATTATTACTTTGGGAACTTCTTAGGTAATTTCTTCAATGTTTGGTAATAGTTTCAGAATTCTTTCTGACATTCCATCTGAAATTTGCTTGGAAATTCTTTCGGCAATTGTTTGTGGAATTCTTTCTAAAATTCCTTCAGAAATTTTTTTGACGATTTCTCCAACAATTCCTATAAGAATTTCACTGACATGGTCTTTGGAAAAACATTAACATACGATTTAGGAAACTTGTCAAACAATTTGTTTGGGAATTCCTTCCGCAACTTTATCGGTGTATTCTTTGAGAATTTCTTCGAAAATTTCTTTGCTAGTTCTTGCGGAAATGTTTATAGAAATTTCTTCGGCATCTCCTTTGGAACAAATTTTGCCAATTTATTTTAGGATTGGGCTTATCCAATTTATTTGAAAAGCTTTCTTAATTTCTTCAGGAATTCCTTTGGCAATTCTTATAGGAATTCTTTTGGCAAATCCTTTGAAAACTTCCAAGGTAATTTTGATGGAAATTTATCTGGAAATTCCGTTGGGACTTTCTCAGGAAATTTTCCGGGAATGTCTTCTGGCTTTCTTTGAGAATCCCTCCAAGAATTCCTTTTCAAATTGATTCGGCAATACCATTTTCAAGTTTATACGGCTATTCTTTTGAAAATAGCATTTCCTTTGTAAATTCTTCGAGCAAGCCCAATTGAGAATTTCTGAATTTCCCGAGGAATTGTCTGAGAATGCCCAAAGAAATGGCCGAAAAAATTTCCAAAGAATAAATTGAAGGAATTGTGATATGAATTTATTTTTTTTAATTCTTAATCACTTAACCTAATTTACAGCTCTATTGCGCACTAGGGCATTGCGTGAGCGATTTCAATTGACAGCTGATCTTACACTTTTTACAGCGCCTAGTTTTCAATTCTACTTTATGGAATTGGCTTGTGCTGCTTTCACTTTTCTAGTCTATACATGGTAGAACGATGAGCACAAGGATGAGGATGGATGGCTGTTGTTCCTTTCCAGTCCGGTTGGGGGTCCTTTATGAGTTACAGTTCGCCAATGTCCAGGTATCTGGGTCCGTTTGAACCGTGGATTCCGAAGAATTCGTTGTCAGCCGCTATCGGGGTGGAGGCCCGATCAGAAAGGCATAACAAAATTATAACCGATTGAGTTATTTATTTCAAAGATTTTTCATAACAGAATGAGTTATAAAAATCGCCGGTTAGGTGTTAAAATAACAAAAATTATAACTGAAATTGCTCTAGCCATAACATAATTATTACAGGTGTTGATACAATTTTAACAAATTTATAACAAAGTGAGATATAAAAAATATTGGAATGATCAATAAATTATAACACATTTTGTTATAAATTAGATATAAATATATTGGGTAAAAATTAAGTTGGGTAAAATTTAACTCATTTTTTGGGTAATTTTTATTAAGAGTGTTATTTATTTTAAGCGCAAAGTTTTTTGTATAAAAAAACTTGCCCCACGTAGTATATAAAAAACCCACACCCAGACGGGAATCGAACCAAGGACGCCAACCTTCACCTGCAATCCGGCGCCTTTATCAATGAGGCCATTGCAGCACTTGAAGTGAAGGGCGGTATATGATCAAGTGGTTCTTCGTTTTGGCGGCTGGTCTATAAATAGACTTATTTGTCCAACGTACAGGGGAGAGAAAATATGACGTCACATGAAAGTGTTCTTGATACATTTTATCGCAATTACGTCATCTTAGGATATAATAACAAAAGTGGATATAATTTAGTTTTAATTGTAACTCAAGAATTTGCTCTGCATTTTGGCATGCTTTACCTCATGATTCAGACCAGAAATAAATGTCGTATCTTCATCAAAGTTGTAGAGATAGTTAATGGCTCTTAAACAGTGGAAAGAGTGGCATACAATTTCACCTTCTCTTGGTGCTTGCGAGCAAATAAATTAGAACATTTTGACATATGTTATTAAATAATTATCTAATGTTCCTCACCATCAAGGAACTTCTTGCCTATGGCAAAGTTATGCAGTAGTCTGGTGGTTGGAAATTTCACTGCTTTGTGGCGTTAGTGTGCATTTCTGTGAGATTGTCAGATTTAGATGGCTTGTGAATTAAAAAATAAAGTATTTAATGCACAATTTTTTTAACATTACATGGTACAAGAATTGACATACTGATGCAATTCTGTGGCGTTTGCTTTGCCTCGTGACCTCATATAATGTTTTCATTTTCAGCAAAAAAGAGTTTAAACAAGAAATTCTTCCACTAGTTGAAAACACCTGTTCGGCATTTGCTTCGGCATTTGCTCAAGATGCATGACGATGTCCATATCGGTAAAAAAAGAAATAGCCTTCTGCTATTGGTTGGTTTTCCAAAAGCTTTCAATAGAGTTTCTTATTTTGAACTACTGCACAGGTTATCACATCTATTTGATTTCAGTTGAGATTCTGTTTTATTGAGTAAATCCTATTTGAATTACCGCTTTCAAATTGTGGAAGTTAAAGGAAATCATTGAAGCCTGATCGGTACTCTATCGGGAGAGCTACAAGGATCGGTTTCAGGACCATTGATGTTAGCCTTATTTATCAACAGCCTTCTTTCATCTTTGAAAGTATGTAATACCCACACCACATGTTTGCAGATCATAGGAAGCTGTATTTCTACTGAATTAATATGGACGTTAATTGCATGGCAATGAAACGTGTCTCGACTAGAAATAAATTTCAACGCTCCACAAATAATTTGTAATCAATCAATTCTTCAAAAACTAAGGTGATTTTCATTTGCAGACGACTAATTGATCCAGTTGTATCATGTTAATTCAATAACAATAATAAAACTTCCAATTTCAGAATAAAAACTTTTATAGAGTACAGTGAATATATTTTCATAGCAAAGACTTTTGTTTTGATCGAAAAAACTGCCTTCAAATATTTGATGATGACGATGATTTCAATCACGATTTTTTTGTTGTTTTTACTAATGTGTATTTTAACACTAAGCTAATTCTACACTTTAATGACGAATTGTTCAACGTTAACCAGCCGCAGTTTATCGTGGAAACATTGCGCCCGTTTGATTTGTACAAGGCGGCTGATTATACGTGACAGCTCCCACCCGGCGGTTGCAAAAACAGTTTTAGACAAGGTGCATACCGTGTACAAACCATAGGTGCGCGGTCTAGCGCGATCTAATACTGCGCGTTTCGAACGCAGCTGGCTGAGAATCCAAGATTAACGCGGCAATATCTACCTGGGCTTGCTTAAAGGTTTAGATCATGATTCAAACATGTCAAAAATACTACATTAGTTTATTTAAGGTTTGAATTTCAATTTGTGTTAGTGAATTTGAACCTAGATAATCAAGAAATCGATTTTGAACTTCCAATAAGAGATAATCCTCAATCTAAACAATCTAAATAAATTTAATGAGTAACCTGAATTTTCTTAAAGGTCTGGATCATGATTCAAACTTGTCAAAAATCCTGTATTTTACAAGCACAGTAGCACCACACAGCGGCGTAACTGCGTACCAAACACCACTTGTAAAATGTTCATTTGATATAAACTGCATTTTCAAAATTATAACTGAATTTGTTATAATGTTCATATAAAGATGATCAAAATGAATTTATTTGTATTATAACTGACTTTGTTATAGTTCTGATATAATTAAATATGGGTTTCAAATCCTTTTTGTCAAATATATCTAAATATAACAAACGTTGATATATCTATCAACCGCTGATATAAATTTGTTACATTTTTGTTATGCCTTTCTGATCGGGGGTGGGGGGGGGGGGGGGGGGGTTAGGGGGAGCAACTGACGAAAAATTGTAAGTGCCAGGGATAGGAATAAATTCCATGACCATCCTAATATAAAGCGAACGTGTGACCAACTACGCCACAGGCCCCGGCAATTTATCAAATAATTGTCAGAGAAATTTACAATTGAATGACCTAAGGAATTTCCAGAGGAATTTCCAAAAACGTTTGCTATGAAATTTTCGAAGAAGATTTGAAATGAATTACTTAGAAGTTTGCCCAAGAAATTTCCTGTTTATTACATCTTCTTCGGGGAATTAGAAGTGTTAATCGCTTTCGTTCTGAAAAGCTTTGTGAAACCATAATCCGTCTGAAACAAAATTTAAAAACGTTGGGATCCACTTCTAGAACACTAATAACACTCGCAGCATTCGCTTCGCACTTCTATCAACTCGTAGCTCATACTTCTCACAGCTGTTCTGGAAAAGTATTCTAATGGACCCTTGGATATTTTCAAGCGATACAATAAAGGGATTTTCGCGATGAATGTTAAGTTCGAACGGAAAATACAATTTTTTTGTAATTTTGAGAAGATTTTGTAGTTTCCAGGACTCATACTACTCACAATTATGCTGTAACATATTTTTTATTGAAAGGTCAACTATGAAAAGTAGACCTGTTCACTTTGAAACTTTTTTTCTCCGATTCTCCGTGACACATCAAATTATCAATCCACATACAAAAACAAGTCTTTAATCCAAAAATGAGCCAAATTGATAAAGATTTAAAGGTGTATCAAATCGATTTTGTGTTTTTTAACCGTTTTCACAGAAATTTACTCATAAATTTAGAAAATTGCTCCGAAAATACCGTTAGGATATAGTTAGAACAATACTCTACAACTTTGACGAAGATACTACGGTGTTTAAATTGCGTATTTCGAAGTTATTCAATAATTTTAGTTGAAAAATCACGAAAAAACACGATATTTTTACGATTTTACATACAAAAGTCATGTAATTTTACATTGTTTTACGTGACTAAATTAATTTGCTTTTTCTCCTTTGTGTAACGAAAATTTAGTCCATACATCGTTTTTGTACCGGGAAACTTTTTCGGCTTTCAGTCTTTGAAGCGGTCAGAACTAGAGCATTGTTTCTACGCCCGACGTTTCGATTGTTTATTCAATCTTTCTCAAGGGTTCTATAATAGAATTCGACTTAGTAATATTACGAAGATACACATAATTACATTGACTTACAGAAAAGTTTTGTTCTTCGTCTGGTTGTTTGTTTTTGTTAATTTTTGTTAAGCTTTTGGTTTTCATCAATTTCCTAAAAAATAGTTTTCAAACGAACACATTAAACATCTCACAATATTCAAAATATAACATTCACTAACTATTTTACTGGACAAAACGGAAACACTAGGCAACGGTTCACTACTCAGTCTTGATTCTAACTATTCTGTGTCTTCTAACTATTCTGTGTCTGTCTAGTCGCATCGACGGTGCGCCGCTCTCCCTATTTTATCAGTGTGTCATATCATCAACACGGAAAAAACAGTAAACAAACGAAGCGACTGTGATAGTTTAAGCACAATATATGCAGGAATTTTACATACACTAAAAGACAAAAATCAAAACAAATCATGTAGATAGACAGACAAGTTATAATCAGACGAACACTACTGACAACGACAATGACACCCAATAGACCTTTAACCCACTAGACTTGCATACAACATTTGACCCACTTCTGTAGAATAATTATACAAAATGACGGTTAAAAGACACAGAATAGTTAGAATCAAGACTTAGTAGTGAACCGTTGCCTAGTGTTTCCGTTTTGTCCAGTAAAATAGTTAGTGAATGTTATATTTTAAATATTGTGAGATGTTTAATGTGTTCGTTTGAAAACTATTTTTTAGGAAATTGATGAAAACCAAAAGCTTAACAAAAATTAACAAAAACAAACCACCAGACGAAGAACAAAACTTTTCTGTAAGTCAATGTAATTATGTGTATCTTCATAGTGTAACTACCCGGGCAGACGAGAATATCTGAATCATATCTCAAATCGAACACTTTTTGCTGTTATAGCTCGATGTGATTTTGATTAGTTATTCAAAATTCTAGCGAATATCGCACGAATAGCTCAAAGTGATATGATATCAGTTTTTGTTCTTGTCGAAATAGCTGAAAATTTCTTCATAAGAACAAGTTTAGCTCTTCTGCACGAAATGGAACACATACACCCATAGAGATGGCTCAATGTTAGTGAAATGCCTTGTGCCGCTTTCTGAGCTGTGGAAACGAAGAACCGCATGCACTTATTCCCATCTTATTTACAACAGCGAGCCACAGTTGAGTGGTAAGCATCGCCGCCAGTGGATCCTAAGGTCATAGGTTCGATGCTGGATGCTGCCATTTTTTTATTTTTTTTTCTAGAAAAAAGTGACAAATCTTGTCTGCTATTCTTTTGATCTTGTAATATCTTAACGAGCTATTATTGAGTAGTTCACCATATTAGATTTTGCTATTATTTCTGTTCTTTTACCTCTTATATCAATCAAACCAATATCAGTTTTTGCTCTTCAGTAATTCAATCAATCATAACTGAATATGCTATTCATCAGATTTTTCCACCTACTCGGGTAAGTCCAATTATATTATAGAACCTTAGGAAAGATTGAATTAACCATCGAAACGTCGGGCGTAGAAAAAATTCTCTAGTTATGACCGCTTCAAAGACTGAAAGCCGAAAAAGTTTCCCAGTACAAACTCCCAGCAGTCGAAAGCAAACAAGTAAATACATCGTTTTTGTGTAGGAATTCGTATTCATTAACTAATTATCAAAAGTATGTCACGTTGATATGTACTAAAAATCGCATAGAGTTGCCAGCACGAGTTAAAACAAAGTTACCCATGATTAAGACGTCATTCCATCTTATTCTAATGTCTTTTGATTTAAGGACAAGGTATTTGGAGTACATTGCTCAAAATTTCTAGAGCACCGTTTTTTAGAACCGTTGAACGGATTTGGACTAAAATGCATCACGCTATTGACAACCACTGAACAATTAGCGTGATGCATTTTCATCCAAATCCGTTCAACGGTTCTAAAAAACGGTGCTCTGGAAATTTTCAGCTATGTACTCCAAATACCTTGTCCTTAAGTATCAAAAATGGTGCAGATGATAAGCCTGCGATGATGATGAAGATGATCGAGCCTGCGGATCAGAAGGTCCCAGGTTCAAGCTCAAATACATGATAAACTTTTTTTTTTTTTTCTTTGTAGCAGTTAGGATGATGAATCTACCATGACTTACACGCAATCTGCCAATTAAGCCCATTCCAGCTAGAAATTTAGTTTACTTGTGTCGACGAGATCAGCTGGACGAAATATTGGACATCTGTTTGACACCGATTAATTTAGCTAAAACAATTCAATACGATGATGGAACTGCTTCTGGATGCAAAATTGTGGAGATTACTTACATCTATCTAGCCACAAGCAACATAACTACACGATGAAGGGAAACTTCATTCTTACTATGCACTCTACGGTTTCAAAACAAGGCTATGATGCCAAATTGCAATGAGATGCAGAGCGTAGTTTCATTAACTTATAGCTGGATCGAGACGCAAAAAAAAACCTATTCCAGGGCTCGAACCTTGAATCTTCGAATCGACAGTCTCATACTCAACCATCTACACCAAATTGAAACTGATGCAGATAAGACAAAGAAATGTGATGACGTTTTAATAATGGGTAACTTTGTTTTATTTTGTGCTGGCAACTCTGTGCAATTTTTAGTATCAACGTGGCAAACTTTTGATAATTAGTCAATGAAAACGAATTCCTACACTTAAATGATGTATGGACGAAATGTTCGTAACACATAGGAGCAAAAGTTCATTAAATTAGTCACGTAAAACAATGCAAATTCACATAACTTTTACATGAAAAATCGTAAAAATATTGTATTTTTTCGTGATTTTTTAACGAAAACTGTTGAATAACTTTGAAATAAGCAATTTAAACACCGTAGTGTCTTTGGCAAAGTTGTAGAGTATTGTTCCAACTATATTTTAACGGTATTTTCGGTACCTTTTCGGTACAATTTTCTGGACATTGGAGTACATTTTCGTGAAAATGCTAAAAAAAACACAAAATCGATTTGATACACCTCAAAACCTTTATCAATTTGGCTCATTTTTGGACTGAAGACTTGTTTTTGCATGTGGATTGATAATTTGATGTGACACGGGTAGGTAAAAAAAAGTGGACAGGTCTAATGAAAAGCCTACATGTCACGCACTCAATATTAAACAACTACAAGCTTCATTGAAACTGATACGCTAAAATTAAAAATGCGTTCTATTAAAACCTATTATGCGACTTTTGAGCTTTTAGGCTGATACCAGGAGACATTGCCTAACAAGTCAAAAAAAAAAATCAATCTGGTTCTACCACGAATTGAACTGAAATACCTCCAACAAGCTGTAAATTTACCAGCTCAGCAAATGGGTCCCAGTGAGGAGCAGACCTGGTGTGATAGTACAGGTCATGCCGAGGACCTGGGATTGAATCTCACTCCCCACAGGGAAATAAAGCCGTGTTTCCCGAGTAAACTAGCCCCGGACTAAAATTCTCATTATTAAAGATAATCAAAATTAGGCCCCAATAATCAATACTTGACGAAAATTAGAAAATGGCATTCAGAGAAACAGCAAATCCGGCTTCGGACAGGGTGTTTAACTTCTATCAGTGGTAGCATCTTGATTCTTGTTAATAGAAGGATTGCTCTGTACTAAAATGGTTTTAAATTGATCACCCAGGCCACTACAAAACCGAAATACTGATACACACATTTTATGTAGAATAATCCTATTAAAAGAGTTCTAAAGGGCATAAAACAACATTTCGAACGTAAACTAGCAAAACCCCGAAATTGTTTTGCAAGTTTTTATAGGCAATTTCAGAAACTGAGGTTAAAATTGAGTATACTTCTTATGTGTTGGTAGGAACAGGGGCAAGGCAAAATAAGAGATGAATTTGTGAAAAAAAATCGCGTTCTAGTTGGATTTAAACCTTCGACTCCGTATTCGCTAGATCGGTGCCTTAACCAACTAAGTCACAGAACAGGTAACGATTATGCGGAATAGAAACCCAAACTGACTCCGAGCCCACACCATGAACACTTCCCACACCCGCAAGTGCCGAAAGAGAGATGGATTTGTGATAAAGGGAGTGTTCGTGGTGTGGGCTCGGAGTCAGTTTGGGTTTCTATTCCTGTGGCTTAGTTGGTTAAAGCGCCGGTCTATCGAATACGGAGTGGTTGGTTCGAATTGTACCAGAACGCGATTTTTTGCCTCTGGAATACAGAATATGACCTTTGCAGAAAATTCCCTGGAAGCCGCTCCTTTCCCCCTGAAAACTCATTTGCCTTTTCTTACACTCTATGTTGCCATCATCTCTCCCTACACTAGGTGATCATTTTCATGTGTAAAATTTCAGCTCCATGTGATTACTACCAACGCCGTTCATGTATTAAATTTAAGTTTATTCCATTAGTAAATAGTTCCATTTGCATCAACTGTATCCCAGAGCCACGCAGTTAATATTCAATTATACCTTACCAACTTAACAAACGATACATATGTATGCTTCCAGTGCCAGGAAATACATCTGTGCGTGTTGCGGCACCCATAAGCAAGGATTATCCGCTTGTTTGTACTGCATTTGCGCGCCTTTTTTTATTGCTATAACCATAATTGTAGCGTACTTCACCCGACCAAACTAATGTGGAATTCAGTATTTGACATCGACGACAGCCATTCGGATGTCTACTTTTTATTCATATGGGACTGATATGCAGATACAGGCCGACTACTTAGGATTAACAGAGTTGAATGATGTAATATTTGTTAACAGCAGTTACGTCTACTACATAAGGAAGAGGAATTGATGACGCATTCATTCGCCCACGCGTCTGTATGAAATGGTTCACTTTGACTTGCTGCTCTGTGAAAAGAATGTGTAAAGATATACCCAATTAAAAAAAAATAACAAATTAGCATATCAACACTTCAACGTTTCCTCCACAAGACGAATGCTCGTAAATCTAAACGCCCTAAAGTACTCGTCAATGACAAAGTACCGCACAATCACTACCACTCCGCCCGAAGAATTTGAAAAATCCTCAACCAAAGCTCCGGAACATGACGATCAACAGGCTGCCGGAGGAAATGCCTGTGTGCGAGAAAAATTGAGTCGTTCTTGCTCGCGTTTTCTTCACATCGCCAAGACAGTTTTAGCTGCTGCTTTTATGACCTCATAAATATTGATGGACTGTGTCGGGCCCTGCTCGCGTGCCATTCCATGCTCGTTCCTCTTTTCGCCATCCAGCCACCCGTCATAATATATTTCCGCAGTAATAGGCGGTAACGTTCGCGGCACGAAATGCCTCATGAATGAAATTTATCACCGGGAGAGCTGTGCAAGTGGAAGGAAAAAGGCAATTTAGGCAGCCAACGTATCCTTTACTGAGTGCGATACGAAGACTTTTGATTTATGAACCGGGATGGGTGGTTTTAGAGAAGGGTAAAATATTGGAAACCAATAACTAAGTATCGTATTTCGGTTCTGTCTGGCTGATCCAAATGGCGCTAGAATGAATTACAGTACATTTTGCCATAAATTTGTAGCTTTAGTGACAGTATGGGTACTTGCATAAAAATCCTAAAACAAGAATAAAAACCACTTCGAAGATTCCTTCAGAATATATTTCATAGATTTATTAAGGGGTTACATACCCTGAGGGAGATAAAAAAAAATGAGTTCCATTTTTTGAAAGAATACCGTCTCTACAGTATATCTACATATCATTGGCGTATCTAGGATTTTTTCCTAGGGGGTGCCTAGGGGGTGCCAGCTCCAGTGGCTTCCAGTACCACCGCGTTGCGGAAAGAACTAGCCTTCCCACACTTAATGAACTTAACCTTTCTGGACGCGCGCCTATTGGAACCTAAAACTGCACCACGCTGGTACTGCATACGCATACGACGAGCGAGGTTTTTTTTTATGGTGCTGTATTTTTCACAACAACGGCGCGTGCCCCTAATGCGAGATATGCACTTCAAACGGAATCACTCAAGTAATTTTCGTTCAGTGCATTATTTTTCCGTGACCGGAATGGTCAAGAAATTTAACACAGCAAGCCCCATTTGATTTGACGTTTCGTTTCAGCTCCGTACTAGGATCCGGAATAAAGTGACGCTTTATCATTTCTTGAGCGATTCCTTGCCTGAGTTTCCCACGCATCGCGATAGGCCAATAAATTTCTTGAGATCTGCGTACTACCCATAAGGGTTAACTTCCATCGCAAGAACCGTTTTATTTTATTGACTGAAACCAATCAGGTGTTCATAAGAAAACATTTTGGGATCTATTATGAGAAGTGTTAATTTTGGAAACTACAAAATACATCCACAAAATTGCGTTTATGTAATACAAAAGATTTGTATTTTCGTTGCAAATTTAACATAACTTTTTTGCTTTTTTTAATGAAAACAATCACTTGTATATCAAAATAGCTTTCCAGATCAATTGTAAGAATTATGAACACTTAAAATTACAACATCAGTACATATACTGGTAAGGTACCCCGGGGCAAGTGGGACCTAAAAAAAAATGCTAATTTGGTTTTGTCATGCCAAAAGTTTCAGAACACAAATTCTTTAATAATTCCAATGGACCCAAAAGACGTTGTTGGTATATTTGTACTTATTAACGTGCATTAAAACTGTTTCAAAATTTTTACATTCCATTTATTATGCATATAATGAAAAGTGTAGCAGATCTTCATTTACTGCGTTTCACGGGGCAAGTGGGACCTATTCAGAGTTTTTGTTAAAAGGGCTTAATAAAAGTTGCAACAAATAAGGTAACATAAATCATAAATCTCTTATATGAATGACTATGTTTAGAGATTAAAATAAGAAGAGGTTTATGGTATCATGCATAAATTACGTAACACATAACAAATCGCTGGGGGAAATTGAATCAACTCTAGCAGCTCATGCAAAATAAATTGATTTTTTTATACAAAAAGCGCCGTAAAGTGAAGAGACAAAAGATTTCGAAACTTGGTCTCTATATTATATAGTTGATAACTTTCACCTATAGTAAATCTGAGGTTTCGAGATTTTCAGTAATATCTTCTCCCTTCGTAAGATTTTACGATCATTAAATAATATTTTTTTTAATCATGAATTTTGAAAAGGCCATTTCCCTATTTTAATTTTTTATGGATGGTTCTCGAATGCTCAGAAGAATGCATTATGGAGCGTTAAGTGAAAAAAATGGAAGATATTTAAAAAAACATAAAAAATACATGCTTTTGATTTTTGTTTGTTTTACCCAAGGTTTTACAATTTTTAACAAGAATTTCATCATCTAAATAGAAGTTATAAAGTATAATTTAACAGTAGATTACTTAACGCGTCAATTTTTATTGACTTTCGTGCTAATTTCATCTTAGGTTGGACAAGGCGAGATGAACCCATGAAATTGTTTTTGTTTATTCTCATAGGTCCCATTTTCCCCAGATAGCGAAATGCACTGGGGCAAGCGAGAGCAGTAAACTAAAGGTAATAAATAAAAATAAAATACAGTTTTTTGCATGAACTCCAAATACTATCCTGAAACCAAAAAAGTATTTGTAGAATAACAAATCTATTTTTAAACGACGAATGAAGTAGAGCACGTCAATCTTACCTAGTGAATTAAAAATTACATATAAACAACAATAACGTATATGGTCTCTTTATGGTTGAAACAATAACATTTTTTGTACTCAAAGTATCCGTAGGTGTGATACCTATGTTTTCCATGAAGAATGTTAGTCTTAAAAATAAATAATAAAAAAATACTAGCTATAGGTCTCACTTGCCCCCGATTCTCACTTGCCCCGGGGTACCTTATCAAAGTCTATCTCTGTTGACTAGGATAACAAGATATATATTTTGGAAAGCTCCAAGACCCGAGTCCGGCCTGTACTACAAAAAATATTGAATACAAGCAATTTGCGTTATCGACAATTTCTCAGGTAAACATTTCGGTAATTTACTTGCAAATGGTTTTTCAATTTGATTGTCAATTTAAAATCCTTTTGAAATTGATAAATATGTTCGGCAATTTCTTTGAGAATTTCTTTACAATACACCTTTTGGTACATCCTTTGATAATTTCACCGGTAATTACTTTGGAAACTTCTTCAGCAATTTCTTTGGGAGTTAATTTTGCCCTTTTTTAATTTCATCGGCAAATCCTTGAGATTTTTTTTCGCGGGAGTTCCTTCGTCAATTTATTTTAGTAGTCTCAAGCATTTGTTTTTTATTATGTTAACAATTCTTAGTTTTTTTTCAGTAACTCTTTTGGCAATTTCTTTGGAAATGCTTTTGGTAATACAGGGGATAGACAAAATGATCGGGACAGGCAAAATTTTCACTTTTCAAAAAGTGTTCAACTAGCTGTATCTTTTCGAAAAGTGCATCAAATATTCTCAAATTTTTACTGTAAGTTCATCAACTAGATGTGTATCGATGGTCCAAAATTAGAAAAGATTGGGCCATTTCCCACAAAGTTATAAAGAATCTTAAAAATGTAAAATTATCCGATAGCCAACTTTGAGCTGTTATATCTCCGGATTAAGTGAACCGAATGCAATGAAATTTTGACCATTCATGACTTATATAATGAGCTATGAAAAACCATTGACTTAACTTAATATTTTTAACACAGAAGAAAATTATAACGATTAGATTATTTTTCTAATAAAACACCAAATTATCCAAAATATCAACATCGTTTCAAAATTCAAGATGCAAATAAAAGTTCATTTAACTTCCCTCTAATTGACTTATATATAAATGTGTTTTGAAGGAAAGTAACAACATAGCCACCAATAAATTGAAAAAGTAATAGAATGCATATTAAAAATAGACCAATTTATTAAAAAAATCGTGGAAAAATTGAATTAGCTATAATTTTGTCCCTTGTTTAAAATTTTAAGTTAAGTCAAATGTTCTCCAGAGTTCATTATATAAGTCGTAAATGGTAAAAATTTAATTTCAATCGGTTCATTGAATCCGGAGATATAACAGCTCAAAGTTGGCTATCGGATAATTTTACCTTTTTCAAGAATCTTTATAACTTCGTGGAAAATGGCCCGATCTTTTCCAAATTTGAAACACTAAGTCACAACTAGTTGATGCAGTCACAGTAAAAAATTGAGAATATTTGATGCACTTTTCGAAAAGTTACAGCTAGTTGAACATTTTTTGAAAAGTGAAAATTTTGCTTGTCCCGATCATTTTGTCTATCCCCTGTACATTCGACAATTACTCTGGGAACATTCTAGCCAATTTCTTTGGAGCTGTCGTCAGCAACTCCTTTTGCAATTTTTTTCTGAATCTTTGTCGGTTTTTTTAAACTTCTTTACTTATGATGTTTGTATTCTTTCGGTGATACCTTTAAAAATTCCTTCGGCAATTCTGTTATGAATCCCTTCTATAATTTATTTGCGAATTCTTGAGAAAATTTCATCGAGATTTTTTCAGTTATTATTGTAGCAGATTCTTTCGGAAAACTTTCGAAAATTGCGACAAAATTAGTCTCTAATCTTTATTTGAAAATTTCATCAGCAATTCGTTTGGAAAATTCTCATGCAAATCTTTTGAAGACCTCTCTGATTATTACTATAAGAACTTCTTTAATTACACTGACAATTTCTTCAGCAAATTTCTTCTTAAGGGATTATTTCCGAAAAACATATTCGCCAATTCTTTTTGAATTCATTCGGGCATTCCTTCAGAATTTCATTGGAAATTGTTTTGGCGCTTCCTTTCGGAATTCTTCCTAAAATTCTTTTAGAAATTCCTATGATGGTTTTCCCAAAAACTCCCCAGAAAATTCCACAAGCAATTCTTTTGGGAATTCGTTCCGAAACTTCTCCGGCATATTCTTTGAGAATTCCTTCGAAAATTTCTTTGTGAATACTTAAGACAAGTTTTATGGAAATATCTTATGGAACAACATATTTTGGATTTGGATTTGGACAATTTGTTTGAAAATATTTTCATATTTTCTTCCGGTATTTCTTTGGCAACTCCTTTGAAAAATTCTTAGGTAATTGGGATGGAAATTTATCCGGCAACTCTTTTGGGAATTTCCCAGAAAGTTTTTCAGGAATTTCTTCGGTTTTTTAGAATCTCTTTGCAAATTGATTGGGCAATTCCATTTTAAAATTTCTTCGGTTATTTTTTTTAGAAATCGCAATTCCGTAGTAAATCTTTGAGCATGCACAATTAAAATATTCTGAATTTCAAAAGGAAGTGTCTGGGAATTATCGAAGAAGGCTTAAGAAATTTACATAGAAGCCAAAATAATTACCAAAGAACATACTGAATGAATTGTGAAATAAATCCCTTAAATTATTCTCAGAGCAATTTTCGAAGGCATTAAATATAAAAGTAATGCAATTTGCAAAGTAACTACAAAATAAATTGCTGTAAGAATTTCAGATGAATTAAATTTCCGAAAAAAATTCAAAGATATTGCTGATTGTATTCTAATAAAAGGACCACCAAAATAAAAGAAAAAACAAACAAATTGCCAAACCAATATCAAAAGCAATAAGCACACAGAAAAAAATATTCATGTAAAATTCAGCGAGAAATCATGCACATAAAGGGAAAGCTAGAGCTAGTGCACATTTACATGAGATATCATGTAAAATTACGTTACAATCGTGTAAATTTCCGCTAATAGTCACGTAACCGGTTATAGTCCATGATGGTTTACGCGATGGTATTGTAATTTTACATTATATCTCATGTAAAAGTGAAATAACTCTAGCATTCCCTTTATATGCATGATTTCTCGCTGAATTTTAATTACATATTTTTTTCTGTTCACAGAAACAAAGATGAAGAAGTTTAAAGGAATTCACAGTGGGAAAAAACAGTGCAAACCTACACTAAATACTGTATCTCACGAACGCATCCGGCTTTTCAAACGAACAAAACGATTTCAGGCGTAAAATTGTCTAGAGAATCGAATGGAAGTATTGAAACAGACCGCACAGATCATTATCCTGCTCATTTTGCCCTAATTCCCCAATTTTTATTGACATTTATATGAAACTAGCTCTAATACACTTATGAAACATGAATGCGGTTTGCCTTGAAGGACTTTTGTGAAGGATTAAGATGTAGAGAATCGATTTTAAGGGATTGCAGTGATCGCATGCATGTATTTATGCTTATTTTACCCTAATTCCCCACATATATTGAGTTTTGTATGAAATTAGCTCCATAACTCGCAACAAAATTATGAGTGGTATGCTAAGAAGGCTCTTTTAGTGGATTATGATATAAGGAATCGATTAGAAGTGATTTCAGTGACCGTGCGAATGTAATTATGCTCATTTTGTCCTAATTCCCCACATATATTGAGTTTTGTATGAAATTAGCTCCATAACTCACAAGAAAATTATAAGTGGTATGCTAAGCAAGGTTTCTTTAGTGGATTATGATACAAGGAATCGATGAGGAAGGATTGCAGTGACCGCGCTAATGTATTTATGCTTATTTTACCCTAATTCCCCACATATATTGAGTTTTGTATGAAATTAGCTCCACAACTCGCAAGGAAATTATGAGTAGTATGCTGAGAAGGCTTGCTTTAGTGGATTATGATACAAGGAAAAGATTAAAAATGATTGCAGTGACCGCGTGAATGTTATTATGCTCATTTTACCCTAATTCTCCACATATATTGAGTTGTATATGAAATTGGTTCTATAACTCATAAGAAACTTAAAGGTGGTATGCTTAGAAGGGTATTTTTAGTGGATGATGATAAAAGGAATCGATGAGAAGTGATTACAGTGTCCGCGCGAATGTAATTATGCTCATTTAACCCCAATTCCCCACAAATTTTGAGTTTTTCATCGGATTAGCTTCTTAACTCGCAAGGAAATTATGAGTGGTATGCTATGAAGGGTTTCTTCAGTGGATTATGATACAAGGAATAGATTAGAAATGATTACAGTGTCCGCGCGAATGTAGTTATGCTCATTTTACCCTAATTCCCCACATATGTTGAAATTATGGGTGGTATGCAAGGAAGTGATTTTTTAGTGGATTATGATACACGAGAGCGATTGAAAATGATTGCAGTACGAGGAATCGATTAGAAGTGATTACAGTGACCGCGTTAATGTAATTATGGTATGGTATCCATTAGTTTCTTGTGAGTTATAGAGCTTATACCATACAAAACTCAATATATGTGGCTAATTAGGGGAGGATAACCAAAATATCAATCACGCGGTCGCTGCATTAATTTCTAATCGATTTCTTATATCATAACTCACTAAAGAACTCCTTCACAGCATACCGCCCATAAGTTTTTTGCGAGTTATATAGCCAATTTCATGAAAAATTCAATATATGTGGGGAACTAGGGTAAAATGAGCATAATAGCATTCACGCGGTCACTGCAATCATTTTTAATCTATTCCTTGTATCTTCATCCTCCAAATAAGCACTTTCTAACATACCACCCATAAATTTCTTGTGAGTTAAAGAGTTAATTTCATATAAAACACAATATGTGTGGAGTATAAGGGTAAAATGAGCATAATTACATTCACGCGGATACTACAGTTACTTCCAATCGATTCCTTGTATCATCATCCACTAAAGAAATACTTCACAACATACCACCCATTTCTTGTTAGTTATATAGCTAATTTCATGCAAAACTCAATATATGTGGGGAATTGGGGTAAAATGAGCATACTGACATTTACGCGGTCACTGCAGTTACTTCTAATCAATTCCTTGTAGCATAATTCACTAAAGAAACCCTCCATAGCATACCACCCTTAAGTTTCTTATGAGTTATAGAGCTAATTTAATGCAAAACTCAATATATGTGGCAAATAAGGGTAAAATGAGCATAATTACATTCATGCGGTCACTGCAATCTTTTTTTTATCGCTCTCGTGTATCATAATCCACTAAGGAAAACCTTTCTTACATACCAGTCATAATTTCCTTGCGAGTTATGGTGCTAATGTCATACAAAACTCAACATATGTGGAGAATTAGGGTAAAATGAGCATAACTACATTCACGCAAACACTGCAATCACTTCTAATCTATTCCTTGTATCATCATCCACTAAAGAAACCCCTCATAGCATACACTCATAATTTCCATGCGAGTTATGGAGCTAATTTGATGTAAAACTCAATATATGTGGGGAATTAGGGTAAAATGAGCATAATTATATTCGCGCGGTCACTGCAATCACTTCTCATCGATTTCTTGTATCATAATCCACTAAAAAAAACCTTGCTTAGCATACCACTCATAATTTACTTGTGAGTAATGGAGCTAATTTCATATAAAACTCATTATACACTAAAACCCCAATTTACGCTCAAAACGGGGGGAGCGTAAATTGGGGGAGCGTAACTTGGGGGGAGCGCTATTTGGGAATTAGTGCGTAAATCGGGGGAGCGCTATTTGGGAATTAGTGCGTAAATCGGGGGAGTGATTTTTTTTCAGTTTTATAATTTGTTTGTGAAGATCGAAATCACAAAGTTACTAATCTATGAAAAGGTTATAAGTTATTGAATTACAATTACATATTAATTTAGCAGTTTTACTAAGTTCAGTGGTTCCCAACCTACGGTCATGGGCCAAGCGAATTTCTCAAGAATCAAAGGTGTGAGGATAAAGTGAAAAGGTTTTTCGAATTCTGCACTTCAGGGAGTATGTACTTATCACAACGTAGTTGTATTGCAACAATCAGTGGTTTCCAACCTATGGTCACGGGCCACGTGAATATCTCGAGAACCGAAAGTGCTAGGAAGAAGAGCAAATGTTTTACGGATTGGTCATCTTAAGGATCAGTATCTCTAATATAGATATGTTGAAAAATCAGTGGTTTCCAATCTATGGTCACGGGCCGCGTGAATATCTCGAGAACCGAAAGTGCTAGCAAGAAGAGCAAATGTTTTACGGATTGGTCATCTTAAGGATCAGTATCTCTAATATAGATATGTTGAATAATCAGTGGTTTCCAACCTATGGTCACGGGCCACGTGAATATCTCAAGAACCGAAAGTGCTAGCAAGAAGAGCAAATGTTTTACGGATTGGTCATCTTAAGGATCAGTATCTCTAATATAGATATGTTGAAAAATCAGTGGTTTCCAATCTATGGTCACGGGCCGCGTGAATATCTCGAGAACCGAAAGTGCTAGCAAGAAGAGCAAATGTTTTACGGATTGATCATCTTAAGGATCAGTATCTCTAATATAGATGTGTTGAAAAATCAGTGGTTTCCAATCTATGGTCACGGGCCACGTGAATATCTCGAGAACCAAAAGTGCTAGGAAGAAGAGCAAATGTTTTACGGATTGGTCATCTAAAGGATCAGTATCTGTAATATAGATATGTTATGGAGTTATGGAGTTATGGAGCTAATTTGATGTAAAACTCAATATATGTGGGGAATTAGAGTAAAATGAACATAACATTCACGCGGTCACTGCAACCATTTGTAGTCGATTTCCTGTATCATAATCCACTAAAGAAAGCCTTCTTAGCATACCACTCATAATTTTCTTGCGAGTAAGGAGCTAATTTCATACAAAACTCAATATGTGTGTGGAATTAGGGTAAAATGAGCTATTTTTCCAGTGTACAAGTTCTCCGAACAACGTATGCCGATAAAATTGTAGGAAAAATGTGTAATTATCACATTCGTAATCAGAAAAACCTTAAAAAGTATATTTTTTGATAGATTTCGTTCTGGAACACCCTAATATACGTAATAAGTTGGATTTTTCAAAACGGCATCATATTCTCCAATGTTGTTTGGTTATTTGCTTCTTTGACACTAATGCTGTAGGAGTTAAGCAAAAATTATTACCTCCAAAAAGCTAGTTTTTAATCCACATTTGGCTTTCCCGAATTTTAACATTTTTTGCTCAACTCCTACAGCATGCATTGGTGTCAAAGAAGCAAATAACCAAAAAACATGAGAGAATATGATGCCGTTTTAAAATATCAAACTTATAACGTATATTAGGGTGTTCCAAAACGAAGTCTATCAAAAAATCAACTTTTTAAGGTTTTTATGATCACAAATGTGATAATTACACATGTTTCTTTCAATTTTATTGGCACACGTTGTTCGGAGAAGTTGTAGCAAACAAGTATAGCTTTCAATTTCTGCCGAAAGAGTTAAGTTTTGACAAGTTTTAGTGTAGTTTTGATTTTTTGAAATTCAAAAATAGTCGACAAACACAAAATTGATTTGATGCATCTCTTAATTTTAATGGATTTGGCAGAAATTTTGACCAGTTACTTCTTTTAGGACGCCAATCAAAATATGGGGGTGGACTTGAGAATCAGAGAACATTTTTGGAAAGGTGGACAGGCCTACTGCGTAGCCACTAAAAGAACGAAAAGTCTCCAGTTAAAATAACAGTCGATCCTCAAAAGTAATATTTCTGAACATATATCCGAAAACAATCCCAAACGTGTGCGTCAATACAATATTCAAAACGATTACTTAGAAAAAAAATACTAAGCAATTGTCAAAAAATTTCACAGGAATAATTAAATCAACTACCAAATACAAATTTTGAAGGCAACATTTTCAATTGTATTACTGAAGTAAGTATCGATGGAATCCCCAGGGAAATATCTAAAAAAAATTACAATGGTTGAAATAATTGGCTACCCCATTTTCGAAGAAATACTGAGTTCGAAAGAAAGAATACTGAGTTCGAATACCAGAAAGAATGCCGGGAAATATCCTGGGAGAAATCCTCAAAGGTATCCCGAGAGAAATCAACATTACTGATCTCTAAAGGAATCCCAGAAGAACGCTTGAAAGCATCTGTGAAGAATTTCTAAATGAATATCGGACGAAATCCCAGAAAGAATTTCGAGAGAAATCCAATGAAGAACCATGGAAGATTATTATTATTGACCGAGGACCGTGGAAGAATTCTTGATGGAATCTCTAGAATAATCCATGAAAGAAGCAGAAATGAAACCGAAAACATCCTGATGCAGGAATCATCCGTAAGAGAATCCCGGAAGAAATATCTAATCCTAATAGAATATCGGGTGGGAGGAATCAATGAAAGAATCAATGAAGAAATCCCGAGAGAAATGCCTAAAGGAATCCTGGAAAGAGTTCTTGAAAGTATCTCTCAATGCATCTGGGAGGAATAAATAAATAAATTCAGAGAGGAATCAATAAAAGAATCCCGGGAGCAA
Organism: Aedes albopictus; assembly: GCF_035046485.1. Classification (NCBI taxonomy): domain Eukaryota; kingdom Metazoa; phylum Arthropoda; class Insecta; order Diptera; family Culicidae; genus Aedes; species Aedes albopictus. The sequence goes on along the minus strand of NC_085138.1, from coordinate 80,721,498 downwards.
TTCCTGAAGGAATCTCGGGAGAAAATTCTGGAAGAATCCCTGATGCGGTCGCGGGAATAATCTCGGGAGTTATCTTCTGAAAATCCTGGGCAAAATCATTGAAGAAAACCCGGGAGGAATTTCTGACGATATCATAGGCGAAACACCGGGGGTGCCAGGCACCCCCTAGAATTTGAATGCATTGCTGTGTGACATAGGGTGGTGTATGGTGAATGGATGATCTAATGAATATTTGTTTCAAGTGCACCCCCTGTCAAAAATCTGTAGTTTCACCCATGCATGAGGAATCCAACTTGGAAACCCAGGAGATCTTTTTAAAGCAATTCCTAAAATAATCCGTAAGAAATTCCGAGAGAAATCCCTGACAGAATCTCTGGAAGATTCCCGGAAGGAATTCCTGAAGGAATAATACTTGAAAGTATTCCATGAGGAATCCTGAATGGAATATCTTTAGGAATTCCGAGAGAAATTCCTGGGCAAATTCATAGAGAATGACCAAGATTCGTTCGTGATATAGATTACATCAAGTGCGGTAATTTTTAATTTCCGGTCAAAATTGGTTTTAGACGGAATTACTTAATAGCTTCCAACGTTTCGGCCCTTGGTTTGGGCCTTCCTCAGGGATGTTATAGGCGTACCGCTAGCGTTTCATCGCCCTTTGCTAGGCTGTGGGCTGTCGGAATGGGTTTTGTGGTTTGTCTGATTTTGGATGGTGGTGGGTAGATTTTAAGGGTGAATTTTTGGATTTTTGTTTTTGCCACTTCACCAACCACTAACATGGCGTCTAGATACTGTGTACAGAATAACAGAGGGACAATTTATAAAAAAAAAACCCGGTCGCATTCCAAATACATAAATATAGTTTATTTCACGCAGTAAAAATGGAAGGTTATCGTTGATGCGCACAACAGCTTCGTGGCCGAGCGGTTAGCGGCGTCAGTCGTTTAGGTGTCTCGTAAGCCTCGGAGTGTGGGTTCGATTCCCGCTCCAGTCGGGGAAAACTTTTCGGTAGACGAAAAATTCTTCACTGGGCCACTGGGTGTTATAGGTATGTGCTGTCCGTTGTCAATTGTTAGTATTGTTCAGTCTGTAGAGGCCGCAAGGTCGAAGACGATGTAATTGTCTTTTTTTATCTGTCGCATATTTTCTATTTTCGATTTATTTAAGTAGTCACAGTTTTAAATTTTCATTTCTGTGTATTTTAACTTATGCTAATTCTACACTTATGTAGTCAAAGCTAGAAATCGAAAGATAAAGAGAAATGGCAGCCAATTAAATGCCCCATAATAAATTAAACAATTTCCATAAATAATTCGAAAATCGCCAATAAATAAATAGGGATGGAAGCAATAATAATCCATAAAAGTTCCATAAACAAATCAAAACGTGCATAAAAGAATCAAAATTTCCCATATATAATTGATTTTCGAGCAATAAAAATGTCAGAGTTTCCACAAATAAATCAACAATTGCAATAAAAAACTATATTTTTTCCAACAAAACATTTCGAACACACTACATCATAGAACTATGATATAAGGACTGAAACCATGTGTGCAATTTAATAGACAATCGCTTGCTGTCCAAACTTGCTAACGCTCGTCGGACTTTAAAAAGGGATAACATCTCTGTTCGCATTATACCGGGCAAATTCTTGGATCTGTGGATTGCCTAGAACCGAATAGACGTCGGCACGTCGGATTTCGGAAACTTCGGCGGCCTTCTGCCGATTGTACGACATTTCCCCGAAAACCAGTTCCCCGAATGAAGTTTCCCCGAAAGTTATTTCCCCGAAAAACGATTCCCCGAACGAACCGTTTCCCCGAATGTATCGTTTCCCCGAAATATTTATAATGCTATTTTTAGTACTGGTTTCTAATTATTTTCTTGATTAATTCCATTGTCATTGTCATGACTCGTTCATTAGAACGAAGTAGCGGAAAGTTAGCCTGAGTACAAAGTGTGCTGATGTGTAGTCTTTAGAAAGATATCAAGATCATGGAAACTTTCACATCTCATTGATATTGTGTATTCCCTCTTACCATGAATTCTTCGAGATATAATGTTCTTCATGATGCTTCAATAAGGTTTGCTTTTTATTAAATATGGGTCGTTCTTTTCTGTTTTACTGATTGAAGATGACATAACACTCAATTAAGAACACGCTCATCATAATTTTCCCTTCTTTCATTCATAGGCTGTTCTTTCAATTTATTTTTAAATTTTCAATCGATGAAAACGCCCTTTAAACACATAATACCTTTAAAACGAGTCATCGTGATTGTAGTAGTAATCTGCTAAAGTTCATTGTCATTGGAAAACACATGATACAGATGACTTCAAATTTATGTCTTAAAGTATTCTTGCTAGCGAAGGAAGTCTATGAGCACAATTTTAATGTGTATTAACAGGCTTTAAAACAAAAGTCAATGTGTTTGACAAACAGATTTGAAGCTAAGCACTCTTCAGTTTTTTTTGTAAATCAATGGATCAATCATGACCGAAGTAGCATTTAGAATTGACATTTCTACAGAACATACTAGTAGTTAGACCGCCGGCAATATTTTGAAAGTACAGTACATGATGAAAGAAGGGAGAATCTTTGATGAAGATTTCTACTATAATGCCTATAGATACCTACTAGAACAGTCGATCACAAAAAAGAAATAAATATAGCAGCAGTCAAATTACTGATGATTGATTGAGCTGTTCAACTTGAAAGAACAGCCTATGTTTGAAAAATTATTGCTCCCACACACTTATTTTAGAGTCACTTGTTCGGCTGTTCTGTTTTCGGTAAAAGTTCGGATTACCGAAGTTCAGCACAGTTTTACCGAAGTTCGGCTATTTTTTACCGAACGTTTGGTTAACATTACCGATGATTCAGTAGAGTTTATCGAACGTTCGGTAATTTTTTGACGAACTTCGGTAATGTATTGCTGAACATTCGGTAATCTGAACTTTTACCGAAAAAAGAACAGCTGAATACGGTACTTTATTTTAAGTGTGCACCCCTACTTATTTATTGGCAATTTTTGATTTTGTTATGGAAAATGATCATTTTTTATGAGTCGTTTATATTTTAGCCATATATGTTTTAGTAGCCCCATGAACTAATACTGAGTTCATTAGAGGAAGAGAAGGGTTTATTGATGATGTGGAGTGAATGGAGTAGCTTAATGGCACGTTGGGAGGAACGTGCAGTGAAAATGGAAGGTAATGAGAAAATTTGTTAAGTATTGAAGGTTGAACAAATCGCTAGTAAGGGGTTTTCAAAGGATGTGATGGTTACACATTTGACATTTAGTGTTGATTATACTTATCGAGCTGCTGTAGAACGAAGACGTACCTGGAAGAAAGGAATAAATCACTGGGTTAGTAACTAATCAATCCTGGGAATATACATTCTTAATATCGGTTAATCTCTCAACAGCTATCAGCGATCAATTTTGTTTTTAGGCAAATCATTATTGAGCTTTTTAATAATAATTGAACACAGCTTCGTGAAAATAATACGGCAGATGCCATCGCAACTGGCTGTAGGACAAAAGGTCGACGGTCAAAAGGTCAAAGGGTAAACAATTCGAAGGGTCGAACAAAAATAAGTAGGACAAAAGGTTGCAAGGACAAGAGGTCGAAAGATCACAGTGTATTGTTGGTTCAGAGCGGTATTAAAGAATATATAATCATTTGTGTTCAGTGGTATACGGTGTACTCAGAAAGTTTCCCTCATTTTTGGCCCTTTATCAATAATTGTGAGATACTGATAACCCCTCTGGTTTGACTGATCCTCTACCATCGCTATGTTCGTAAACAACATTTTCATTCACCCTTTTCTCTTTTATGGTTTTAGAAAACAATTATGCTAAGGTGATCTCTGAAGATCGGTTGTCAGTTTCTCGTAGAAACTTTATTTCGATCATTTTCAAAACTGTCTCTCATATGTATGGGGATCGACTGTGATTGATATTATGCTAGCGGGGATTTTTGTTTACGACTGCACAGATACTGAAATCGAAAATCCCCGCTAGCATACTATCTCTCATGGTTAAAAAGATAATTGATGACTTTAATTTCCAAATAAATGACGCACGGAATTACCACAAAAATAGTCAAAAAAAGTTTTCAATCATTTTTTTTTAATAAAATTTAAAAGGATTTACGGATGGATTTTCCAAAGAGATTGTTGTAGGAATTTACAAATACATAACTGAAATAATTCCCGAAAGAAATACTGATATAGACTGTTTCAGAAATTATAAATACACTTTGTTTATTCAATTACATGAACTGTTCTAATGATTTTTACTAACTTGTTTCAGAGTATAGCATATTGTACTCCATATTTTTATATTTTCTTTCAATTGTCTTGATATTTTAAAGAACAGTCGAGTTCTCTAACAAATAACTTAATTTTTCAAATTTGCATTTGCACAAAGGTGTTTTTTAATGATTCCAACATTATTTATTACTAAATACCAAAAATTATCTAAGTTTTCATCACATTCGGTTTCTCAACAAGTTGTCTAAGTAATGCCTTGATCAAAATTTGGGAAAAATCGATAAAGGCATTTCCACAACATTTTTTCGGAGATCAAGTTTCTTATTTTTTAAGGTTTTCTACGGAACATAAGAACTACCACACAGTTTCTTAGCTTTCCTGAATGCATTTAATCTAAACAAACTTATTTTTTCAGCTCATTCGATCCTTCAGATGGCAAAGCTTATCATACCATAAAAACGAAGACAGTAAGCAGTAATTAAGACATTTGTTTGATTAACGTTTGTTGCTACTGGTGTTGTTGAGAAATTTGAGACAAAAAAAAATATATTGAGAAGGCCTATAATGATGGTTCTTGATCAAATATTCCAGTAACAATTACTCTTACCAGTAGAGAAATAGCTTTTATTATCGATATATAAGTTTTTATTGTGTTTGGAAATTAAATATTTTATCTGTGAGATTTTTTTCTTTTCTACTATGCTACATTTTTGACCACTTTGTGCAACTTCAAATTTTAATCATCTAGTTTACAGAGCCCTATTTTTTAACTTTTACCTGAAACATCAACAAAATTGGTATTATTTGCTTCGTTAGCATGTTTACTATAAGAGCTAGAAGAAACTTTTTTGGAAATTGTGCTCAAATTGAAATGGTAGTTAATCGTTAGTGTATTTATAATTTCTGAAACAGTCTATAAAGAAACCTGGAGGAATTCATAAAGAAATAACGAAAGGAGTTTTTATTGAAATTCCAAAACAGTTCCAGAAGGAATTCAACAAAATCGCCAAAGAAAAATCCCAAAAGCATATAAAAGGATGTGCCAAAGCAATTGCTGAAAAATGCATTGGGGATTACCAAAGGATTTTTCAAAAGACATTACAAATATATCTCAAGGGAGATCGCAGTAGACTGCGCGCGCGAACGGCTGCATTTTCCAGCCAGCTGTCACGTTTGGTTCGTTTCGGTGTTAATTATTGATTCTGCCGGTCAGAGAGCAAAATTTCTGGTGGTGCTACGCCATCCGGCAGAGAAGAAAATGGTTTCTCCAAGAAGTGATTCTGTCGGGTGGATTTTGAGAAGAGTTTGGATTATAATAGTATTAATAGGTTTTGTCTTTCCATTTATGCGGCAGTGGTATGAAGTGATTTTTTTTTCTTTGCAATTTGGCTGGTGGTGGTACGGTTTGATGCCAAGCTAATATTTTTTCCGCGTACGAAAGTGGTCCTGCTCTGTGTATTATTTTGTGGTGCAGATGCGTCTATCGCAATTTGTGTTGGTTTCACCGGATCCCTATAAACTGAATAATGATGAAAGTTTGAGTGCATGGGGACTTCAAAGTGATCATTTTTGGTTGATGAGAAGAATTTGTCACCCACATAAGTGTTTTGATTGAGTTTGAATAAAGTGAAATTGCTAAAGTGTGTTACTGATACTGATTCTATCTGAAGCAGCTTGAAAAAATCTTGCCGTATTGCCGAGGATAAGCCCCCCGATTGTTTGTGGTAAAAGGATAATCCTCAGGGCTCTTATAAGAATCTATATGGTGAGATCTTTCTGATTTATTTCTATTTATACCCATATCAGTAACATCCAAGTATTAGAGATAAATGTTTATTTGGGGAGGGCTGGATACCATAACTTTTGATCTCGTTTCAGAGAGCGGGTAAAGGCGCTTAAGACTTGGCTTGAGAGCCAGGGCATACGGGGTAAATACCGTTGTCCCATCCCAGGATTCCAAAGGATATGGAGTGACATTAACATTCTTAGCATAGTCACTTCCAACGATGCGGTATATTATTATCACTTTTCAAGGAACGGTTGGTACGAGATGTCCCCGTTTTCTGATTTCAATAACAATAACAACGCTGCACAGTAGGCCTGGCCGCTTTAATGCTTGTAATGCATCTCTGATGCACTGCAACCATTAATAACGACAAGAAAAATGATAGGAGTAGTCGGTCCTATCATTTTCCAGGATTCTTTCAATGAATGGCTGTGTATGTGTAGACTAGACTAGACTAGACTAGACATTCCAAATATATCCCAAATGAAATTCCGAAGCAATATCCAAAGAAATTACTAGAAAACCGTTGTTAACTCAAAACTGAGGAAAATTCAAATGGGTAATTGATGCGACTAAAGGCAGTATAATAGAATTGACATATGTCTGCTTTTTCGAAGGTTTTTCGAAGGTTTTTGTTTGTATTTTCCTTCGGCTAAAATATAAACGACTCATAAGAAAGTGGTCATTCTCTATAAAAAAAATCAAAAAGTCCTAGTGAAGAAACAGGGGTGTAAGCAGTTATAAATAACAAAAGTTCCATAAACAAATAAAAAAATGCATAAATAAATCAAAAGTTTCCATAAATAATTGATTTTTGAGCAATTAAAAACGTCAAAAATGCAATGAATAATTCAACTGTTGCAATAAAAAAAGCCATTTTCCCACCAAAAAACTTCGAATTTTCCATAAATAAATCCGATTTTTCCATAATAAATTAGAAAATTCACAATAAAAAAAACCCAGATTAATCCACCTAGTGGTGATAGTGCCTTTTTCGTCGAATATGTACTCATGATCTTTCAGTCGACGCAATAAATCTTGCCTTAGAGTCAGTGATCAGCCCTTAATATCTATGCTTTCGTAACGGACGGGAAGGAGGAAATTCTCATAACAGCGGTCTGGGACTGTACCACCTACAAAATTTTTGAATCATGTGAATAATTTATTTAGAAAAGCAAGAATTTCATCAAAGTCATCATCGAATTGGGAAACTTATTGATGGCACTTATTCCGACGTTATGTTCAACGTATAGTCCTCTCAGATGACTGATTGACCACCTTCCCTGAAGGCCGATCCATACCAAGATGACAATTACAAACTAGGATAAAATTTTCCACAGATCACTTTGAACCCTTCGAAAAAGTTTTTTCTGCACACTTTAGGCCGTATTTAATTACCATTGGTTACAAGATTCATGTAAAATTTGTAATGTAGCCAATACTAAATCCCATCCAAATTTCAACCACATTACAGAGTTCGCCGTCCAGCCGCAGTAATTTTAGACGCAAAATTAAAAAAAAAACTTTGTTCAGGGGTGATGCGCTTAAGTTTTAAATTTTCCATACAATGTTGACCCATCCTACTGTATATTTACACCTCAGGAATCTAAAATGGTGTGATTTGGTGGGATAGTTTTAGTTTTATAAAGTTTTTGGTTCTAGAACACATATCTACTGCTTGCATTGATTTTGTTCACTTTCGTGATTTCGCTGAAGCACTCAACGCTGCACCTGCAACACCACCGGTAGCGTCTTATGTAGTCTGAGCCTTTTTTCTTGCTGACCGTTCATAAGATTATCGAAATGTCACGATTTGATGTGTCCCATGTATGAGTTTGGTATTCTTTATATTTGGCCACTTTTGAGGGGACACCCGGAAACGATTCTGGAACAATACCAGTAGTATTAAATGTGATGTGAGCTTATCTTAATGCTTACACGATGTGCCAAAAACCCTTTGTAACGTGTGGCTTTCGGAGAAGGCATGACACTAGTCGTGATGATGGTTGAAATCAATCTGTCTCGTTTATATGGTAAAAAGTGGTTTTTATGAATTTACATGTTTCATTCCTTAACCTATACCTAGAATTTTGGAGTTTGCTTTCACACGAAAAAGAAGGTTTGGAAAACATGAAGCCAGGCTGTTTTCAATAACTAGCCGCTTCGGGCCTCATGTAGGTCATAAATATTAAACGTTGTGTCGTCTGTTACGCACGCTGTGCGGACGGCATAAACGTAGCGGTGATGTTTGTAAATTGAACCAAAGCGAAGAGAAACTGAGCATTATTCTACATTTACCAAATGTTGGTCGAAGCAGAAGAATGTCAAGTGTGGCCTGTAATTTATTGTTTTACTAGGCGGAAGGTTTCTTATGGTTCCTGTTTGCTTTGGCAAGCAAAGAGTGCTTGCTCAGAACGATTCATGCAACAATGTTGTGTGAGAAGAAATTTACCAGACGAAGAATGTAGATTGTAAGATATCGAATGACTTGAAAGATGTCTACCAGACGAAAAGTGTCGATAGATTGATACCGGGATAAATGGATGAAGATGCAGAGATGCTACACCTTATTAACAAAAAAAAAATGCCCACCCAAATGGCACCCGGCATTCGAAAGATATACTATTCTAGTATCTCTTCTGAAAATTTGAAAATGTTTCATCGAGGGAAACTTAAGTTTTTGTGATTTGAAGATTTTGAGCCATTTCTATAGGATTTTCTTATATGTGTTAATATACGCGCACGGTGTGCCTGAAACCGCTATTAACAAATATAAATGTACACCAAACTGACACCCGGCATTCGAAAGATATATTATTATAGCATCACCTCCGAAAATATTTTATGGAGGGAAATCAAAGTTTTTACTGTTTGAAGATTTTCCCCTATTTTCATAGAATTACAGTCAGGATTCGTTATTCACGGTGCCACCCACTTTACGCCCACCGCAATTTATCTGTTGTCTTTCAACCAATTCCGTTCATTTTTGGAAGGTAGTTAGCTTACGATAAGCCGCAACTGTACACAAAAAATGAGCTCAATCGGATGTAAGGCAGCCGAAAATCACGGTGGGCGTAAAGTACCACCCACCGTGTATAAGGAATCCAAACTGTAGCTCATATATCGGTCAATCAGTGCTTTTCATATCATAAACAAATAATATCACTGCTCGACAAAATTTTTAAAAAGTTCGAATTATGGGATGACAAAAAAAAGAACAGGGTTTTGGAACCCTTGAAGTGTCATAGTGAAAGAATTTTCGAAAAATATTCAAACGGGACTTCACAGTTCATGACCAAAGTTTGAATTAAGAACATGGGGTGTTCAATTGATATACGCATTAGGATTTTTAGGGTCCCCGAATCCCTTTTCTTTTTTCTCTCATCTCATAACGCGAACTAGTGTTGAACGGTGTAATGAGTTTCACAAGTTCCAAAAGTACAATATTCAAACTACTTCTCTGAAAATTTAACAACTTTTCATTGAGAGGAATGTAAATTACCGTGGTTTGAGAAGATAATTAATATTCCTTAGTTCTACCTGCTAGTCGAATACAAATAAAAATGTGACACGCCGTGAGTGTTGATTACATAAACTTTCTAAGAGTTTGGAATCCGTTGTTTTAAGCGTGTGATATGTTGATATCTTGCCGGTGAATTTGAAAACGTTTCAGTGTGAAACGAGAGTTAAAGTGAATTCACAGCCCAAGGTTTTGGTATTCCTAGGAGGCTTTGTAAATCGTTGGTATAATGTTTAAGATATTGAAGCTCTTAAAGTAAACCTAAATGCTAATCGTTTCCCTAGCAAGCTTTTATACGTCATGTTACCAACGTGTTTTCCGTGAATTTGGAAATATTTCATTTGAATAATCATCAGTAACGACAATTTTAAGCTTTGATTTCAATTTCATTGGGGATATGCATAATATCGCATTGTCTATAAACATGTTAAAATCACCTATATAGTTTTGTAACAGTATCGCAAAAAATGTGATATATTATCAAAGTTTTAGATGAGTTACAAAATATATATTCATTGCGGGGAATGATTAAAATGTAAAATTGAAATAATATTCTATGAAGTTACTAAATTTTCAATATACTTTATCATATCTTATATTTTCAAACCACTGTAATTTGCGATCGTTTCAATGAAATGATGTCAAATTTTCAGAGAGAAGTTGTTTGAACGTTGTATCTTTGGAATGGTGTTTGTGAAATTTAATAATATTTGTTTATGATTTGAAGAGCCAATGAAACACTCTATGCCAATATTGTCATATATGAGCTAATTCTATGAAAATAGAGGAAAATCTTCAAACAGTAAAAACTTTCGATTCCATCGATGAAACATTTTCAAATTTTCAGAGGTGATGCCAAAATAGTGTATCTTTCAAATGCCGGGTGTCAATATGGTGTACATTTATATTTGTTAATAGCGGTTTCAGGCACACCGTGCGCGTATATTTACACATATAAGAAAATCCTATAGAAATGGCTCAAAATCTTCAAATCACACAAACTTTAGTTTCCCTCGATGAAACATTTTCAAATTTTCAGGGGAGATACTAGAACAGTATATCTTTCGAATACCGGGTGCCATTTGAGTGGACATTTTTATTTGTTAATAACGGTTTGGCACACCGTGGCTTACTTTTCATCAGGTTACCCGGAACTAGTAACACTACCGATAAGCTGCTAGTACACAGGGTCAAATATTTGTCCAAAAAGAAACCAATGCTCAAACATCTTGTTTGACTCGATCGAATTTTCATTAGTGTCAAACTGATGTTGTTTCTTGAGTTCTTTCCTTGTCAAATATTTGACCCTGTGTACTACTGGCCATAGTAACTTATGTGGAATCTGTCTATTTTCTTAGTATCCGTGCATCAGGTTACTGACAAAAAAGTGGTTTGATGTACCGCAAGCCTGTGTTTGGTTCACTTTTATGTTTGTCCACTTCCGGTGGGACACCCTAAACCGTTCATCAGGTTATCGAAAAAGCCGCGGTTTGATGGGGTTCGTTTCCCCTCTACATTTGACCACTTCCGGAAGGACACCCGGAACCGATTCCAGGAAACTACTAGTTTTCCCAAGTATGATCTGAGATTTTTTTCTTGTTAACTGTTCATCAGGATACCTAAAAAGCCATTTGATGTGTCGCGAATATTGGTTTAGATCCCTTTCACATTCGGCCACTTTCGGCGAGACATTCGTAACCGGTTCCACAACACTACCAGTTGTCCCAAATATGGTCTGCAACTATTTATTGCCATCTATTACCGGGTTATCTAAACAGCCGCGAATTAACGTGTCGCAAGCATGGTTTTGGTTCACTATTATATTTGGACACTTCCGGCGGGACATCCGGAACTTTACCGGTTTAGATATGGTATGAGACTATTTGCTTGCTAATTTCAATAGCCTTTCAAAACAGCAGCGCCTTGATGCATGGCTTTGGTTCAATATTATATTTCGCCTCTTTCAAAGGGACAGCCGAAGCAGGCTCCGGCACTATCAGCAGTCCCTAATGTGGTCTTAGCCTACTTCCTTGATAAACGGTCATTAGGTTATTCGAAAAGCCGTGAATTAATGTGCCGCATGAATGAGTTTGGTTCACTATTATATTTGGCCACATCCAGCGGGGCATCCGGAACCGTTTCCGGAACGCTAGCGTTTCAGATATGGTCTGAGATTATTTTCTTGTCAACCATTCATTAGGTTATCAAAAACGCCGCGCTTTGATGTATCGCATGCATGGGTTAGGTTCACTATTATATTTGGCCATATCCGGCGAGACATCCAGAACCGGTTCCGGAACAGTACCGGTTCAGATATGGTCTGAGACTATTTTCTTGCTAATCTTTCATCAGGTTATCAAAAAAGCCGCCCTTTGATGTATCGCATGCATGGGTTTGGTTCACCAATATATTTGGCCACATCCGGCGGGACATCCGAAACCGGTTCCGGAACACTACCGGTTCAAATATGGTCTGAGAATATTTTCTTGCTAACCATTCATCAAGTTATCGAAAATGCCGCAGTTTGATGTGCAGCATGTATGGTTTGTTGCAATTTCATGTTACTTCCAGGGGTACCGGTCCGGAACACCTATATGGCCATAACTCCGGAACGGTTGGACCGATCTGAACCATTTTCAATAGGAAACAATGGGACCAAATTCCGCGTCGAATGAACCGTCCGTCATTAAAATCGGTTGATGTTTACTATCTAAAAGTTAGGTGACCTTTTTTGTACACACACACACACACACATACATACACACACACACGCTGAGTCGATTGGTATATAAGACTTGTCCATCCGGGGGCTCCAACTAAATTTCGTTTTTGGAGTGAACATATAGCCTTTCGGTACACCTTGGTGTACGAGAAAGGCAAAAATATCTAAAAAGCAATAAATAATTCAAAAAGTGCAATAAACGAAAAAATAAATTATCAATAAATGTCAAAAAACGAGCAATAAACCTTAATGCATTCTGAGCCAAAAAATTACATTGACCATGCGGCGAAGCCGCATAGAGGATTGAGGAACTGAGGCGGCAGAAGGCCGCCGAAGTTTCCGATATCCGATGCACCGCAATTGCATCGTTTCCGTTCTAGGCAATCCACAGATCCAAGAATTTGCCCGTTATAATGCAAACATAGATGTTATCCCTTTTTTAGGTCCGACGAGCGATAGCGAGTTCGGACAGCAAGCAATTGCTGGGTAAAGTGCAATCATAGTTACGCAGGCTTTTCAGTCGTTTCAGTCATATAAATGCGATTCAGCATTTCACTGCCTCATACTTTCCTGCTTTTATTCATGGGTAATTTAATCATTTTTTATTGCATTTTTTGAATTTTTTATTGCTTTTTCGATAATTTTTTATTGTGAATTTTCTAATTTATTATGGAAAAATCGGATTAATTTATGAAAAATTCGAAGTTATTTGCTGGGAAAAATGGCTTTTTTTATTGCAACTGTTGAATTATTCATTGCATTTTTGACAATTTTAATTGCTTAAAAATCAATTATTAATGGAAACTTTTGATTTATTTATGAATTTTTTTATTTGTTTATGGAACTTTTGTTATTTATTACTGCTTGCACCCCTGTTTCTTCACTGGGACTTTTGGAATTATTTATGGGAAATTTTGTATTTATTATGGAACGTTTAATTGTCTGCCATTTTCCTTCCATGTTCATTTGTAGTTGGTTCGTCATTAATACTAAATGTAGTCTTGTTTATATAATCGATATAAGGAATTCCGTATCACGATGAAGAACTTTATGTACAAAAATGTATTGGATAAATCTACGAAATAAACAATAATAATAATAATATGTCTGCTTTTAAACACTAATATGCTACATTCACTTTTGTTTTACTTTCTTCATAACGCCAACACTGTATTGAATTGATCACTTGAAACATAAACATAATCACGTCAACAAATACTTACACACTGGTTGGAAACAACTTATATTCGTTTTTGGGCATTTTTGTGTGTATTTCGGTGGTACTGTTTTATCCAAATTTGGGGATTCTAGAGACTAACCAGATGAGGACTGAAAGTCTCTCAAATAAAGATAAAAAATCGGATTGTTTTGAAATTGTTTGGTTGTGTTGTATTATATAAATAAATCATATATTTTGTGAGATATTGCGGTTGTAGCACAGTGGTTTTTTGGTTTATCACGGTGAAAAAAAATACCGCGAAATCAACGAAACCATAAATTTGGCGAAACGAAAAATAAATGCAAACTTTTTATTTAAAATCGAGAAATTGCAAAATATCTAAACCGTTCAACACAACAAGTAGTATCATGATTACAATTTTATTTACTACGTAATTAAGATTGATTTATCAATGTTTTAGTAAATCCGAGATAAAAACTAAACGGAAATCATGATAAAATAAGAATGAAAACCGTGAATTTGAGCGAGTAGTGATTAATACGAGTAGTGATAAAATCGACAAACCAAAACTTTCTTTACTATGGCTCTCTAGGAGGTCCAAACCTCGGCTAATTTGTGCATTTTAATATGTTACATCAGTCACTGTATTTAAATTTCATTCTTAGTCAGTTCATTATTGTTTGTCCATTAAACCAAAATGTTTGTCAAACTTCACAAATCGCGCTAATCAATCATGGCTTCTCAACTGCATCAATTTTCCCAACACTGGCTGTTGCAGTTTCCCTTCGAAAGAGACTGTCGCATCCATTTAATCCGATTATGCAAATCATACCTGGTATCAGTCATTATCGTCATTATGGTAGTAATTCATCGAAACCGGAACATGAAAAGCTGTGCTGATTTGTTACACGAGCTTCATCGAGGATAAATCTTACAGTGTATTTAATCGGACAACATTTAACTGAACTAATGACGGCACTCGCCATGCCTATCGCAAGTGGCTGGACTGGGTGAGGCTATCAAAGGTCAAGAGTGGGGCCGCGGAGTGCTGGATGACATTTCATTGAACGTGCTCGTCTAAAGGTTGATGGTGAAGCCTCATTTCAACAGGGGAAGGCCACTTGTATTGATTTGCAATAGACATAATTGGATGACATTTTTCAATCGATTAAACTGAAATCATGTTAATCGAGTGACATGACATAAGTTGAAGCGGGTGGTTGTTGGATTTAATGGACCCTAAAGATGCCATTGATATTTGATACCGATGAATTCGGTGGTAGGGGGCATGAAATCTCATCGCCCTGCCAATTGTTTTAACAAGCTTTGTTAGATCATGCATATACGTGCAGTTTTTATAACAAAATTGGAAACAAATTGTGATACATTTTTGTTACATTGTTGTACCATAACCAAATTTATTAGATTCCAAATATGAGTTGTACGTATTCTTGTTGTTCCAATCATATGAGCATAGAAATTTATAACACAATTTGTTAAAACAATTGTTCTGCTGTCGGTAACAGGACCGTGAAATTTATTAGTCTCTTGTTAACAAATATATATTGATTTCTAGAGCAAATAACTATCATATTTATTAGTCGTTTAACTCTTCATAATCCCTGACAAAATTCCCGAAGAAATGCTGCGAATACCGAAGGAGGCTTAGGAGATATTTTTTAAAGAGTACGTGGAGAAATTTCTGAGTGAATTATCGAAAGAACTATCTAAGATATCTATAGTTGGATTCCTGTAAATATTTCTAGACAATTGCTTAAGGTCTGAGGTCACGCTCCTCGTGAGAGAGAGAGGATTCTTCGATTTTGGGAACTTCAATCGTAATATCTCGAATATGAAGCCAAATATTACAATTTCCACAAGACAATCTCTTCAAAATATATTTAAGAATATTCTGTGAAAATTTCATGATCTTAGACTTAGCCAAATTTGAATTTATTAGAAAAGAGTAAACAGTTGTCAAAAGCTGTTTTCGCCACCTTGACACTTGTTTCTAGTATTTGAAGTAATTAGAGGCATTTGATCGCAAAATCGTCCCGACAATCTCTGAGGATATTTCCTATGATCATTTCAGTCCAAAAAAAAGTACGCTAACTATGGTACATTTTTAGTAGTCTACATTTCATTTCAGTAAAAATCTAAAAATTTTGATGAAACTTCTCTCATATGAGAGAAATTATTTTCTCATTTTCTCTGCTCGTAACAGACAAACAAGAGCACATGGAATTGTGGTGGGGTTCAGGGTTACCAGGATTGGTCATGCGCATAACACGCATAGTTGTATTTCTAACAGTAATATTTACATATTCTAAAGTTATTTATTTAACTTTAAAATATTTTTTATCTTTCTAAAGTAACGACCAAAAATGGAACTGAGCCTGCTTCAGTTTTCTACGAAAACTTTCTCGGTTATTGGTTGAGAGCTTACTTTGCCAATCGATCATTTTTCGTTTGTAAGGAATTCACTCTATAACCAAAGAAGTCCAGAATATATTATCCATTGAGAGGAGATCCTGGCTCGACCGAAAACATTTTATTCCAGTCTCATACTTCGTTTAGCCAAAGATGGCAACCCTATGAGGCTCACAATGATGATCCTCTGTATGTTGCTCTGCGTTTGCTCCCACGGTGCGTTTAGTGGAACACGCTTTGACTGCTCGAATATATACCAAGTGCACAACTTACTAATACTAAATAATATATCAATTTCGTTAGAAGTCAGTTCACTTATGACTTTCCTGTTCAGATACACTGGGCAATATCCCTAAATTTATGCCCCATGGTATGTGGCCACTTCCAAATGTTAACCGAATTTTGTCATACGTCAATCAATTTGGATAATATTTGAGTTCACAGAGCTTGCTCGAGGATTCTTGAAAAATTTGAGAGTATTCCCCGATTTTTTGTGATTATTTAGAAATTCTAATGAATATCGGTGTTTACTGAAATTATTCGAGGATTCTTGAAGATTTTTAGAGTATTCCTCGATTCTCTGTGGTTATTAAGGAATTCTAATAAATATTTGAGATTGTTGAGCTTGCTCGAGAATTCTTGAAGAATTTTGGAGTATTTCTAGAGTGTTCATGATAGCTTAGGAATTATAATGAATATCTGAGTTTTCTGAGATTATTCGAGTATTTTTGAAGAATTTTAGAATTCTCCTCAATTTAACGATATCTGAGGATTTCAGATAAATATTTGAGTTCAATGAGCTTGCTCCAGGATTCTTGAAGAATTTGGGAACATTTCTCGATTTTTTGTGATTATTTAGGAATTCTAATGAATATTTGAGTTTGATGAGCTTATTCGAGGATTCTTGAAGAGTTTTAGAGTTTTCCTCGATATTTTGTGATTATTTAGGAATTCTAATGAATATTTGAGTTTGATGAGCTTATTCAAGGATTCTTGAAGAGTTTTAGAGTATTCCTTGATATTTTGTGATTATTTAGGAATTCTAATGAATGTTTGAGTGTGATGAGCTTATTGGAGGATTCTTGAATAGTTTTAGAGTTTTCCTCGATATTTTGTGATTATTTAGGAATTCTAATGAATATTTGAGTTTTCTGAGCTTATTCGAGGATTATTGAAGAGTTTTAGAGTGTTCCTCGATATTTTGTGATTATTTAGGAATTGTAATGAATATTTGAGTTTGCTGAGCTTATTCGAAGATTCTTGAAGAGTTTTAGAGTATTCCTCGATATTTTGTGATTATTTAGGAATTCTAATGAATATTTGAGTGTGATGAGCTTATTGGAGGATTCTTGAATAGTTTTAGAGTTTTCCTCGATATTTTGTGATTATTTAGGAATTCCAATGAATATTTGAGTTTGATGAGTTTATTCGAGGATTCTTGAAGAGTTTTAGAGTATTCCTCGATATTTTGTGATTATTTAGGAATTCTAATGAATATTTGAGTTTTCTGAGCTTATTCGAGGATTATTGAAGAGTTTTAGAGTGTTCCTCGATATTTTGTGATTATTTAGGAATTGTAATGAATATTTGAGTTTGCTGAGCTTATTCGAAGATTCTTGAAGAGTTTTAGAGTTTTCCTCGATATTTTGTGATTATTTAGGAATTCTAATGAATATTTAAGTTTTCTGAGCTTATTCGAGGATTCTTGAAGAGTTTTAGAGTTTTCCTCGATATTTTGTGATTATTTAGGAATTCTAACAAATATTTGAGTTTGCTGAGCTTATTCGAAGATTCTTGAAGAGTTTTAGAGTATTCCTCGATATTTTGTGATTATTTAGGAATTCTAATGAATATTTAAGTTTTCTGAGCTTATTCGAGGATTCTTGAAGAGTTTTAGAGTTTTCCTCGATATTTTGTGATTATTTAGGAATTCTAACAAATATTTGAGTTTGCTGAGCTTATTCGAAGATTCTTGAAGAGTTTTAGAGTATTCCTCGATATTTTGTGATTATTTAGGAATTCTAATGAATATTTGAGTTTGATGAGCTTATTCGAGGATTCTTGAAGAGTTTTAGAGTATTCCTTGATATTTTGTGATTATTTAGGAATTCTAATGAATATTTGAGTTTGATGAGCTTATTGGAGGATTCTTGAATAGTTTTAGAGTTTTCCTCGATATTTTGTGATTATTTAGGAATTCTAATGAATATTTGAGTTTGATGAGTTTATTCGAGGATTCTTGAAGAGTTTTAGAGTATTCCTCGATATTTTGTGATTATTTAGGAATTGTAATGAATATTTGAGTTTTCTGAGCTTATTCGAGGATTCTTGAAGAGTTTTAGAGTTTTCCTCGATATTTTGTGATTATTTAGGAATTCTAATGAATATTTGAGTTTGCTGAGCTTATTCGAGGATTCTTGAAGTGTTTTAGAGTATTCCTCGATATTTTGTGATTGTTCAGGAATTCTAATGAATATTTGAGTTTGATGAGCTTATTCGAGGATTCTTGAAGAGTTTTAGAGTATTCCTCGATATTTTGTGATTATTTAGGAATTCTAATGAATAGTTGAGTTTGATGAGCTTATTCGAGGATTCTTGAATATTTTTAGAGTGTTCCTCAATATTTTGTGATTATTTAGAAATACTTATGAATATTTGAGTTCACTGAGCTTGTTCGAGGATTCTTGAAGAGTTTTAGAGTATTCCTCGATATTTTGTGATAATTTAGGAATTCTAGTGAATATTTGAGTTTGCTGAGCTTATTGGAGGATTCTTGAAGAGTTTTAGAGTATTCCCCTATATTTTGTGATAATTTAGGAATTCTAATGAATATTTGAGTTTGCTGAGCGAGCTTTAGAGTATTGATCGAATTTTTTGTGATTGTTTAGGAATTCTAATGACTATTTGAGTTCACTGAGCTTGCTCGAGGCAGAATTTGAGAGTATTCCTCGATTTTTAGTGATTATTTAGGAATTAGAATGAATATCTGAGTTTGCTGAGGTTATTCGAGGATTCTTGAAGAATGTTAGAGTTTTCCTCGATTTTACGATAACTGAGAAATTCAGATGAATGTTTGAGTTCACTGAGCTTGCTCGAGGATTCTTGAAGAATATGGGAATATTTCTAGATTTTTTATGATAACTGGGAAATCAGATGAATATATGAGTTCACTGAGCTTGCTCGAGAATTTTCAAAATGCTTAAGAATATTCGTTGATTTTTTGTGATTATTTAGGAATACTAATAAATATCTGAGTTTGCTGAGCTTATTCGAGGATTCTTGAAGAGTTTTAGAGTATCCCTCGATATTTTGTGATTATTTAGTAATTCTAATGAATATTTGAGTTGGCTGAGCTTATTCGAGGATTATTGAAGAGTTTTAGAGTATTCCTCAATATTTTGTGATTATTTAGAAATACTAATGAATATTTGAGTTCACTGAGCTTGCTCGAGGATTCTTGAAGAATGTTAGAGTATTCCTCGATATTTTGTGATTATTTAGAAATTCTAATGAATATTCGAGTTTGCTGAGCTTATTCGAGGATTCTTGAAGAGTTTTAGAGTTTTCCTTGATATTTTGTGACTATTTAGGAATTCTAGTGAATATTTGAGTTTGATGAGCTTATTCGAGGGTTCTTGAAGAGTTTTAGAGTATTCCTCAATATTGTGTGATTATTTAGAAATACTAATGAATATTTGAGTTCACTGAGCATGCTCGAGGATTCTTGAAGAATTTGAGAATATTCCTCGATTTTTTTGTGATTATGTAGGAATTTTCATGAATATATGAGTTTGCTGAGAATATTCGAGAATTTTTGAAGAATTTTAGAGTTCTCCTCAATTTTACGATATCTGAGGATTTCCGACAAATATTGGAGTTCACTGAGCTTGCTCCAGGCTTCTTTAAGAATTTGGGAATATTTCTCGATTTTTTGTGATTATTTAGGAATACTTATGAATATGCTGAGCTTATTCAAGGATTCTTGAAGAATGTTAGAGTATTCCTCGATATTTTGTGATTATTTAGGAATTCTAATGAATATTTGAGCCTGCTGAGCTTATTCGAGGATTCTTGAAGAATGTTAGGAGTTTTCTTCGATTTTACGATGATGATCAGATGAATATTTAAGTTTACTGAGCATGCTTGAAAATTCTTGAAGAAATTGAGAGTATTCCTTGATTTTTTGTGATTATTTAGGAATTTTCATGAATATCTGAGTTTGCTGAGAATATTTGAGAATTTTTGAAGAATTTTAGAGTTCTCCTCAATTTAACGATATCTCAGGATTTCCGACAAATATTTGAGTTCACTGAGCTTGCTCCAGGATTCTTGAAGAATTTGGGAATATTTCTCGACTTTTGTAATTATTCAGGAATTCTAATAAATATCTGAGTTTGCTGAAATTATTCGAGGATTCTTGAAGAATTTGAGCGTATTATTAGATTTTTTGTGATTATTTAAAAAATATTTGAGCATGCTGAGCTTGCTCGAGGATTCTTGAAGAATTTTGGAGAATGTCTAGAGTTTTTATGATTACTGAAGAATATAGATGAATATCTGAGTTCACTTAGCTTTCTCCAGGATTCTTGAAGGATTGGAGAGTATTTCTCGATATTTTGTGATTATTCAGGAATTCCAATGAATATCTGAGTTTGCTGAGCTTATTCGAGGATTCTTGAAAATTTTTAGTGTATTTTACGATATAACGATAACTGAGGAATTCAGATGAATATTTGTGTTCACTGAGCTTGCTCGAGGATTCTTGAAGAATTTGGAAATATTTCTAGATTTTTTATGATAACTGGGAAATTCAGATGAATATATAAGTGCTCGAGAATTCTTAAAAAAATTAAGATTATTCCTCGATTTTATGTGATTATTTAGGAATTTTTAGGAATATTTGAGTTCACTGAGCTTGCTTGAGGATTCTTGAAGAATTTGGGAGTATTCCTGGATTTTTTGTAATTATTTAGGAATTCCAATGAATATCTGAGTTTGCTGAGCTTATTCGAGGATTCTTGAGGAATGTCAGAGTTTTCCTCGATTTTACGATAACTGAGAAATTCTGATGAATGTTATTTAAGTTCACTGAGCTTGCTCGAGAATTCTTAAAAAAATTAAGAATATTCCTTGATTTTTTGTGATTATTTAGGAATTCCAATGAATATGTGAGTTTGCTGAGATTGAATTCAAATATTTACCGGAATTCCCAGATCATCATGAAAATCAACAGATATTCACAAATTCTTCAAGAACCATCGAGCAAGCTCATTGAACTCGAATATTCGCCAGAATTCCCAGATCATCATAAAAATCAACAAATATTCACAAATTCTTCAAGAACCCTCGAGCAAGTTCATTGAAATCAAATATTTACCGGAATTCCCAGGTCATCATAAAAATCAACAAATATTCGAAAATATTTCAAGAACCCTCGAGTAAAATCATTCAACTCAACTTTTCACCAGAATTCCCAGGTCACCATAAAATCAACAAATATTCACAAATTCTTCAACAAACTCTCGAGCAAGCTCATTCAACTCAAATATTCACCCGAATTCCCAGGTCATCATGGAAATCAAGAAATATTCACAAATTGAAGCCTCACAATGAATATTCACAAATTGAACCCTCGAGCAAGCTCATTGAACTCAAATATTCACCAGAATTCCCAGATCATCATAAAAATCAACAAATATTCACAAATACTTCAACAAACTCTGGAGCAAGCTCATTGAACTCAAATATTCACCAGAATTCCCAGGTCATCATGGAAATCAAGAAATATTCACAAATACTTCAAGAACCCTCGAGCAAGCTCATTGAACTCAAATATTCACCAGAATTCCCAGATCATCATAAAAATCAACAAATATTCACAAATACTTCAACAAACTCTGGAGCAAGCTCATGGAACTCAAATATTCACCAGAATTCCCAGGTCATCATGGAAATCAAGAAATATTCACAAATACTTCAAGAACCCTCGAGCAAGCTCATTGAACTCAAATATTCACCAGAATTCCCAGATCATCATAAAAATCAACAAATATTCACAAATACTTCAACAAACTCTCGAGCAAGCTCATTGAACTCAAATATTCACCCGAATTCCCAGGTCATCATGGAAATCAAGAAATATTCACAAATACTTCAAGAACCCTCGAGCAAGCTCATTGAACTCAAATATTCACCAGAATTCCCAGATCATCATAAAAATAAACAAATATTCACAAATACTACAACAAACTCTGGAGCAAGCTCATTGAACTCAAATATTCACCCGAATTCCCAGGTCATCATGGAAATCAAGAAATATTCACAAATACTTCAAGAACCCTCGAGCAAGCTCATTGAACTCAAATATTCACCAGAATTCCCAGATCATCATAAAAATAAACAAATATTCACAAATACTACAACAAACTCTGGAGCAAGCTCATTGAACTCAAATATTCACCCGAATTCCCAGGTCATCATGGAAATCAAGAAATATTCACAAATACTTCAAGAACCCTCGAGCAAGCTCATTGAACTCAAATATTCACCAGAATTCCCAGATCATCATAAAAATAAACAAATATTCACAAATACTACAACAAACTCTGGAGCAAGCTAATTGAACTCAAATATTCACCAGAATTCCCAGGTCATCATGGAAATCAAGAAATATTCACAAATACTTCAAGAACCCTCGAGCAAGCTCATTGAACTCAAATATTCACCAGAATTCCCAGATCATCATAAAAATCAACAAATATTCACAAATACTTCAACAAACTCTGGAGCAAGCTCATTGAACTCAAATATTCACCAGAATTCCCAGGTCATCATGGAAATCAAGAAATATTCACAAATACTTCAAGAACCCTCGAGCAAGCTCATTGAACTCAAATATTCACCAGAATTCCCAGATCATCATAAAAATCAACAAATATTCACAAATACTTCAACAAACTCTGGAGCAAGCTCATTGAACTCAAATATTCACCAGAATTCCCAGGTCATCATGGAAATCAAGAAATATTCACAAATACTTCAAGAACCCTCGAGCAAGCTCATTGAACTCAAATATTCACCAGAATTCCCAGGTCATCATGGAAATCTAGAAATATTCACAAATACTTCAAGAACCCTCGAACAAGCTCATTGAACTCAAATATTTACCAGAATTCCCAGATCATCATAAAAATCAACAAATATTCACAAATACTTCAACAAACTCTGGAGCAAGCTCATTCAACTCAAATATTCACCAGAATTCCCAGGTCATCATAAAAATCAACAAATATTCACAAATACTTCAACAAACTCTGGAGTAAGCTCATTCAACTCAAATATTCACCAGAATTCCCAGGTCATCATGGAAATCAAGAAATATTCACAAATACTTCAAGAACCCTCGAGCAAGCTCATTGAACTCAAATATTCACCAGAATTCCCAGGTCATCATGGAAATCAAGAAATATTCACAAATACTTCAAGAACCCTCGAACAAGCTCATTGAACTCAAATATTTACCAGAATTCCCAGATCATCATAAAAATCAACAAATATTCACAAATACTTCAACAAACTCTGGAACAAGCTCATTCAACTCAAATATTCACCAGAATTCCCAGGTCATCATAAAAATCAACAAATATTCACAAATACTTCAACAAACTCTCGAGCAAGCTCATTCAACTCAAATATTCACCCGAATTCCCAGGTCATCATGGAAATCAAGAAATATTCACAAATACTTCAAGAACCCTCGAGCAAGCTCATTGAACTCAAATATTCACCAGAATTCACAGGTCATCATAAAAATTAACAAATATTCACAAATACTTCAACAAACTCTGGAGCAAGCTCATTCAACTCAAATATTCACCAGAATTCCCAGGTCATCATGGAAATCAAGAAATATTCACAAGCTCATTGAACTCAAATATTCACCCGAATTCCCAGATCATCATAAAAATCAACAAATATTCACAAATACTTCAACAAACTCTGGAGCAAGCTCATTGAACTCAAATATTCACCAGAATTCCCAGGTCATCATAAAAATTAACAAATATTCACAAATACTTCAACAAACTCTCGAGCAAGCTCATTCAACTCAAATATTCACCAGAATTCCCAGATCATCATAAAAATCAACAAATATTCACAAATACTTCAACAAACTCTCGAGCAAGCTCATTCAACTCAAATATTCACCCGAATTCCCAGGTCATCATGGAAATCAAGAAATATTCACAAATACTTCAAGAACCCTCGAGCAAGCTCATTGAACTCAAATATTCACCCGAATTCACAGGTCATCATAAAAATTAACAAATATTCACAAATACTTCAACAAACTCTGGAGCAAGCTCATTCAACTCAAATATTCACCAGAATTCCCAGGTCATCATGGAAATCAAGAAATATTCACAAATACTTCAAGAACCCTCGAGCAAGCTCATTGAACTCAAATATTCATTCGAATTCACAGGTCATCATAAAAATGAACAAATATTCACAAATACTTCAACAAACTCTGGAGCAAGCTCATTCAACTCAAATATTCACCAGAATTCCCAGGTCATCATGGAAATCAAGAAATATTCACAAATACTTCAAGA
Organism: Aedes albopictus; assembly: GCF_035046485.1. Taxonomy (NCBI): domain Eukaryota; kingdom Metazoa; phylum Arthropoda; class Insecta; order Diptera; family Culicidae; genus Aedes; species Aedes albopictus. The sequence goes on along the minus strand of NC_085138.1, from coordinate 80,696,963 downwards.
ACCCTCGAGCAAGCTCATTGAACTCAAATATTCACCCGAATTCACAGGTCATCATAAAAATTAACAAATATTCACAAATACTTCAACAAACTCTCGAGCAAGCTCATTGAACTCAAATATTCACCAGAATTCACAGGTCATCATGGAAATCAACAAATATTCACAAATACTTCAACAAACTCTGGAGCAAGCTCATTGAACTCAAATATTCACCAGAATTCCCAGGTCATCATAAAAATTAACAAATATTCACAAATACTTCAACAAACTCTCGAGCAAGCTCATTCAACTCAAATATTCACCAGAATTCCCAGATCATCATAAAAATCAACAAATATTCACAAATACTTCAACAAACTCTCGAGCAAGCTCATTCAACTCAAATATTCACCCGAATTCCCAGGTCATCATGGAAATCAAGAAATATTCGCAAATACTTCAACAAACTCTGGAGCAAGCTCATTCAACTCAAATATTCACCCGAATTCCCAGGTCATCATGGAAATCAAGAAATATTCACAAATACTTCAACAAACTCTCGAGCAAGCTCATTGAACTCAAATATTCACCAGAATTCCCAGGTCATCATGGAAATCAAGAAATATTCACAAATACTTCAACAAACTCTTGAGCAAGCTCATTGAACTCAAATATTCACCAGAATTCCCAGGTCATCATGGAAATCAAGAAATATTCACAAATACTTCAACAAACTCTTGAGCAAGCTCATTCAACTCAAATATTCACCCGAATTCCCAGATCATCATAAAAATTAACAAATATTCACAAATACTTCAACAAACTCTCGAGCAAGCTCATTGAACTCAAATATTCACCAGAATTCCAAGGTCATCATGGAAATCAAGAAATATTCACAAATACTTCAAGAACCCTCGAGCAAGCTCATTGAACTCAAATATTCACCCGAATTCCCAGGTCATCATGGAAATCAAGAAATATTCGCAAATACTTCAACAAACTCTGGAGCAAGCTCATTGAACTCAAATATTCACCAGAATTCCCAGGTCATCATAAAAATCAACAAATATTCACAAATACTTCAACAAACTCTCGAGCAAGCTCATTCAACTCAAATATTCACCCGAATTCCCAGGTCATCATGGAAATCAAGAAATATTCACAAATACTTCAACAAACTCTGGAGCAAGCTGATTGAACTCAAATATTCACCCGAATTCCCAGATCATCATAAAAATCAACAAATATTCACAAATACTTCAACAAACTCTGGAGCAAGCTCATTCAACTCAAATATTCACCCGAATTCCCAGGTCATCATGGAAATCAAGAAATATTCACAAATACTTCAACAAACTCTGGAGCAAGCTGATTGAACTCAAATATTCACCCGAATTCCCAGATCATCATAAAAATCAACAAATATTCACAAATACTTCAACAAACTCTCGAGCAAGCTCATTCAACTCAAATATTCACCCGAATTCCCAGGTCATCATGGAAATCAAGAAATATTCACAAATACTTCAACAAACTCTGGAGCAAGCTGATTGAACTCAAATATTCACCCGAATTCCCAGATCATCATAAAAATCAACAAATATTCACAAATACTTCAACAAACTCTCGAGCAAGCTCATTCAACTCAAATATTCACCCGAATTCCCAGGTCATCATGGAAATCAAGAAATATTCACAAATACTTCAACAAACTCTGGAGCAAGCTCATTGAACTCAAATATTCACTTGAATTCCCAGGTCATCATGGAAATCAAGAAATATTCACAAATACTTCAACAAACTCTTGAGCAAGCTCATTGAACTCAAATATTCACCAGAATTCCCAGTTCATCATAAAAATTAACAAATATTCACAAATACTTCAACAAACTCTCGAGCAAGCTCATTGAACTCAAATATTTACCAGAATTCCAAGGTCATCATGGAAATCAAGAAATATTCACAAATACTTCAAGAACCCTCGAGCAAGCTCATTGAACTCAAATATTCACCAGAATTCAAAGGTCATCATAAAAATTAACAAACATTCACAAATATTTCAACAAACTCTGGAGCAAGCTCATTGAACTCAAATATTCACCCGAATTCCCAGGTCATCATGGAAATCAAGAAATATTCACAAATACTTCAACAAACTCTTGAGCAAGCTCATTGAACTCAAATATTCACCAGAATTCCCAGGTCATCATAAAAATCAACAAATATTCACAAATACTTCAACAAACTCTCGAGCAAGCTCATTCAACTCAAATATTCACCCGAATTCCCAGGTCATCATGGAAATCAAGAAATATTCACAAATACTTCAACAAACTCTGGAGCAAGCTCATTCAACTCAAATATTCACCCGAATTCCCAGGTCATCATGGAAATCAAGAAATATTCACAAATACTTCAACAAACTCTGGAGCAAGCTCATTCAACTCAAATATTCACCCGAATTCCCAGATCATCATAAAAATCAACAAATATTCACAAATACTTCAACAAACTCTCGAGCAAGCTCATTGAACTCAAATATTCACCCGAATTCCCAGGTCATCATGGAAATCAAGAAATATTCACAAATACTTCATCAAACTCTGGAGCAAGCTCATTGAACTCAAATATTCACCAGAATTCCCAGGTCATCATGGAAATCAAGAAATATTCACAAATACTTCATCAAACTCTGGAGCAAGCTCATTGAACTCAAATATTCACCAGAATTCCCAGATCATCATAAAAATCAACAAATATTCACAAATACTTCATCAAACTCTGGAGCAAGCTCATTGAACTCAAATATTCACCAGAATTCCCAGGTCATCATGGAAATCAAGAAATATTCACAAATACTTCATCAAACTCTGGAGCAAGCTCATTGAACTCAAATATTCACCAGAATTCCCAGATCATCATAAAAATCAACAAATATTCACAAATACTTCATCAAACTCTGGAGCAAGCTCATTGAACTCAAATATTCACCAGAATTCCCAGGTCATCATGGAAATCAAGAAATATTCACAAATACTTCATCAAACTCTGGAGCAAGCTCATTGAACTCAAATATTCACCAGAATTCCCAGATCATCATAAAAATCAACAAATATTCACAAATACTTCAACAAACTCTCGAGCAAGCTCATTGAACTCAAATATTCACCAGAATTCCCAGGTCATCATAAAAATCAACAAATATTCACAAATACTTCAACAAACTCTCGAGCAAGCTCATTCAACTCAAATATTCACCCGAATTCCCAGGTCATCATGGAAATCAAGAAATATTCACAAATACTTCAAGAACCCTCGAGCAAGCTCATTGAACTCAAATATTCACCAGAATTCACAGGTCATCATAAAAATTAACAAATATTCACAAATACTTCAACAAACTTTGGAGCAAGCTCATTGAATTCAAATATTCACCAAAATTCCCAGGTCATCATAAAAATCAACAAATATTTACAATTACTTCAACAAACTCTCGAGCAATCTGCTTGAACCCAAATATTCACCAGAATTCACAGGTCATCATAAAAATCAACAAAAATACACTAATATTTCAAGAATTTTCGTGCAAGGTCATTGAACTCACATATGCACCAGAATTCCACGTTTTATCAACGACTACAAACCATGAGAGCTTTCGAGCAGTCGTGATTTTTATTCACAGTTCAATGAAATATGGTTTATGTGAATGACTAAATTGTTACGTGTTGAGTATTATATAGATCGGATGTAGCGCTGAATGAAAGCTCTTACATTTTATTATATTTATTCATGCAAACTTCGAACTGCTCATAAATAATATCATTGAAAGTTTGTATATTCGAGCAATTTGCTCGAACAGCATGAAATTATTTCCAAATCAACTGTTACTGTTTCAGCAGCTACCAAACGCACCCGCTTTACCGTGCTTCATTGTTCTCTCCTCTCGAAACAAGCTGGCTGAGCATTGTATGTACCGACCGATGCAATTGTTTCCCCACTTGACTCCTGAGCGGTGCTGTGTTATCAAGGCAGCCCAAAAACGAGTTTATTTTTAGTCAATACGCACCCGTTCAAACGTCAAATCCGTTATGTCGTGTATTGGTCTCATGCGATTTTTTTTTTCTTTTGCTCTGTGCTATGGTTTGCAGGAGAGTAAAGATAAAATAGAAATCAATGTGCACGGATCATCGTTTTCATGGTTGCCAATGATCATGTTTCTGCCACTCGGCAAAATGTGCAACAATAATTGATTTTATTTTGTGTGATATTATATAGTTTTGATGAAGCTGCTATGAATTGTCAGACATCAAAGATTGTTGGTACTAACATTGCTTATTATACAAAACTGATAATAATTTAATCGTGAGTAATTCCATACTAACTATCCTCGCCCTGATATTTTCATTACTTTTCATTACTAGAAAGCAGCTTATTTTCTTATTTTTTCTTTACGTAACGTATGTACACTGGAACATGGCCTGCTTCTCAGCTTACTGTTTTATGAGCTCTGCCACAGTTATAATTACAATTATTTTCTTCAGAATGTATGTTATTCGAATATGTCGAATACAACTATTCACCTGCTTGAATAATTATACAAAACTTACATATAAATGTTATAAGAAAACCTGATTACCAAGAGCCAAATAGAAACCAGAGTTATGATACTGATTCATGTCGTAGCATTTTAGGGATTCCTCCCACACAATCTTGGCCACCCTGCCATCCTTGATCAGGCGGGAAAGCTTTCCTCTCTGAGAGAACTACAACGTGCTTTCTAAACGACAACACGTGACCATATCAATTTTTTAACGGACGAGCTTGACCTCAGACCTTAAAAGAATCCCTAGAAGAATTTCTTGAAGAATCCAAGGAAAATTCCTAAAAAAGTCGAAGTAGGATTTTAAAAGAAAAGACAATTACACCGTCTTCGACCTTGCGGCCTCTACAGACTGAACACTACAAACATTCGACAACGGACAACACATATTACACCCAGTGGCCCAGTGGAGAATTTTCTGTTTGACGAAAAGTTTTCCCAGACTGGAGCGGGAATCGAACCCACACTCCAAGTCTTACGAGACACTTAAACGACTGACGCCGCTAACCGCTCGGCCACGGAAGCCCGAAAATTTATAAAGGAAAACTTAAAGAAACTCCTATATAAACCCCTGGTGGAATAACAAACAGAATATCATCAGGTATTATTAGAAGAATACCTGAAGAAATTTCAAATGGAATTCCTGAAGAAATTCCTGTAAAATATTTATGCAGAAACTTATTAATGAATTCCTGAAGAATCCAATGAATTTCTGCAAAAATACATAAATGAATAATGAATATTCGTATTATTTATTGAGGATTTCCTGCTTGAACTACTGTAACAAATCATACAAGAGACTTTGGATGAATTTCTGAAGAAATTCCTCGAGACACCAGGCGAACAAATTTTTGGAGAAATTTCTGAAGAAATGCCCGGATGAATTTCTGCAGCACTTCATCCTAGATTTTCATATCGAATACCTGGAGATATTTTCAAAGGAAGACGTTCAAGACTTTCTGGAAGGTATCCCTAGACGATTTCGACAGGTATTCAGGCAGCAATTTGGGATTTTTTGGCAAAATGTATGGAGGAATCCTTGGAGAAATTTTTAAAGCAATCTCAAGAAGATTTTTTGAATTTTTATAATTATTTTTTTTTTTTGAGGAATAAGAGCTCCTAAGGAAACTTCGGAAGAATTTCTATAAAAAAAGTCGCCACAGAAATATCTTAAACAATCTCTGAACGATTTTTTTTAAAGAAATCAGAGAGACATTTCATAGCAAATCGTAGGAGAATTTCCATTAGAATCAGTGGGAGAATTTCTGATGGAATCCATGGAAGAATTACTGAGGAAACCTATGGAAGCCTTTTTCAAGGAATCCTTGAGGAGCCTTCTCTAGGAGGGTTTCCAAGAGCAACCAATAGAAGATTTCCTTAATGAATTCCTCGAGAAATGTCTGAATGAACCCCCGAAGGAATTTCTGAAGGAGTCTCTGGAGGAACTGCTGAAAGATTTTCTGGAAGAATCCTTTCGGGGAATTCTTGAGGAATCCAAAGAAGATTTTCTAATGGAATACTTGGAGAAATTTTTGTAAGAATCCTTACTCTTATTTCTGAAGAAATCTCTGAATAACCTCCTAACGGCCTCTCTGGAAAAAAATCTGAAGCAATTCCTGTGGGATTTTATAAAAAATCCTTGGAGTATTTGTTAAAAAAAATCCGTCCTAAGTAATCTTTCTGATGGGTTTTTCTGGAGCCATCTTAAGAAACTCGTGAATGAATGTCTGAGAATATTTCTTAAGAATAATTCCAAATGAATCCTATGAAGGTTTTTTAAAAAAAATCCAAACGGGAATTTCTGGAGAAATTTCTGGAGAAATTACCGAAGAAATCGATGGAGAAAATTCTGGAAAAAAATCTGAACAAAATTCTGAAGGAATCTCTGAAGAATTTTCTTCAGAATACTCTTGAGAAATTTCAGAACAAATATCCAGATAAAGTTCTCCAGGAACCTCTAGACGAATTTCTAAAAAAAATCACTGGAGGAATTTCTAAAAAGATTTATGGGAATAATTTCTAAAGCAATCCCTGAAGAAAATTTTCAAATTAATTTTTGAGGGATTGTTTTTGAAAAAAAAAACCGGAGAAGGAATTTCCGCAGAAATCCATGGATAAATTTTCAAAAGAAGTCTCTGAAGGAACTTCTGAAGAATTTTTCGGAAATGTTTTTGAAAAACCTGTGGAACAAATTCTAAAGAAGTCTTTATAGTGGAATCCCTAAACAATTTCTGTATGATTTCATGGAGGAATTTGTGGAACAATCCATGCCAAATTGAAAAAAAAATCTAATATGAAATTCCATGAGGGATCCCTAGTGGAGTTTCTGAAGGAATCCCTGAAACAATATGTTAAACATTCTGCAGAAAAATTCCGAGTTAAGCCGTTGCACAATGGGAAAAACTATGTAGGTATAAAACGCGAATAAATTCCATATCTCTGCTCGGAGTGGATGGATTCGAATGAAGTTTTTACACAACCTGCAAAAATCTCTACAGTTTCAGACAAGGAGGGTGTCATTCGCCGCATGATGCAGGAAATCAGTGTATCGGGCCCGTTTTACCCCACTATCTCTCTTTTTCACCATTTTGGAAACATCCGGGAGTGCAAAATAAACGATTTATTTAATTCGTGTTTGTGTAAAAACTTCCGTAGTATCGAATGTACCTGGTTTGGCTCACCGCACGGCCTTAAAAATTGAAATATCTTCAAATAACCCTGATATACCCAATTTCTTTAAATTTTCACATGCATCTCCACCCGGAGTGGAACGCAATCGATAAGAGCAGGAGCAACATTATGTCAAATTGCCGATACTATGGAAGTTTTTACACAAATGCGAGTTAAATAAGACATTTATTTCGCACGCCAGTCGGAAATAGATGAGGATTTACTGAAAAAGGTGTGTGAGAGAGAGAGCGGTGTAAAACGAGCTCAATACACTGAATTCCAGCATCGTGCTGTGAATGACACCCAGTTTGTGTCAAAAATTCATTCGAATCTGTCCATTCCGAGCAGAGATATTGAATTTATTCGCATTGTATACATATTTTTTCCCACTGTGCGAAGTGTTTTTTTTTATGAATAGGTGAAGGAATTCTTGGAAGAATTTCTGCAGAAACAAATTAGAGGATGATGGGATTATAGACTGTTTTCTGCAACTGTGAAAATTTTGTGGAAAACAATTTTCATTTTGCATTTTTTTTTGGATTTACTTACGATTTCACAAAAAAATCATGATGTCTACGATGCTTCGTTCTTCAGTTATGATTTTTCAAAAAACGGCTCATAGAGCACATTTGGAAAATTTATACAAAATTGGTCATAACTCAGGAACGAAGAAAACCACATCTTGAAAATTTCACAGAATATAGCTTATGTAATTCCCTTCCAAAAATATTTTTTGAGAATTTTCCCGGACTGCAAATAGTTTTTCCGACTTTCCAACCGATTTTCCTCAACAGTGGAAAATTTTGTGGAAAACAATTTTCATTTTGTATTATTTTTTTTTTTCAATTTCTGAGAAAATTTGCTTATGATTTCTTAAAAAAAAACATTGTGTCTACGATGCTTCGTTCTTGTGTTGTGATTTTTCAAAGTAGGTGCTGTCTGTGGAAAATGTTGGTTTTCCACTGGAATTTTCCGAAAATTAAGCGACCCTGATTTTTTTCAATTTAGTTTTTGTTCATATATATATGAACCCTACCTGGAAAAAAAAACTATTGAATTCTGAGAACCTTGGTACCAATTTGTACGACAATAAAATATCCCCAGCTGCTTTGGTAATGGTTGCTTTTATCGTACCACAGCAGTCCTCGAGAAGGGACTTCGTTGAGCTCACCCTCGTCCGGTCTCGCTGCTTCGAGATTCTGCACGTATGCGGTGGTGGTGATTTCCGGTTTCTTTAGTCACTCCCGATTATACGAAGGCGGCCGTCGGTACCATACGTTGATAATCACGGACAATTTTTGACTACCATCAGCAGGTAGTGGATTTCTAAATCAATCCTTGAATAAAATTTCTGAATGAGTCCTTGGAAGAGTTTTGGAGAGAATCCATGAAGGATCTGAGGGAGTTCCTGGTAGAACCTCTTACATTACATTACATTAAGAAAGGAAGAATTTCTGAAGAAAATTTTTAAAGGATTTTCTGAAAAACCCCTGGAAAAATTTCTGAAAGAATCCTTGGTAGAAATTCTGTTGGTTTTCCTGAAAAAAATGCCATTCGCAGAGAGTTTTGGCTTATAAGGGGTGCAAAATAATGGTCAAAAACACAATGTCGAATTTCTTCTACTTGAGAGGAAAAATTTAAAATATCATACAAAACCTCCAATACCTGCACAAAATGTGTCTTCCCTTCGAAAAAGAAATGCGCTAGAATTATCCCACAGGAGAAAGAAGAAATCATAATTTCACGAATGAGCCTTCTTTTACAATTGTGGAGCCTCGTAGCCGTGCGATTAGGGTCACCAAGCTTATAATCGCACCCACTATGGGATGAGGGTTCGATTCCCGCTTCGGGCGTTGAAGCTTTTCGAGAGAATAGTTTCTTCCCCGTTTCCACTGGTGCATGCTCCGTTTGTCCGTTGTCTAGTGTTAAGTTTAAAAAACAGTCTGTACAGCCGAAAGCTGAAGACGTTGTCCGTGTCTTTTAATAACATGTTTTTTTTTAATTCGATGGCCCATTGAAATATCTTATATGCATTTTTCTTTCATATGGAAAGCTTTTGTTTGTTTTTTTTGCTACAGATGAAGACGAGAACAAAATTATCACTATCTCAATTGAAAATTACATAATACGCAATGAGGCGCAAAACAATTTTAAAAATTACAAAGGTGATTTGCAGAGGCACTTTTTTTTAAGAAATCATGAGGGTGGTTTGCCTATATTAGAGGGTGCAAACAATTAAAAAAAACTCACAAAGGTTATTTTTATGTTTAAGTGAGCGCAACAAATTCGTTGAGATAAGGCAAAGCTATGAGTTTTGAACCCTCTAATACCCAAATTTTTGATTTTTATCTAAGTATAATTTTTCGTCATCTAAATTCGATATACAAATGATTTGAAAAGTGATTATTTTTAGTAAATTTGGGTTTTGATTATCCGTATTTTTTTATTTTTAAACATCCCTACACTTTTATATTTTTCCTGGAAGGAGAATGTTGGGAGAATGTTTGAAATTTTATTATTCCATTCTGTTCGACCAAATATTGTCTTTTTGAGTACCTGTGCAATCACCGCTTCGGTTATTTTGCAAATACTATACAGTTTATGTTGGGGCAGTTTCCTTCGGAATAAAACACTTATTGACAGCAGATCCTTTTCGATCAGCTTCAATGCTGGAATATATTATTCTTAATTATAAACTACAACTAATTACTATTTACAAACTTACATCCTAGTATTTTATATAATTCCCGAAGGAGCAGCTTCCCAACACATCGTTCGCCTTGAGCACTATCTCCACTGAATCTATTATTCAACTCAAATAGTAGAGAACCTATTATATATACACCGAAATATTATTTTCAGTGTTGCCAGTTTCAATACAACTATTTGTGAGACGAAAACCGTCACAACAGTTTATAAAAGGAGTCACTTTGATAGAATTTTTAGAAGTTCAGGTTCTAGAAATCTTACAATATTGGTTTGTGTCTATATATCATAAGGATAAGGAGTGCTCGACAGTTACGATCTATAGAGCTACTTATTGCTTAGGGAATTAAATCAAAAGTTTAAATATTCCTTTTTTGCTTTTTGTTTTTTTTGTTTCATATTTTTTTCACAACGTTTCGACTCAAATTAAAGTCTTCATAAGGGAAAACTGTAATTACGGAAATTATTGTTGTATGGATTATATGCTTCAATACAAGCCCGTGCACACGAGAGGGGGGTTGGTGGTTACCCCCGCCCCCCCCCCCCCACCCCCCCATTTACGAAAAATCCCTCCCTAGGCGCCATTTCTGTGCACGGGCCTGCTTCAATATTTCACTAGTACATTATTCTAGTTGTTCGTTTTTTTGTTTGGGGTAGCATAACACTGTCGGAGTAAGAAATCTGAAACTTTCGTTTTAGACTTCAACGCCGAAATAAGCTGCCCCATATAGCGTAAGCTGATGAACAAAGCCTGAGAAAAATGTTGAAACCGTAGCAAAAGTTCAAAATCCAAAATAAACCCCGTTTGTGCGGAATTTACTTCTTTATCCAACCAGAAAACAGCATCATTTCCCAGCGCAGCATGTTGCTTAGCGAGTAGATCAGCAACAGTGTTTCCTGTTTCCCACAGAATGCACTTATGTCCACATCATGAGCTTCACTTACTGTTAGACATCCGGTGCAGCTATACCAAGCTTCGTTCCGGAAATGGAGCAATGAATACAAAAAATGCGGGTAATTTGCAAAGAATGCTTCTGGCCGTTTTTTTTTCTCTCTCCCTTCAGGACTTCTGGGGTAAGTTCAACAAGCAGGTGATCTCGTCCTGATGTAGTATGTAGTGTGCTGGCTAGAACTGCTTCATCAGAATGCGTACCCGCATATGTTTGGATCGGAAAATTGAATTCCTTTTCTGGAGTGTAGTTGTTTACAATTTCATGATTTCGACTCACGATAGTGTCAAAATTTAGGGAATACATGAAATTTCCAGAATGTTTCCACAGTGCCAGTAGTACTGAAAGTTATCTCAAGTCCTTCAAAAACTTAATAGTTTAAACGCTGTCTCGTGTTCATGAAAAAAGATTCACTTACCCTCGATAGAGTTTCAACATTCCGAACAAAATATCATATTATGTATTACAAAAAATGTTGCAACATCGAGAAAATCTTCTGCACCCCGGTTGAGAACCCCTGCAAAAGTATCCAGTATCCAAACGCAGCAAAGTCATACGAGCAGTGTAACCCCGCCCCGTAGCCCCCATTCTGTATGGATATGGATAATACCAAATAACCGAGGAAAGCATGCAACACGCACACCACACTTCTCGATTCAGAATGGGAATTTTCACGGACGACAGGCGACGGTCTTCCATCGTATCGTTAGTCGGTGGATCAGTAATCTATACCACTAGCAGCGTGGAAGTCCAAGTTTGATCAGAGTGTCTACTACATGGGAGCATCAAGGTAAATATTTTTGCTCACTGGATTGCTTCTGCTACTCGCATCCCTACCGTCACTACTGTAGTCTCTCGTGGTGGCGATGTGTTTATTGAGGGAAATTCTTCCTGCGTCAGTCGCAGATGTTTGCTGCTGTGCTTTGGCAGTTATATGATGTTTTTTTTCGTTGAGCATGGCTCCGTTTGAGTAAAGGAAAATGTTCGTTATTTTGTAGCAATAATCCAATAAACCAGGATTCATGGATGGAAGAATGTCATGGAATGAAGTTATTCTGGATAACTGGTTAACAAGCCTTGGAAAAACTCTTACGCCAAATGCAGTGCACCGAGCGATGTTTGGGTGTTTATCAATGCTTAATATTACAGAAGTTTTCTTCTGAGAAAATGTTTTGCTGATGGACGAGAGTTTTAGCACATGAAGGTCACCTAAAACTATATACTTTAAGGACCGTGCACTAGCATTGGGCAAATCTGGCTGAGACATCGATTTTTGTGAATCGATTCGAATCTGATCAGCAGAATCTATTCACCGATTTAATCGCATGCTTTGAATAGATGTTTTCACATCGATTGGATTTTTTTTAAATATTACAGAACTTTAAAATGATTCGTTTGCTGCATGTAGTTCAAATTCATGGTATGTTTTATTTGTCTATATATAAATTTAATATCAAAATTTAAGGTTGCACATCGAACAATTGGCAACTCTGATTCGAAAATGGATATAACCTTGAGACAGCGTATTCTGAAAAAAAAAAAGAAATTTAATATTTTTGAATCGGAAGAAAAATCCTGAGATCCTTATATTCCTTAGAACTCTGAGAAGTATTCCCATATAGTACTGAGATAAATTCCCGCAGACTGCTGAGAGAAATTCCCCTAGAATCTTTAAAGAGACTCCTCTAGAATTCTGAAAGGAGTTCTTCTAGAATAATGAGAGAGATTTCTTCAGAATGCTGAAAATGATTGCACCAGAATCCTGAGCGACATTATTTAGAAAAGAAAGCAAGACTCTTCCGGTATCTTGGTGGATATTCTCTCTGAATTATTTTAAGGATTTCCCCAGAATCCTGAGAGAGATTATTCCATATCTATGAGACGGATTGTCTCAAAGTCCCGAGAGGAATTCTCCCAGAATCATGTGATAGATTGTCTCAGAATCCTAAGACCAAAATGTTCCAGAATCCAATGATGGATTATCCCAGAATCCTGAATAGGATTATTCCAGAATCCTATGATTAATTCTCCCAAAACCCTGAGAGGAATTCCAAGAACGGTTCTTCCACATTCTTGAGGTAAATTTATCAGGAATACTGAGAGAGATTCTCACAAAAAAAAAAGATTTTCGGAATTGTAAAATGAATTCCCCAAGAAACTTAACCTTCCAGGACGCGCGCCATCAAGCAACCGAAACTGCACCGCGCTCGCGCAGTATACGAAGAGCGAGGTTTTTTGGTAGTGTTGTACATACTTTTTACAACAGCGCGCGCGCTGAAGGGTTAAAAGAAATAACCCAGAAACCTGGAAAGGGTAGCTTAGAACCCCAAGAAGGATTAAAAAAAGACAATTACACCGTCTTCGACCTTGCGGCCTCTACAGACTGAACAGTACAAACATTCGACAACGGACAACACATATAACACCCAGTGGCCCAGTGGAGAATTTTCCGTTTGACGAAAAGTTCTCCCCGACTGGAGCGGGAATCGAACCCACACTCCGAGGCTTACGAGACACCTAAACGACTGACGCCGCTAACCGCTCGGCCACGAAGCCCAGAATCCTGCACTGCTGCTAAAGCCTGTCCACGTTAAATTTCGGACTCTTAAAAACTGCAGAATATCGAAAACGATGTAATAAACTTCAAATAAAATACCACTCAAACATGAAGTTAAGATCGTAGAAAAATACAGTTTTACAGTTCGTTCCTCGCATCAGTAGATACATTTGAGTGATTTGTCCGAAGTCTCAAATTTAAGGAGCCCATTTTCCATATTTATTGGCTTATTCTCATGGCTATTCGTTTTCGGTCATGTTTTTCATTCTTTAATGTTTCTAATATCGTATACTTCTGATTCCAATCAAAGGAATTCCCACAATTAGATTTTTTTTCAGGATTCGATTCAGAAAGAGGGATGCTTCTTCAAAGTGTCAATTTTTGTTCCTGGAGTTTCATATTATTATCACTTCATCTCTGGTTACGAGGCATGCAAAAAATCACTTAATTTTTCTTTGTTAATGTGCAAAAAAATTGCGAATCCTGCTTTTGGTTGCAAAACCAAACATCTTCTATCTCGTAAGTAATTCGTCTGGACTAGTTCGTCAAAATAAACTCACTTAAGGAATATTTGGTGAAGCAATCCAGTATATTTTTGATGATAGAGTAATACACTTTCTTATATTTTTAATGTATTTTTACAAAATCCATTTTCATCACATTTTTTCGAATCGTCATAACTTTGCCGAACATGGACTGATTTGAATGAACTAAAGTGTATTTTCAAGGTTAAGGGCTAAAGTAAACAGGAAGCACCAATATTTGCAGCGGAAAAACACTGCACAGTGGAACAAATCGACCCAAAAAATGGATCTTTTAACGCCGCTGGTTTCGGTACGAGAAGTTGACCATTTCTGACGTAAAAAATACGAGAAATCGATTGGTGCTAATTTTATTCACCGCATGGCACGGGAAGTGGTCCATTTTGCCCCATTTTACCCTTTTTTCATTCATAAAGAGAATTAAAATGTACTTTCAAACAACTAACACGACTGTAGATCATTGAAAATAGCTGCAGGTGTAAATAGAAATCATAAGAACATATGAAAGATCCTTTTAAATACTTATTTTGCCCCGTATGCCCCAACAACTGTCGGATATTCACAATTTTTCCTAATTAAGAATGGATTTTTAATGTTACTGACTTGAAGTTGATTTGTTTGGCATAAACAAAAAGCGCTAGAACTTTTATCACCAGTGTTCTCGCACATTCAAGCGTCTGTATGGATTCGGTGCTATGGTTGGTCATTTTGGGGACACTGAACAAGTAGTTGGTTCACGAAGTTTCATATCACGCACAGTATCGGAGAACAGTATCGTTTCAATGATGATCACTTTATTCTACACAAAACATTATAGACGAAACACTATTATTCTGGTCAGGTATGTAAACATATATTTAGTGATTGCCTTTCGACTATTCTGGACTAATAATTATTTCAAATTCTTTCGGGGCTATTTATAGTCGTTTTCAATAATTCTAATTTACGCGGGAAATCCGAAGTGACCCCGAAGTAACAGAAAATGGTCAGAAATGATCTATTATTTGTGTGATCCTATATGATACCTAATCTCATTAGAATTAGCTTTAACTGCAACAACATTGGCGTTAACAACCAGAATCATTTTCGGACAACTGCCCCATTTTGCCCTATTTTCATGAAAAATGAGATTTAAAATGTAATTATGAAAAACAAATACTGCTATGGAACGTTGAAATTAGTTTTAGGTGCAATTGGAAGCTAACAATTATCATGCGCATATATGAAATATATTTCCCCTATTTTACCCTACATGCCCCTAAAACTGCTGGATAATAATATATTTTGTATGGTTTTGTAATGTCGCTGGATGCAAAACATGAAGCCCGGGATCATTTTTAATATATACAAATGCGGTTTATCGATTAATACTACAATCATTCTCGGAATGGTATAAATAGCTGTCCATTTCACCCCAATTTGCCCTGATTTTTGTCATGTAATGAATAAATCAATTTGCCCTGATTTTTTGTCAAGTAATGCATAAATTAATTTCCCTTATTAGCATTGGTACTGAAACCAATGTTATCAAAAAGACATGTATATTACTTTTTCTATAATTCAGATTGTGATGGGGAAATAAGGGCATAATAAGCATTTTATAAAATATGTCAAATATGCGCTAAACTGATTAAATATGGCGTCTTAAAGCATCAAATTAAATATATTTAGGATGCCTCATTTAATCAGTTGTGTGCATATTTGCCACAAATTACGATTAGAGTTAATGCTTATTATACCCTGTAGTCCCCACCAAAGTCATATGATTTACCTGTCCTTTTGATTACATTGGTTTCAGTTACAAAAATCCATCAATTCGGACATAAGCAAATGGGGGAAATCAATTCATTCATGAGGCGACAACAAATCAGGGCAAATTGGGGTAAAATGGACAGCTGTTTGTACCCTCCCATGAATGATTCTAAACTTTATCGATAAACCGTATTTGTATATATAAAAAATGATCTAGGACTTCATGTATTGCAAACAGTGACATTACAAAACATCCAGCAGTTTTAGGGGCATGTAGGGCAAAAAAGGAAAAATATCTTTCATTTATGCGCATGATATCTGATTAGCTTCCAATTGCAACTAAAACTAATTTCAACGTTCCATTACAGTATCTGTTTCTTATAAATACATTTTAAATCTCATTTTTCTATGATAATAGGGCGAAATGGGGCAAATTGGACAACTACTGAAGAGGATTATGGTGATAACAAATGTAGCGCTTCTTGTTTATGCAAAAAAAAAAAACGAAATTCAAATCAGTAACATTGAAAACCCATTCACAATTTCCAGTAGTGGTTGAGGCATATGGGGCAATATAAGCATTTAAAAGGATCTTATGTATGTTTATAGGATTATATATATGTTTATGATTTCTAGTAACCTCGAATTACACCTGCAGCTATTTTCAATGATCTACAATCGTGTTAGTTGTTTGAAAGTACATTTTTATTCTCTTTTTGAATGAAAAAAGAGCAAAATGGGGCATAGGGGCTGTCCATTAACCACGTGGTCATGAGGGGGGGGGGGGGGGGTGGGTTCGGCCAATGACCATTTTGTATGGAAGAAAAAAAAATTGTATGGACTAATGACTAATGACCACGGGGGGAGTGGGGGGGGGGGGGGGGGGGTGGTTGAGAAGTCCCAAAGAAATGACCACGTGGTTTATGGACAGCCCCATAATGGACCACTTCCCGTGCCGTGCGGTGAATGAAATTAGCACCAATCGATTTCTCGTACTTTTTTACGTCAGAAATGGTCAACTTCACGTACCGAAACTAGCGGCGTTAAAAGATCCGTTTTTTGGGTCGATTTTTCCCATTTTACCACTGTGCACTGGATTGCTTGTAATATCTACGATTTGGGGTCCGAAATTCAACGTGGACATACTTTAAGCTGTTTCAAAAAACTGTAAAAAGTACTTTGGCAATATAAGAGTACGTATAACTTAATCATAAACTAAACTATACATGAAAATTGGTTGTCTGAGCTTACACGGGAAAGTTACATCGCATAAGATGCAGCGAAAGTGCCTTATGCGTACAAAAGTGGAGGCTATATACGTGCATTAGCGAGACAATAATAACACCATATGACTTGAAGCAAATGATCTAAAAAAAACTATTGTCATCTAAGTGTCAAACTAATGATCTTTGGAATATCGAGCTGCGCTTCACACTAAACACCAAACACTCAGAGCCGTAGTGGGGTCCCATAGCGCCCTTGGCAAGCATCCTGATTGGCGCCCCACGACAGTTAGATATCGTTAATTTGCAATGTTTTATAGTTATTCTTTTTTTTTTCATAGTTTCTTTAAAAGTTGGATTTTGGTGTTCCGCAGTAACAAAATCTCCCTGATTTTTTTTTTTTTATTTTCTGGGAGTCTTTTTCATTCGTGTATTTCTTTAAGAATTTCAATGGAGGTCACACAAAAATATCAAAAATTCATTACTTTTACACGAGTGTAGGTACTAATACATTTTGCATTTCAATAATCTCATTAAGACCAGCACAATAAGTAGAAATAACATTTCAGATTCCTAACAAAAATTATGCATAAATTTCTTGAAGAAATCGTATTGTATTTTTTATTGTCTGTATTTTTGGTTCATCTGAATTTCGACGACCTCAAACGACCTTTTTTATTCAAATTTTACCTTTATTTTTATTTAAATTTGCTATACCTAATCACTTTACCATAGGTTTCTTCTGAAGTTTCATCAAAATATTTCCCTGAAGAAAGTATAGGAATGTCAGGAGGAATTGTTGAAGGAATCTATACATGAGTTTCTGTTGGAATCTCTAGAAGAATTCAGTGATTCCGAATAAAATACTGAAACAAATCTTTAGAGAAGTTTCTGTAGACACATCCGGAGACATTTGAGCAAGAATTTTCATTAGAATTTATGGAGCTATTCTTGCAGGAATTCCTGGAACAGGTTGTGAATAAATGGCTGTAAGAATTTGTGGTGGCCCAGTGGAAGAATTCTTGATAGAATGCTTGAAAGAATTTTTTGAAGGAATCTCTAGAGGATATTCCAAAAAATCTTTAGAATGTTTTACAAAGATGAAGGTTCTCTGTAAGAATTTATGAGGGAATTCATGGAAGGCTTCCAAAAGATACCTTTAGAAAATTTTTTGATGAAATCGATGGTGGATTTTCTAACGGAATTCCTGGGGAAACTACTGGAGAAGTTTCAAATTTATGATTTCCTGGAGGTGTTTATGGGGAAATTCATGGTTTTCTAGAGGAACTCCTGTAGACATTTAGGTAGCAATCTTTAGTGAACATGGAACAATTTCGGATTGAATCAATGGAAGATTTTCTAAGCGATGTGAGAGATTTCTTCTTTTTAAAGTACTTTATTCTGAAGGAAACTGTGGTCAAATTTTCTAAAGAAATCTGTATAAGATGTTATAAAAAATCCTTTTGGAAGAATTTCTGAAGGAATTCTAAGAGGAATTTCAGAAGAAATCCATGGAAGGACTTCTAAAGGAATTTCTATAGAATTTTCTATAGGAATCCATGAAGGAATTAATAAGGATTTTTTAAGTAATCTTTGAAGATAGTTTGGCAAGAATCTGAATCAGTTTGTGGAAAAAAAAACTCGGGAAATTTCTAAAAAAAATCATTGATGTGAATAGAAGTATTGAATAGAAGTATTGAGAAATAGAAGTATAAACTTCCAGAAGATTGAAGGAATCTTCAATTTCCAAAGTTATCCCGAAAAGATTTTTTTTAAGAATATCTGCAGAAATTTCTTAAGGAAACTATGGAAGTTTGTCTAATAAATTCTTTAGAGAAATATCGGAAGGAATCCTTTGATTAATTTCTAAATAAATTCCTAGATAACTCCTGAATGCCTTCCTGGGGAAATTTCTATAGGGGTCCTTCGAAAAATTTTGACTAGATTCTCCAGAAGAATTAGTGATTTGATTTTTTTAAGAATTCTTGAAGGAGTTTCTGTGAGAATATCTGGAGGAATTGTTTGAGAATTTTTTAAATAAATCCCTAAAGGATTTTCTGAAATAATTTTTGAAAGATTTCCTAAACCTAGCAAGAAATTCCGAAGAAATACTCAAAATAACCTAAAAAAATCTGATTTTTTATGAATACAAAAAGTAAAAAAACACATGATCAATTTTAGATTCTGTAAACACTAAAAACTAGATAACGTTAATAAAAAACAATAGCATCATTCTGTTCTTAGACCTCTTCGGCGCTCCGCTAAGGCTGGCGCCCTTGGCGGGGGCCAACCTGGCCAACCTCACGCTACGGCTCTGCAAACACTACTAATGAAACAGGCTGATTAATTATCATGACATTCTTCATATATCAGGGTTTGTCGAGCTTAGTTTACCTGCACTATGCGAATTTGATAGACTATCTGGATTTTAAAAACGACGGAGTGTGATTTTCCGCACAATTTTCACTACCACTTCCAGGCTAGCGCCCCTCATTATTAATATTCAGGGCCATGAAAACAAAAAATTATAACTTTGTAACAATAATCATGACTGATCACTTTCTTGTAGCATCTTGGCACAGCATCCGCACTTAAACTGCAGCTCTTGCAATGTTATCACATATCAAGTCGCATTATGACAACATGTACGAATCTCGCTTCTACCAGTTATATGCTTTTACCTGATAAATTGTGCATTTAAGCGATTTTATACTTACACTAATGCGAATTAAACTAAATGAAGAATGTCGTTTATTGCGCTGTAGTTATGTCTCATATAAGTTAATGTGAATTCGAATACGACGTTACCAGATGCATCGCAATAAGTTAAAAAAAAAATAACATCATATTCGGTTGGAACTGTCTCTCTACCGTACAAAAATGCGATAGTAACTTTAAAAAGCACTTTATACGATGTAATGTGTGCAACCCTGTACGACTATGGGGCACTCAAGAACACGGCTGCAGACAATCGAGTGAGTGCGACATATATGTATACTTACATAGTGCATCCTGCCTACACTTCACCATTCACCCACAATACGGATTCCCAGATAAACTGACACGATTGATCAAAGCGACGATGGATCGAGTGATGTGCGTAGAGCAAGTATCAGGGACATTCTTAAGTCCCTTCAAATCTCGCAGTGGATTACGGCAAGATGATGGTCCTTTATTCTTGCTGTTTAACATCGCTTCTTCGTCATATTTCTTTATTTCGTCAATCCAACGTAGACTAGTACATAGACATAAACATATACATAAATTTTGTTTTCTATTTCTAATTAATGCATTTTATTATTTTTTCATAGGGGTCTAAAAAGTAGTTCGTTCAAACTATGCGTGTCTATTTCTGTTGTTATTGAAATATTGTTTCAGATTATGCCGAGAAATTGTAAAGTCAATCATTTCGCAATGTTCATTATAGATTGACATCATTTGATTAATTGGTCCAAATTTAGCGTAATCCGTCCGATTATAACAAGTTTTAAAAGGTGTTCGACTACGAAGACGCCGTGTAGGCGCATAGAAATTGAATTTAGATAAAATTTCAGATGAGTAAATTCGTTGCGAAATAATATCATTTACAAATGAGATCATGGCGATCTCACGACGCTCACAGACATTAAAATCTGAATGTTTATAAGCATGCAGCGTGCTTCATATGATGGAAGAGGAAATACTGTCCAACCTAGTTTCCGAAGAGCATATAATAGAAATTGTTTTTGTACTGATTCTATCCTGTCGATGTGCGTTATTCTGAAAGGGGACCAGACAACGCTGCAATATTCCAGAATTGACCTCACATAAGAAATGTACAGAGTTTTTATTGTATACGGGTCTTCAAAATTGTAGCTGAAGCGTTTTATAAACCCAAGCATATTATTTGCTCTATGGATGATCGTATTGTAATGGTCTGTGAAAGTTAGTTTAGAATCCAAAATAACTCCTAGATCCCTAACTCTTTCACATCTTTCTACTTCTTGGTTTCCTAGAGTAATTGCGCTAGTAAAGACCGCCCCAGAAAGTATGGACGCAAAGAGAAAATACTGGCATTAGAAAATTATTGATGGCTAGTTCTTTTTGAAGGCTGCATCCTGTTGATCAACCTATTCTCTCATCATTTGTGCAGCGGTTTGAACGATTCCAACAGTTTGTTTCAAAATACATAAACTTTTAGCGGAACACCGTCAAAAAATTGTGCACAAATGATGTACAGAGCTTAAAATGCTACTTAGGAAATGAGCAAAGTATGGAAAGAGTTAGTGAGAAAACCATGTTAGCAGCAAACATGAATCACGGTAGAAAGAACACGTTTGAGCATACGCAAAAATTGGATTAGAAATAAAGATTCTGCTAACCCTCGTCTGGATAGACTTACAAGGAAAATGTTTTAGCGCAAGAAAAAAAGTCTAACTTAAACAAAGCGGGTTATGACCAAAAAAGTTACCATTTCGAATTCCAATGTTCATCGTGGCAAATAACCTTTTTATTATCGATCATATAGTACGCAGAAACAGCCAAAACACATCCCGAAACAAGAACCATCGATCAGGCCCAGACATCTAAAGATTAGGTGCGTCTATACTTTCTGGGGCAGTCTTTAGGTGTGCTTAGTTTTCTGCTAAAAGTTATTAAATTAAACTTTTTAACATTCAGCTGCAATAAGCTTTTAGAGCACCATTTGTAAAAAATATGAATTTCCTTCTGAAGTATACTTATATCTTGGTTATTCCTGATTTCCAAAAAGAGCTTCATGTCATCAGCATAGATAAGTAATTTGCCTTTTTCAAGAATGAAAGAAATGTCATTTACGTACAGTATGAATAAAAGGGGACCTAGATGGGAACCTTGAGGAACTCCAGATGTGACTTGAATTGGATTAGATTGTTTTCCATTGAATTTTATTATTTGTTCTCGGTTCGTGAGATACGACTCAAGCACAAATTTCCCGAATGGAGGAGAACGTGCCTCTAGAGCCGATCTACTGATACGACTCAAGCCACTTTAGAAGCCCGAGTTCTATTCCATTTTTCTGCAATTTGAAGAGTAACAATGGAATATCAATCCTATCGAAAGCTTTACTAAAGTCGGTGTATAGAGCTTCTACGTGGTTGCCATTATTCATGGCATTCAACGTGTAGTTAATGAATTCTATAAGGTTTGTAGCAGTAGAACGTCCCTTAAAGAATCCATGCTGCTTATCTGTAATTCTGTGTTTTAATTGAATAAATATTTTTTCGTTAATTATTGCTTCAAACAGCTTAGGAATGCAAGAAATAATGGCTATTCCACGATAATTACGTACGTCTGATTTTTTTCCTGATTTAAAGATGGGCACTAAATATGAATTCTTCCATGCTTTTGGAAAGGTGCGGGACTCAATAGATATTTCAAAGAGCCAGAATAATGGAGCAGTAAGCTCAGTCGCTAGAGTTTTCATAAATATTGGCGGGATTCCATCAGGTCCAGCACCTTTAGAAGCATCTAATTTTTGTAGGCCGTGTAGTATTTCGTGTACCTTGACGTGATTGACACCTACATCCGCTGGGTATTCAGGTATGTATTCAAAAA
This sequence comes from Aedes albopictus, assembly GCF_035046485.1. NCBI lineage: Eukaryota > Metazoa > Arthropoda > Insecta > Diptera > Culicidae > Aedes > Aedes albopictus. Next base: position 80,674,410 of record NC_085138.1, on the reverse strand, counting down.
AATCACGGTCACGATCCTCTTCGGAATAAGAAGTATATATTTCCTGGAAAAATGATGCGAAGAGATTACAAATATCTTCCGAGTTATTGCCAACGCATTGGTCCAAATACATTGAAGATGGAAAATTATTAGATTTAAGTTTCGACTGTACGTAATTAAAGAAGTTCTTTGGACACAACTTTATCTCTTTTTCAGTGTTCGTGTTGTACTCTTCAAATGCAACGTCGATGGCTAAGTTGAGTTGATCGCAGATGTCTAGATATTTTTCCAAATTTTCGTTAGTTTGGTTATTTTTGTAATTCTTATGTGCTTTCTGTTTTCGGTTTTTTAAATTTTTTATTTGTCTATTGTACCAAGCTGGACATTTTGAGTTGCGGTTCCGTCTTTTTTTCTTAACAGGTACCTCTTCAAGAATAATTCTAAAAATAATGTTGTAAAATAATTCAACTGCAGTATCGACGCATCCTTCATTCTTTAACAATAGTTGCCAATTTATACTATTAAGTTTATGTCTAATGTTATCGTAGTTTGCTTTATGGTATTCAAAGACTTCCTCGTACTCACAATCGTTGGGTCTATGATTTTCATGAACAAACAATGAGTATTCGATTGCTGTGTGAAATGCTTCATTCTTCCATAGAGGTTGTAATGAAGCAGCAACACAGAAATCTTCCTGAATATTCGTGAGAAGAAAATCAAGATAGCAATTTTGTTGATTTTTTATATGATTAATTTGATTCAAAGATAAAGCAGAGGGTGTAATAAAGAGAGGGGGGATGCACACGAGCGGTAAGATTTTCACGAAGTTCGTTCAGCTGCTTGATACGCCGATGATGTTGATATTATAGCCATTGGCGTAACTAGGATTTTTTCCTGGAGGGGGCCCAGTAGGGGCCTGACCTGAGATGAATTTTAAGCGGGATGGGCGCCCGATATGTGAATATGCAAATCAGTATTGTAGTTTTGAGTAATCAAAATGACTGTTTCAGATTTGTTCATAGTTTTGTAAACTATATGAGTACGAACAATTCCTCCAAGATTTTTTTCCATAGCTTAATTCAGTGATTCCATCTTGGCTTCTTCCAGAAATTCAATCAAGAATTCATCTAGGGATTCCACTAGACATTTTTTCGGGGATTTGTCCTGGGATATCTTTGGAGGTTCCTCCAGTAATTGTTCCAGTGCTTTTTTCGAAGTTTCCTTCAGGAATTTGTCCAGAGATCCTTTAAGGTATTTCTGCGGGTATTCAGAGATTTCTACAGGGATATCTCCATATATGCCTTCCAAAATTTCACTAGCGATTGCTCCAATAATTACATCTGGAATGGTTCGAAGTATTTCTGCAGGAATGTATTCCAGAAATTCTTTCAGAAAATTTTACTTAGAGATTCTTATAAAAACACTCCAAGAATTGCTTGAAAATTTTGTACAAAAAACCTTTAGGGATCCTAGTTTTTTTTATCTGTATTAACGAGATTTTTAGCCCTAGGCTAGTTTATCTCGGGACCCACGCTTTACTTCCCTTCCGAAGGAAGAACTCACATTTTGCGAGTTTTTCGGGAGTAGGATTCAATCCCAGGTCCTCGGCGTGATAGTCAAGTGCTCTAACCATCCCACCAGGTCCGCTCCACTAGGGATCCTAGTATTCCTTCAACAATTACTGCAGACATTGATTTCTTTTTTTTTATCCAGGAATATTCCTACAAAAATTTTTCCAGGTATTCGCTAAGAAAGCTCTCCTGAGATTCCATAAAGAGTTCCTAATGGGGCTTGCTTCCGGGATTCCCCATCGGGTTTCTTCAGAAATTACTCCAAGAGTTCCTCCAGGGATTCACCGGAAATTTCTTCTGTTATTCTTGCAAAAACGAATTCCGAGATTATTTTAAACATTTCTAGAAGAACTCTTATTGGGATTCCTTCAGAAACTCCCGCTGGAATTAATCCAGAATTTCAGGATTTCCTCAGGAATTTCAGCGGTTTCTTCAGTATTTCCCCCCCTGAGAATTCTTCAGAAAATCCTCCTGGAATTCCCTCAGAAATCGAACTTTGTATTTCATCAGGAATGAATCTTGAGATTCCTCCAGGAACTCCTTCGGAAATTCCTCCCGGAATTTTTCAAAGAATTATTCCAGGTATTCCTCCTGGCATGCCTCTAGGATTTCATTCAGGCATTTCTCCAGAGACTTCTGCAAGAGTTCTACCAAGAATTTGTCCAGGTATTACCCCAGGTATTTCCTCAGGAATTACTCCAGAAACTTATTCAAGTTTGGATCCAGGAATTCTTCCATGAATTCCTCCGAAAATTCTTCCAGGAATTTCTTCTCTAGGGTTTCCTCTGCACATTCCTCCAGGATTTATTTCATGGATCCCTCCAGGAATTCCACCGATGATTCCTGCAGTAATTCCTCCAGAAAATCCTCCAGGAACTCCACCAGAAATTCCTTTCTGAATTTCTCTAAAAATTTCTCCAGGAATTCCTTCAGAAATTTCTCCATGGATTCCTTTCAGAATTCCTCTAGAGATTCTTCCAGTAATTCATTCAGGGATTCTCAAGATATTCATTTAGGGATTCCTCCTGCAGTTCTTCCATGAATAGTTCCACGGATTTTCCCCAAGATTTCCTATAGAGATTTGTCCAGGAATTCCTCCTGAGGTTCTCCCAGAAATTGTTTCAGGGATTCCTCCAGGTTTTTTTTTGTAAGAATTCCCTCAGGGATTCTTCCAAGTAATTCTCTAGAAATTCCTCTAAGGAATCCCTCAAAAGGTTACTTAAGTATTACCCCAAGAATCCCTTCAAAAAGTCCTCTAGGAATTGATCCAGGAACTCCCATAAGAATTCCTTCAGAAATTACTACCGCAATTCCTTCAGGAATTCCTCCTGGAATTCCTCCAAAAATTCCTTTGGGAGTTCCTCTAGAAATTTCTCTTATATTTTCTTCAGAAATTTCCCTTGGAGTTTCTTCAGAAATTTCTCTTGGAATTTCTCCAGAAATTTCTTTTCAAATTTCTTCAGAAATTCCTGCAATAACTGCTTCCAGAGTTTCTCTCGAGATTCCTCCAGAAATTCATTCAAGAATTCTTCCAGGGATAGTTCCAAGGAATTTCCACAAAAATTCCCTTACAGATTAATCCACGAATTCCTCCTGGGATTCCACAAGGAATTTATCCAGAACTTCCTGCAGGAATTTGTCCAGAACTCCAGGGATTTTTCAAAGAATTTTCCCAGGGATTCTTCCAAGAATTTCTCTAAGGATTCCTCTAGCAATTTTTCAAGAGGTTTCTTTAGAAATTTCTCCTGGGAGTTTCTCCATGGACTCATCCCGGGATTTCTCCAGCAATTCATCTAGAGATTGCTTCGGGAGTTCTTCTAAAAACTCCAAACTCCATTAGATTGCTCCCAGAATTCTTCTGAAAACTTCACCAGGAACTCATCTAGAAATGTATCCAGAGATTACTCCAGGCATTAGTCCAAGAATTTCTCCAGGGATTTTTCAAGGAAATTCCCCAGGGTTTCCTCCAGGGATTTCTTAAGGAATTTCTCGAGAGATTCCTCCAGGAATTGATACAGGCATGTCTCCAGGAATTTATCCAGGAATTACTCCAAGCATTCCTCTAGAAGTTCCTCCAGAGATTTCTATAGGGATTTCTCCAGGCATTGATCCAGGATTCCTTCAGAAATTACTTCCGCGATTTCTCCAAGAATTTATCTAGAAAATCCTCCAGGGATTCATTTAGAAATTACCCCAAGAACTCCTCCCGGAGTTTATCCAAGAAATATTCCAATAATTCTTCCTGGGGTTCCTGAATGATTTCCTCCTGAGATATCTCTGGGAATTCCTTCAAATATTTTTTTTCAGGAATCCTCCAGGAAATCCTCAAGGGATTCTTTTTAAAATTTCCCCACAAATTCTTTCTGGAATTTATTCAAGAATTATTCCAGGTATTCCTCCTGGCATTCTTCCAGGAGTTCATACAGGAATTTCTCCAGGGACTCCTCCAGGAGTTCTACCCCGAATTTCACCAAAAATTACCCCAGGTATTTCTTCAGGAATACTTTCGGTAATTTATTCAGGAATGGATCCAGGATCCAGGAATTTCTTCGGAAATTCGTACAGCAATTCCTTCAGGGATTGTTCCAGGAATTCCTCCAGAAATCCTTCCAGGGTTTTCCCCAAGAATTAATCCAGGAATTTATTCTCCGCGGTTTCCTCTACACATTCCTCCAGCAATTATTTCATGGAATCCTCCAGAAATTCCTCCGATGATTTCTCCAGTAATTCTTCCAGAAATTCCTTCTGAAATAGCTCCTGTAAGTCCTCCAGAAATTCCTCTGGAAATTTCTCCTGGAACTCCATTAGAAATTCCTCTCAGAATTCCTCTAGAAATTTCTCTAGGAATGTCTTTCGGAATTTCTCTATGAATATATTCAGAAATTTCTCCACGGATTCCTTCCAGAATTCCTCTAGAGATTCTTCCAGGAATTCATTGAAGGATTCCTCAAAGAATTGATTAAGAGATTCCTCCTGGAATTCATCCATGAATAGTTCCATGGAATTTCCCCAAGATTTCCTATAAAGATTTGTCCAGAAATTCCTCCTGAAATTCCACCTGGAACTTGTCCGGAAGCTCCTCCAGGAATCCCTTCTAAGTTTCCTCCAGAAATTTGTTTGATGGGTTTCTCCAGGGTTCTTTCCAAGAATATCTCCAGGGATTCTTTCAAGAATTTTTGTAGAAATTCCTCTAAGAAATTTTGCGGGAATTCCTTATGAGGTTTCTTCAGAAATACCTAAGGAATTCCTTCAGAAAGCCCCTCAGGAATTCATATAGGAATTCCTTCAGGAATTCCTTCAGGAATTCCTCTGGGAATTCCTCAGAAATTACTACCGCAGTGTCTCCAGGGGCTCCTCAAGAAATTCCATCAAGATTTACCGTAGGTATTTCTTCAGAAATTCCTACAGGAATTTCTTCAGAAATTGATCCAGGAACCCCTCCAGGAATTTCTTCGGAAATTCCTACAGCATTCCTCCAGGAATTTCTGCAGGAAATCCGTTAGAGATTGCTTCCGATATTCTTTCAGGAGATTCTTCTGGAAATTCTAAATAGGAATTTTTCCAAGGGATTCCTCCGGAAATTCTTTCAGATTTCCTCTAGGAATGAATCCATGAATTTCCACTCCAGGGATTCCTCAAGAAATCCGTCCAGGAGTTATTTCACGGGTTCTTCTAGAAATTCCACCAGGAATCCCTCCAAGAATATACCAGAAATTTCTGCAGGGATTCCTCTGAGGATTCTTCCGTGAGATTCCTCCAAGAATTCCTCCTGGAATTCCTCCAGAAATTCCTCTGGGGACTCTTCTAGAAATTTATCTAGGAATTTCATCAGAAATTTTTCTAATGTTCCAGGCATTTTCTCCAGGGACGCCTTCTTCAGAAATTTATCCATTAACTTTGGAGCCAAGGGCTGAAAGTCCCTTTAAAAAAGACAAATCAATCAATCAATCCATTAACTTTTCCAGGGAATCCGCCAGGAATTTGTCCAAAAAATTTTCTAGGATTTCCTCCAGGAAATTTCCTCTTGGAATTGCTGAGAAAATTTGCTTATGATTTCACAAAAAAAAATGTGCCTATGATGCTTCGTTCTATGATTTTTCAAAGTAGGTGGTGTCTGTGAAAAATGTTTGATTTTCACTGGAGTTTTCCGGAAAATTAGGCGACCCTGATTTTTTCAATTTAGTTTTTCAAATATATATGATCCCTACCTAATTTCATTAACCTTCAGAAACTTCATACCAATTTGTACGATAATAAAAAAAATCCCCTAATGCTCTAGGCATTAGTCCAGGAACTTTTCCAGAGATTCCGCATGGAATTTTTCCAGAAGCTTCTCCCGGATATCCTCCAGAAATACCTCCAAGGATTCATCTAAAAATTTTTCTAGTAATTTCTACAGGGATTTCTGATGCGAATTCTTCAGATTTTTTTCCTGAAATTCCTAGCATAATTGCTCTTCTGATTCCTCCAGGAATTCATCCAGGGATTCCTCCAGGTATACTTTCACAAATTACTCCAAGGATTCCTGCAGGTATAGATCCGAGAATTCTTGTTATAATTTCTTCCGAAATTTCTCTCGGGATTTTTTTTTAAATTTATTCAGCGGTTAGTTAAAAAAATACAGTATTCCGTTCATAATGTTTTTTAGGGATTCACCCCAGGGTTTTTTTAGGATTACTTGTAGATTTTTTGAATAATTTGAAGGATTTCTAGAGGAATTCCTCCAGCGATTTGTATTGAAATTCTTTTAGATATTTTTAGAGGGACATAGAAGCCAAGAAATTCTCCAAGAAGTCATCCAGGAATTCTTTCACAATTATCTCATGAATACCAAGTCTTTTACAAGTCCAATCATGAATACCTTCAAACTTACGATTACATCTTGTAGCACCAGCTTTTAAATATATTAAAACTTCCTCAATGACCATTTGAATTTGTGCGTTGTTTGATAGACTCAAAAATACCCCTGGCCCACGAAATAAAAGAAATTAATAGTGACCGACTAGAAATCTCCTCCAGCATGGTTTTAATGAATACACTCGCGTTTACGCTTCAGCTACGTACATCTATTCTCACTAGGAATTCACAAACTTTTGCTGGAATTCCATTGCAAATTCAACCAGAGTTTTTACCCACATGATACTTGATTTCCATAAAGAAACACTTAACCATATTTTGCAGTAATGCTGCTAGAAAATTCAAAGATTCTTAAAGATGCCCATCCAGGAATTCCTAGAAATTATCATTTAGATTTAATTTATCAGCGATTTAAAAAAGAAGATGTACAAAGTATTGCTTTTTATATAATTCTGATTATATAATATTTCCAAACAAAACTAACTAATTACATAGACCATTTTGGACAATGATCTTGTAAAGAGTGACAAGTTGAGAACTGTCTGCAATAACTGTCAATTTAAACACATATTATGCCAAATAAATTTCTATTACTGTACGTGCAGTTGAAACCCGGAATTTTCGACTAGCGAAGTTGGATTTTTCTCCAAATCCGTGCGTCGGACCTAACTTCGGAAGTGGTGCGCTGTATAGCTGTTTGCTATACAGCGCACCACTTTCGAAGTTAGGTCCGACGCACGGATTTGGAGAAAAATCCAACTTCGCTAGTCCAAAACTCCGATTTTCAACTAAATTGAGAATATAGATCTATGTTTTTCACCACGACAGTGGTTTTCAGATTTTTTCTAATTTCCATATATAAAGTCATGAAAAATTTCTGGGGGGGCCTGGCCCCCCTGGCCCCCCCCTCTAGTTACGCCAATGATTATAGCTCGCAAATTTACGGATACACGGAAACGTACATCCAACTAAAGGATGAAATCAGGCGAATCGGACTAGGCTGGCGAAATTTCAAGAGGAAATCCCTGGCGGAATCCTTTGAAGAAATGCCTGGCGGAATACACATATGGAAACCCTTTACTAAACCTCAAGAGAAAATCCCTAAAGAAAATCCCTCGCAGAATCTACAGAGAGAATCCCTGGCGAAATCTCCGGAGGGAATCCCCGGCGGAATTTCCAAGAGGAACCCCTGGCAGAATCTCTAGAGAGAATCCCTTGCAGAATTTCCAGAAGTAATCCCTAGTGAAATTCCCTGAGGAAATTTCCGATGAAATACCCAGAGAAAATTCCTAGTAGAATCCCTAGAGAGAATCCCTTATGGAATATCCAGAGGGAATACCCAGCGGATTCTCCAGAGGGAATTTCCGGTGGAATCCGTAGAGGGAGTCCCTGGCATAATCACAGAAGAAATACCGCAGAAATTTACTGGGAATTTCCCGAGACAGCTCGTCACGTTTGCTCGTCACGTTTCTTTCGCGTCCGCCAATTTTTTTGCGATTCTGCTGACGGTTTGGTCGGTGCTACGCCATCCGGATAGCATTGGCGTAGCTAGGGGGAGGGGGGGATTTCCAGAGGTGCCTGGCACCCCCTAGAATCAATTTGGCACCCTGTAGAATTTTTCCTTGACAGTCACCTAAAATTTTTCAATATGTACTTCCGATATTTCCAATATTTATGAATGGCACATTTGAACAAAACTTAAGCTACAGCTGGAATAACTTCATTACCTGTTTTGCGTTTTGGCATTTTGGATTGGTAAAAACAATCAACAGGCTTAAAACCTGTAAGTTCAGCACCAAAATTGTGCCAATTTCACCCTAGCTATTTATTTGGCTTAGAACTATATAAAATGTGTGTATCAGTTCTGGTTAGTGGCATGGGTGATCAATTTTAAACAATTTTAGTACTGAGCAATTCCTTCTATTATTAAGAATCTGGTGATGACAAATCTCATAAGGGATGGGGCTTAAATTGCTGAGCTGGTAAATACACAGCTACTCTAGGCCTTGGAGGAGGTATTTAGGCTCAATTCGTAGTAATTTCAGAACGATTTTTGTGTGACTTCTCTGGGTTCAAATACAACAAACTTCCACTGTCATGCCTCCCAAACAGTAAGAACGGTAATTTCAATAACTTGGCAATTTTCATCCGAATTGCGTAGTTTTGCAACCAAAAAATTTTCCCTGCTTCTAGGTGAATGTGGAATGTTTAAAATTTAGATATGACTAAAAATGTAATTTTGAGAACCAAAAAAAAATAGAGCAAGTTTAAATACTTAACACAGGGGATTTTAACCGAATTAACGTGGCATGCATACATATTGTTTTTTTTTTTTAATAGAGCAGAAATATTATACTGAAACATCTGGAGATGCTCAATTTGAAGACTATGAAATCTTCACAAAATTACGTATGATACAGGAAATTTTATTTTAGATTCAAACTTAACCATTATCGCGACAGCTCATATGTTTTATAGCTTGAAAGCAATCATGTGTACCTATATATATGTGAATATTTTTTCCAGAATCATTATTAGCAGTATGAACTCTAAAAACTGCAAAATATTCATCAATTTACATGCTATTCAGCAATTTTGTATAGTCGGTTTCAACTCAATATTCATTGAAACAACGCCGTTATTTTATTATGTAAAACCAACCACGTTTTACGAAGATTTTGTTGTTTGAGAAATCTTAATAAAATTGCTTGTAATAAAGGGTTTTTCTCGGTTCAAACTCAACATTCATAACAAAAAAAAAAAAGACACTACACCGTCTTCAACCAGAGGTTGCACAGACTGAACAATCACTAACATTAGGCAACGGACAACACGGAACACCCAGTGGACCAGTGAAGAATTTTTCGTTTGACGAAAAGTTTCCTCCGACTGGAGCGGGAATCGAACCCTCACTCCGTGGCACTCACAATACGCCTAAACGACTGACGCCGCTAACCGCCCGGCCACGAAGCCCACGAACCCCTTTGTTTTATTACTAGCAAACCTTACCTAATTGTGAGAAGTATGAATCTTTGTAACTACAAAATCTACGAAAACTCCTTTGAATTGTTTGAAAATATTAAAGGGTCCTTAAGATTTTTTTTTAATTACTTCGGATGTGCGCTTAGACATATTTTCAGAAATTCCTTTGAAAGTCCTTCGTCATTTTCTTTGTTATTTTTTGTTGTAATTCCTTTTGATATTGGGTTGGAGGAGTTCTTGGGGGATTCCATTGGCATGTTTTTTTTTTTGAGAATTTCTGCGGTAGTTCCATTGAAATATGATCAGTATTTTTTCTGGTAGTTTATTCCAAAATTTAAACGGTGATTCTTTTGAAATTCCTTCAGAAATTCCTTTTGCAGTTCTTTTGCAACTTTCTTTGGCAGTTTTATCATGGTTCCTTTTGTAATTCTGTGTGATTCCACTGTGCATATTTATATCTATTGTTTTTTTGCCTTTCTCGTACACTAAGTGTACTGGAAAGGCTATATGTTCACTCCAAAAATGACTTTTTGATAGAAGGCCCGGATGGTCGAGTCACATGTACCAATCAACTCAGCTCGACGAATTGAAGTGATGTCTGTGTGTGTGTGTATGTGTGTATGTGTGTGTGTGTGTGTGTGTACAAATAAACTCACATCACTTTTTGGCAGTAAACATAAAAGGATTTAAATGACCAACGGTTCATTCGACGCGGAATCCGGTCTCATTGTTTCCTATTGAAAATGGTACGAATCGCTCCAGCCGTTCCGGAGTTATGGCCATTTAGGTGTTCCGGACCGGTACCTCAGGCAGGAGCCAGATATGAAAACGCTACAAACTTATCCATGCGACGCATCAAACTACGGCATTTGCGATAACTTGATGAATGGTAACCTTGAAAATAGTCTCAGGCCATATCTGAACCGGTAGAGTCCCGGAACCGGTTCCGGGTGTCCCGCCGGAAGTGGCCAAACATAAAAGTGAACTTAACCCATGCATGCGACATATCAAACCGCAGCTTTTTTGATAACCTGATGAACGGTAGGGAGGAAAATTATCGCAGACCATATCTGAACTGGTAGTTTTCCGGAACCGGTTCCGGGTGTCCCGCCGGAAGTGGTCAAATATAAAAGTGAACTAAACCCATGCATGCGACATATCAAACAGCGGCTTTTTCGATAACCTTATCAACAGTAAGCAGGAAAACATTCTCAGATCATATTGGAACCAGTAGTGTTCCGGAACCGGTTCCAGATGTCCCGCCGGAAGTGGCCAAATATAAAAGTAAACCAAACCGCATGCATGCGACATATCAAACCGCGGCTTTTTGGATAACCTGATGAACGGTTAGCAAGAAAATAGGATCAGACAACATCAGAAACTACCGGTACTGTTCCGGAATCCATTCCGGGTGCCCCGCCGAAAATTAGAAAATATAAAAGTGAACCTAACCCATGCATGCGACACATCAAATCGCGGCTTTTTTGGTATCTTGATTTAGCAAAAGATAGTTTCCTATCATATTTGGGACTACCGGGGACGCGGCTTTTTTGGTATCTTGATTTAGCAAAAGATAGTTTCCTATCATATTTGGGACTACCGGTAGTGTTCCGCAACCGATTACGGATGTTCCATAGAAAATGGTAAAACGCAAAGGAGAACCAACCCATGAATACGACACATTAAATGACTCTTTAGGTAACCTGATGAACGGTTAACAAAAAAAAAATCATGGACCATATTTTGGAAAACCAATAGTGTGCCGAAACCGAATCCAAGTGACCCACCGGAAGTGGTCAAATGTAGAATGGAACCAAACGTATGCACGCAGCGAAGAACGGTCAGCAAGAAAATAGTCTCAGGCCATATTTAAGATTACTGGCGAAATGCAAAAATGAACCACACATGCATGCGGTACATCAATTCTCGACTTTTTAGGAAAACTTATTAACACTTTGCATGGAGCTAGTCTAAGACCAAATCAGGAACAATCGGTACAATCCCGGAACTGGTTCTGGGTGTCTCACTGGAAGGTAAAATGTAAAAGTGATCCATACGCATGCAGGCGATACATCAAATCGTGTTGTTTAGGTAACCTAATGAGCATTAGCATGAAATATACAGACGATATTTGGGAGACCCGGTAGTGCTCCGGAACCAGTTCGGGGTACCCCACCGAAAGTGACCAAATGTACGATATGACGCACCAAACCACGGTTTTTTAATAACCTGAGGAACGGTTAGCTAGGCTCATACCACATAAAAGCTATCGGTAGGGTTGCAGATCCAGCGTTTGGTGCTTCGGCGGAACTACGAACGTGAATAAAATCAATGCAAGCTATAAATATATGTAAGAGTACAAAATCTTGACAAATTCAACCCAAATACAAACAGACGTCTCACTATACTCACTACCTATCGTTCTTGTTTTCAACGGTTGATTCAAGTATTCATCAGTACTCAAATTGAACGCTTACGGCGCGCCGCGTTTTTGCTCCTGTTTAACGTTTACTCACTACCACCGTCTAGCTAGCCGTGAAGAGATCTCACCAAATTATACAATTTCAGATTCCTGAGGTGTAAATATACAGTAAGATGAGTCAACGTTGTATGGTAAAATTTAAAATTAATCGCATCAACCCCGAACAAAAGTTCTCTAATACTCTTTTGCGTCTAAAATTACTGGGTAAAATTTTGATGCGACTGGTTGCGTCCCCACGCTCTGTAATGTGGTTGAAGTTTGTATGTGAAATTTCACATGCTTGCATTTTTTTTTACATGAATGTTGTAACCTATGATATGATTATAAAATATAGCCTTAAGGCGAAACTGGAAGCATTTCCTCACTTTTTGGTTTTTGATTTTTTTATTTAATAACGAAGCAATATTTTCAAAATCGGTTTTCGTGCACATGTAGAGTATGGATCAAGGTATCTTCTGATTTTTTTTTGTGGTGGAAAATGTTTTTCGTTTTTGCAGAAACCAATTTTGAATAAAATTTCGCAAAAAAAATGGTTTCTGCAAAAAATGGAAAACACTTTCCACCTCAAAAAAAAAAATCAAAAGATACCTTGATCCATACTCTACATGTGTACGAAAACCGATTTTGAAAATATTGCTTCGTTATTTAATAAATAATCAAAAACCAAAAAATGTGGAAATGCCGCCAGTTTCGCCTTAAGTGTGCAGAAAAAAACCGCAAAGCGATCTGTGATTGGGTAAACAGTTATATCTTAGCTTGTAAGTATCGTCTTGATATTGATTGACCTCCAGTGTTAGCGAAGATGCTCAAGCAGTCAACTGAGAAGTCTGATATATTTCATCTCTGCTCATACGTTGAACATAACGTCGGACTATGTCCCATCAATAATTTTTGAGTCAATTCAATGATGGCTTTGATAAAATGCTTGCTTTTGTTATAAAGTACATATCAGGATTCAGAACACTTTGGCTTACGTCGACGGAAAGATCGTGAGAACATATTCAATGAGAAAGGCACTATCACCACTGGGTGGATTAATTTGGTTTTTTGTCTAAAAATTGCATCGGCAATTTGTTTGTAAATTTTGTCGGCATCATTTTTTATCGTTTTTTTTTTGCCTTTCTCGTACACCAAGGTGTACCGAAAGGCTATATGTTCACTCCAAAAATGAAATCTTGATAGAACCCCCGGAGGGCCAAGTCTTATATACCAATCGATTCAGTTTGAGATGATGTCTGTGTGTGTGTATGTATGTATGTGTGTGTGTGTGCGTGTGTATGTGTGTATGTGTACAAAAATGTCACCTCACTTTTGGATAGTAAATATCATCCGATTTCAACGCTTCAGGTTTCAATCGACGCGGAATATTGTCCCATTGTTTCCTATTGAAAATGGTTTGAATCGGTCCAGCCGTTCCGGAGTTATGGCCATTTAGGTGTTCCGGACCGGTACCCCAGGAAGGGGCCAGATATGAAATTGCAACAAACCCATGCATGCGACCCATCAAACCACGGCATTTTCGTTCATCTGATGAACGGTAAGCAGGAAAATAGTCGCAGACTATATCTGAACCGGTAGTGTTCCGGAACCGGTTCCGGGTGTCCCACCGGAAGTGACCAAATATAAAAGTGTACCAAACCCATGCATGCGACACATCAAAACGCAGCTTTTTGTATAACCTGATGAACGGTAGACAGGAAAATAGTCTAAGACCATATCTAAACCGGTAGCATACCGGAACCGGCTCCGGGTGTCCCGCTGGAAGTGGCCAAATATAAAAGTGAAACAAACCCATGTACGCGACACATCAAATCACCGCTTTTTCTGTAACCTGATGATTGGTAAACAAGAAAATAGTCTCTGATATCTGATCTGGTAGTGTTCCGGAACGGGTTCCGGGTATCCCGGCGGAATTGGCCAAATATAAAAGTGAACTAAACCCACGCATGCGACTCATCAAATCGCAGCTTTTTCTTTAACCTGATGAACGGTAAATAGGAAAATAGTCGTGCACTATATCTGACTGGTAGTGTTACGGAACCGGTTTCAGATCATACCTGAACTGGCAGCATCCCGGAGCCGGTTCCTGATGTCCCGCCGGAAGTGGCCTAATTCATACATGCGACACATCAAATCGTAGCCTTTTCGATAACTTGTACGATCAGCAAGAAAATAAGCTAAGCCCACATAAGAAACTACGGATAGTGTTCCGGAATCGGTTCGAGGTGTCTCGCTGAAAGTGGCCGAATGCAAAAACAAACCAAAAAAATATTCGCGACATATCAAATGGCATTTAAGGTATCCTGATGAACGGTTACAAAGAAAAAATATCCCAGACCATGCTTGGGAGAACTAGTAGTGTCCCGGAATCGGTTCCCGGTGTCCCTCCGGATGTGGTCAAATGTAGAAGGGAACCGAACTCCATGCATGCGCTTCATCAAATCGCGGTTTTTTCGATATGCTGATGAACGGTTATTAAGAAAATCAGCTGAGATTACGTTCCACAACCGGTTTCAGGTGTCCCGCCGGAATTGGTCAAATGTAAAAATGAACCATGTAAATTTTCCGGAACCGGTTAAGAGTGTCCCACTGGAAATGGACATATATAAAAGTGGATCAAACCCATGCTTGCGGTATCAAATTGCTTTTTTGTCAGTAACCTGATGCGTGGATAATAAGAAAATAGGCACAGTCCACAGAAGTTACCACCGGTAGTGTTTTTAAATCCGGGTAACCTGATTAACAGTTTTCAAAAACTAGTGAACATAAGGTAGTGTTCCGGAATCATTTCCGGGGGTCTCGTAAGCAATACAAAATAGACTGAGACTACATAAGAGGCTACCGGTGGTGTTACAGAAGCAGCGTTGGGTGCTTCAGCGGAATTACGAAAGTGGACTAAATCAATGCAAGCGATGGATATGTGTAAGAGAACCAAAAACCTAAAAAAACTAAAGCGATCTCATTAAATCACATAATTTTAGATTCCTGAGACGTAAATTTACAGTAGGATGGGTCAACGTTATATGGAAAAAATAAAATTTAAGCGCATCAGCCCCGAACATTCCTTGAAATATTTATTTGCGTCTAAAATTACTGTGCAAAATTTTTATGCGACTCGCTCTCCCTCTGTAATGTGGTTTATATTTGAATGTGATATAACATTGGCAATTCAAATTACTACATAACAAATTTTACATGGATCTTGTAACCAATGATAACAAAATATAGCATAAAGTGTGCAGATTAAACTTTGTCAAAATGATCTGTGAAAAAGTTAAATCCTGGCTAGTAATTGTCATCTTGGTATGAATCAGCCTCCAGTGAAGATTATCAAGCAGTCAACTAAAAGGTCTGATACTTTCGGCTCTGCCCATACGTTGAACATAACGTAGGAATAAGTGCCCCAATTCGATGATGACCTTGAATTTCTAAATAAAGTATTCTCATTATTCAGAAATTCGTAGGTGGTACAGTCCCAGATGGCTGTTATGAGCATTTCCTCCTTCTCGTCCGTTACCAAAGCACAGAGATTTGGACCCCAAACTTTGGGGCTCATCACTGACTCTAAGGCAAGATTGATTGCGTCGACGGAAAGATTATTAGTACATATTCGACGAGAAAGGCACTATCACCACTAGGTGGATTAATCTGGGTTTTTTTTTATTTATCTGGGAATTCCTTTCGAAAATTTCTTTGGCAATCCCTTTGTGAATTATTTCGGTGTTCTGCACTTTCATTGAAAATATCTTCAGCAATTTGTTGAAAAATCTTCAGTAATTCCTTTGAAATTTTATACGAAATCTTCATAGGAACAACACGACAATTCTACTAAATTTCCTTAGGCCAATAATTTGTAATTTTTTAGATGATAATTCGTAAATTTGTGATTTTTTAGGCCATTCCTTTGGAAACTTAGAAACTTCCAGACAACTCGTTTGAAAATTCAAAAAAATTCAAGTGGTTTTGCTCAAACAATTAATAAAGGAATTGCGACTTTCAAAAGAATAGCCGAAGACATTTGAAAATGGAATTGCCAAATCAATTTCTAAAGAAATTCTGAGAAGGATTTCTACCTGAAGAAATTACCCGCAAAATTTTTCTACAAATTTCCAAAGGAACTGCCGGATAATTAAAAAATACCATATAAGTTTGTAAAGTAGTTTCCAAGGAATCCCTGTAAGAATTTCCAAAAAGATACTAAAAATATATATAGCTTTAAAAAAAATGGGCCAAATCCAGTGCCAAAATAAGTTGCCGAAACAGGGTTTTGTACCATTTGGGCAGGTGCAGCTATTTGGGCACTTGCCGCTATAACTAACCCAGTTTCAAATAAATAGTCAAACAATAGCTGTCAGTGAGGCCTTAAGTACACATGGTCAACTATTTGACAAGGAATGAACTATTATAGGTCAAACATCTGTTTGACACTAATGAAAATTCGATCGAGTCAAACAAGATGTTTGAGCATTGGTTTGTTTTTGGACAAATATTAGATTCGGTGTACTGGGATCTTGAGTATGTTGGTGTGAGAGGGAGATGGTAAAAATAGAAACAGTAAATAAAATCATAAATAAAAACAGATCGAAGAACGATGATCAAAATGGTCAATCTAGGCATTGAATAAAGAAGTATATTTCAGAAGTTAGAACTGTTTCTAAGAATAATTGCAAAACATAGCTTGCGTGCTAATAGTAATGTAAACGTAGAAAAATGGATCTAAAAGTGTTCTGTGCAAGATCGGTGAAAGCGCCGTTGATCCGACCATGAGCCAGCATACCTGTGAGGAAAAGGACTAGCACAGAAAACTATTAAATGTGAGTGGAAATGCAAAAAAGAATGTTTTATCCTGCTTATTCCTAGTTCATTCTTATTGTTTATTTGAATCAATAAAATTAGTTTCAAGCTGATGCAAAAACATTTTCCTACTGCGAGAATTCTGTTCTCTCGTTAGGGTAGTCCAAAAAAGGAAAAAATCATAATGTCATGAATTATAATCATGTTGTATATTTATAACCTTAAATCATAAGAATATCGAGAAATTATGGTTTATATTCCAGATTTTGGGAAAGGATTTTTCCCCGTCTCAAAAACCATTCCGTAAAATTAGCTTATCTACTTATAAAAATAATCTACTTTCAATTTCAAGGAGACAAGTTTTCTTCAAATTTTCATAAATGTTACCTAACTTGATAAAATTGCAAATATAGTTGGCCGCACAAACAAATTTCGGGTACTCGACTGACTTGGGCCTTAATGTGTCGAAGACAAAGTACATAAGCAGAAGGCACTAGAAAGGTCTCCCGCCATCCCGAACCTCTATCGACGGTGATGAAATCGAGGCGATTGAAAAATTCGCGTACACTTAATTCTGTTTCTACACGACTTTTTTCAGGCGATTTTCTCGAAGTAACGCAGCTTTTTTTACACGATTTTGATCATTAGCGGAGGGCAAATCGCGAAAAAAAATCCTTTTGGGGTTTTCTTTGCGCGATTTCTCGAAGCTACGCGAAGTTTTTTTACACGAACTTTTTTGCGCAGACGCATCCATCCCGTAAAAACCGAATTGAGTGTACTATGGCTCACTGGTGAGGCGCCGTCCACAAATTACGTAACGTTCTAGGGGGAGGGGGAGTATGGCCGCCCGTTACGCTTGTGTTCTGATTACATAAATGTACAGGGGATAGACAAACTGATCGAGACAGGCAAAAATTTTCAATTTTCAAAAATTCGATGAAATGCTGTAACTTTTCGAAAACTGCGGCAAATATTCTCAAATTTTCACTGTAAGTTAATCAAATAGTTGTGTATTAGTGATCAACATTTGAAAACGTTCGGACAATTCTGCACGAAGTTATAAAGGTTATAGAAAAAGGTAGAATTATCCGATAGCCAACATTGGGCTGTTATATTTCCGGATTCAATGAACCGAATGCAATGAAATTTTGACCATTTATGACTTATATAATAGGCTCTGAAAAACGTTTGACCTAACTGGAAATTATTAACCAGAGAAAAAGTTATAGCGATTTCATTTATTTTATGATTTTTTAGAAAATAAGTCCATTTTTATTATCCATCCCATTACTTTTTTAATTTATTGCCGGCTATGTTGTTATCCTTCGAAACATATTTATATTGAAGTCAATTAGAGGGAATTGAAATGAATTACAATAAGCATCTTGAATTTTGAAACGATGTTGAAATTTTAGATAATTTGATGTTTTATTTGAAAAATAATCTAATCGTTATAATTTTCTTCTGTGTTGAGAATTTTAAGTTAAGTCAAAAAAAATTAAAGCTCATTATATAAGTCATAAATGCTCAAAATTTCATTGCATTTAGTTCATTGAATCCGGAGATATAACAGCTCAAAGTTGACTATCGAATAATTCTACCTTTTTCTAGAATCTTTATAACTTCGTACAGAATAGCCTGATCTTTTCCAAATTTTGACCACTGATACACAACTAGTTGATCAACATACAGTGAAAATTTGAGAATATTTTATGCACTTTACGAAAAGTTACAGAGAGTTGATAATTTTTTGAAAAGTGAAAATTTTACCTGTCCCGATCATTTTGTCTATCCTCTGTACAACTCAATTGTATTTGTATTTGTTTACACATAATAGAGATGCTATATTACTCTTAGATAAATATTCAGATCCTTCATCCTGTTCTGATTACATCCTTGTTTTAGTATCAAAACACCCATCATCGTGATGAGTCCATTCAATCTCCGATCTGTCCGACACATCCAGCAAAACTTCTTTGTTGTGGTGGTGGAGCCAGAGCATTTCATCCAGTCCATGCTCAAAGTGCCCGCAGAGGGTAGCGCTGCCGACCGAAGCACGTCCGAGTGCAGCAATGCAAAAGATTTTCCTAAACAAATTGCAAACCAACTCGTTCCACAGACCAGACCAGATGCCATTCCACCAGCGTGCTTGCTGTTTGTTGGTACGTCCGTTCGTCCGTTCGTTCTAGCAAAGTGAGTTGTAGGCGGCGGTGCGGTGCGATGGTTTTCTCTCAGATGATACGTGTAGTTCAGTGCTCGTAGGAATGTAGGATTCTTGTTCGAAAGACGAATGGGAACCACCCGGCACAAGGGTTAATCAATTGAAATAACTTTACCCACAGTAAGAATCCAACATGGCATGATGGAATCGATTGAGGCTATCTTTGGATCGGGGCTGCCGCTGGAATCTGATATTGGAAAGAAAAAGCTTATTTATTTCGAATTTGAACTTCTTCAACACCTTTTCTTGCTTCGGCTTTTCAGTCGATGATTGTCGTGATCAATCAAAGAAAAATTCTCATTGAAGCTTTGGTGATTACATTTTTATTTTCTATATTCTTTCAGCTTTCTTAATTTTTTTATCAACTACCTTTTATCCTTTTTCTATGGCAGTTTTGTTCTGGAATTCCTCCATCAATTGTATTTTTTATTCTTCCAGACATCAAACGCCTTTGAATTTTTATCATGAATTTCTTGAAAAATGTTCAAGGGATTCTTGCAGAATCTCGTCTAGATATTCTTTTAGAAATTGTTTAATACTCTAGATCTATATTTCTTTAACGAATGCTTTAGAGATGCCTTATGAAATTCTTCTGGGGGTTTTATGAAAATTTTCCAAAATTAATTTTAGAAACTCCTCAAGAGCGTTCCTTTGGGAGGAATTATCCAGCCCAGATAGCTTCTACTTTCTTTAAAATCATCCTCTAAGAATTCTATCGAAATTATCTACAAGAATTGATTTAGAAATCCTCCAGGTATGCTTTCATAAATTCCACTAAAAATCCTCCAGACTATAATCATAGGATTTTTTTTAGAAAATCATGCATGGATTGCATAAGAAATTTCTCCAGAGATTATTTTATAGAATCATCCATACATTACTAAGAAAAATCCTTCAGAGATTGATGAGTTTCCTCAGAAATTGCTCCATGGATTTTTCAGAAACTCTTCCAGCGAGTTCTGCATTACTTCAGAAATATCACAAAAGATTTCTTTAGAATATCTTCCTAAGTTTCCAACAAAAATTCGCAGGGATTTTCCAGGATAATACTCGGGGGATTTTTAAAGATCCTGGAAGATCATTTTTCCAGAGATTCATAAAACATTTCGTCAAAATTTTCTGAAGAAATTCTTGAAGTGATTCCTTCGGAAATTTCTAAACAGATTACTTTAGAAAATCCTCTATGTATGGGTTTCTTCCAAAATTGTACTGTTCTTCTAGGAATTTATTCAAAAAATCTTTCAGCGATTCTTAAAAAAAAATCTTCCAGGAATTCTTCAAGAAACTTAACAAGTGCTTCCTTCAGATATGCGCATAAGATTTTTTTCAGAAAACAAACCAATAATTCGTTTAGGAAGTTTTCCACGAATTCCTTCTGAAACTTCTCCTGGGATTACTTCAGACATTCTTCTAGAGTGGTCTTCCGAAAATCTTTCTGAAAGAATCAGAAGCTTCACCAAGGATCCAGAAGTTTTACATTTCTTTATTATTAATATTTTCAGGCTGGATCATCTTCGCATTCAGACGTTTTTTTTTAGAATTTGTTTCTGAAATTCTTCCGGGCAGCGATTTTTTATATGGTTTCGTACAGATATTTCTTCACAAACTTCTCGGGCATTTCTCCAGGGATTCCATTGGAAATATCCGCAGGAATGACTCGAAGAATTACTTCACAGCTTCATCCAGAAAATCCAGCAGGAATTGAACGAAGGACTCTAGCTTTATTTTTCAATGATTCCTGCAGGAAATCCTTCAGAGATTTCTGCAGTAATTCATACAGTGATTTTTGTCAGGAGTTTCAGTAGTATTCCTTCGTCTGTTTCTCTAGAAATTCCTCTAGAATTTCCCCCAAGGATGCCTCTAGCATTTTTTCCACGAGTCCTGAAATTTCTCCAGAAATATTATCTACAAATTTGACCAGCAATTTCATTGGATATTTCTGCAGACATTTTTAGGATTCCTCTAGGAATTTTTAAAGAAAATACTTTCCTAAAGTTTCTCAGTAAATGTTGTTGGAGTTTCACCAAGTATTTCCCAAGATGTTTCCCCTGATATTCCTTAATGAATTTCCTTAAGATTTATTTAGATATACAAGGATGTTACATGAATTAGACTGGAGATTTCTTTAAAAACATCCTTCAGGGATTCTTTATAAGCTTTCTCCACGGAATCCTTCTGCAAATTATCCAGGGATATCTTCAGAAATTTCTCCAGGGACTCTTTCGGTATTTTACGAATTTCTTTATAAATTCCTTCAGGAATTCCTGCACAAATTCCTAGAAAGGTTCTTTACAAAATTGCTCCGTCAAAAATTTATCCTAGAATTCCTTCAAAGAGTCCTCTAGCTGTTCCTCCTGAAATTGCATAAAAACTGGAAGATTTATGTTTATTTCTTAAGGAATCTCTTAAGGATTTCCTAAAGGAGTTCTTAAATAAATTCCGAAAAGAACTCAATAAGATTCCTAGAAGAAATTCTTGAAGCATTCCTGAACTCAAATCCCTGAAGCAATTTATAAACTAATCTCTGGAGAAATTCCTGGAGTAATTCATGCGAAAATATCTGTATGAATTCTCTGAGATATCATTTCCTAGAAAAATTTCATGAGTAACTTCTGGAGGAATTCTAAAAATAATTCTAGAAAAGCCTTCAAAGTAATTTCTGAAGAAATTTCTGAAAAAATGTTTTAAGGAATTTCTGAAGTAGTCTCCGAAGGAATCCAAAAGAGATTTCTAACGGCCATCTCCGAGGAGTTTATGAAGGAGCCCCTGATGAAATTTCTTAACAAATCCTTGAAAGAACGCCTCGATGACTGAAGGAAAGTAATTTTTGAAGGAATTTCTAAATAAATACACTGAAGATCTCTCTCCAGGTACTCCCAGAATTATTTCTTAAAAACATCCTTGAGAAATGCCACGGAATGACGCTCTGGAAAACCAGTGAAAGACATCCGGTAGAGTGTCTGAAGAATTCTCGAAGAAAGGTCTGGATAAATCCTTAAATGAATTTATGAAGCAGTCCATGGAGGTATACCTGGGGAAACTTCTGGAGAAATTCCTGGAGGAACTTCTAGATGAATCTCTTGAGAATTGCTGGAGAAATGGAATAATTTGCGAAAGAATTTTAGAAAAATGCTTGAGGAAATATCTGGAGTAATTGTTGATGGTATTCCAGGAGAATATATGTGGAGGAATACCTGAAAGGACCTCTGGAAGACTTTCAGCAAGAATTTCTGAAGAGAGGATTTCTCAAGAGATTTTCTGAAGGAACTCCTGTAGAAATCTGTGGAGGAATTCCTTCTAGAATTTCTAGATGTAATCCTGCAAGAAG
Source organism: Aedes albopictus (assembly GCF_035046485.1). NCBI lineage: Eukaryota > Metazoa > Arthropoda > Insecta > Diptera > Culicidae > Aedes > Aedes albopictus. The sequence goes on along the minus strand of NC_085138.1, from coordinate 80,652,196 downwards.
CACTAAACAAAATAGCGACATTTTTGGGAATACATGTACGCATTTTTTAGGCAATCTTCGAAAGAATTTCTTAAAAATGCATGTAAGAATTCCTGGAGAAATACCTGGAAAAAACCTGAAGAAATCCGTGGATTATTTCCAAGAAGAAACTTCTTGAGAAACAACTGAAGAAATCCAAAGGAAAATTCCTGACGGAATTGCCGAAAGAATCACTGCAGGAATTCTTCGACATACACCGTGTCCAATAAGTTCTCATACAAAATACAAATTTTGAAAATATAATTTTATTTCACATCTGTGAATCATATTTTCAAAATGAATGCATGTACTGAAGGGCCATATAATACTGATTAAACAAAGCATACGGTTCAGAATAACTTTATTTTGTATAAGTTTTTATAAGCTTAGCAGTACACTCGCGTTTTCTGAAATCCATTGTTACAAAAATAAAAGAAATTAATTATTTTAAAGGATTTACATATCACGATACACATAAAACCTTACAAATGCACAAATTAGGAACATCACAAATTGACGTAACACCATTTGCTCCGGCACGCAAGAAAAATGTTCGAAAAGCTTTTCATTCTACGGTAGCTAAATAGAGTCCATAAGGTTAAATTCTGAGTTTATAGGTCTCAGTTGCGTTACATGGGATCCGATGGGGTTTTAAGAGGATTGTGAGTGCATTTCTGAAAGCTTCAGAGGATTTTTTGCGAGTTTCAGAGGCGTTACTCAGGCGTTACGAAGGCGTTTTCGGTGGTTTCTGAGGGTCTCAGGTGCGTTACAGGGGGTCCGAGGTGGTTTAGGGGGATTTCGAAGGCATTTCAAAGATTTCGAAGATTGTGTAGATGATGGTGAACAGTGTAGTTTGTTTCTGCAGTGCAGTGATAAATTAATATCAATTTTTGTGTGAAATAGTGGATTTGCCGCTAGAATTTAATTTCTACCGCGAGCATAAAAGTGTTTTAAAGCAGGATAAGTAGGAGGCAATTGCCTCTGGTGCTTGTGCTTGTTTAATTTCGCATTTTTTTTTCTGCCCCGGCAACGGCCGGCGGCTGGTAAATTTTTGATTTGTTTGTCTCGTCTGTGTTAGCGTTGCGTGCATGTTTTGTCTGTAGTATCGTGTATGTGGTAAGCTAAGCGAGATGGCTGAGTGTGTATGCGGTAGTTATATACTACCGTCGGACATACCAACAGCTTGCTCGATGTGTTCTAGAGTGTACCAGTACAAGTGCACTCCTCTGACGAAAGCTGTAGCAAAGCTAGTCAGTGAGAACGAAAATCTGCTATTCAAATGTAATGATTGTTTGTCGAGCCAGTGTTGTGGCGAGCACAATTTGGCGCTTTCGACCGTCCAAAAGATCGAAGAGGAAATGAAGAAGATTGCTTTTATTTCTGAGTCGATCAGTGGCGTTCGAGAGCAAATTGCTGCTCAGATAAACGACGCGTTGAAGACCGGGATGGAAGAATTGGGGAGAATGATAAATAGTGCTATGGAAAAGGCTGTTTCTGATTTAAGTACATCTGTGAGCAAAGAGTTGGAAAGTATGAAATGTTCATTTTTTGAATTCAATTCGTCTAAAAAAGTAGCTGCAATGAATGTTCAGCAAGGTACATCAAGAACGGCTTCGGAGCCGAGCCTGAATCCCAGAGGCAAAAAACGAAAGGTTCAGGAAGACGCGGACGCGACGTCTGATGATGTTTTTGTTGAAAGTATTAGTTTCGCGGATGTAGTCAAAAGTAATACTGGGACTAAAAGTAAGAAAAAAAGTTACAAGAAGAAAAGCACTGCGAATGAAGAAATGTCTCGTAAGGCTCGTCCGGTCATTGTGATCAAGCCTAAGGAGTCCAACCAGAGTAGCGAGGATACTCGCAAAGTTTTGAATTGTAAATTAGATCCGAAAAAAACACAAAATCAGTAACTTTAGAAACGGGAAAGATGGCTCTATTATTGCTGAGTGTGCAACAGGCTACAATGTTAATGTTGTGAAAGATGGCATTCAAAGCGATTTGGGTGAAAACTACAATGCTGTTGTTCCCTCATCGGTGCCAAGACTTAAAGTGAAGGGCATGAGCGAGAAGTTTTCCTCCGATGACTTCATTATGATTTTAAAAGATCAAAATGAAGACATCGCCATTAATGAAGTAAAAGTAATAAGAATGTATGAAAATCCACAGCTTAAGTACAATAAGTACAATGCGGTAATTGAGGTCGATAAAGAGACCCATAGTTGTTTGTTGACCGCCGGAAAAGTATTTATAAAGTTTGATAGATGTCGTGTTGTTCCTGAAATTCATGTTTTGAGATGTTTCAAATGTGGAGAATTCGGGCATATGAGTATGAATTGCAAAAACTGTGAAGCATGCTCTAGATGCAGTGGAAGTCACAAGACATCCGAATGTACGGCAACCGTTTTGAAATGTATAAACTGTAAAAAGGTTAATGTAGAGCGTAACATGAACTTGGACGATAACCACGGTGCATTCAGTCATGAATGTGAAGTTTTTAAGAGGTTGTATAACAGGAAAAAGAGCAGCCTACATTTCAATGAATAGCAACCAAGTTCCAGAAGTAATGTGAATCAGTTTGATATTTTATATTTGAATATAGCCGGGTTAACTACAAACTACGTAGAACTACGTCAGATTGTAGAAGAAAAACGTCCAAATCTAGTATTTTTATCTGAAACGCATATTGTTGATGTAAATGCTTTTGATCAGTATAGTATTCCGGGATATAATGTGGCTGCCTGTGTATCACATTCGAGACATACTGGCGGAGTTGCTATTTATGTCAAAGAATCAGTTCAATACAAGCTTCAATTGAACGAGGTTTGTGAAGGAAATTGGTTCTTAGGCATAGCGGTTGTACGTGGCATGAGGATGGGTAATTATGGTGTTTTATATCACTCTCCCAGTGCAAATGACCAGCGTTTTATTGAAATTTTAGAGAACTGGCTTGACGTGTTTTTAGATTTTAGTAAATTAAATATACTTGCTGGAGATTTTAATATCAATTGGTGTGACAATCCGAATTCGAATCATTTGAAGCGTTTAGCTGACTTCTTTAATTTGAAACAGACAGTAAATGTTTATACGCGTATTTCCCAACACAGTAAAACTTTGATTGACCATGTATATTCAAATTTTGATTCTGTTTGTGTTGTTGCAAATTCTGATTTAAAACTTACTGACCATGAAACTTTAGTTATTAATATTAACGAATCTAGTAGCGAGGATAATGATCTTGTGAAGTTCAAGTGTTGGAGGAAATACTCGAAACAAGCAGTTTCGAGTCTCGTCGAAAGACATGTGGATTTTCATGCAAGTGGCGGTTCTTTAGATCAAAAATCAGCTGTTCTAACTGACGTCTTAAAAACCTGTACAAATCAATTAGTAGAACAAAAATTAGTTTCAATTAAAAACTCGAACAGCTGGTACAATTTGGATCTTTTGCGCCTTAAACGCATTAGAGACAAACTGTACAAAAAATGGCGTAGAAGAGAAAATTATAACAACTGGAAAAGGTACAAGGTCGCGCGTAATAAATACTCGCAGCTGGTTAAACAAACAAGATGCGAGTATATTCAGAGGAAAATTGATCAGCATCAAAACAACAGCAAAGAGTTATGGAAAATTTTGAAATCTTTGTTAAAGCCTAGTAATTGTAAACCGCGGTCCATAACCTTCAACGGCACATTAGAAGAGTCCGAACAAGTTATCGCGTGTAGATTTAATGAATATTTCGTCGATAGTGTTTCATCTATTAATCAGTCAATTGAATTAGTAGATGAGCCTGACGAATTAAAACAGCCAATTAGTATTAACAGTAGATTTGAATCTTTTCACCCAATAACTTTGGAAGAATTGAAAAATATTTGCTTTTCTATGGGAAAAACGGCTGGCGTAGATAATGTAAATGCTAGAGTTATACAGGATTGCTTTGATGTCATCGGACACAACCTGCTGGACCTGATTAATGAATCATTACAAACTGGGCACGTGCCGCACGTTTGGAAGGAATCTTTAGTGATTCCTATTCAAAAAGTTGCTGGAACGATTAAAGCCGAAGAGTTTCGTCCCATCAACATGTTGCACACATTAGAGAAAATTTTGGAACTTGTTGTTAAAGGCCAGCTGTTAGCTTATCTAAATAGTTTTAATTTGCTAATACCGGAGCAATCGGGTTATCGGGAAGGTCATTCCTGTGAAACCGCATTGAATCTGGTGCTAGCGAAATGGAAAGAGAAACTAGAGCGTAAAGATACGATTGTTGCTGTTTTTTTGGATCTCAAACGCGCTTTTGAAACAATTTCTCGGCCCTTGTTGTTGAAAACAATAAAGCGCTTTGGATTTGCGGGTTCTGCATATAGATGGTTCGAAAGCTATTTGTGTGACAGAACCCAACGGACTGCTTTCAATGATTCAATTTCGAGCCCCGTGGCAAACAGCTTTGGCGTACCACAGGGGAGCGTATTAGGGCCCGTTTTATTCATTATGTATATAAATGACATCCCGGGTAGAGGCTAATGGCAAACAAAGGACAAAATAATAACTGGTTTTGCCATCATATCTCGTTTTGCCATTCTTCTGTTATTATGAAAAACTTCAAATGGCAAATCAATAGCAAAATAAACAATCATAGCAAATCTTGTCATTGATATGTTATTCATGAATAATGCTAAATAACACATCAATAACAAAAATTACTATCATGGTAAAACTTGCAATTTAACACCTTTTATAATGAATTGTATAAAATATCAAAACAATAACATAATTTACATTCCTAGCTAAATTTGCCATTATTTTGATATTGTGAGAAATTATTTATAAACATTAGGCACCATAACATATTTTACTCTTAATATACCATTAACTATTATATTGTATATTTCAAGCATAACTTTTCAATTCGACGTATCTCGCAAAAGTAAACAAATCCAGATTCTCAGCTGTGTATTTGATTCGCAATGGATTCTATTTGATGCACATCAATTTATGTTAATTTAGAACTCAAACAATTAAAGAGTATGACTTGTAAAACGACGTATCTATCTTTTTCGATCTTTTTAAGAAAGCTACTAGGGCACTGGTGTAGTGGGATTTTTCTTGCACATGCAGATCGCTTGTACGAGAGACGACTGATTCTCCAGGACCCCGAAGGGATTGCGATGGAGAAATCCAAAATGGTTAATAAGCATATCGCGAATGTTATCGCAAACAACCCTACGCTGCGCAAACGTTCCTAAATAGGAGAAGCCAGAGTAGATCGCGGGGTAACGGTGACTACGTTCATCAAAGTGAATTTGATTTTTAAGTTCGTTTCGTTTTGAGTTTTTAATTTCCACAAAATAACACTGTTTTTACATCGATTGATGAACTTAAATTTTATTGAAAAAAAAAGAAATAGCTCATTTTCCCTTTCTTCTGCTACTTTGAAATAATAACTGAATCTACCATTATTTTAAAATTGAATTTGAACAACTAAACCTACAATTATTTTGATCGCCACATAAACAGCTAAATTTGTTCTTATTCTGTTATCAATAACTCAAGAATGTCATATTTTGTTATTCACCGATAACAGTTAATTTGGGTCTTATTTTGTTATCAATATCTGAATAATAACTTATTTTGTTCTTCAATTTAATCCGCATGCTTTACCATTACTTTGTTATTGCAATGGCAAAATAAGTTATTTTTAAGTTTTTCTGCTACCAAAATTTTGTTATTATTTTTGTTATTTTAACTCTTATTTCGAACAAACAAATAACACATGCCATTCAAACATTCTGTTTTAATGGTAAAATTTGCCATTCTTTTGCCATTAAGCTCTACCCGGGATGCGGCGAGTCTTACGATTTTGCGATATTAATATTTTTGCTGATGATACCGTTATATTCATTGCAGCCAAAGATCTGAGGGAAGCCGTTTCACAGATGAATGCAGATTTACGTTCTCTGAGTAAATGGTTGAAGTACAAACAGTTGAAATTGAATATAAGTAAAACTAAATTCATGGTCATTTCACGGATTCGAGTAAACTATGATGTCTCTGTAGAAATTGATAGTGAGACAATTGATCGCGTGCGCGAAATTAAATATCTTGGCGTGATTATTGATGACAGACTAAAGTTTGACGCTCACATCGACAATGTCATCAAGAAAATAGCCAAAAAGTATGGTATTCTATGTCGATTAAAAAACGATTTGACTATTGCTAGTAAAATACAGTTGTACAAATCAATCATTTCTCCACACATTGAGTTTTGCCCATCCATTTTGTTTTTAGCTAATGAAACACAAATATCAAGGCTACAGCGTTTGCAAAATAAAATAATGCGGTTGATTTTAAGATGTAACAGATTCACTTCCTCAACTTTTTTGTTGGACGCCCTTCAGTGATTGTCAGTGAAGCAAAGAATTGTCTATTTAACGTTGGTGTTCATTTTTAAATTAAAGAATGGTATGCTGCCTAGATATTTGTGTGATCGAATTGAAAGAGTAAGTGACATTCATAGTTACAACACTAGAAACGCGGATCAAATAAGAACACCCTACTTTTTGCATGGTGCTTCACAAAATACCTTGTATTATAAAGGTATAAATGTTTTCAATTCGATGCCTGACCACATCACGAATGCAGTTACGCTATCACAGTTTAAGAGACTATGTATTTCACACGTGAAAGCTGCTTTTTGAACAGCTACTCTGTTGACTTTTTATTCTTGACTAGATTTTGTATCTTGACGAAGTTTACCAACGGATATTTTGTGTGGACAATTTATATTTTTGTAATAGGAGGCATGAACAAACTATAATGGTCGCCCCGATGATGATGATGGATTTTATATTTGTTGACGTAGTATTATTAACTGAACTTATTTTGTGTAGTCTACAAAAGTTTGAGTCTCGCGCGCGGTGACAGGTATAAATGACATTTTTGTATTTATTTATCATATGGAATATTTGTACTGCTGAAGGATTATGTAGATTAGTAGTGAGTTGTCTAGTTGAATGTCGGGAATTTCTTGAGAATGAGAATATTGCCGACTGTTTTGACATCGCGCGAACGTTATCAATCCTCGCAATATTTTTGATTTTCTGATCTTTCATGATCACTAGTAACGCTTGCAAACATCTGTAGTTGAGAGCAGCAGTATTTTGAAATTTATGTTTTTGCTGTATAGTATGACAAATTATAATGTTGTTTATATCTGTAAAAAGAATCAGACCGTATTTAGTTTGCAAATCTGATTTCATTGATCATAATTAATAATTATCTTAAAGATATATCGTCTAGCTCAAACCTTTGTAGGGGTATGTGGCGGACCATCATCATCATCATCATCATTTCAGACAGCTTCAGATGATTTCTGGCGAGTTTCAGAAACGTTACTCAGACGTTACGTAGGCGTTTTTGGGGGTTTCATAGGGCCTCAGGTGCGTTACATGGGGTCCGAAGGGGTTTTAGGGGGATTCCGAAGGCATTTCAGACAGTATAAAATTTTCGTAATTTGTGCCAACGTAAGAACAGTAACAATACGCGCGACGTGAGACGAGACATAACACTTATAGTTCTTACAATCGTCAAGATATTAAAATTTACCTTTCGTCGACCGGTTTCGGGCGCGATGTCGCCCATCAACAGGACAATGTCCGACTGAAAACTGACGGCAATCAGTCGGACATTGTCCTGTTGATGGGCGACATCGCGCCCGAAATCGGTCGACGAAAGGTAAATTTTAATATTTTGACGATTGTAAGAATTATACAGGGTGTTCAATAAGTTCGGATACACCATATAACTTCAATTAATTTCATATCTGTAATTCAGATTTTCAAAGTAAATGTATTTATTGAAAGGTCATATAACACTGATCAAATATAGCATATGGTTTTGAATAAAGTTTTTTTCTACTTTTTTTTATAACCCTTAGATGTATCTAAAGTTTGTTAGCTCCGGCACGCTGGAATAATTTTCGAAAAGTTGCTCAAGCTACAGAAGTCTAAAACGTTGACTTTTGAGTTTACATCTCACTATACTATATTAAAATAACTAAATTAATAGACAAAACCTTTACACTGCTATTTCAGTGATGATATGGTGATAAATTTGCAAGTTTAGTAAAAATGTGCTTAAATCTATGAAAAAGGCATAAAAAACATTACATAAAGCCAATTTTGGTTCAAATTTGCCACAATAGGGATATATTCAAGTTTTGGAAAAGATAACTATGGATTAAACTGAGATATAACGCAGCCTTGCTTTTTGACAAAACAAAAATCATTAAACCAGGTACAGCGGCAATTTTAGCAATTTTAAAGATCAAAATAAAATGAGTCCGTATTTCACACAATCTGAATCTTATAGATTATTTCGTATAGCCATAGTTGCTACCACTAATGCTGAGGACAACAACCTAATTTGATTCAACTTAACACCATTACTCAATAAAAGCTAGACGAAATACCAATGACAGACGTGCGTGCCGGCCAAAAGGAACTTGAGACACATTTGCAATTATTACAAAAGGATAAAGGACAGTTTATTTCAAAACATATACTGTATTTGATCAGTATTATGTGAGCTTTCAATTAATACATTCACTTTGCAAAACTGAATTACAGATGGAAAATAAATTCAATTTTACTGTGTATCCGAACTTATTGAACACCGTGTAAGTGTTATGTCTCGTCTCACGTCGCGCGTATTGTGAATGTCATTTCAGACAGCTTAGATGGATTTTTGGTGAGTTTCAGAAGCGTTACTCAGGCGATACATAGGATTTTGGGGGGTTTCAGAGGTTCTCAGGTGCGTTACATGGTGTCCGAGGGGGTTTTAGGGGGATTTCAGGGCGTTCTAGGAAGCGTCAGAGGATTTTTGACGGGTTGCAGAGTCTTTACGCTGGCGTTTTCGGGAGTTTCTGAGGGCCTCATGAGTGTTACAGGGGATTTTAAGGGGGGTCAAGGGGGCCTACTGTTTCTGAAAATTCGTTTGAGCTACCTGGTCGCTTTTTTTTCATGTTACGCTACTACGAACATTGGATGAACTGCAACGATCCTCGAGCTAACGGCGACATCTGGTTTCCTCGGTTGCTGCAAATTTCTGTTTAGTCTTCAATTTGTGCTAGTAATAAGTTTTACATATCGTACCTTTCGTGTTTCGTGTTTAGTTAGGCTTAATCAACATCTTATATCAACATCTATATATAGATTATGAAAAGATATGGGGTTTTTACGCCTTCTTGAACCCGGCAAAATGTGGCTGACTCAAGGTGGCTTTGCCCCATCATAATCCATTTCATTAAGACCTTAAGGTCAGATGGAATTATTAAACAAATAAATAAATAAATAAATAAATAAATAAATAAATAAAATACAATTTGGATCACAGATATTAAGTAAGCTTCAGGGAGATTTCAACGGCGCTTTGAAACGTTTCTTGAACGTTTCAGGTGGTTGCAGAAGAGATTCAAGGCGTTCCAGACTGATTACGATTATAGATCCGATGACCTATGCTCAAGGGAGCTCTTAGAGCTTCTTAAACAATGATTGAACTTACTACTTGTCAGCACAAAGTTGCATGAGGCTGTGTTAGCATGACTTTGATTCAATCATTTAAGCACACAAGTTATGCATTTACATAGATTCGATGACTTATACTCAAGAAAGATCATAGGAAACCGTATGCAGTCCCAAACCAACCCCACCCCCCTCATTGCTCCCCCCTGGGCATGCCCTGAACTCCCCTTAACTACACTTGCAACTTAATTCCCTTAACCAAAATTATCCCTAATCTAACACACTTCAACTGCTCTGAACACAATCAGATTCCGTTTAGGTAACGTTACCTAAATGGAGGGACCTAAATAGATGTAACCTAAATGTATTCGACCTAAGTGAAGGTTTGAGTGTAGTATCATAATCATAATCACACGCTTTGTTCAACACTTTCCTTCCCACGACTTTGAACGACTATTTCTTTGTTAAAAAGGCGTTTCCGAAAACATGCTTGAATGAAATGTTTTGATAAGTAATTGACTTAATTTTTCATATCAATGAAACAACTTTAGCTGTGAATCTTTTTTTTACTAAAGGTTCAGGAAGAAATTGATTTTAGTAAATCATAATACAACTTATTGAAATTATCATTTTTTTAAAGAATGGCTTATTTGTTGCAATTTCCTATTTTTATTGTGCTTTTTATATGGGTTTATTTTTTTGTACATTCGGGGAAGGGGGAGACATTTTTCAAATAATACGCATATCGCACAATATTCTGCTCATTCTGACGTCTGGGACTTCACTCCCTGTATATCATTGATTCCTTGTGCGAGTGTAGCTGATTTGGCGATACTGGAGTAACAACTACGAAAAAAAGTTTCTCTCTGTTACCATTTCAGTCGCTGTAGCGCATTTTGCGGCATAACGTCAGATCTCCCATCCAGAAGGGCCAATCCCTGCAACTTGTTTTTCCTGAAAGATCTCGTTCATCGAAGCTGAACACGACACTGTATTTAATTAAAATCTTGCTTCAATAAGCACGCCGCCAACTGTATGTAACATCAAACAAAACTCAGCAGTGGGCATCATTCCGCACGAAAATGCATTTTTGCTACTGGCAACTACCTAGATGATGACAAGACGCTTGATACAGTATGTTATGAACAGCCAGGTGCCTTTTCATCATCTGGTTGACGATCAGACAGAGATGAACGTCACGTCCGTTGCGTTCGCGGTTCATTCGTTCCAATCTCTTCTGGTTACTGGCTGCTGAACTAGGTAAATTGCTATTGGCAAAAGCGAGGAAGAAAAAATGCAATAATAGGCACCCTCGTTTGACGATTAAAAAAAATGAATATCCAAACTACATTCTGTTGGTTGGAACGTTTTCCATTTTTTAACGTTTCCTAAAACTTCAGATTTTTTAAAAGAAAGATCGAAACATCTAATGCGAAAAAAGTGTGAGATACTTTGAAAATAATTTAAATTTTTGAACAAAAATCTTAAACCATAATATCAAGTTTTAGAAGTGTTTTAACATGAATATGTATTTTATATAATTCTCTGAGTCTTTCGATTACATTACGAACATTACATCCGAAAGTGATGCAAGTATTGTTTTAAAAAATAACTTTGAATGATTTCCAAATAAATTACAATCATAAATAAAATTGATATTAGATACTAGTATTACCTCAAGGGATAAATACCTTTTATACATTTATTTTTGTCCAAGATCTTATTTTAAAAATGTTTTCATAATTTTTGGGTGTACACAGCAACCACCAACGTTATAACGATGCCCAGAAATATAATTGCATTTTTCCCTCCAACATCAACCTTGTCAAACACACACACACCCAAGCGGATACTGATGGTTTCATGTTAGATAGGAGCAGCAACTTTGCGATGTCAATTTTTTAGAGCATGGTTTCCCAAACTGTGCGTCGCGACCCCCCAGGGGGGTCGCCGGCCTTCATTCAGGGGGTCGCGAGGGACAGTTGAATAATTTACTGTAACAGACAACAAATGAGGGAATTTCTGTGGTGGGTCGCCGAAAGCACGTCTACTGGCAAAAGGGGGTCGCGCACCCAAAAAGTTTGGGAACCTATGTTTTAGAGAGTAGAGGACAACTTTTTCCATCATGTGGATTTCCAGCTCTAGCTCAGCAGGTTGGCAATCCACAACGCGCTGTTGTCGCCATGCACGAACGAGGAGGGATGGATGGCTGCTAGCCACACCGTCTCGTAGGTATATTATCCAGTGAACTGTCGCGGTTCCTAATGAAATGATTTACGAGCGGTTCGCCGAGAGGTAATTTGTTCGCTAAACGGCGAGGCAGTGAACTGGAGAAGAATGTCAGCTGGTTTGGAACGCAAGGGGCAATGCGAAATTGGTTTGGTGGGACTAGCTTGGGATTGTATGACATTATGTCGGTCTTGTTCCGTTGCGGGAAGAATCTGAACGTGCTAAACTTGTTAAGCCGGTCCTGGATTCACCATCTGTCTAACAGAAACATTATGCTTAATGTTGATTAAGCTGTCCGTTTATGGGGATTTTTTTTTATTATCGTAAAAATTGGTACGAAGGTTCTCAGAATTTAGTGAAATTATTTTCACAGATAGGGTTCATGTACATTTACTACATACCTACGTGTAGTGCAGAACTGTCAAAACAAATCTTTTACGCGTAGTGCTGCAGATTTTTAACGGAAGCTTGTGGTACCGCGTAGAATTTGCATATTAACCCTCGAGCAGTCGCGTCTTTGACTACCTGCAACCAAGGGCGTAGCCAGAGGGGGGCAGGGGGGGGTCGTGCCCCCCCCCTGGTCGACAGATTTTTTTAAATTCAAGCCGACTCAAAGATTGTCAATAATTCAAGTGTTCCAGAAATTATATGAAAAAAAAACTATTCTCTAGACTATTCTAATAGTTGAGGTTTTTATCCACAATTATCCAACCTTTTTTTTCTTGAGAATCACAGGAAATTTCGCCAAGTATTTCTCCAAGAGATCTACTTCAATCTTATCATAGAATTTAACCAAATAACAAGCTTGGATGAATGGTTAAATTTTGTGATGTTTATTCATGGAACACAAAAACAGCATGGCAATTTTCCGGTAGGGAAAAACAAGGACTTTGTAGAATTATATGCTGCTATAGAGTGCAGTTATATGCTATTGCTACACGAATTTTCACTTGTATTCAATTCAAACAAACGTCATGCTAAGATAATAATACCTGGGATTTCTTTACAAATTCTTTCAAGGACATCTCCAGAAATTCCTTTAGGCAGTTATTCAAGAACTTTTCCAAGGATTCTTTCAGAAATTCCTCAAGGAACATATCCAGGAGTTTCTCTTTCGTGAATTCTTCCATGGACATCTTGCAGACATCTTCAGATAGTTTTTTAGGGTATGTTCCAAGAAATGCTTTAAGAATTCCCCCCACGATTCCTTCAGTTTTTTACAAATACTTCTGCAAGGATACATCGATGAATTCCTTCAGGAATTTTCCATAGCTTCCTTCAGTGATTCTAGCATGGATTGCTCCAGAGAGTTTTGCAAGAATTCCTGTTTGGGTTTCACCAGGCATTCCTCCGGGAATTTCTATTGGGATATCTTTAGAAGATCCTTCAGTGATTGTTCCAGTGCTTTTTTCGATAATTTCTCCAGAAATTTCCAGGAGTTCCTAAAATCTTTGTACAAAACATTCTCCATCCAAAAATTCCAACAATAATTCGTCCAAAAAATATTGCAGACATGGATGCCTTTATTTTTTTTTCCTACAGAAATTCTTCCAGGAATTTGTTAAGAAAGCTTTCCTGGGATTTCCCAAGGAATTCATCATGGGATTGCAAAAGGGATTCCTCCAGATTTTCCTTCAAGCATTCCTCCAAGAATTCGACCAGGAATATCTTCTGTGTTTAATTCAGAAACAACTCCAGGAATTATTTGAAAAAATCCTCCAAGGGTTCTCCCAGGAACACTTTTTAGAATTCCTTCAGAAGTTCTTCAAAAAATAATCCAATACTTCCTCCAGGAACTATTTAGGAATTCCCCAGGCTTTCTCCTGGGGTTTCTTCAGGAACTGCTACAGGGATTCCCCAAGGCGTTCTTCCACGAACTCTTATTAGTATTCCTTCAGGATTTCTCCAAGGATTCCATCTACAATTTCTTCAGAAATTTTTACTAGAAATTCTCGATGAATTTCTTCAGAGATTCCTCTAAGAATTATTCCAGGGATCCTCTGGAAATTGAAATGCGCATAGATATTTCTCCAGAAATTCCTACAGGAATTCTTATAGAGATTCCTCCAGGAGTATTTCTAAAGATTCCTCCGTTAATCTCTACGGGTATTCTTCTAGGATATCCCCCAGGGAATCCTCCAAGAATTTCTGCAGGGCTTAACTCGGGACTTCCTTGTGTGATTCTTTCTGAAACAACTTACTTTAAACATCCTCCAAAGATTCTCCCACGAACTCTTTTAAGGGTTCCTCCAGCAATTTATCATTGTTTTAAGGAACTTTTCTAGGAATTGATTCAGTACTTCCTCCAGGAACTGCTTAGGGATTAGTAATGCTTAGTAATTCCTCTTGAAATTTCTTTCGGGTTTCCTTCTGGAGTTTCTTCAGAAACTCTTGTAAGGATTCCTCCCAAATTTTTTCAAGAACTCCATCTGCGATTTCTTGAGGAATTATTTTTGGTATTCCTATACGAATTCCCTAAGAGATTTATCCACGAATTTCTTCAGGAATTCCTCTAGGAATTACTCCAGGAAATCCTTCAGGGATTCCTTCAGAAATTCTTCCAGGATTTTTTCTAGGAATACCTTCTGGATTTTTTTCCAGAAATTCCGCCAAGAAATCTTCCAGTATTCCCTCCAGGAATTGCTACAGGCATTCCTCCAGCATTTGCACTAAAATCTCCTCCAGGAACTTTTCTAGTGTTTTTTCCAGGGATTTCTTCAGAAATTCCTCCGGGAATTTCCCAGGCGATTTTTTCAGAAATTTCTCCCAAAGCTCATCTAGAGATTCCTCCAGAAATTCATCCACAAATTGTTGAAGGAATTACTACAGAGATTCCTCCTAGAATTCCTTCAAGGATTCCGCCAGCAATTCCCAAAAGACAACCTCCAGCAATTCCTCCAAGATTTTATTTAGGAATTTCTCCAAGAACTATTCCAGGACATTCTCTAGGAATCACCCCAAGAATTTCTTCAGGAATACCTCCAGCAATTTCTCTAGGAATTGCTCCTGGACATCCTTCAGAAGTTATGTCAACAATTTCTCCAGGATTTTTTCCAGAAATTCTTCTGGAATTTTTTTCAGGCATTCTTCCAGTAAATTTTCCAGGAATACCCTCAGGAATTTTTCAGGGATTCCTCCAGGAAATCCTCTGAAGATTCCTCCAGGAAATCCCCCAGAAGTTCCTCTGAAGATTATTTTTGGAAATCTTCTAGGAATTTCTTCATAAATTCTTCCAGGAAATTCTTGGAGGAATACCATCAGCATTTTTTTAGGGACTCCCCCAGGAATTTCTTTACAAACTGCTTCTTGGATTCCTCCAAGGATTTCTTCAGGAATTCCTTGGAGGATTTATCCAAGAATAGAATAAAACTAGAAATTTCAAAGAATTCCTCTAGAAATTCATCCAGTAATTCTTCCAAAAATTCTTCTAGATATTCCTCCAGAAATTCCCAAAGGAAATTTCTCCAGGATTTTATCCAGGAATTTCTCCAGGAACTTATCTAGGAATTACCCCAGGAATTTCTACATGAATTTTTCCAGAAATTCCACCAAGAAATCTTCCAGTTTTCCCTCCAGGAATCGCTACAGATACTTCTCTAGGAGTTCCGCTAAAACTCGTCCAGGAACTTTTTAAGGGATTTTTCCAGAGATTTCTCCAGGAATTCCTCCAGAGATTTCTCTTGAAATCCCTGAAGAAATTTCTCAGGGGATTTTTTTTAGAAATTTCTCCCAGAGCTTCTCCATAGATTCCCCCAGAAATTCATCCAGAAGTTGTTGAAGGAATTCCTCCAGAGATTCCCTCACGGATTCCGCCAGCAATTCCCAAAGGAGAACCTCTAGCAATTTCTCCAAGATTGTATCCAGGAATATCTCCAAGAACTATTCCAGAAAATTCTTCAGTAATTACCCCAAGAATTTCATCAGGAATTCCTCCAGAAATTTCTCTAGGAATTGATCCAGGAATTGCTCCTGGACATCCTTCAGAAATTATGTCAACAATTTCTCCAGGAATTTTTCCAGAAATTCTTCTGGAGATTTTCTCAGAAATTCTTCCAGGAAATTCTCCAGGAACCCGAATAAAACGGTATTATATGACTATTATACAGGATATCATTTTCAGATGATTCATGCTATCATAAACTGGACTATAAATCGATGATACCAAGAATCATATCAAAGATTACAGTAATCATATTCGAAGTTTCAATGATAGGCCGAATGGGTTGTTAAGTATCGTTACCATTCAAAAATGCACTTTTTCTCGAACAAAAATTTTGAGAAATCATACATGAAATAATCAGTTTATGATAAAATTGACGATACAGTGAATCATAAAAATAAAGAGGGAATATTTCATGAAATCTGTTTTACCGATCTCAAAAAATGTGTACACCCCTGCGGTCTATCGGCGGATTCTGTCAAATTGGTCTACCATTCAGTGAGTGATTGTTTACTTTCACAGTTTTTTTTGTAATTTCTTGTGTATTCGGGATTTGAACAGTGGTTGTTGATGTTCCGACGTAGTTCCGCGGGTGTGCTGTGTACTGGGCCAAAGCCGATGAGTGCTCGCGGTTGTCTAGAACCCATTGATATGCGAAGTGGCTGATCTGTCGGATATTTTAACTCAAAGGAGAAATCCGGAGATACAATTTTCAAGGATGCATGGTGAATTGAAGTCAATCCTTTGGAGCCGGAGGGGTCAATATGACCCCGGCGATGAAATCGGATATAATAAACGTATTCGACACCAGCGATGTTGCGACACCAGCAGCCAAACAATCCGGCTCCTAAGGGTTAAGGAAGGTAAGTTTGCAAGTGCTTTCCGATGGTAACGGCAGCGTGAGGTACAAAGTATCAAACGCGTTCCAGCATTTAGTGTGCGTGTTTTTTTTTGTAAAAAATTCCGGATTAGGGCGTTTAAATAAGGTAACAATGCAAGCCAAGGTGATGACGTTTTATTTCTACTATTAACTCCTGAATACAGTGAAAACAAAACAGCCGAAAACATAGTTTTGTTCTTAATTTTATGGGAAATATGATTATTCAAAATTATTCATGTATTATTCAATGCATCATTATCATAAGTTTTATGATTCATGAAAAGTCGTGAATAATTGAATTTTTTCAACCCTAGTAATTTTATCATAGCACGATGATTAGTTATATAGTTATCATTCTACCAATAAACATCGTATGATATGCACGATACCAAGAATAATATTTTTCTATGCGGGAATACCCTCAGGAATATTTCAGGGTTTCCTCCAGGAAATCCTCCAGAGGATTCTGCCTGGAAATCCTCTAGGGACTTCTTCATAAATTCTTCCAGGAAATTCCTAGAGGAATACCATCTGTAATTTTTCAGGGATTCCCCCAGGGACTTCTTTACTAACTGCTTCTAGGATTCCTCCAGAGATTCCTTCAGGCATTCTTTCAAAAATTTATCCAAGAATTCCTCCAGAAATTCCGCTTGAAATTCCTCCAGGATTTCAGAAACAGAAAAATAATAGAATAGAAATAGAATTCTCCCAGAATTTCTCTAGAAATTCATCCAGTAATTCTTCCGAGAATTTCTCTTAGAGATTCCTCCAGAAATTCCCAAAGAAATACCTCTAGTGATTCCTCTAGG
Organism: Aedes albopictus; assembly: GCF_035046485.1. NCBI lineage: Eukaryota > Metazoa > Arthropoda > Insecta > Diptera > Culicidae > Aedes > Aedes albopictus. Next base: position 80,634,808 of record NC_085138.1, on the reverse strand, counting down.
TATTCCTCCAGGATTTTATCCAGGAATTTCTCCAGGAATAACCCCAGTAATTTCATCAGGAACTACCCCAGGAATTGCTCCTGGACATCTTTCAGAAATTATGTCAGCAATTCCTCTAGGCATTTCTCCAGGAAATTCTCCCGCGATTTTATCAGGAATTGCTTCCTCTAGATATTCCTCCAGGGGATTTGCCTCCTGAAGGGATTCCTCCAGAGATTTCTCCATGAAAAATCTCTTCAGGAAATTCATTGAAGATTCCTTCAGGAAATCCTCCTGAAGTTTCTCCAAAGATTCTTCCAGGAAATCCTCTAGAGATTTTCTCAGAAATTCTTCAAGAATATTCTCCAGGAATTCCTTCAGGAATTTTTCAGGAATTCCTCCAGGTATTCCTCCAGGGATTCCTCCAGATACTCCTCCAGGGATTTCTTCACAAATTTCTTCAAGGAAACCCCCTGGGATTCCTTCAGGAATTCCTTCGAGAATTTCTCCAGGAATTCCACTTGCAATTCCACTAGAAATTCCTCCAGGAATCTCTCAAGGGGTTCTTTCAAAAATAGAAAAATAACAGAAATCTCTCAGAATTCTTCTGGAGATTACTCTAGATATTCATCCAGTAATTCCTTCAAGAATTCCTCTAGAGATTCCTCCAGAAATTTCCACAGGAATACCACTAGGAACTCCTCCATTTATTCCTCCGGGATGTTATCTAGGAATTTCCCCAGGAAATGTCTTACGGAATACCTCCAGGAAATACCCCAGGAATTTCTTCCGGAATATTCCTGGCATCCTTCAGGAATTATGCCAGCAATTCGTCCAGAAATTTCTCCTGGAAATCCTCTTGGGATTTCTTCAGAGATTCTTTCAGGAAATTCTCCAGGAATACTTTGAGGAAATTTTCAGAGATTCCTCCAGATATTCCTCTAAAGATTCCTCCAGCAATTACTTCAAGGATTTCTCCACGAATTTTTCGAGGGATATTTCCAGAGATTCCACCAGAGAATCCTCCAGAATTTTTTTTTTTTTTTTTTTTTTTTTTTTTTTTTTTAATAATTTTTATTAGTATCTCAATCAATTTTTACATTCTTCAACTTAATCTAGGTGTTCTGTGTATTATAACACACTATCATCCTAATTTGGTGAAATAAATTTAAGCTATTATCAATACTAATTAATAACATATTACATTTCATTTGCTGTAGCAGTTAAGATTTTTTGCAGGCTTTATTTTTCACCTGCATGTCAGAAATACATTTTTTTTTCAACTTATCCTAACCCTAACCCACCTTAAATTAATTATACAAAGAGCTAATCGTAGCAATAGAAGACTGCAACGATTTTTGACGAAAGTTGGCAATGATTTTAGTTGACATCTGTTCCAATGTTTCAATATTAGAAATTTGATGCAACTCATTAGTGCTATACCAGGGAGGCAACTTCAGAATCATTTTCAAAATTTTATTTTGAATCCTCTGAAGTTGCTTCTTTCTGGTATTGCAACAGCTCGACCATATTGGGACAGCGTACAACATGGCCGGTCTGAAAATTTGTTTATAAATCAAAAATTTGTTTTTGCGACAAAGTTTTGATTTTCTATTAATAAGTGGGTATAAACACTTAATGTATTTATTGCACTTAGTTTGAATGCTTTCTATGTGGTTTTTAAAAGTTAAGTTTTTATCTAGTAAGAGCCCTAGATACTTAACTTCTTCCGACCAATTTATTGGAGTTCCCCTCATAGTGACAACATGTCTACTTGAGGGTTTCAAATAAAGAGCTCTTGGCTTATGTGGGAATATGATAAGTTGAGTTTTGGAAGCATTTGGAGAAATCTTCCATTTTTGCAAATAAGAAGAAAAAATATCTAAACTTTTTTGCAATCTACTACAAATGACACGCAAACTTCGCCCCTTGGCTGAGATTCCTGTGTCATCTGCAAATAACGATTTTTGACATCCCTGTGGCAAATCAGGTAAGTCGGAGGTAAAAATATTGTATAAGATTGGTCCCAGTATGCTGCCTTGTGGAACACCAGCTCTTACAGGTAATCTATCTGACTTGGAATTTTGATAATTTACCTGAAGTGTTCGATCCGATAAATAATTTTGAATAATTTTAATAATATATAGTGGAAAATTAAAATGTTTCAATTTTACGATCAAGCCTTCGTGCCAAACACTATCGAATGCTTTTTCTATATCAAGAAGTGCTACACCAGTGGAGTAACCTTCAGATTTATTGGAACGAATGAAATTCGTTACCCGTAAAAGTTGATGAGTAGTCGAATGACCATGGCGGAATCCGAACTGCTCATTGGCAAAAATAGAATTTTCATCAATATGAATCATCATTCTATTTAAAATAAGTTTTTCAAAAAGTTTACTGATAGATGACAGTAAGCTAATTGGACGATAACTAGAAGCTTCGGCAGGATTTTTGTCAGGCTTCAAAATTGGAACAACTTTAGCATTTTTCCATTTTTCAGGAAAGTATGCTAACTGAAAACATTTGTTAAATATATTAACCAAAAATGATAAGCAACTTTCTGGAAGTTTTTTGATGAGAATATAGAAAATTCCGTCATCACCCGGAGCTTTCATATTCTTAAACTTCTTTATATTAGATCTCACTTCGTCCAAATCAGTGCCCAATGAATTGTCGAAAATGTTCTCATGATTGAGAATGTTTTCGAATTCGCGGGCAACCTGATGTTCTATTGGACTAGTGAGACCTATACTGAAATTATGCGCACTTTCAAACTGTTTGGCAAGTTTTTGTGCTTTTTCAGAATTAGTTAATAATATTTTGTTATCCTCTTTCAGCGCAGGAATAGGCTTCTGAGGTTTTTTCAAAATTTTTGTCAATTTCCAAAACGGCTTAGAGCCGGGGTTTAATTGAGAAACTTTATTTGCAAAATTTTTGTTTCTCAATTCGGTGAAACGTTTTTTAATTTCCTTCTGAAGATCCTGCCAGATTACTTTCAAAGCAGGATCTCGAGTTCGTTGGAATTGTCTTCTTCTCACGTTTTTAAGACGGATCAGAAGTTTCAGATCGTCGTCAATAATAACTGAGTCGAATTTGACTTCACACTTTGGTATTGATGCGCTTCTAGCTTCGACTATAGTACCAGTCAAAGTTTCGAGGGCATTGTCAATATCAAAATGTGTTTCCAATGAAACATTAACATCTAAATGGCTATCGATGTATGTTTTATATGTATCCCAGTCAGCTCTGTGATAATTGAAAGTAGAGCTGATGGGATTAAAAATCGCTTCATGGGAAATTTGAAATGTTACAGGAAGATGATCAGAATCAAAGTCAGCATGAGTAATCAATTGGCTACAATGCTGACTTGAGTCAGTTAAGACCAAATCAATTGTTGAGGGATTTCTAGCAGAAGAAAAACAAGTGGGGCTATCGGGATATAGAATAGAAAAATATCCTGAAGAGCACTGATCAAATAAAATCCTGCCGTTTGAATTGGACTGAAGATTATTCCACGAGCGGTGTTTCGCATTAAAATCACCAATTATGAAAAATTTGGACCTGTTGCGAGTTAATTTTCGCAAATCAGATTTAAGAAAATCTATTTGCTGGCCAGTGCATTGAAAAGGCAAGTAGGCCGCAATGAAAGTATGTTTACCAAAGTTTGTTTCAACAGAAACACCCAAAGTTTCAAAAACTTTGGTTTCGAATGATGAAAAAATTTGGTGCTTGATGCGCCTGTCGACGATGATAGCAACTCCACCACATGCTCCATCTAGGCGATCATTTCTATAAATAAAATAGTTTGGGTTTCGTTTGATTGAAGACCCAGGTTTTAGATAAGTTTCAGTAATAACTGCAATATGCACATTATTAACTGTTAAAAAATGGAATAGCTCATCCTCTTTACCATTTAGAGAACGAGCATTCCAGTTTAAAATGTTCAAAAATTTATTTGGATCCATTACCAAAACGTAATCCAATTACTATTTTATTTGTAAATTTAACTCCAACTTGGACTGCTTCAGCCATAGTTTGAGTTTTGAACATTGCATCAATCATTTGTTGCAATTGTTCAGATAAAAAGTCAAAATCGGAAGCAGACATGCCTGAATCACGTGCATTTTCCGAATTTGATGTTTGGTGATAGGAATTATTTGAATTTTGCTTACCCGCAGCCACATGGGCATAGGTAGCTCGATTCGATTGAACAAAATTAGAAATATTACTCACTCCACTGCTGGAGGGTAGATTATTTGCTCGAAGATTTGTTTGGTGGTTAACTACCTCCGGCGAATAGGTACGAGCGGTATGAAAATTATTCAACCGATCGTTGATGGAAGAATTTGTGTTGTTAGAAATTCTACCTGCAGAGTTTCGGGTACGACTAGCGTTACCATTCATCTGCCGGGCACGTGATTCGACAACTTTTTTGCGAATAGGGCAATCCCAAAAGTTTGACTTATGGTTGCCACCGCAATTCGTACATTTAAACTTCCTGGTATCTTCCCTTACCGGACAGTTGTCCTTGGCGTGAGAAGAACCTCCACAAATCATGCATTTAGCATCCATGTGGCAATGTTTCGTTCCGTGCCCCCAACCTTGGCACTGACGGCACTGAGTTGGGTTCTGGAAATTTCCCCCAGGCTTACGAAAATGTTCCCATGTCACTTGGACAAGAAACATTTTCTTCGCCTTTTCCAAATATTTCAAGTTATTTAGATCACTTTTGTTGAAGTGAACTAAATAAAATTCTTGAGAGATACCCTGCCGAGGATTCTCAGACCGGGTTCTCTTTTTCATTTTTATTACTTGAACTGGAGTGAATCCAAGTAATAAGTTGAGTTCAGTTTTGATCTCATCAGGTGATTTGTCATCACTAGAGAGACCTTTTAATACGACTTTGAACAAGCGTGCAGACCTGTCGTCGTATGTGAAAAATTTATGCTTCTTCTCAGTAAGGTACTTGAGAAGAATATCCCGATCTTTCAGGGTTTCCGGCAATACGCGGCAGTCTCCTTTCCTGGCAATTTGGAAGGAAACCTTGATTCCCCTTATGGAGTTCAAGATCTCCTGCCTAAAACCAGCAAATTCACAGACGCTGACCACGATTGGCGGCACCCGTTGTTTTTTAGCAGAAATTGAAGTACCTGGGCTAGAGGCATCCTCAATTTGCTGTTCCGAAAAATTGTTCAGCGTTTCATAAGGATTACTCATTTCAACGAAATTTTCATCCGAAACAATTGTTTTAGTAGAAGGAAGCGGAGAAGGTGAAAGTTCTCCTTTCTTTCTAACTTTGCCGCGTTTAGCGACAGTTTTGAAACCGACTTTTTTGGAAGGAAGCGGTGAATTCAACGATTCACCCTTCCTTTTGTTCGATGATGCAACCATGATTTAATTTGAAGCGACCTTCCAGGAGGTTTTTTCCCTAATCGGTGTCCAAGTAGGATTACCACCGTTTCACGGAATTTGACTTCCGTAAACGGGTCCAACGAATAATCGAAGGCACGGGTCCAGGCAAGGATCGAAAAGGAATCAGTAGGTATAAATTTAGCGCTGAAAAGTGCTATTGTGGGTAGTACTGAGAAGTACTGTTGAATTGCTTTAGGTAGTAAAACTTCCTGCAGCAGAGAGAGCTTACGTCCGCACAGCATAAGAGTACGATGCGAACTCATCCTCCAGAAATTCCTCCAAGGGTTCTTTCAGGAAATCCTCCTGGAATTTTTCAAGGGATTTTTTTTAGAAATTTCTCCAGCAATTTCTCCCAGAGTTCCTCTGGAGATTTCTTCAGGAACTTCTCCCAGAATTCTCCTAGGGATTCCAAGAATTCACCCAAAAATTTGCTCAAGGAAATTCTCCAGGAATTCTTCCAGGAATTACGCCAGGAATTTGCTCAGAAGTTTCTACAGGCATTCCTCCAAGGATACCTTCACAAATTTATCTAAGATTTCATATAGGAATTTTTAAAGACATTTCTTATGAAATTTTACTAGGGATTCCGTCCAGAATTCCTCCAGGAATTTCTCCAGAATTTCCTCCAAGGAATCCTCCAGAAATTTATCTAGGATTTCCTCATGTGATCTCTTCAGAAATTTCACTGGGTACCCCTCCCATAATTTATCCAGGAATTCGTACAGGTTTATTTTTTGAAATTCTTACAGAAATTCCTTCTGGAATTCAAAAATTCAAAAAATTCTGGAGAAATTTCTCCAGCAAATAGTATTGGAAGATAAATGGAAGCATACAAGAACCAGGAAATTCTAGGTTTATCCTCAAAAGAGTTCGTAATTTGTAGACATTGACAAAAAAATCAGAGAAAAATATTGCACAAGTAAATAAAAACCCTTAATCTTCCAGAAATTGGCCATCGCTACCAGCACCACGTTGGTTTGTGTAGATCAGGTGAGTTTTTGTTAACGTATTGTACAAAATACAACAGGGTTAAGGGTTAACAGTGGTGCTCAGGCTAAAGCATACCGCGGGCCAAATTTACAATTCGGGATCGACCGGCGGGCCACATAGAATATCGATGAACAAAAACAACCATTTTACAACACAAAATGTGAGTTCTTCCATCGGAAGGGAAGTAAAGCGTGGGTCCCGAGATGAACTAGCCTAGGGCTAAAAATCTCGTTAATACAGATAAAAAAAAGCACATTTGTTGAAAATCTAAACCGTTCAGAACTTGTGTAAGATTGCCTTGAAGCCACTTCAGAAATTTCTCATGCAACTTTTATATGAATTTCTTCTGAATCGCTCCAAAAATGCTGGATCTTCATTTGAACTTTATTCTGGAGTTGGTCCAGAAGATTTTCAAGTAATTTCTTCAACAGCTTATCTTTAAATTGCTTATTCAGAAAATTTTCTGGAGTTTCTTTCAGTATTTCTAGAATTCCCTTGGAACGCCTCCAAGAACTTTTCTTGGATTTACCTTTGGAATTGCTCTGAAGTTACTTCACGATTTTTTCATGAATCTTTTCCAAGTATTTCTTGTAGAATTCCTGAAGCTTCTCTAGAAATTTTCCTGGAGTTTCTCGAAAATTTATGTGAAGTATTTCCATAAGTCTTTTCTGGAGTTGCAGCTTAATATTTTTATTAAAATCTTTTAAAAATATCTTGAAGTTTTCAATGAACTTCAACATAAACCAGAATGTTTCATAAATATTTCCTAAAGTGCCTCCAGGAATGCTCCTATGCTGCTATTGAAATTTATCCTAAAGATGCTCCGGTTTTTTTCTGCTTGAGATTCTTTACAATTATTTCTGACAGTTTCTTAAAAATTATCTTTTAAAGCTGCTTCAAGATTAATATTCAGATTTTTCTAAGGCGTTGCTGCAATTGATCTTGGATTTTTGTTTGTAGTTTTCAGAATATATTTTGTTGCTCCAGGAATTTCTTCTAAAGTTGTTTGAGATATTTGAGCTACAATGGCACCGTGGCACCAGAACTATTTTTTTTCGTGACTGGTTTTGTGGCTTAGCTATACGACGTCGGAATATTTCGGAGTCGTGAGTTCGAATCTTACCGGAACGGATTGTTCTTTTTGTATTTTTAACATTTTGTTTGTGTTTAACACTGTGAAAATTGATCAGCTAAACTTTTTTGTTCGATTTCTTAAGAAACTGAACGAGTTATTCCAAAAAATCGTTCAAAAATTTCTGTACGTCGAAAAGTACTCCGCGGGCCGCATCTCAAGGCTTGGAGGGCCGCATGCGGCCCGCGGGCCGCAGGATGAGCACCACTGGGTTAAATAAAGCTTTTAGAATATAATGTTATTATATTCAATTTCATCGTGTTGCGTTTAGTTATAAAAGCTAGTAGGTACATTTTTACTAAGGGTGGTTGCCCCCCCCCCCTGACCGAAAAGCTGGCTACGCCCTTGCCTGCAACGACGCCACGCTCACGCTGTGTACCACAAGCGTGCATTTTTCATGGTGCGTGTACTCGGTACACGACGCGACCGCTCCCGGGTTAACTTACTTATCGAATAATCCGGAATCATCCGGATAGAATCCGGATTATTAGGTAAGTAAGTTGAATCCAGATAAATCAGAATATTCTTACTTTAGGAACAAGACGAGAGCTCACAAATCCAGGACCTGATGCCGACCAGGATTCCTGAATGCCGACTGATTTTGCCTGAAATTTCTCGCAGAGATCTTGCACGATTTCTCTCTAGGATTTCTTTCATAGGTATAGTCCCTCGCGAGATCTCTCCCAGAGTTCCTCCAGCGTTTTCTCCAAGAAATTTTCATGGGATTTTCGCTAGGATTTCTACAGGAGTTTCTCCTAGGATATTTCCCAGGTGTTATCGCGGGGTTTCTCTTAGATTTTCTTCCGGAATTCTTCTTGAATTTTTTTCTGCAATTCTTTTCGGTGTTCTAGCCGGAATTTTCCCACAAGTTGTTCCCGGAACTTCTCCCAGAGATCTTCGAACGATTTCTCCCAGAATTACCACAGAAGTTATTCCTGGGATCTCCACTTCCTGGATTTTTCAGGAGTTTTTATGGGCTTTCTACAGCAGTTCATCCCGGAATTTCTTCCAGCTTTTTTTTGCGGAATCGATCCTAGGAGCATTTGTCTAGAGTCTCGCGAGATTTCTCTTGAAGTTCCCCTTGAGATTTCTTTAGGAGTTTCTCCCGTAACTTATCTTAGAAGATTCCTTCCAGTATTGTTGCCGAGATGTCTCACAGAGTTTTTCAGAGCTTATCCTAGACTTTCCCTAAAGGTTTATCCCGGAGTTTATTCAACGTTGCTTTTGGGATTTCAACAGGAGTTATTGTTAATATTTTTCTTCTTTGAATTTAATACAAGGATAACACCTCAGGGGAATAACGAATGAATCGATTCCAATGGGTGAGCTCGCTCCATACTAATGTTTAACATTCATGTTTGGATTTATAATATATTTTCAAGAATTGATCTACACTTTCCTGTTGATGTTTGTTATAATATCTGATGTCGTATATCTTATGCAGGTATGACAATCTTTCACCTATTTTTTTTTCGGATCGTCACTGTGAGTCTAGACTTGGTTTCTGTTCAACCAAATTAGTATTTGGGCGGTGAGAATTGCACTAACTCTGTTTTCTCATCTATTTGCATATGCGTTTTGTATTAAATTTACCTATATTTTTGTACAATCCATCACTTTGATGGTGCTGGTCTTAGTATTTGTTCCTCAATTATGTTTCAGTGTTTTTTCTTTAGTTTGTGGTCCGAGATATCGACGTCAGCACAAAGTTACGGTTCAATATCTCGATTTCATGGTACCTATGTAATAAAAGCAAGTAACATTGTATAATGATTTACCAGTCCTCCTAATTGCGAGGTGACGCAAGATCTCTCTCGTTACATGAGCCATCGTCCAAATTTCTTTTTCTTTATCTTTAGGGTCTCACCATGCTTGCAAATTGTGAGGTGACGCAATTGCTGGTAAATGTGTTTTGTTTATGTCCATAGTTGCATTATCACCATCATAACACAAAAAAGCCGCAACATCAACATTACCCTTCCTCCTCCATCAACGCCACAGCCGACCGTCTCTATGTTGCTAACGAACACATTCGAGACGAACGCATTGATACGGTGGCTGCCACCGTCAAGCTCTTTCTTTGCAAATCTCCTGAGCAACCGAACGCTTGTTAACAGTCGTTCCGACGCAAAGCTATCTCACTCACTGCTAGGTGACTCTCATCTGAAAGGGCCAGGATGAAGGTCAATTTGTTAACCCTCTAATACCCAAATTTTTGATTTTGATCTAAATAACATTTTTCTAATTTTTATTTTTGAACATCCCCACACTTTTATATTTTTCCTGGAAGCCAATTTGGGGTACGGATTTTTTGAGATGAAAACATTTTGAGATTTTATGATTATTGTTGAAATATTATTATTTTAAATTTTTTTCACTGGAAATTTTATTTTCCGTGTAATTTTATGGAAAATAATTTTGGAGTGTATTTGATTCCCTTAAACTATTAAACAATGATAGTATGATTTGGGAAAAATTTAAAATATGTTAATTGTAGCGATTCAATACAAAATAAACAATGACTTCTTAAAGGTGACTTAAACATCATTTTTTCAATGATTTAAAAAAAATGTAAATACGCTTTAAAATACACCAAAAACTATTTTGAGATATACAGAACAATCCTAAATATTTGCCAAAAATATAAAAAAAATGATTTTCCACGACACAAAAATTACAGTAATGCTCAAACTATACCCCGTCTAAAGGCGGGATTGGGTATTAGAGGGTTAAGTAGTATTGCATGGCGCAACAAACACAAACATAGCACGCCCTATGAACATGAATGCAAATCGTACACGGAACCGCCAAACTACCCAAAATTGAGTTCTTTTGACGCAATCCCATAGTTCGGTCCAATAAGCCAAATTTGAGCAAATCGATTAAACTCACACTAGGTAAATTGCCTTCACCTCCAGCAAAAACATGTACTTAAGAGTAGGTAAATTCAACCCAAGACCCCCCCTCATTCAACCCAAATTTGAGTAAACCTGCATTTACCCATAATTGGCTTATTGGGCTCAAGGACCCCCGTTGGGTAGATGCATCTCTGTTTGTTTTTGACAACATCGGTGAGGGAAAGAGGGAAAACAACCTAATTTTGGGTAACTAGTTTATTCGATATACTCAGCTTTGAGTAAAATCGACCCAAAAATTAGGTAGTTTGATTTCTCCGTGTAGAACAAAAACTCGCTTCGGTGTTTCATCGTGTGGTTCGAAAACAAGAGACGATCGCTGCTGTTGGATGTGGTTAACTCTGCATTGAACGAGGATTGGCATGAGTGGATTTGGGGGAATCGATTATGTTTTGATGGACTGCGTTTGTCGTATGAAGTGAAACGAGTTAAAACGAGTGTCGTTCGATATTAACCATCCTGAAACTGCACAACCCTGGTTGCATGGGTCACATCGCTTACCAAAGTGAATCCTGATCTATATAACTATCCATTAGCGTGGGACACCAAAAGACATTTTACTCCTGTACACTTTTTGAGTTCCATTTTGGCCCCATATCAACTGTGCAAAATTTCAGCTCGATCGGAGAAACTATATTTTAGCGCCAGCCGTTTTAAATTTTCATACGATTTACTATGGGGAAAATCACTTTTTCAAAGAAAAATCGCCACAGGTTGCCCCTTAACCCCAAAAAATATAACGATGAATGATTTCTGTTGGAAATTTTACGAGGAACAAACCCTCTGAAGACTGCAAAGCGATATAAGGCATATGGAAAAAGTTATTCACTGAAAACCGAATGGCATGCCAACGCAGTTTAACATGTAAGGAATAACAATAAATAATAAAATCTCGTCTTTTTATCGATCGGGTGAGGCTTAATAACTTTTTCCACGAATGTCGCATCGCTTTGCGGTCTTTGGTGGTCTGATTCCTCGTTAAGTTATCTGCAAAAATCATTCAACGATTTATTTTTAGGGATCAATGGATGACCTCAAGCGATTTTTCTTTGAAGAAGTAAATTTTCCCCATAGTAAATCGTATGAAAAACTAAGAATGGCGGGCGCTAAAATATAGTTTTTCCGATCGATCTGAAATTTTGCACAGTTGATATGGGACCAAAATGGAACTCAAAAAGTATACAGGAGTTGGAGTTTTTCCATTTTTTATATTTTACCATATAAACCGTGTACCAGGCTACTATCCATCCCTTTCCTACGAACAAAAACTTCTTTATGTGACAACTGTTGAGGGCACAGTAGTACGTATGATACATTCTACCGTGACGTTACAGTATATTCCCGCTTTGTTGGTTAGATTTTCATACTCGGATTCCTTGTAAAATTTGCAATAATTGTGACGAGTTCAACATCTTTTTTTTTATTGAGAAAGCTTGACCAAAATGGAAATTAGTAGCGAGACGTTGCATGTCATATGAAAATAAATATTTAAGGTTTACGGTCGTACTTATAAATTATAGGGGAAAATCTGACCAGCAAAGCGGGAAAACGTTTTAACGTCACGGTAGAATGTGTCATATAACATCTAGTAGCAACGGTTATCAATCTGACATTCCTTCCCCTCCCCCGTTGACCGTACGAACGTGGCCGGCGCCGTTATTGACCCCACAAAATTAGAGCTCTCGGAACGTGTACATCGAGGATGGTGTGCCAACCCCAAGCCTCTCCTGTTGGTCTTTGTGCAATTCCACTAGCTCTGGTCAATCACGGAGTATATAGCAACTTCAAAGTGTACGGTCACCAATGCTCAATGCTCATACTCATGCTCATTATTACGGTACCACCCGTTTTTATACGAATTTGTTAATATTTCATCCTAATTCCCAAATTTCCTTAAGGAAGAATCCCTGAAGGAATTCCTTGAGGAATCCCTGAAGGAATGTCTGCAGGAATCCCTGGACAACTTCCAGGAAAAATTCCTGGAGGAATTCTGGGAGGAATCCCTATGAGAAATTCTTGGAGAAATCTCTGGAGGAACTCCTGGAAGAATCCGTGTAGAAATTCCTAGATGAATTCGTGGAGGAATCCCTGAAAGCATTCTTGGTTGAATGCCTGGATGTATTTCCGGAGGAATTTCTGGAGAAATCACTTGAAGAATTCCAGGAGCAATGCCTGGAGGAGCTCCTGAAGGAATGCCTAGAGGATTTTCCGATGGAATCCCTGGATCAATTCCTGGAGGAATTCTTGGAGAAGTTCCGGGAGGAGTCCTTGGATGAAATCCAGGAAGAATGCCTGGGGGAATTCCCAGAGAAATCGATGGAGGAAGTGCTGGAGAAATCCCTGGAGGAATGCGTGGAGGTATTTCTGGAGGAATTTCTGGAAGAATTTCCGGAAGAATTCCTGTAAGAAGTACTAGAGGAATCTCCAGAGGAATGCCTGGAGGAATCTCTGAAGGAATACCTGGAAGAGTCCCTGGAGAAATCCCTGGAAGAATCCCTGGAGGAATGTCAGGAGGGATGCCTGAGGGAATTCCAGGAGGGCTCCCTGGAGAAATGCCTATAGCAATTCCGGGATGAATCCCAGGAGGAATTCGTGGAGTAATTCCTGGAGGAATCCCTCGAGGAGAAATTCCTGGTGAAATGCCTGAAGGAATTCTTGGAAGAATCTTCACAGGAATTCCTGTGGGAAATTCTTCGATTGGTTGAATACCTTTGGCCGAAAAAGGGAAGATGAATTTAACTGATAAGGCCACTGTTCTTCACATCAATTGAACTTCAAAAAACATCCTATATTAGCAGTTTCAACGCCAACTAATCCCGGAATGCTAAAACTAGAAGGAATAGCCTATGCTTAAAATAATGAAATTTTTCTGATGAACAGATTATCGGCTAGAACAGTGGTGCTCATCCTGCGGCCCGCGGGCCGCATGCGGCCCTCCAAGCCTTAAGATGCGGCCCGCGGAGTACTTTAAGACGAATCGAAATTTTTGAACGATTATTTGAAATAACTAAAAATTACTGATCAATTTTCATAGTGTTGAACACAAATTAAATGATAAATAAACAAAAAAGAACAATCCGTTCTGGTAAGATTCGGAATCGCAACTCCGAAATATTTCGGCATTTCAGCTAAGTCACGAAGCCAGCTTATAGTTATTTATAAGTGGTACGAATCAAATAAAAAATTGTTAAAAATGTAATATTGAATCATTTAAAAATTAGTTGCAGTTGCCCAACTTGAATCATTTAAAAATTAGTTGACTGCGCTTAAGTCAATGCAACGCTGAGCAAATATTTCATATTTTGCCTTTCCGAAGAACATAAAAACACAAAGCACAAAGTTTTTGATCTAAGCTTGGTTGCCAATATTGTTTAATTTTCAATGTTTGTTTAAATTTCTATTATGAGACTCACACATTTTTCGAAACAAAACTTACGAATCCAATTTGAATTGTACAAGCGAAACTCCTGAACGAACTTAAAGAAAAAAAAAGCTCAGGCGAGATTCATGAAGCGTCTCCTGTGCTCTTTTGGAGAAACTTTTGGATACATTTTTGGAGAAAATTTTTAAGCAACTCTAAGCGAAATATATGGAGAAACCCAAATCATCCTAGAGAAAATAATCCAGAAGAAAATTAATGAGAAAGTTGTGGTGATACTGCATGCAACGAAAAGAGAATTTTCAGGAGTAACTACAAACAAGATTCCAGGACCAACTGCATCAAGACACAAAAGATGCTTAGAACGCCTGAGGAAAATTTGAACAATAAATTTGAAGCAACTTATGCAGCAACTTTAAAAGATAATGTTGAAGAAACTTCCGGAAACAATTGTTAAAAATCTAATTTTTGAAGAAATTTAATGATTTAATGAATTTTATCAACTTTAGAAGAGACTTATAGAAAGAATTTACTAAAATCTTCAAGAAAACTTTCGGAAAAACCCGGAAGCTAATCTAGGAGAAATTCTTGAAAATGATTAATGAGGAATTCCTGAAGTAACTTCAGGGCAGTTCCAAAAGCAAATCTAAGAGGAGTTCTTGGAGGTGTTCCAAGAGAATTTCAGAAAAACTAAAAGAAACTTCAAGAAATTTCTCGAAGACCTTCTGGAGCAACTCCACAAGAAATTTCAGGAGAAAATCCAGCAAACCTTTTTGGAGCGATTCAAAAGAAATTCTTTTAAAAGCTGCTTGACAAGTTCTTGAGGTGGCTTCAAGGTAATTCTAGGGGCAACTTCTAAATTGTTTGTTTGAATTTCAATTTGAAGCTCAAACGTTTTTCTCAACCAAACCTATGAATCTAAATTGAACAGTTCAGATTTTTAATAAATATGCTTTAGAATTGTTCTTTTTGTTGTTTTTGTGCATCGATGTTTTATGCGGCCCGCAGGTCGATCCAGAATTGCAAATTTGGCCCGAGGTATCCTCCAGTCTGAGCACCCCTGGGCTAGAAAGTCAAAAAGTATCTCTGAATGATTTTGAACATAATTCGGCCAAACTGTATTCGGCTAAATGGCCATATACCCCAAATACATTTTTTTTGTTCCAAACTGATGGAGATGACGAGATTTTACCTTAGATAACAGTGTGCAGCCGACTAAACCAGAACATAAACAAAAAACAATTTTCCAACTAAGAGATTCCTTCCCTTGGAACAATTAGTTTGATAAGACTCTGACTCTTGAGAAGTTGGAACTTTCTTCCAGAACCGGAATAATCGAGGAGGCCCTACACGGCAAAAGAAACTTCGCACAAAGACTTTGGAGAATTCAATTTAAAAATAAGATTACAACAACTTTTCTCCCCTCGCTCGCTCGCTCGCTAGCAGTCAGCATCCGGTCGGTCACGTGACAGTGACACTGTTGTTTGTTTAGCTTGCGCTTGCCCGAAGCAACAGGAGGACTTTCCGAATTTGTTTTCTTTTAACCACATCCAAACTGGTGTGGGGCGACCCAGTTTTTTCCGCATCGCTCGATGTTGGTTCGCGTTAGTTGCTGAATCAACTTCCGGTCGGGTGGAGTGGAACAAAACAGGAAGCTGGTACCCGTTAGGTATATACATACATGTACCGGTGCATCGTACATCGTGTGACACTTGGAGGAGAGCTTTCGTTTTCCACGTTTTCACATAGTTTGGTTTTGTTTTTCTACTGTTACTTGTCCAGATCAAAAGGGCTGCTTTCGTTCTCGTTGGAAAATTTCGAGAAATAATTGCTGTGTTACCTACCCATGCAAGAACAAATTTTATCCCTACTTTAGCATAAGTGAAATAAAAACAGATTGGGTAGAAATTTACCTTTGTCAATTACTCATTAGATGGAAGCAAAAATATGCAGACTATCAATAATCAGCCACTACAGCACTGGAAATCAAATAACTACGTAACATTTCACGTGTCAATTTCACTCCAATAACGACTTCAACATGTTTTTCTCGTTTTGCGTATGCCATAGGCAACCGCACCAAAGAGCAGCAGCTAGCCGAATTTTTCACTTTACCAGATTCAATGACCTTCAATTCACACCCAAAAAAAGATGGATTTCACTGCTACAGAATGCTACAAGAGCTGTTCAATTATTGAAATAAATTGTTTTTTTCCCGTCGGTAAATTGTAACCAAACAGTTGTCTTCGTCCTTGGGAAGATGCAGGCAAATATGTGCGTGGATTTTCTGCACACGAAACATCGTATTTCACAACCACAAACATAGATTTCTTCATTGCACTGGCACTGTGATGGCGTTTTATGATCTGGAGAGCAAAAATATTAACCGGAATATTTTGGTCGTTTTTCTTGGGCTACATCAATCTCAAGCTGATAGCTTTCGGCTCAATAAATACCCAAGTAACAATGATAGCTGAACAACAGCTTATTCAGCTAAAATTTTTAAAATCAAGCTTAAGAGTGGTTTATTCGTCTATTGTATAGCATGAATATTTGTTGGGTAGTACTTTGGACAAATGATTTGATTTAGATTGCGAATAATTTGACCAACTTTTCGAATACACAACTACGATCAAATCATAATTTATGACGATCTTCTCGTTCTTGGAGCTGATGATCACGTTCGGGAAGTCCTTCTTCTGGCTCCTCTGGATCTTGTTGGTCAACTGCTCCACGTGTACCATCGGCCGGTATACTTTCTCATCGGATGTGATGACGTCATCATTGGTGGCTGCAATCGTACGTTCCCTCGAGCGTAAGAAACATGCTGCCACAGGTGAAAGATCCAGTAAAAAAGCTGAACCGCTCGAACGTGATATACAGGATCCCATGCGCAGACTGTTCGGCTTGCTACGTAGGTATGACGTCGAACCAACTGCGAACCCGGCTAGCCAGTCACCGCTCCTGTTCCAACAAACAGCGAAGCTTGTTGGAGCGGGGAAATACAGCGGAGGATGAAGAAGTAGCCACACTCAGGGAACGAACGGCGCTACTAGACCATGCCATCAGCTACCATCATATTTTCGACTACGACAACACACAGATATTAGACACTAACCGCAAAAAACAGAACCTACCAACACTCGAAACATGTCACATTATCTTCTTCTTCTTCTTCTTGATATGGTTTGGATCACCGCTTACTTAATCTTGTTCTGTGTGACATTCATTGACGTAGCTAGGGGGGTTCCAGGGGTGCCTGGCACCCCCTGGAATAAATTTGGCACCCCCTAGAGTTTTTCCTTGACAGTCACCTAAAATTGAAACTTCACATGATAATTCAAATATTTATTGATGGCGCATTTCAACAAAATTTAAGCTACACTGGGGACTACCCCATTACCAAATTTACGTTTTGGATACTTCAACTCTGAGAACAATCAACATACCTTTTTAGCACCAAATTATCCTAGCTGATTGTGTATTTTGTTCAGAAGAACGATATGTGAACCAATATCTTCTGGAAAAAATGAAGTGCGGTGTACGACCCAAAATAAAATTTTAATTTCAAATTATCAATCGGTACAGTAATAATTTCGGGGTAACTAACATTAATGTATAAAGTATTTGCTATTTGTATAACTAAACCCACAAATTTTCCCAGCTTTTCAGGTGAGTATGGGAGGTTTACAATAGTTCTGATCAAAACGATCATTTGAAAACCTTAATAATCTCTTAGCAAGTACTTAAAACACAGAAGGGGGATTCACTGAACAGCGTAAACCGCTGATTGAATATTGCCCTGATTAAACGTCGCAATCACTTATGGAGTCTTTGAAAATTTCATTGGCAATTTCATGACACATTTCAATTTGCAGAAAATTATGGCTGACGCAGCAAATTAAGCTGCTTAGTAAGTACCCTAAATTTTTGTGTGGATTTTTACCGAAGTAACGTGTCATTCATAGAGCAGAACTGTAACACTGAAATACCCGGAGATGCTCTATTCAAAGACTATAAAATTGTCATAAAATCTTCACAAAATCACGTGAACTACAGGAAATGTGCATTTTTAGCTATAACTTAACATTTATCATGACCAGAGTTTAAAATTTTCATTTTCAATGTGTGAAATTCAACGTGAATTTTGAAGATTCTCAACTGAGGGATCAAAATAAAATTCATTTTGGTGAATGATTTTTTTCACCTATTCATTCATTTTTCTGTCACTGACAATTTTCACTGAGAAATAAAACTGGACCGTAACTCCCGATTATACTTCCAATTACCTGAAAACATGTGTATAGTAATTAATTAGAATATTAATTATGTTCTCTATTTGTCCATTAAGTCGGATTGTCCGTCTGTTAACAGACATTGGACATTCTACGACGTGCGAAAAATATTCGTGACAGAGAATTGAATGAAAAAAGAGAGGCATTCAGCTGACAATGAATGTGGTCAAACACGAATGAAAAAATGAGAATGTCAATCTTCATTTTCAATCTTCGAATTTTTTACTCTCTGATCATGACTCCCCATTTGTTTTATAGCTTTATACATGTGAACAATTTTCTTGAATAATAGTTAGAAGTATGTACTTCGAAAACGGCAAAATATTCATTAATATACACACAACACAGCAAATTCGTATTTTCAGTTCCAACTCAACATTATTTAAATCAACGCCGTTATTTGGTTATGTTAAACCAATTTCCTGTGTTACAAGTTGAAGATAAGGAAACTTTTTTTGTTAATTTATTTCAATACTAGCTGTCCCGGCAAACTTTGTCTTGCCGTCTTGTGGTGGTTTGACAACTATTGAGCTCAAATAGCACCGCACTCTAGATTGGTTTCATTTCGGTCGTGTTGATTTCCTTCCCAGCTCATAGAAAATCAGTTCTTTTTCAATTTTGTTACTTTTCTAGTTGATTTTCGTAACTTTTTGTACATATAAACACAGCCACCATGAATACGAACCGAACCGTTCAAGAGTCATCCTGATCGGTTCAGCCGTTCGTGAGTTTTGTTGCCTCAAAGGGGCTTCAAACTCATTTTTATATATATAGATTTTCGGTTCGATCAATGGGGTTTTCGCTATAAATGTTGAGTTATAGCGAAAACCCCTTTGTTTATTGTTTGGAAATATTCGGCGGTCTAATTTTTCACAATCGTATGTCCGAGAAGTATGGACTCTGAAAATAATAGAATTATACTAAAACTACGTTTAATACAAATATTTACGGATCGAACAAAACGTTGATAGCGACAGCTCATTTGTTTTATTACTTTCACACGTTCATAAAATCAATTTTCCAGAACAATCGTGAGAAGTATGAATCACTCAAACTGGAAAAACCACAAAATTACGTATAGCACAGAAATGTTGTATTTTTAGTTCGAACTAGACATTATTTGATGTTCGTAATACGGAGAATATGGTATTACCGAATACGAAACAAGATATATGATAGACCATCAATGATGGTGATGAATGTTCATATCAAAATTTTGTTTTCCTAAACTCAGCATTTCTTTGGATTAGGGTGGGTAATTATTTCAACCATTGTGAATCTAATTGAGGTTACATTCGATATTTCCTCCAGTAAAACATTTGAATATTTTCCTGTGAATATTTTTGCAAATTGCTCTCTAATGCTTTTGAAAATTATTCGTGAATTCCGTTGGGAAATGCTGTGAATATTAATTTAGAAATATTTTCGAAAATTTTAAAACGGAAATTTGAATCTCCTTCGTCGTTTTCTTTGGGTATTTCTGTGTTATTTTATTTGATGTTGTTTTGGCAATTATTTGAGCATTCCTTCGACCTGCTTGATAGGGTAATTGTTCCCTTCGTTGGGATAGTACCTATTGGTGTATTAGTGGCATTTGATCACTTTATCGACTGAAATGTTACCAAAAGGTATTTTTAATAGATGTATTATGCTTAAATTTTGAGATTGCACAATTTGTGTGCTTAAGATTTGTCCAAAAACCTACTAAAAAATAAGTTCCGTAATATTTTTGCTGCTGTGTTCCTATTTTTGCGGTAGTGTTCCTATCCTCCAAAATCCCATGTGAATTCAATGGGATGCTGCATAGGAATTAAATTAAATTTAACATACCTCCATAATAAATAAGAACAGTGTGCCTAATGTTGCTGCAAGCGATTTATTATCGAAAATAGTGTAAAACGATAGTTTTCATATTTTTCCTAGCACATTTGGATCGAAAACTACCAACGAACGTTTTGAAACCCTTTATTAATAGGTGGTGTGATCAATTAAAAAAAATACAGGTATACCTCGATTTAGTGGACATTTCAATTTTTGAAATGTCTATAAAATCGAATTTTACATAAAATCGAAGCAAATTTTTTTATTTTATTTTTATTTAAATTTTATACCAAAATGTACCAAAACATATAAAAACTGCATGAAAATTGAGTTTTCGATAAAAGGCTCGGAGTTTTTGACCTATATTAGTAATTCTCGCTTAATAACGAATAAACCACTATTTCGCTATTTTTTATGCTCGAAATATTTTGTCTATAACTGTTTATGGTTGATTGAAAAGCCAATATTTTGTGCAATGGACATACACAACAACGCTATTTGCATAAATGTCCCAAAAAATTAAAAAAAAATAATAAATCGGAAATTCATTCAGGGTTTTTTTGAAAATATCTCTGAGGATTTATTTACCCTGGAATTTGTTTACGAATTGCTTCATAAATTCCTCCAGGGTTGCCATCTGAAATTCCTCAAGGGATTCCGTCGGAAATTTAGAGATTCGTGACAATCACTTGATAGAGCGTGGTTACTGGTTGTGCTGTATTTGCCGAACGATCTTTCTGTATGAGTAGTGTAGGCTTGTGACGCTATCGTCTCGGTGTCGGTCGACTTTTGTTGCAATTCTGAGGTGTTAAATAAAGTTAAGTGAACTCAGTGATACTTGCCACATTAATTCATCATGTTACAGTTTACACAAGTTATTTCAGAGATTTTTTGAGAAATTGGCCCAAGAATTATTTCAGAAATTCTTCTAGTTATTTATTCATAAATTTCCCTAGGCATTTATTTGGAGAATCTTTTGGAGAATCCCTTGGAGAAATCTACCAAAAATTTCATCAGAAACTCTTGTAAAATATCTTTCTGTTTTTGTTTGCTGAAATTTGTGCGAGTGTTCGGCCAAAAAATCCTTTTCGGATTCTTTCAAAAAATCTTCCATCTGGAAATTTTCTTCAGAGATTTGTTTAGAAATTCTTTCTGCTCTATGAACTTCACAAAGAATTCATTACAAGCATTTCAATGATTTTCTTCTGAAATTCCTCCCCATTTTTTCCAAAAAAAATATTTTTAAATTTGAGTAGAAATTCCTCTGATGATTCTTACAAAAATGCATTCAGAGATTCCATTAGGAATATCTTTGGACATTTATTCAAATTACTCCAGAGATTCCTTTAATAAAACTTTCAGCTATGCCTTCATAATCTATTTTTCAGAAAATGTTTCAAAAATTTAAACTGGTGTTACTTTCTAAACTCTTCCAAGGATTTCATCAAAAATTCTCACAACAATTTCCAATTTCTACAGAAATTCCTCTCCAGTGACTCCGGATGTTTCAGAAAGGGTTGTGTATGAATTTTTGTTGATACTCCTCCATGGATTTCTTCAGAAAATCTTTCAGAGAGGTAAATTTTTTCGAGACTTTTTTAGATATTTGTCTGAAAAATCCTTCGGGAATTCCTTAAAGCATTCTCTCAAACGGTTCCCCGAGGGTTTATTTCAAAACTCTCTCCAGGGTTGGCTTTAGAAGTTGCTCCAGGGTTTTTTTTTTGAATCTGAATTTCTGTCAGAAAAACTTCCTGGGATTTCTCTAGAATATTCTTCAGGGACTCTTTAAAAAGTATGAGATCCATTAGGGAATTTTCTGCAGGGATTCCTGTAGAAATTACCCTGGGGGTTCCTTCAGAAAATCTTCCGTGGATTTAATTATAAATTAGACTAATAATTTCTTCAAAAATATCTAAGACTTCCTCTATGAGTTTCTCAAAGACTTCATTGAAACTTTGTTTAAATTTTTTTTTGGGGGTTCCTCCAGGTTTTTTTAATATCTCGAGAGGTTTTGTTAGTTATTCTAGCAATAGTTTCCAGGTATTCCTTCCGGAACTTCTTCAGAAAATCCATCTATGAATTTTAAAAATAATCCTTTTTTCAGAAATGCTTTAAAGAGTTTATTTAGAATTTTCTTCAGATTTTTTAAAATTGTTTTTGAAATTTCTTCAGTGATGCTTTAGGAGATATCTTTAGATACTTGTTTAATATTACTAGAACTACTTCAGAAATTTCGGCAGGGATTTCTTCAAAAGTTGTTCCATGTATTCTTTAAGAAGTTGTTCCAGCAGCTCACGAATTGCTCAAGCGGCTCCTTCAAAGATTCCTCCAGGAATTCATCCTTGGGAATGTGCACGTGAAGGGACGCTGAAATCGGGAAACCATGACTAACTAGATCTGAGTACTAGAAATAATTTATCACAAATCTTGTCAGTAATCATCCGAGGCATTACAATGACCTTTTTAGGGAATTTGCTATAAATTTTGGAATTCAATCAGCAAATCTACCAAAAATATCAGGTATTTAATACAATTCTCGGTGAGGAAGTCATAAGAATCATTGAAAAAAGTTTGTTGGCAAACTTTGAGAGAAGATCTGGTGAATCAGTTTGCATGCATCCGTCAAAAATGTTGTTATTGCAAAGGGATCTATAAAAAAATATTGCCAGAAAATCACTCCATATACTCCGCTCATCGCCATCATCGACAAAGTCAGGGATATTTATTTAAAAAAATGAAGTCAGAAAGGGAAGTATGAGATTACAGTAAATATATAGAACTAAGTATGTCATGAGGTATGCATTGGCGCTAATATGGGTACTCTACAAAACAATTTATTGATATGAAGTGCTTCGCGTGTTAAAGGCTGAAACCCCTGGTTTATAAGTCATCATGTAATAAATTGCAAGTTTTAAACTGATTGAATAGTTAAAAAAATACCATTAAAAAAATGTACATAAAATCGAGGTAAAATGTACATAAAATCGAAGTACATAAAATCGAGGGTCTATATAATCGAGGGTCCACTAAATCGAGGTATACCTGTACACTAATACTACAACGATGGGCTCACTTACCCTATTTATTAAAAAAAAAATCTGTGGTAGTTTGATTGGAATTTGCTCAGCGATTTCATTGGAAATTCGTTTCAAAACTTCATCGACGGTTCCTCTGAAATTCCCTCGGCATTTCAGCATTTCCTTGGCAATTTGTTGCAAATTTCTTGCTTCGGCATTTTTTTTCATAAATTTGGCCGGCTTTCCCATTTGAAATTTATTCGGAAATTTCTTTGAGCATTCATTTGGCTGTATCAGTGACAATTTCTTCAACGATCCCTTTGCGAATTACTTCTGTATTCAGCACTCCCTTTGGAAAATTCTTCGAATTTTTTTTTTGTTATTTTTTAAATCTTCTTCAAAAGTTTAAGAGGAATCTATTTGGCCATTTCTCTTTAAATTTGGAAATTCCTCAGATGGTTACTTTAGAGATTCTTTCCACGATTGCTTCGGCACAATCTTCCGAAGTTCTTCCCGCACTGTGAATTGTGAACTTCTTCGTGAATTCCTTGGAAATTTTCTCAGAAAATTCATTTGGAAATTCCTCAGATAATTCCTTATGAAATTAAAAAAATCTTAATTAAACGGAATTTCCAAAGAGTTACGTGTGGAGTCTCCTAAGGATCTGTTTTCCAAAGACCATGTGAGAGAAATTTTCAAATAAATTGTAAGAAAAAATCATCAAAATAATTCTAGAAAGATTTTTATTAAATTCCAAAGAAATGTTTGAAAGAATCGTCATAGATAATTTTTTTTTCAGAGATTTTTCTGAAGGAAAATTCTAGAATTATTATCGAGGGAATTTCTTAAGAAATTTCAGAAAAACTTCCCAAAATAACGAAGTCTCCAAAAAATTTGCCTAATGAAATTTTCAAAGCAATTTACGAAGCAAGTTTCATTGGAATTACTGGTATTCTGAAAGAAACTGTTGCACAAATTTGTTAACTAAAAAAAAATCGCAAACAATTTGTCTAATAAATTTAAAAGGAATTGAAGACCTAAATGTATGGCCAAAGGAGTTTTTAAAAGGATTGCCGAAAGATTATTTAAAGAATCTGTCAAAGGAATATGAAATGACAAAGCTAAAAAATCAAAATTGCCAGAGGAGTTGCTGGAGAAATTAAATAAAATTCCAAAAGAATTAAAAGAAACACGATTGGCGAAGGAAAAAAATCCGAAGAATTTGCCAGTGAAATTAAAAAATAAGCCAGTTGAATTCCTAATGGAAGTTTTTATGTAATTATCGATGAAATGTTTTAAGGCTGTGCTGAAAGGTGATTGTAAGAATTTGCAACTGTCCAAAGGAGATCCAAAGGAGCTGTCGAAGAAATTACTAATTCTTTGGGAATAACTGAGGGATTTCCATAAATAATCTAAACTGCATAACAAATTGCAAAACAATTTCCAAATAAATTTTTGGGCAAATTCTCTGAAGCATTACAAATTTCTTGTATTTTACACACTTTGTAAATATTTGGTAGTTTTTAAGAATCATACTCACAATTTCTCTGTAAAAATATGTTCATGTTAGGATAGTGTTACGAATGAAACACAAATACTGTCACAATCAGTGTTACCGTAATCCGGGGTAACATTGATCAAAATTTTTGATCTTTCTTGAATAATTCTCTTGTTAAAGGAAACATTACATGTTTTATATTTTTAAAACAAGTACTGGCCCTCTATGCATGTGTTAAGCTTCTCGAAAAAGTATTATAATACTTTAAAACATGTTCAAATAGGCTTTTTGATCTAATTTTTTATTTAGTTGATTTGGGGTAACATTGATCATGTCAGTGATCAATGTTCGTTTGTGTTGAAAATACCCTTACTTACTAATTTCGCTGATTTCAAATATGTTGTCTAAATTCCTATATTTTATGTACTTTCTTAGTTATTTCAGAATTAAAATCCTCCAAACCGCGAATAACGCCTGAAGGTAGGCAATTGCTTAAGGATTTGATAGCCTACTTTTAATAAATCGTATATTTCATTGAAAAGAAGTATTTTCATAAAAGTTTCGTTTATGAAATCCAACTCTAGGATATCATATTGAAGTAATACAGTGATTTCGAAACTCATATTGTATCTAGTATTCACGCCAAGAATGAATGTTTGACAATGTATCTCGTTGCGTGACGAATCACAGTTATGGAAAAATCGATTTATTTTAATGTTTAAGAAATTCAATTTTCATGAATTTCATGCCATTTTATAGCTAAATGATAAAAGATTACGATATACCATTCGAAAGTAGAAACTGATTCAATGTAAAATGCTTATTTGAACATATCATGAGGCCGGTCAAGCCGATCAATGTTACCCCGCTGATCAATGATACCCCATTTTACGGTACGTACAAACCGAAAATGTAAATAAGTATCCTAATTACACCAGTTTACAGAATAAAACGAAAGTCGTGAACTTCTGTCAACGATCAAAATTTTTGAAGCACAATTTAGCGCTGAAGCACGGTTTCGAAGTGCTTCAAAAAATTTTAAGTAGAACAGTTTTTGAGTTTTAGCTCAATATCGAGTTTTACAATTTTTTAAAATAAAGAATTTACTAAATATCTTGCGTTTTGTTCGACCAATTTTGAATCTTTTCCCATAAATTAAAAGCTGAAAATAATACCTTTCGATCATCTAAAGTCATTCGCACCTCGCTGACGCATTCTACAGCGGTGAGATTGGTGAAAAAAGTCGTTCCGAAGGGGTTAAATAATTTCCAAAAAATATGAAAAAGTGTATTTTTTTTTTCAATGAAAAAAAAAACAATTTTAAAATTCTTTATCAACGTTTGTTGGACATTAACAAAAAAAAATAAAAAATTATATGTAGGCGAGTTACAGTAAAAAAATCAGCTCAATCGGAGCTTTGATTACGAAGAATGAGATATGTGAAGTGAGCGACTTTGCTTTAAAATAGAACAAAATCAATTTCAAATCATCAACCTTGTATGGAAAGTCGAAAAATTTCCTCTCTTCTGTATTTTTTTTCCTTCGCGTTTTCGAACTCAGGGCATGATTCTACACCAAAAATGAACATCAGCATACCGAGTTCGAAAATGCTGTAAACTGGCGTTATTGTTTGTACGTACTTTTTATTGTTCTGGACAGTTATTTTTATATACAAATGATAGTCTGCATTCAATGAAATTCAGAGGCTGTCGTGGTGAACGTGAAGTTTGGAGAGAATAACACAATACAAATCTACTGTATTACCCTTAATTTTGCGAAGATTTAGTAGTTTTTTTCAAGAAACTATTTACTGAATTTTTAGATCTCAAAAATACAACATTAGTCCAATTGACATTTTGAACATTTCACATTCATCTAGTAGGCTGGATTCCAAAATTTTGCAAGTCGGATGAATCGGCTTTAGTGGCTGAAGAAACAATAAAACTGTCACCCCCTAGGAAAAAATCCTAGATACGCCAATGGTGACATTATAAACACCCAACACAGTCAATAAGCGTACAGCCACTGATAACCTTAGCAGTACGTACGCCGGCATCCTACACATATTACGAAACAATAGTAGATCCCAGCAGCAAACACACGCTACAGAAACACACATACAAACACACGTTCCTAAAAAAATATTCAATTAATAAAGACCATAGGGTTTTTGACCCCATTCCCGGCGCAACAGGTAAACAAAATTATGCATTGCCTAAATTCACAACGAAACGACCGTTTTCGTCCACTTCTTCCATCTGAATCAGATACCTTATTGCGTGAACATGCTGTTAACAGTGATTGTTGTGAAGATTTTCTGCCGGAAAGTTGATTTTGAACGAGTTTACTGCACCTAGTCCAGCGCCAATTCTCGGCACCAGTGCCGAACTTCCAGCAAAATCAAATGGGAAATCACTTCGGCACATATCTTTGTGCTGCCGAAGTGCACTCGGCTGCGTGTAATATTTGTTTTGAGCGCTTTTGGGGCTTCAGAGTGAAAGTGTAGCTCATTGACTGTGGATTAGCCTGGTACACGGTTTGTATGAGAAAATACAAAAAATGGAAAAACTCTAACTCCTGTATACTTTTTGAGTTCCACTTTGGTCCCATATCAACTGTGCAAAATTTCAGATCGATCGGAAAAACTATATTTTAGCGCCCGCCATTCTTAGTTTTTCATACGATTTACTATGGGGAAAATTTACATCTGCAAAGAAAAATCGCTAGGAGTCACCCCTAGATCCCAAAAAATAAGTCGATGAATGATATCTGTAGAAAACTTTACGAGGATTCAGACCTCCGAAGACCGCAAACCGATGCGACGTTCGTGGAAAAAGTTATTAAGCCTCACCCGATCGATAAAATGACGAGATTTTATTATTTATTGTTATTCCTTACATGACGAATTTCGCACCAACTCGTCTTCGGGGTTGGCAGCACCCCCTCAGAATGTTATGAAATTTTGTAGGTTTCAAGACTTTACCTTTTCAAGCAACTTTGCGTATTTTGTTTTTTTCAAAATTAACCTAGACTAACATTTAAAAAGAGTCAAAGTTCTTTAACCGTTTTTTTTTTTCACAAAAAATAACTCGAATATGATAAGATGTACAAAAAAGTGATGTATGGGTGACATTTAGAGAATTGTCCAAGCTTTCATGAAAAAATATTTTAAAAATTCTAAATACATTTTTACACGCAAAAAAATATATTTTTAAAATTAAAAGTCAATTTACAGAAAATGCCCACTTTTTTATGTTTTAAAATTTTTTTTTCCAAGAAAGTCAATATTGTTGCCTAACTTTCCTCCATACATCACAAGATGGGCACTTTTAAGGAAAAAAAGTTTTTCTAACAAAAACTTTTTCATGTTAGTTTTTTTAGCGTGTTGCGCATTAGCCGTTTTTTTTCACAAAAAATATAACTCGAATATGATAAGTTGTACAAAAAAGTGATGTATGGGGGACTTTTAGGGAATTGTCAAAGCTTTCAAGAAAACATATTTAAAAAATATAAAAAAAATGTTTTACACGCTAAAAAATATCTTTTCAAAATTAAAAGTCAATTTACAGAAAAAGCCCACTTTTTTATGTTTTGAATTTTTTTCCCAAGAAAGACAATATAGTTGCCTAACTTTCCTCCATACATCACAAGATGGGCACTTTAAAGGAAAAAAAAATTTCTAAAAAAAACTTTTTCATTTTATTTTTTTTGCGTGTTGTCTCGTACAGTAATGTATCCAGAATCCTAATGACAATCCATTAAAACTTAATGGGCTCAACTACTTTTTTAATATCTTAACGTGCTTGACATTGAAAACGTGCTTGATATTGGAAAGGGCTCAAGACAAATTTGCTTTTAGGGTTTTATATCAATGAAACGCGGTTTTATATCAATGAAACGCTAAAAGCAAATTTGTCTTGAGCCCTTTCCAATATCAAGCACGTTTTCAATGTCAAGCACGTTAAGATATTAAAAAAGTAGTTGAGCCCATTAAGTTTTAATGGATTGTCATTAGGATTCTGGATACATTACTGTACGAGACAACACGCAAAAAAAATAAAATGAAAAAGTTTTTTTTAGAAATTTTTTTTTCCTTAAAAGTGCCCATCTTGTGATGTATGGAGGAAAGTTAGGCAACTATATTGTCTTTCTTGGGAAAAAAATTCAAAACATAAAAAAGTGGGCTTTTTCTGTAAATTGACTTTTAATTTTGAAAAGATATTTTTTAGCGTGTAAAACATTTTTTTTATATTTTTTAAATATGTTTTCTTGAAAGCTTTGACAATTCCCTAAAAGTCCCCCATACATCACTTTTTTGTACAACTTATCATATTCGAGTTATATTTTTTGTGAAAAAAAACGGCTAATGCGCAACACGCTAAAAAACTAACATGAAAAAGTTTTTGTTAGAAAAACTTTTTTTCCTTAAAAGTGCCCATCTTGTGATGTATGGAGGAAAGTTAGGCAACAATATTGACTTTCTTGGAAAAAATTTCAAAACATAAAAAAAAGTGGGCATTTTCTGTAAATTGACTTTTAATTTTAAAAATATATTTTTTAGCGTGTAAAAATGTATTTAGAATTTTTAAAATATTTTTTCATGAAAGCTTGGACAATTTTCTAAAAGTCCCCCATACAACACTTTTCTATAGGTCTTGTCATTTTTGAGTTACATCGATTTTAAAAAATTCTTCGAAAAAAAGTTAGGCCCTCTTCAAATGTTACTCTTGAAAATTTTCGAAAATTTAAGTATGCAAAGTTGCTTATAAAAACCTAGTCTTTATGCCCACCAAGTTTCATTCGATTCTGAGAGGGTGTTGCCAACCACTGGTCGAGTTGGCGCGAAATTCGTCACATGTTAAACAGCATTGGCATGCCATTCGGTTTTCAGTCAATAACTTTTTCTACATGCCTTAGATCGCTTTGCGGTCTTCGGAAGGTTGGTTCCTCGTAAAATTTCCAACAGAAATCATTCATCGATTTATTTTTAGGAATTAAGGGGCAACCTGTGGCGATTTTTCTTTGAAAAAGCGATTTTCCCCATAGTAAATCGTATGAAAACTTAAAACGGTTGGCGCTAAAATACAGTTTCTCCGATCGAGCTGAAATTTTGCGCAGTTGATATGGGACCAAAAAGGAACTTAAAAAGTGTACAGGAGTAAAATGTATTTTGGTGTCCCACGCTACTGTGGATCCCGTTTCAGAAATGTTGCGGGAGATGATTACCTACGGAAGTGCGTTTGGAAAATATGCGGCAAGTGATATTTTGATTTGTTTTGCTATGAGGTGCCGGGAATTGACGCGGGTGCCCAAGTAGTTCGATACCCTATTTTATTTTCTATGAAAATATGAAATTTTGAGAATAAAACCCTATTTTTCTCAAAAAGTTTACGTGTTACAGAAATTCTTAGATCAGATTCCGAATCAGTGGATCAAAATATAATAAATATAAGTATTAGTTATGAGCAGATAAAAAATATTAAAATTATAAAGATAACATCCTGTTTTCTATGAAAACATGAAGTTATAAAGTTATAAGCTTGGTATTTCAGGCCAAAAATTAATATTTTATAATTGATGTTATTCTTTTACAGCTTAAATGTTAAGCACCTTCAGACGATCGTCAGGTTATAACTTTTGTCACAAGACTCGTATCGCTTTGCGGTCTTCTGCAAAGTTCTTCATGACATGTGAGGCTATACTTTTACGTAATCGGTTACATTCTTTTAGAATAATTTTAATCTTTTGTTAGGAAAATTCATAAAAGTGAATTTTCCCATATACATTTCCATACAAATTTCAATCGCGATGTGCAAAGTGTGCATAAGTGAGCGCGCTCAAATTTCGCACAGTCGTTCAAAACCCGAAATAGAACCTGGATCTGGAAAAACGACCCGCTAATTGATAGTCTTTAAAGAGACGCAGTTGTGATTGAAATTTATTTGTCATCCCTGCAGCATTATTTGGCGTTTAGAGTGATTCAGTTTTTCATATAATAATCGCGAGATCATTACGGACGTCCTCACTCGTGCCAACCGGCCCGACATTGTGGTTTACGACAAAAGGATGAAGCGAGTAACCCTCATCGACATCGCTGTACCTTTAGACCATAATGTCCAATCAACGTTCTCCGGCAAGATAACCAAGTACCACGACCTAGCGGAGGAGTTGAAGCAGATGTGGCACATATATATATATAGGACGTCCGTATAGTTCCGGTTGTCCTCTCGGCAACCGGAGTTGTCCCTAAATCTCTCTTAAGGTCCCTAGACGAGCTGGAACTGAAGAAGGACCTGAACAGCATCCTGAAAGCGGTGATTCTTGGAACCTGTAGTACAGTTAGGCGGTTCCTGAATCATCACAACTGAAAGTACATCCAAAAGCAGACTCATTAGGATAAGCTAAAAAACCGGCTAATGAGATCCACAGAGCCTAATCCACTTTGGCATTCCGATTGCCCGGGGTAGGTGAAAGTTTCCAGCAATTTTTTGCTGAGAAGTGCCAAAACTCTATAATAATAATAATAATAATAATAATAATAATAATAATATAAATAATAATACATTACATAATCACCATTCATAATCCATTCCATAGAAAAACGATATAGTGCAACTCCGATTGTCGTGAAATTTGGTTGGTTCGTAGTTATTCGAAAATAATTAGACTTGTATTTTGTTATTTCGTCATTAGGGTGACCAGTTTTCAGATAGGGTGATCCAAAAATCAAGGTTTTTGAGAACTAAAACAATTCAAAAAATCATAACTTTTAAACCAGTTGACCGATTTTAAACTTCTTTTTTTCTCTATTTGAAAGTTTTAAGGAAAAATTCGTTGAAGGAGTCAAATTGTGGTTTAGATTAAAAAATATGCATTTTTTTAGTTTTTTTACGTTTTCATGGTCTCGGGACCAAAGGGGTTCTCTGGTTTTATATTTTTATCAGATTGTTTAGGAAATTTTGCATAACATATCAAAAAATCAGAGATGCATGTTTTTGATTAGTTTTTGAGATAAGATTTTTTGAAAATTTTCCAACATTCTTTAATTTGGTTATATTTTGAATCCTTATAAGACTATGGATACCAAAATTATCAGGAATCACTAAAAAAGCAATACAAGGCATGATAATTTACAATATTATGCAATTTTAGAGCAGCTAGTATTAAAATATATGGCTCTCTATATTCAAAAAATCATATCTCAAAAACTAAAAAACATACATCTCTGATTTTTTGATATGTTACGCCAAATTTCCTGAATGTTCTGATAAAAATATAAATCCAGGGTATCCCTTTGGTACCGAGTACATGAAAACATGAAAAAAAAAAACTTTAAAAAATGCATATTTTTTAACCCAAAACACAATTTGTTACATTCAACGTATTTTTCCTTAAAACTACAATTCAATAACTATCAAAAAAAAAAATGAAGTTCAAAATCGGTCAACTGGTTCAAAAGTAATGATTTTTTGAAATAGTTTTTAAAAACCTTGATTTTTAGGACCATCATATCTAAAAATTGGTCACCCTAACGACGAAATAAAAAAATCTTTCATTTTAGCACCTTGACTTCTTGAACATCGATTTTTAATTGGGACAGCCTATTGGGGAGCTTCAGAGCCCGACTCCAGATAAGCGAGTCCGACCTCTAATGAAGATTTACAGTTTTTTTTTTCCACTAAGCCACTATTGCATGGTACTAAAAATCACTTTTGCTATGAGTCTAATGTATTATTGCCTATTTTCTTGAAATACATTCAGATTTATACTTCTGAAACATATTGTTTTCTTTTATTATGCACCATGACGCATTAATTGAATTCTATGAAAATCGATGTAAACAAAGTACAAGGAAGATTGATTGGCAATTCATAATTCAAAAGAAAATAACACTGTTTGTCTTATAATGTTATCTCAGTGAAGAATGGATGGCATTCCTGGATTAGAATGACGACGAACTGAATCGCCCACCCCTCCAACCCCTAACCTTCTGAAAACGATATCATTTGATTTTCCAACCAACCCAGCTAGTCTGTGAATCATCAAATCTGCGACCCAGTTCCTTCCCAGTTCATTAGTCTCGCATTTCAATCTATCTCTGCTGGAAGATTTCCACAACGTCCATTCCCTTTCCCTATCGATTTCCCGCAATCGTCCCGCAAAGATTTCCATCAATCGATTGCGTGCTTATCGGACGCCCATCTCTGAGTCATGTGGCTTTTTGTGCAGGAATCTTTCCACCGATGGACCGGGATCTGCTGTCCAATTAGCAAAGTGTCATCCTCGTTTTTGATGAATGTACCATTGAACACGTCGTTCTCAGTCCATGGGTGGTTCACAATTCAAAGGAACCGATGATGTTGCGTTGCTGTTTGGGTACAGCCTCAGCTTTTCTTTCCGCCCGTCCAGTGTCTATTGAACCGATCTGTTTTCCAATTTTAATTGGTTTCCTGGGTGGATAAAACTAGAAACATCCCTTGGATGGGTGCCATTTGATCAATGCAAGGGAATGTAATGGGATGAGTTTTCGGAGAGGAATAGATCTATAATGTTGATTAGCTACTTTATTGAGACGTAGGTAACACATTCAGTCTCTAATTTGTTCAAAAAAAAAATATACTCTGCTCTTCAGTAGCGAGCGGATATTTTTTCTAATGTTGTTGAAACCCGGAATTCGATGCTCTTCTGGATTGAAATCAAATAAAAAGTGAAACCTCTGCGATTGAGCTAAAATATTGCGATTTAGAGGCGGTGCTAACGCCTCAAAATTAAATTTTCGTGTAATAAAAAGGTGCTTCCACTTTAAGTATCATAACTTTCTCAAATTTCAAACGATTTTCATTCTTTTTTTATGAATGTCGTTCAAACATATGCTTGAAAAAAAAACTTGTAGAATGTTTAATTTTCCCAAACTAACGCAAAACATTAAATTTTATAGGATTTTTTTTAATTTTTTTTTTCATTTAACAATTTTTTTTTATTTATTTTTTGTTGTCTAAAAGTGTTGTTAATAAACTGTACCTTAAAAAATGTTTCAACATGGATAAATATCAAAAACCGTTCAAAAAACACGTATTTTACAAGAAAAATGAGAATTTCGGCAATTTTTTGTTTTGTGTTCATGCATAGTTCCAGTCTTGAAATTAAAAATGTATTCCTAATAACAAAATGGAAGCCTTAAACTTCAGTTTTCGAATTGTTCAAAGTTACAAAAAAATATTATGCAATTCAGTATCATAATTTCTATTTTATATAACTCATTTCAGTATCATAATGGCCAACTTTTCCGAACTGTTTCATAGTGCAACTGAAATGAGTTGCCTAATGAATAATAGTTGCCTCATGTTCATAATGCAACTCATTTGAGTTGCATTATGAACATTATGCAACTCAAATGAGTTGCATTATGAAAAAATCATTGCATAAAATTTTGTATATAAATAACTATTGTCATGTTCAAATTGCAGGGAAAAATATTTTTTGCAAAAAAAAAATCCTCCACTGTGTTCCATATTTTACATGAATTTTACATGAAAAAAAAACTAGTTTTTAGGTATGTTTTCTCAGTTTTTGGTGAAAAGTATCATAAACATGTACACTTTAACGAATACTTTGTTCAGGATATATTCAGGCAACAAAAATATCTTCAAAAGCACGCTGAAAGATTTGAAATTAGTCAGACAGTTTAGTTAAACAGATTAAATAACTTCGTAAGCTATGATTAACTAAATATTGAAATGTTTCATGAAATTGCGAAGGAAATAACACTAGCCGATCATTGAATTGAAACTTGTTTCACGCAATTTGACCATTTGTTCCATTTCTAATGGAATTTGACACGCTGATTCCAAATCTGACTTCAGAATTCCTGTAACATGGGCATTTCACGAGAAAAATAGGGTTTTATTCACACAATTTCATATTCTCATAGCTGGGCTGAAAGTATCTGAAATAAAGACAAACCAATCAATATTTTCATAGAATTTTTTTTTCACAAGCGGTCTTCGAGAAAGTTTTTCGATACATTCTAGGCTATTCTTTAACGACATTGGTCATATCACAGATAACAGATGTTTATCCTGGAACAAACTTTATTTCAAAACCAGTGTAAATACTGTAGAAATCAAATATGTTGCTCACTGCTTCCATTAGAACATAGAAAACAAGATATTTTTATTTATTTTTCATTTTAATTACATAAACTCTAATAAACAAAATAAAATTCGTTACAAGATTCATGAGAATTCTACAATGAGTTTCTCGCGGATTCCTCCAAAAGTTCATACTGAATTCCTCGAGGAGTTTCTAAGGAATTCGTCCAGAAGTTCTTGGAGATTTCATCCAGGAGTACTTCAAGAATTTCTCCAGAAGTTCTTCGGGATTGTTTCTAGGAGTTCCTCGGAAAATTATTCAGGAACTCTTCAGGATTTCTTCAGGAATTTCTCTAGGAGTTCTCCGGGAATTCCTGCAAGAATTAAACGGGAGAACCTCGTGAATTCCTACTGAAATTCCAAGAGAATTTCTGCAGGAGTTTTTTTTTTAATTCCTGCAGGAGTTCCTTTAAAATTCCTGCAGGAATTCCTGCATGAGTTCCCCGGGAATACCTGCAGGAGTGCGTCGGAAAATTGTTCAGGAGTTCTTCGTTAATTCTCTCAAGAGTTCCCCGGAAACTCCACTTTTGGTTCCCCAGGAATTGCTGCAGAAGTATCTCGGTAATTTCTTCAGCAGTTGCTCAGGAATTTCTCCAAAAGTTACACGGAAATTCTACAAGGAGTTTCCCGTGAATTTTCCCAGAAGTTCATGCTGAATTTCTCGAAGAGTTTCTTAGGAATTCGTCCGGAAGTTCATCGGAAATTCCTCCAGGAGTTCTTTGAGATTTCTTCCAGGAGTTCTTTGAGATTTCTTCCAGGAGTTCCTCGGGAATTTCTCCGAGAGTTTGTCGGAATCTCTTCAGGAATTCTTTCAGGAGTTCTCTGGGAATGCCTGCCAGAGTTCAACGGAAATTTCTGCTGGAGTTTCTTGAAAATTTCATAAGAAGTTTCTCAGAAAATTCATCAACAGATCGTTGGGAGTTTCGACAGGACTTCCTCGAAGAGTTCCTCGGGAATCCCTCCAGGAGCATTTCCCGGATATTCCTACGTGAGTTCCTCGTGGATACTCTTAGAAGTTCGACGGGAATTGATGGAAGGATTCACCAATAATTCCTCCAGTATTTATGCGAATA
The DNA here is from genome assembly GCF_035046485.1 of Aedes albopictus. Taxonomy (NCBI): domain Eukaryota; kingdom Metazoa; phylum Arthropoda; class Insecta; order Diptera; family Culicidae; genus Aedes; species Aedes albopictus. The sequence goes on along the minus strand of NC_085138.1, from coordinate 80,599,143 downwards.
TCTCTCCAGGATGTTTCTTCCCCTGGGAAATTCCCCGACTCACCTGGAAATTCTTCCATATATTATCCGAAAATTTCCTCCAGAGCTATCCAGTATTTATGTAAAAATCCTCAAGGAGTTTCCGGGAATCCGTCCAGAAGTCCATTGGAAATTCCTTCAGGAGCTGCTCGGGAATTCCTCCAGGAATATCTGCATGAGTTCCTTAAACAATCCTGCATGAGTTCCCCGGGAATACGAGCAGGAGCTCGTCGGGAATTCCTCCAGGAGTTCTTCGAAAGTTCACCCAAGAGTTCCCCGGACATTCTCCTATTAGTTCCTCAGGGATTGCTGCAGAAGTTTTTCGGTAATTTCTTAAGCAGTTCCTCAGGAATTTCTCCAATAGATCCACGGCAATTCTACAAGGATTTCACCGGGAATTTCTCCAGAATGAACTGAATTCCTCGAGGAGGTCCTTAGGAATTCGTGCAGGAGTTCATCGGAAATTCATCCAGGAGTTCTTTGAGATTTCTTCCTGAAGCTCCTCGGGAATTTCTTCAGGTATTCCTTCAGGAGTTCTCTGGGAATGCCTGCAAGAGTTCTCCGGGAATTGCTGCTGGAGTTTCTCGGAAATTTCTTCAGAAGTTCCTCAGAAAATTTTCAAACAGATCCATGGGAATTTCGGCAGGACTTCCTCGAAAATTCCTCAAGGAGTTCCTCGGAAATCCCTCCAAAAGATCCTTTGAAATGCGTCCAGCAGTTCTTCGAGATTTTTCCAGAAGTTCCACAAGAATTCCTCCGTGACATCCTCAAGAATTGGGTTGTTTAGTGAATAAAAAATGCTATTTTCGATAGTCTTATCGAAAGAGCTCATTTTTCTGAGTATAACATGATTTTATTGCGTTCCAATACTTTTGTTTTGATGGTGAATGACAATCGATTTCCCCATACAAACTTTAAATGCATTTTAACCCTCTAATACCCAATCCCGCCTTTAGACGGGGTATAGTTTAAGCATTTTTGTAATTTTTGTTTCGTGGAAAATCATTTTTTTTTTTATATTTTTGGCAGATATTTAGGACTGTTCTGTATATCCTAAAATATTTTTTGGTGTATTTTAAAGCTTATTTACATTTTTTAAAAATCATTGAAAAAATGATGTTTTAGTCACCTTTTAGAAGTCATTTGTTATTTAGTATTGAATCGCTACAATTAACATATTTTTCCCAAATCATTCTATCCTTGTTTAATGGTTTAAGCGAATCGAATACACTCTAAAATTATTTTCCTTAAAATTACACGGAAAATAAAATTTTCTGTGAAAAAAATTTAAAATAATAATAGGTATTTCAACAATAATCATAAAATCTCAAAATGTTTTCATCTCAAAAAATCCTTTCCCCAAACTGGCTTCCAAGAAAAATATAAAAGTGAGGGGATGTTCAAAAATAAAAATTAGAAAAATCAAAAACTGAAATTCACGAAATCGAGAATTAAAAAGAATCATCTTCCAAAACATGTTTAAATCGATTTTAGATGGCGAAAAATGATATTTAGATCAAAATCAAAAATTTTGGTATTAGAGGGTTAAAAATAGTTCACGGGCTCCAAAAATGATGAAATTTTCGAATTCGACTAATTTTTAGGCAGAGATTCCGAGTATGAAATAATCTGGATACCCCTGAAGAACCCAATTAATACAGGAGTTCCTCGGTAACTGCTACAGTACTTCCTCAAAAATTCCTGCAGGTATTTATCAGGAATTCTTGCATAAGCTCCTCGGTAATTCCTGCAAGTGTTCCCCACGAATTCCTCCAGAAGTTCATCGGGAATACCTTCAGGAGTTCCTCGAGAATTCCTCCAAGAGTTTCTCTGAAATTCCTCAGGGAAATCTTGAAGACCCTTCCAGAATTTCTCCAGGAGTTCCTCGGGAATTCATTCTGGAGTTCTCCCAGAATTTCTCCAGGAGTTCTTCGGCAATTCCTCCAGGAGATCCTCGGGAATTCCTCCAGAAGTTCCTCGAGAAATCTTCCACAAGTTCTCCAGGAATTCTTGCAGGAAGTCCCCAAAAATTCCTCCAGGAGTTGCCCGAATTTTTCTCGGAAAATTCTTCAGGAGTTCCTCAGTATTTTTTTCAAGAGATCCTCGAGAACTTCTCCAGGACTTCCGCAGTAATTCTCCGATGATTTCTGCTAGGAACCCTCCAGGTGTTCTCCTGGAGTTCCTCTAGAAATTCTTTGAAAACTCCTTAGGAATTCCTCCAGGAGTTCATTTGCTATTCTTCCTGTATGCTCCCGAATGTTTCTGAGAATTCCCCCAGAATTATTGGAGGAATTCCCGATAAAACCCCTGGGTCTATTTCCGCGAAACTTCTGGAGGGGTTCCCGAGGAACTCCTAGAAGAATTTTCGTGAACCTCCCGGAGGAATGCCAGGGGATCTCCTGGAAGAAGGAATTTACGTGGAACTGCAGAAAAAATTCTAATGAATTTTCGAGAACTCAAGAAGGAAATTCAGAGGAATTCTCGGAAAAATTCTTAGAGAACATGGATGATTTTTTGAGGAACTCCTGGAGGAATACCTGGGGAACTTCTGTAGGAATTCTTGAGGAACTGCTGGAGAAATTTCCAACTCCTGGAGGAACTATCGGAGAAAATTCACAGAGATATTAAAAGTCATCAATTCAACAATCAAATTCAAGTAAACTACAGTACCATTCGCTGCGAATGGTGCTGCACTGCTTACGAGAAGGTTTTATTCAATTCAGTGCTGAATGGCTTTAGCATGGCTATATGCACATATAAGATGGCTTGAAATCTTTATTATTTTCGAACAAGCACTTAACGAATAATCATTTTTAGAATTACTTTCTAATAAACTTACATCGAAGTTTATTTCCTCACGGTAAATGGTCGTTCCGCCTTCTCACCGTTCATTCCACCAATAAGCCTCATTTGTCTTCCTCCTACCTGCCTGGTTCAGCGTTTAATCTAGAGTTCATGCTTTTCCCCGCCATCAACAACAAAAACAAGGACAACAAAAGCTTAAGCAACAATGATGCAGCCTGGTCTCCCGGATCCATCGACAAAGACCACGACGACGACGACGACGACGACGGCGACAACTGTGAAGTGGAGTCGTTGTTCCCTCCGGGAGAAAGGATTACTTTGGTTCCGTTTTCCGCTGAGTGCTGCTGGGCGCACTGCAGCATTCTATGGCGGTGTGGTGCGGCGGTGCTGTAGAATCGTCGGGAGTCAGTCAGCCAAGAAAGCGGATTTTCATAGCGATATAAATAAAATTGGTTGAGAAGGAGGCGAGATCGTGCCCTTGGTGACGGGATGGAGATTCGCAGGGCTGACGGCGGGTCTGGATGGCAGACTGCATTTCATTCCGGCGGCAGGCAGCTTAGGGATTACGGATAATTACGGAAACAAGAATATTCCATCCCAAAGACGTCATAAAACGTCGTTGGATACGTTCTTGTGACTATGTTGCGATGCAAAAAGCTAATATTTTTTCGTGCTTGGTGGAATTGTAGAAATGATTTAGTGACATTCGGTCGAATAGAAGTAGAATAAGCCTAGAAAGGAAACTCATTTTGATGTAAGTCTTTCAAAAGATTTCAATGAAACAATTTCTTGGAAAATTTCTTCTTTCGGAAAACGCAAAATTCGAAGGAACAGTGCGAGTTTATTTGAAAAAAAGAAATGCGATAAATTTTTGAATCACTTAAATCTAATGGGATTTGAACTCACGACTCCAAATAGCTAGTCCGGCGCTTTAACAAGCTATGTCACTGAACAAGTATTCTTGCATCCCATTCTGGAACCATGAGCCTCCCTTAAACCTCTCTGAAACCCTATAAACCTAAATGTAAGCCCATAAACACCTCTTGAAACCACACTGAACCAGTAGGGCCTCCTTTAAAATCCTTGCTTATTAAGTTAATTCTCAAAACAAACATAACTCTTGCGAACTCGGGATCTCTGACATTAACTGGAGCAGCTCCAGTTTTATGGAATATTTAAATAGAGTAGAAAGCCAAAACCTCCAAAACTTAAATATGTAGTACATATCATGGATTACTTTCCGTAGGCATCCGCTCAACCTACATGGTATCTGGTAAGCAAGAACGCTTTGCTCTAGCAGAATTAATCACGAGTTGACCAATTGGCACGAGTCAGATGAAGAATCTTCATCTGATTATCGCTACATCTTTTTTTAACATTTAGATGCTGCAAATTTAGCATTTCAGGAATTCCCCATCAATCATCTGGTTTGATTTGGTTGCGATTTAAAACTACAAAGTCCTTCATCATGGAAGCTTTTGAAGAAGTTTACCCTTTGCGGTCTGTGGTGAAGACCATAAGGGGAACCCCTCAGTGGAACTCTGATCTGTGGCAAAGCTCAAGAAACGATGTAGAAAGAGTTGGAACAGACGTCGTTCGGCTACATCGGAGACTCTCAGATCGGCTCGCCTAGACCTTCATGAAAGTTCTCCGGTCTGCTATCGATCCGGCTGGAAACACCTTTTAACAAATGTATCCAGTTTGAGTGAATCAGTCGGTTAAACAAAATCCTGATGAGGTAATTCTGGAATGCTTATTCCACTTTCCCGGGTGTGAGAATATTACGTCATCGGATGAATCTGTTGTCTTTTTATGTAGTTATGATTCTCTGGCTTTGGCTCGGAGTTTCGTATCTGTACAGGGTGTCTACTACCTGAAAAAATCTGGAAAACCTGGAATTATCAGGGAATTCCGAAGTTAATCATGGAATTTTTGGTGGAAAGGATTTTTTTTATTGAAACTAGTTTGAACTAGTCTAAGACCTATACAAAATTCGTAAAGAAATTCTGGTGAAATGTATAGAATAATTGCTTGCATTTCTTGAATAACATTCTTCAGAATTCAGGGCGTTGATTATGATAGAGTTTTGAAGGTAATTGGCGACCGAAGCTGGGAAGCAATTTCTAACAGCTCCTTAATGGATGTATTCTGAAAGAAAGCTGAAATGCTTCGAAATTTTTTTGATTACTGCTGGATCTTAGAAAAATTCTAGAAGGAAATTCCAGATTCTTGAAAAAAAAAAACTCGCAGAATTTTCTAAAGCATTTGTTTAGAAAGTTTTTCAAGGAATATCTGATTTCATGGAACGGAAATCATGAGTACATAAGTACATTAAGACGTTCTCTGAAGAAGCTAGAAAAATTCTCCGTATACCTAATAATTGATATCGAAGCAATAATAAATCTGACAAAATTATTGACAGTCCTCTAACATTTCTAAAGGATCAATGCTGATCCAGAAGTCCCGGAAAAATGTCTGATAGAAATCTTAAATCTCTACCAGAATATATGAATAAGCTTTCAACAAACTTCTAACTTTCAAGATAAAACATCTAAAGAGTGAAGATTTTGGTCGAATTAAGTCTTGTTTCTGGTGACGTTCCTTAAAAATACCTGACGAAATTGCTTGAGTAATTTTTAATTCTAGATTCATTGGGTACAAACCGTGAGGATTTTATTAAGAAACTCACCTAGGTAAATTTGTGCAGGACCTTCAGGAAGTATATCTAAGGAACCCCTGGAAGACTATCGTGCAAATCTCTGGTCGATCTTACATTACACAGCGTAACAAAAATTAACTTTTTGTCTGTCTCAAGAGCAAACTTATGTGTCTGTGGCAGATTTTGGGCCGCTGAATCCGAATCCGGGCTCGGATTTGCTCCAGCACGTCACAATTTTGAGCTATACCTCAATTTATAGGGCAAAATATTCGATTTTGGGCTTTTTTGACTGCAAACCATTGAGCATGGAAATATATTTTTTAACCAATCAAAGGATAAATTGGTCAATCAACATCTAAATTAACGACTCATGCAAAATATTTCGTTTTACCAAATCGAATTTGATAGTTTTGAGCGATTTATGTTAAGTACCATATTTCCCATACAAGGCACCCTCCAAAAGTTGCATGCAAGTTAACATACTGACATAAAATGCTTAAATCTATCAAATTTGATTTAAGAAAACGAAATATTTTACATGAGTCGTTAATTTAGATGTTAATTGACCAATTTATCCTTTGATTGCTTTAAAAATATATTTCCATGCTTAATGGTTTGCAGTCAAAAAAGCCCAAAATCGAATATTTTGCCCTATAAATTGAGGTATAGCTCAAAATTGTGACGTGCTGGAGCAAATTTGAACCCGGATTCGGATTCAGCGGCCCAAAATCTGTCAGAGACACATAAGTTTGCTCTTGAGACAAAAAAATGTTGCGCTGTGTTATTTTTTGACAAATCCCTTATAAGGAATGGTTGATAAAACTTCTCAATAATGATGTGGCTGAACCCATGAGGAGCTTCGCAAAATATTGGATTTTCTAGGAGTAGTTTTAAATAATAGTTAGATATTTTTTTATATTTTAAAAAATATAAATCTAAAAATAAAAAGTATTACTTTAACACTCTAAGCAAATTCTTGAAAGACGTTTCTGTATAGACTTTCCGAAAAAATTTTGGAATCAGAATTGCTAAGGATTTTTTCAAGAATGTCTACAGTGAAATTTGTCAAAATTTCTTGAAGACTCTCATCTACATTTTTATGAAATAAAAAAATCTACTAATTGACAAATAATTTCAAAAGACTTTTGTATTAAATTTAATTTGAAATCCTATAATTGCATATCTCGGAAATCCGCCGAAAATTGTTTGAGCTGCTCCATTTCTGCCAGAAGTTCAACTAGAAATAAATCTACTTATGCCGCCACAAATTTCTTCTAACGAAATTCAGCTAATTCTATTCTGTCGTGTGTATGGAAAGTTTGGTTATTAGTTCAATTTACCTCTGTTAGTTATTATTTCTGATCCTGGAATAATTTTCTGAGACCTGCAAAAAACCTGTAAAAATCAGGGAAATATATTTTTGTAAACAAGTAGACACCCTGCTGTAGAATCGATTCAGTGATCATTGAATAGCTTTACTGCTTTCAAATCTCCTGGAGCAGATGAGATATATCCTATTTAGCTTCAGGAGGGATACAATTATTTCAATCACGTTTTGAAAGAACAACTTACTTGCAATTTTTCTACAAGGTTTTTTTTTTTAATCTTGGCGGGATATTACTGTTAAGTTTATCCCCATCCCCTATCTCACTCAAAATTAATCTTGTTTGGGTGTTTTCTTCGACATCATGGGTGCTTTTGACAAGGCGGCTATTGTTGCGTTACTGGAAGCCTCATGGAGTCATGGTATACCTCCAATGATTTTCAATTCGGTTCTCCAAATGTTCAAAAAACCGACATCTCTCCTCGATGTTGCGTCAAGCAGCGATTATGAAATTGAGTGCTTGTGGATGCCCCCAAAGGGGAGTCTTGTCACCGCTTTTGTGAAATCTCGTAGCAGATACGCTATTGAGGCAACTCAATAATAACGGTTAGTGTTAGCTGGATCAGCCTTCCTTGATCGTCACAACGAAGTTGCCAAAATTGTGCACCAACAGCTTGCTTTAAAGCACAACTTGGTCGACAGATGTGTACCCTAACTACAAGTACCAGCCGAACCCGTTCTGGAAAACAGTTGCATAAAGCTGTACTGGGATGGCGAGATCATTATGGACGTCCTCATTCGTACCAACCGGGCCGACATTGTGGCTTACGACAAAAGGATGACATCGACATCGCTGTACCGTTAGACCATGATGTCCAATCAACGTTCTCCGGCAAGAGAACGAAGTACCACGACCTAGTGGAGGAGTTGAAACGGATGTGACACCTGGAGGACGTCCATATAGATCCGGTTGTCCTATCTGCAACCGGAGTTGCTCCTAAATCTCTTCTGAGGTCCCTAGACGAGCTGGAATTGAAAAAGGACCTGAACAGCATCCTGAAAGCGGCGATTCTTGGAACCTGTAGTATAGCTAGTCCATTCCTGAACCGCCACAACTGACAGTACATCCGACGCAGACTTTTGAGAATATAAGCAAAACCGGCAAATGAGATCCACAGAGTCTGATCCCCTTTGGCATTCCGATTACCCGGGGTAGGTGAATGTTTCCAGTATTTGTTTTGCTGAGAAGTGTTAAAACTCTATAATAATAAGCCGAGAAAGTCGGGCATAAGGTCACCAGGAAATCCTCCCGACAACTCCTATCTCCACCTCGACGCGGTTCCCGGTGGGGTGTTTGTATCAAAACATGCAAACGGAGAGGGTGGGGGGGGGGGGTGGTTTGGGGGTTGGCATATGGTCTCGAGCGCAAACAATCTAAGCTCGCTTAGATTATCTAGCGCGCGTGCTAGATCACAGAGGGTGAAGGAGAATACAGTCAGGTTTTTTTTTACGCGGGGGATACGTACCGCGTAAAAAAAAAACTCAGTTCAAAATTCGAAAAACCGCGTAAAAAAGTCTCACCATTTCTCGACGAATCATGCAAAAATAAGACGATGAAATTTTTTTTTGTATGGAGTTTTCATTTACGCGGCCGCGTAAATCAAAACCGCGTAAAAAAAGACCTGACTGTACATGAATTCAGACAGTATGTCAATGACCCAACAAAAACAAACAAGATAGCACAATATAAGATCCGAAAGATACAACTCGTCCCGGAAGTTTTGTAGAAACATCCCCACATATAGAAACACACTGATGATTGAAGGGACGAAAGGGTCGAACAGCGGGAATGGACAAGTGAGGGCCCAGGAGCCACAGCGGATAGCATAGTAGCCTATAATACCTAGTAATATGGCGCACGCTAGCAGTGCCCAACAACGACAAGAATAAGATATACCAAACAAACCCCGTTTAAACAAAGCGTCTTAATTGGGTGAGCCAAGACACCCCAGAACAGAGTTGCTATACCAGCCAGGTGAGATGGGATCCGTACGATTTCCCATTGCACAGGACAATGGCTGGAAAGCATGACAAAAATGAACAAGAAAGTCTAATATGAGATCCGAAAGGATAGAGCTCGCCTCGGGTGTCTACAGAAATACCCCAAAATGTATAAATAGAAATTAAAATACATAAGTTCTGATATTTGAAGAGACGAGAGGGTCAAACGAAAGGAATGGACAAGGGTGGGCCCTAGGGCCACACCAAAATATAGATAGAAATACCACAGCAACCACAAGCCAAGATGTACCAGGGGGCACCCCCAAAAGACCAATAGAGGCTGCCGTAACAACGGTAGAAACCAACCGATACAGAAGTCAAAGCGCAACAAACACAGCCCAAAGGTATTGGCGAATCTAGCTTTTCCTCTTTTGTCACTCATCCTCTTTGAAAGGCGTGGGAGGGAGCGGGATGAAATAGGGTGCCACGAAACCCCTTTCCATCCTTCTCACCCTCGTATTTGTTTGGGAGAGTGAGTGAGAAGAAATAGAGGGCTGGGTTTGCCAATACCCAAAGGGCAGATCAACGAGACCCAAATAACCACAACCCAAGATATACCAAGGGGCACCCCCAAAAGACCAATAGGGACTACCGTAACAACGGTAGAAATGTGGAGCGGCCCTGGTGTGATGGTTAGAACACTTGACTATCACGCCGAGGACCTGGGATCGAATCCCACTCCCGACAAACTCGCAAAATGTGAGTTCTTCCTTTGGAAGGGAAGTAAAGCGTGGGTCCCGAGATGAACTAGCCTAGGGCTAAAAATCTCGTTAATACAGATAAAAAAAAACGGTAGAAACCAACCGAAACAGAAGCCCAAAGGACAGATCAACCAAACTCAACTACTCACCAGCCAAGGTATACCAAGGGACATCCCAAAAAGACCAATAGGGACTACTATAACAACGGTAGAAACAAAATGATACAGAAACTAAAACGCTACCTACAAGCACAGCCCAAAGGGGTAGACCACATGCCAACATCACCAACCGACAATACTTAACAATTAAAATATATAGATAGCATATAATGGCAGGCAAAAACTCATTCAAAAATGGAGCAGCCATAGATAAATCCATACCACACAAACAAATTCACATACAGTCTAGAATGCAGAAAGTAGCATGCAGCATACTAGGAAAGGCAACAACACACACATAGACCAACATTCACCCAAGAAGAAACCCATGGTACACAAAATAGGCTATCCAATGTAGTGAAACAACTACCAAAACCATTCATACCAATGAGCGACCTAAACGCACATAGTACGGAGTGGGGAAGCTCCAAAATGGATAGATGGGGAGCAGCAGTCCAAGACATAATCCAACGAGATGGTCCGCATCCTCATAAACAATGAAAAAGTATTAAAACAAACAAAAAGACTGCAGGGGTAGTGACAACCCCCAATAATAAACCTAGAAAAGAAACAAGCAGAACAAAATGAAATTAAAACAAAATAGAACCACAAATAAACCAAAAGGAAAGCATTCCAAAGTATAGTAACCATGAACATCACACCAGATGGAAACACACAAACAACTAACAGAAGAAATAACAAGCACAATAAATGCGAGCAAACCCAAGACCACATCACCAAAAGACTGGTGGAACAAACAAGTAGCTAAACGCATAAGAAAAAGAAGAAAGCATTACGCTAGTACAAAAGATATACATACCCACAATCGTAAGGGTAAAGATAGACCATACTTAACTACCACATGAATACCCCCCACACAATAAAGACCAATCAAGATGCCAATACTGTAAAGACATACCCACAGCAGACCATATTACAAGGAGCTGCACAGGATATGATTAAACATGAACAAAACACAATATATTACACATAGACGAACGTAAGAAACCTCCTTGAATTCCTCAAGGAAACGGAACCACTAACCAAAAGGTAAACCAAACACCCGAAGATCAAAAGCGAATACACAACCAAAGACAAGATTTTTTTTAGAGCACAAACCGAGGGTATTCCCAAGCCAAAAATGGATAGTGCAACTTTTTCCCAAAAGAACGATAAAAGAAGACTAAACAAACAACAGCATATGTGCCATAAATCGATACCCAGAAGAAATCAAGGTTCTTCGCTCTCACAAGCCGCTCCTTGAAAACCTTGTAAGGGTTTTGGAGGCAAAACACACTCCTAGGTGCGGGCGGTACGTGACCAACGGCAGCTGGCTAGTTGAGCAAGGGAAATTCATCCATAATCGGCCTACCGATCAAATGAAGCATCTAAAAATTGTGAGCAACATACGGCAGTGGTCTATGACCACTGGGGTGATAACTGAACTAAGACTTTGGAAAACCTCGTTAATCTCTTACCAACTCCAACAAACTTATAATAATAAAAATCTCCTAATTGGCGAGATCCAAGTGCGCATTGCCAGGATCCATCGACAGGAGGAGAAAATCGGGTCCCGGTTCAACACTCGTCAACTAGAAGTTGTTGCGGTGAAATGGCTCTTCGTTGAGATCGCCTTCATCGCTACCGACAATAATAATTTGGATGATCTCCGCTCCCTAAGAAAGCAGTGGATCACAAACGACACCTGGAGGAAGATAGAGGAGCGAAGGAATGCCGAAGCTGCGTTGAAGCGAGCGAAAACACGAGGAGCCAAAGCCGTAGCCCGTCAGCGCTATTCGACTCTCGAGAAGGAAGCGAAACGCTCCTGTAGACGGGCCAAACAAGCGGGGGCGGACTCTCTAGACGACAAAGGCGAGAAAGCCGCAAATACCGAAGACAATCGTCTCTCCTACGATGTCTGACGTTGCCACCTTAGTGGGACTTAGTGGGACGTGCCACAATGTTCGTGAAAGACACGTATGGGCAGCTATTGACTGACCCGGATGACCAGCTGAAACGCTGGTTCGAACTTTTTGGAAACCTTTTTCAAGTGTCGGCCACGCCACTAACATCTCAACAGTTCGACGCATTACCCGTGTCAACACCGAAACTCCATCATTGCAGGAGATAGAAACAGCCATCTGTAGCATGAAATCGAACCGGGCCCCAGGGGTCGATCGCATATCAGCCGAGATGCTCAAAGCTGACCCCGCAGTATCTGCACAACTGCTGCAGCAATTTTTCAGCAACATATGGGAAACCGCGACATTTCCGGCCGACTGATTGCAAGGCGTCTTAGTAAAGGCACCCAAAAAGGGTGACCTGACCGTATGCAATAATTGGCGGGGCAACATGTTACTGTGTGTCGTTCTCAAAGTCCTCTGCAAAGTGATCCTTAACCGGATACAGAAGAAGATTGACACAACTCTCCGACGGCAGCAAGCAGGATTCCGTGCCGGACGATCCTGTGTGGACCATATTGTCACGCTCCGTATCATCTTGGAGCAAATCAATGAATTCCAAGAGTCTCTCCACCTGGTGTTCATTGATTACGAAAAAGCTTTCGACCGTCTTTTTTTTTCTTCTAAACCGTAGGGGGGAAAATCTGCTCAACAAACACCCTAACAGGCAGGTAAGGGTAGTGTGGGGTTTAGGCCGTCTTCTACAACAAAAGTAAAAGTCAGGACTACTCTATCCTCGACCCACTAAAACACATTCCTATGGTCGCCAAACCCTTCGTCCCTCCGGAACCACCAAGAAGGCATTGCTTCAGAGAGGGGCTAGTGCACATCGCACCCTCAAGGATAGCTGCGTAGCCTGCAGCAACGAACATCGATGACTCGCTTTGGAGAGTCCATCACGGTAGCATGCTGGCGCTTAGCCAGTTTCCCGAGTGGTCCTCGCCACTCCCTTTGTCCCCGGAAAGCGGGCAGGGTCAACCCCGCCCGCGCCCAACTGCTTTGCAGACATCAAGAACTGATGCCCTAGTGCAACCCGATCTGACCTGCTGAAGGCAAGGGTATCACTACCCTTCAGGCCCTATCAGCTGCACCAGAAGGTTGCTGACAGCAGGGTCTCCACCTGCCCCGACCCTTGCCGGGGACCCCTTTCCAACCACGGGCTCGAATCCAACCCAGTAGACCGACGCCACGACAGCACCGCTACCGGAACTTCCTCTCCGCGGCCACTTAATCGCTGTAAGGGTCGATCTCGACCGCAGGGCACCGATATGACCTACGAAGCCGACTCCGAACCCCTGGACCACCTCTTGTACTGCATCTGGACTAGCCATTCTCCGAGTCCACGCGCCACCTCCTCTGTAGTTCCCAGACGATATGGGTGATAGCCGTTGAAACGGCGTTCCAGCCAAACTCATCCCTACACATCCTCTGGACCAAGTTGTCCGGGTTTGTGTCCTCCCCGCAAGCGGCAAGCATGCGGTCACGCATTGTGCGAAAACGCGGGCAAACGAACAAAACGTGTTTCGCCGTTTCCTCTAAACCATTGTACACTGGGCATTCGGGAGAATCCGCATGCCCGAAACGGTGTAGATACTGTCGGAAGCAACCATGACCTGTAAGGACCTGTGTCAGGTGGAATGTAACTTCCCCATGGCGCCTATTAATCCAACTATCTACCCTCGGTATCAACCTATGGGTCCACCTTCCTTTGGTGGAACTGTCCCACGCGCGCTGCCATTTGACCATAGAGGCCATCCTGGCAGTCCTGCGTATGCCTCTTGTGCCGCGCATTTCGAAGCACTCCATGTCCTCACTGATAAGAATGCTAATAGGCACCATACCAGTAATGACGCAGAGAGCGTCGTGTGACACGGTACGGTACGCGCTCGCAACCCGCAGGCACATAAGCCTGTAAGTACTTTCCAGCTTCCGTCGGTAGCATTCAGTACTTAACGCGGTGCCCCACGCCGGGCCGCCATACCTAAGTATGGACGTAGCAGCACTAGCCAGAAGCTTGCGCTTACTGGCGTACACCGCAGAGCTATTGGACATCATCCGGGACAGTGCCGCAATAGCTGTGGAGGCTCTTTTACAGGCATAATCGACGTGGCTAGGTAAGCTTATCGTCGATCATCACGCCCAAGTGTTTGACGGAGCGCTTTGACAGGATAGTGCACTCTCCTACACTGATCTCCGTCTGCTGCTCCGACTTCAGGTTGTTAACAACCGTCACCTCTGTCTTGTGGTGAGCCAGCTCCAGTTTCCTGGATCGCATCCACGCCTCCACAACCTTGATCGAGTGGTTGGTAGTCAACTTTACCTCCTCGATCGTTTCACCGTAGACTTCGAGCGTAATGTCGTCGGCAAATCCGACAATCACCACTCCCACTGGGTACTCTAACCTCAACACCTCATCGTACATGACATTCCATAACACCGGACCCAGGATGGAACCTTGCGGGACTCCTGAGGTTATGTGAAAGCACTTCCGACCCACCTCCGTGTCGTAGACTAGTACACGATTCTGAAAGTAACTTCCGAGAATCTTGTACAGGTACTCCGGTATACCCAGACGCAAGAGCGCATCGGCAATAGCAGACCAGCTGGCGCTATTAAACGCATTCCTTACATCCAGAGTCACTACCGCGCAAAAGCGAATTCCCCTCCTCTTAGGCTTGAGTGCTTTCTCGGCGGTTTTTGTAACCGACAAGATAGCGTCTACGGTGGACCTCCCCTTCCGGAAGCCGTACTGGTTACTCGAAAGACCATTTTCGCCCTCGGTGAACCTCAACATTCTATTGAGGATGATCTTTTCGAGCACCTTCCCCGCCGTGTCAATCAAGCATATTGGTCTATATGCCGACGGGTCTCCGGGTTGTTTCCCCGCCTTTGACAATAGTACCAGGCTCTGCCTCTTCCAAGCTTCTGGGAAAACTCCCTCGTGCAGGCATTTCTGCATAGCAGACCTGAACATCTCGGGAGCCTCTGCAATAGCTACTTTTAAGGCCAGGTTCGGAACTCCGTCCGGACCTGGGGCCTTACCTACGCTAAGGGACTTAGCTATCCCCGCAAGTTCCACATCGGTGACCCTCTCCTCATCGCCAGTCCCAGTCCCCGGCTGTCCTACGAAAGGAGGCCAAGAACTAGGATCATGACGCGGAAAAAGTCCTCCAATGATCCCCTCCAACATCTCTGGAGATTGCTCTGTAGGAGCCATCACACCTCTCGTCTTGGCCATAACGATCCTGTAGGCATCACCCCACGGGTTCGTATTGGCACTCTGACAGAGGCCCTCAAAGCAGGCCTTTTTGCTTGCTCTTATCTCGGTCTTGAGCGCGGCTTTTGCAGCGGCGAACACCACCCGCCGTTCGTTTCGCTCTTCCTCTGATCGTGCTCGCTGCATCCGCCGCCTAGCCCGTAGCTTTCGACCGTCTCAACCACGGAAACATGTGGGAAGCCCTCAGGCGCAAGGTTGTCCCTGAGAAAATCATCGGCCTCATTGAAGCACAGTACAGGGCATTTTCGTGCAGAGTACTGCACAACGGTGTTTTGTCCGATCCCATCCGGGTCGTTGCTGGAGTGAGGCAAGGATGTACCTATACTATCACCGCTACTGTTCCTCTTCGTAGTCGACGAGACCCTGGGGGGTGCGATTGATCGTGAACCAAGTCGTAGGTTGTTATGGCAGCCCATTAAGTACCATGGAACACCTAAATGACTACGAACTGGCTGATGACGTTGTTCTCTTAGCTCAACGGCGCTCTGATATGCAGAGTAAGCTCAATGATCTTGACGATCGCTCCCTGGCGGCATGCCTTATCGTCAACTTCAAAAAGATCAAATCGATTAACGTAAATACGGTCAACCCTTCCAGTGTTACGGTAGCTGAGCAAGTAGTGGAGAATGTTGAAGGATAATGCAAGGATCGTGTTCATGGAAAAGTCACAAAAAAAAACAAAACGCTCGCTAAACGACATACTATACGAAACTTGACATTTTAATAGGAAACAAACACAAACGCACCGTTCGATTGATTGCGAGATTCCCTGGATTTCACCCCGGCTAACGAAGCAAAAACACGAAAAAGTTAAAGTTATCATTACATGAGTGCTAGGTTTCCAGCCAGCAAACAAAGTACAAAACCTACAGAAATCATCGAATGCCCGAGCAACATTTTGAGTTGGCATGCTTTCTGGCTATAATGGCACCACACACTTCAGCAGTTTCAGCAGTTTTGCAAGACAATCTCGAAATTTATCGAGTAAAACTGGCCTTTAATCCTATATTTTCCTGTCAGTCATAAGCTACCTATTTAGCAATATGTTCATCAAACATTCAATAAAGTAAACACAGAGATTCTCAGAAAAAACACGCAAACCATAGCAAAACTGGTAGTTAATTGCCGCCCAAAATAGATAATTAATGGTTGCCTTAGTTACGAACTAAGTCAATTAGTTGCCTTCACCGACTGCGTGAAGGTGCGTGGTCGACAGGGCGTTTAACTTGTTGATGCAACTTTGAAAGAAAAGCGGAGAATAAACTAAGAAAACGTAGGTTTCCCACCCTTATTAAGCAATAGGTAGCGTAGCAAAGGCAGCAGCAAAGTACCGTGCGTCTCCACTCCGTATCCTTTCTTTCTATCAGTAGCACGTCCGTGCGGAACGATCGACGACGTGTAAGTTTTCCCAATCGGATTAAAAACTTGTGCTCGTCTGTGTGCTCGCAGGCTTGAAAAGCTCTTGGCCACACTTTGCACCCGCTTAGTTCCACACTGATTTGGCGTCGTTGTGTGTTGCAGCCCGGTGCTTATGTCGAGCGGTGCGGTGGGAATGAAGCGAAAATGCTTCACAGGTAGGCGGCACACGTTCGGAAGCGTTGAGAAGATAGAAAGTAATATCAATTATTATTATCAACTCTTCACGAAAAATGGCAGCAAAAGTTCGAGTCGTTTCGTGTGGTTAGGGATGAGTGGGATTAAATGAGCCCCTTAGAATGTATCCTTTATTATGAACTACCATGAAGGAACCATAAAGCCGAAGGGTGACGGGTTCGATTCCCGGTCGGTCCAGGAAGTTTTCGTAATGGGAATTTTTTGGACTTCCTTGGGCATAGAGTATCTTCGTGCCCGACACACGGTATACACAAGATAAATGGTCATTGGCAGAGGAGTTCTCAGTTAATATCTGTGGAAGTGCTCATAGACCACTATGCTGAGGAACGGGCTCTTTCCCTGTTGGGGCGTTCTCCAAGAAAAAGAAGTATTACTTTGGAACATTTCCATATGATTTGGAAAAAGCATTCTGCACCAAATTCTCCTACCAAAGAGGAGAAGCAAATCTGCTTCATGGTCAGTAGCAGCAACAACACAACTCGGCAGGTGGAAAGCGCAGAGGTGATGAGATCCCAGCGAGCATCAACGAGTCCAATAGGAGGCAATCAGTGAAGTACTAGATTGAAAGTAGTGAGCTGGATTTTTGTATGGCGAGATGATCAATTCTCCATTTCTGCAATGAAATGGTGCAAACAGCGTGGGTTATATGATTTATTGACTAATTTGATGCTGTTTGAGCAAAAGTTTGGATAACTGTGTTGTTAAAGTTGCAGGAAAAAATAATACAACAACACAGTTATTCAAACTTTTGCTCAAATAGCATCAAATTAGCCAATAAATCATATAACCTACGCTGTTTGCACCATTTCATTGCAGAAATGGAGAATTGATCATCTCACCATACAAAAATCCAGCTCACTACTTTCAATCTAGTACTTCACTGATTGCCTCCTATTGCCTCCCAAGGGAGGATTAAGTTTTATAAATGGGTTCATGTCCGAAGATAAACTTTTCTCGCGTGTCGTCGTAGTCCACCTACCTATCAGCAGCAGCAAACCAAACACCTTCGAATGACTCTCGCTCGCCGCATTTACTCTGGCTCAGGCGTAGCGTGTTGCCCCGTAGGAACAAACTTTATCTTATTTATGTTTGTCTGCTTCTTGCCTGCTGATCCACCTCGCTTTCCTTTCAACCCACCACCACTTCAGCGGGAGAAAAAGAAGTATATCGACAGAGTATGAACGGGATAACAGAGTAAAGTGCTTCCACCCACGACGACGATGACGGCATTCGCACGCAAGCACAAAGAGTTCCAGGCACACAAAAGTAATCAATTGAGTTGTTTTGAAAACATCGTTTTCCTTCGAACGGAAAAAGAAACACAGTGGAGTCGTCCGTAAGACGATGCCTTTCACTTCACGCCCACCGCAATTTGCAGGTTGTCTTCCAATCAATTAAGTTCATTCTTTTTGTGTGACATGCTTGTACTAAGTCCTAACATCGTTCAATAAAACAATTCTGTTGGATTCAAGACCTACAGCAAAGAGTTGTGGGCTTTGCTGGTAGTGCAGCCTGTGCACTGCTGTCCTTCTGACTTCAGTTAGATTGTGGAGGTGCGTGCCGATCGTCTGTCCACCGAGGAAGTGCGGCTCAAACAGCGTCTTTCCTGGCATCCAGTGGTTGAATGTGATCGCGTCAGCTACACCTAAGGTGGCGACCCCACCAACGCACAGTCAGTGGTTGAAATCGCGAAAAACACGATCGTGGGCATTTTGAGTGTGAAAATGTGAAAATAATACAATATAATGTTCTGCAAAGTTGTTACATATTTTTAGGAGCAACTTTTGATAAGTTTTGTTTTTTGATCAGTTTGCTCAAAAGTTAGATAAAAAATCTTTTTTCTACATAAGCCACGATAACTGAATGGTGTCTTCAGCAAAGTTGTAGATAATATCATGCAGAAAAATGTTGCCGAAGACACTTTTGCTCTATCTTTACAAATAAGCGATATATAATAAATTTGGGATAAACAATCCCGTCAAACCTTGAAAATCCACTAAATCCTTTATATCTTTCTTGGATGAGGTTTTCATGGCTTCTCATAATCTGAACACTTGTTCAGTATGTTATTATGCATCTTTTTTTCGGAAGACAGTGTTGCCATATTAATATTATTTCTACGTGTTTTTTTTAGTTTTCCTATGAAACATTACAATTTTTTAAAATGAGATATCTCGCAAAGTTGCGAAAAGTTGCAAAAAAGTCAAAGCACAATGAAAAGTTGAATAAAAATGCTTTCTTATACAGGTCAACCGATTAGTTGCTTTTTGTTTCTTCGATACTTAAATTGTAATTGAAAATTGTCATTTTCTCACATTTTACGGTTGAAATACACACTAAGCTAGTTAAATCTATGAAAAAATTGTGTTCGTTGCTTGGGATGTTCATGTGACTGCGGCAGCGTTTATAGATAGCATTATTATCCACCTTTCTAATGGATTTTAACCTTTTCGAAACTTTTTGAGACTTTTCGAGGTATTGCATAATATAAAAACTACTCTTTAACATAAAAAGCAAAATTAAAAATGAAAATATGGCATCACTGTCTCAAGCCAAAAGATGTATTTTGAGATATTAAAAACTCATATGAACATCCCAAGCACCGAAAATCCTTTAAAAGAGATTTAACGAATTCAGTGTTTATTTCAACCTTAAAAAGTGAGAAAATGAAGCACAATTTAAGTATCGATGAGACAAAGAGAAACTAATTAGTTGAACTGTATAAGATAGCATTTTTGTTCAACTTTTCATTAGGCTTTGACTTTTTTGCAACTTTTTGCAACTTTGCGAGATATCTCTTTATAAAAAATGGTAATTTTTCATTTGGAAACTTAAAACTCACGTAGAAACAATAATAATATGGCAACACTGTCTTCCGAAAAAAGATGCATAAAAACATACTGAACAAGTGTTTAGAACATCAGAAGCCATGAAAACCTCATGCCAGAAAGATATAAAGAATTTAGTGGTTTTTCAAGGTTTGAAAGGGTTGTTTATACTAAATTTATAATATATCGCTTATTTCAAAAGATAGAGCAAAAGTATCTTCGGCAACATTTTTCTGCATGATATTATCTACAACTTTGCCGATGACACCATTCAGTTATCGTGGCTTATGTAGAAATAGATTTTTTATCTAACTTTTGAGAAAACTTATCAAAAACAAAACTTATCAAAAGTTGCTCCTAAAAATATGTAACAACTTTGCAGAACATCACATTATATTATTTTCACATTTTCACACTCAAAATGCCCACGAACGTGTTTTTCGCGATTTCAACCACTGTGCAACGTACTCTCGGACTATGATTGGAGAATCGGTACCTGAGAACTTTTAGAGGGGCCAACTAGACGTGTGCGCCGCCGTGCCGCGCCGCCGTCGCCGACGTTTTTTTCACGCCGCCGCCGCCAATTAAGTTGAGCCAGCGCGCCGCTGTTCATATTCTTCCATGCCGCCGAACATCATTTCCCGCACCGTTGAGAAAACGATGAAAACCGCCAGCACTTTAAGAATCACCTTTTCAAACCTGCAAACAATAATAGTGGTAATTTTAAAGCAGTTTGCAATTTTTGTTGTACATTGTAGGAATGCTTTGCTTGAGTTAATTTTGTGAATATTTTGCAATATTTTTGTAGTTTTTTTTATCAATGTTTTCTCACTGCAATACTTTGATGATCTTCGCTATTATTTTTTTTCAAAAGTGCTAAGCTAGTTGCTTCTGTAAACCTTAACGAATAATCAAAAAAATACTTGGTGTTATTTTCATGAAGTGCACAAACACATTCTCCAACATATTCTTGGCATATTTCTTGGATGATTTTTTTTGATAATTTACGTATGACATTCTGAGAGGAATATATTCTATGAATTTCTCTCGGAATTCTTCCAAAAATTCGTCTAGAGGAACCTCCAGCAATTTCTCCAAGAATTCTTCGAGAAAACCTTCCATGCTTAAGTAATTCCACAGATTCAGATATTCTCACTGCGTTTTATTTTTATAAAATAAAGAATTCAGATTTTCTTCAGAAATTTCTGCTGGGCAAAAAAAAAAACCTTCAGAATATCCCTTCGGAAATATTTTTTAGGGATGCCATGAGTTCGTCCATAAATTTTACCAAAAAATTCTATACAGAAGACCATAAAATGTTGATTCCTTAGAAATCCCATACATTAATGATGTCACACAAAATCTGTCGATTCTCAACCCCCTACTCCTGTGGCACGCTTTTTGTATGGAACCACTGAAACTTGTGTATGGGTTATATCACGCTTTGCTGAAACTGACGTCCTCCCCCAGGGGTGTAATTGTGGTTACCCCAAGTTACTCACTGAGTAACCAGCTCTTCAGTTAAAAAAAAAAATTTTTTTAGCACTCAGGAAAAAATACGCTTCTATGAAAAACGCTTTATTTGTGTATATCATATTTTATGCGTTTTGCGTCATGAATATGACAAAAATTACTTCAGAAAAATCTAATTTGAGCGCTAATAGATATACCTTAGTGGTTTTCCCAATTATTTCTGCCCCGAAATCACCAAACTTTTTTTTTCGTGTGCCCCAGGAATAAGAAAAGTTATCCTATAATTCGCCCATGAATATACTTTTGTAATTTTTTCACATTTTTTCTTCCGCCCTGAAATCACCAATTAAAAACAATAATTGCGTCTTCATGGAGGCGAATATCAGAAAAGTTATCTTGTAATTTGTCCAGTAATATATTTTCGTAGTTTTCTACAACTGAGTGTAGAATTAGCATTTAAGTTAAAATACACATAAATAAAAATGAAAAAAAAGCTTTCTAAAAAATTTCGTGCGCCCCTATCAGAAAAATGGGTTTGTGTTTCGCCCATTTATGATTTTTAAAGTTTTTTTCCACCCCGAAATCACCAAATAATCTTCTTTATTGCGCCCCCATGAAAATCGGAAAAGTTATCTTGTAGTGCGGGCCATAAATAGACCTTTGTGATTTTTCCCATTTTTTCTTCCGCCCTGAAATCGTCATTTTTTTTTCTTGCGCCCCCAGGAATGGCAGAAAAGTTATCTTGTGATTTACCCATTTACGATTTTCCCAATTTTTTCTTCCGCTCCAAAATCACCAATCCAATTAAATTTATGTTTTTTTGCGCCCTCATGAATATCAAAAAAGTTATCTTGTAATTTTGCCCTTAACAGAAAAAATAGTTTGTAATTCGCCCATTTAGGCCGATGCAAATATTTAATTTGTTTTATGTCACCCCCCCCCCTTCATAACTCCCAAAATATTGAAGGGGCAAAAAAAAACATGACGGCCAATGACTCTTTTTTCAATAGAAAAAATGTCTCAAGCAACAATTTATTAATAGATGTCAAATATTTTTCCAATAGTGATTATAATTTAAATTTTCTAATAGTTTTTTTTTCGTTTGTTCCTTATTTATTTTTGTCCACCCCCTCGTACCCGATGAGAGGTCTCGAACATAAAAGAAAAATAATATTTGCATCGGCCTTATAATATTTCCATTTTTCTCTTCCGCCCTGAAATCACCATTTTTTTTTTCTTGCACTCCCATTAATATCAGAAAAGTTATTTTGTAATTCGCCCACTAATATATCTTTGTGGGGTTTTCCATTTTTTTCTTCCGCCCTGAAATCACTAATCAAATTTTATTTTTTTCTTGTGCCCCCTGAATATCAGGAATTTTTTAAAGTTTTTCTTCCTCCAAGCATTTATTAAGATTTTTTTGCAAGAAGTTCTCTTAGAACTACTCAAGGAATTTCTATTACAATTTTTCCGGGAAACCTTCCAAAAAATCTTTTTGATATTCCCCCAGAAATTTCTGCAATTTTTTTCAAGAATTTATTCACGAATTCTTCCTGGAATTCCGCCAAGAATTTCTCAAGAAATTTCTGCAAGAATTTACCTAACGATTCCTTGAAGTATTTCTCCTAGAATTTTTCAAAGCATTTCTCCAAGTATTTCTCCGGGAATTTCTACAGGTATTTTTTAATAAATTCCTAAAAATCCTTCAGAAATTCATCCAGAAATTGTTCTAGGAATTTCTCTTAAAATTCCTCCCGGAATTCTGCCAAGTTGTCCGTCAGGAATTCCTCCAAGAATGTCTCAGGGAATTCCTCAAGAAACACCTCCAAGATCTCCTCCAGGTGTTTTTGCAGAAATTCATCCAGAAGTTCCTCTAAAAGTTTCTCCAGAAATTCCATATGTTTTTTTAGAGAAATTCCTCCAAGGATTCTCTAGGGATTCCTCCAGGAATTAAAAGACACAGACACATTTAATACTTCCAGTAAGCCATTTACTCTTTGAAGGAAGCACGACACTAGACAATGAACTAGCATGCAACGCCCAGGAGCACAGCCGAAAACTTTTCCTGACAGCTGCAGTGGGAATTGAGCCCACGCTCCTCAGCACGATGCGATTCTTCCAAGGATTCTTCAGTAATGTCTCCAGGAATATTTCCTGGAATTCCTTAAGAAAATCCTTTAGAAATGCCTGCAGAAATTCCATCAGAAATTTCTGGCACGACTTCCACCAAGTCCAGGTTCCTCCCAAAATTTCTCTAGAAGTACACGCAAAAATTTATCTTGGAATTTCTTCACGAATACCGTCAGGAATATCTCCATGAATATTTTCAAGGAGAGGTGAACCAGCGTCTGGCTGAAAGCCTCTTTGATAAAGAAAAAAAAAATCAAAAAATGTTTCAGAAATTCCTTAAGATTTTTTTTAGAAATTGCTCCAGAAATGCCTTCAATAATTTCTCAAGAAATTACTGGACAAATTTTTGGATAATATCCTTTTTTTTAATAAATTCCACAGGAATTCTCGCAGAAAGTGATGGAAGAATTTCTGGAGGAATTTGTTAAGGATTTCTAGGATGAATTGTTGGAGAAATTGTGGAGTTATGCCTAGATGATTTTTTGGATGTTGTGGATAAATTCGTGGACAAAGTCCTCGAAAAATTCTAGAAACAATTCTTTGAGAAATTCCTAAAGAAATTGTAGGAGCAATTCTTCTGGAAAGTATTGGAAAAAAAACCTGGAGAGATTCTTGGAAATATTCCTTGAGGAATACTTTGAAAACCTCCTGGAATTTTTTGGTTGAATTCCTGGAGAAATTCTTAGAGGAGTTCCTGGATGAGTTTCTGGAATATTTTTGCAGGAAATTCTGGATGAAATTGTTGAAAATATTTCTAGAGAAATTCTCAGAAGATCTCCTGGAAGAGTTTTTTGAGGAATTCTTAGAATTTTGAGAAATTCCTGGAGAAATTCTCGGATAAAATTCAGGAGATTTTTTTTGAAAAACTTTTGGAGGAATGCATGGAGAAATTTCTGGAGAAACCATTCGAAAATACCTAAAGGAAATGTTATAGAAAATCCCGGAAAAAATCTTGGACAAATTTCTGAGACAATTATTGGAATGTTTAGAAAATTTTTAAAGAAATTCCTTAAGGAATTATTGTAGGGACTCCTTTAGAACTCTTGGAGGAATTCCTGGAGAAATTCTGAAGATGCGATTAGACTGTTTGTCATTATGCCAAGTATTTACCATTGAAGTCCGACATTTATCCAAGGTGGCTTTGATTCACGTTGTGTTGGTAATTTGTTGGGCTTCTTTGGCCAAATATTTGTCACGTCCAATGGAACCATTGGAGTTATTCCTGGGGAGATTCGATGTTATTTTTGTAGGAATTTTTGAAGGAATTCTCCTTACAATTCTTGGAAGCATTGCTTGAAAAATTCTCACAGGAATTGCTGAAAGAATTGCAGGAGTAGTTTATGGAGGATGTCCTGAAAGAATTTCTGTAGGAATTTCGAAGAAATTTTTGGAGATATCCCTTGATGAATTCTTGGAGAAATTCCTGGAGAAATTCTTGGAAAACTTCTATTTTGGATAAATTCTTAGATGAATTAATTGATTTCGGGTTACCTTGATCAGTGGGGTGAACTTGATCGACGTGAAGGCCATTTTTATTTGTTAAAAATAACACCGTAAATTTAAAACAATTTGTGGAAAGTGATCATCATCTGGCTCAAGGGTTATTGAATGAAAAGTTTACATGTTTTATAGCAAATTAGTCACATACTTCTATATAAAATACAATATTTTCTCAAAATGCGTGTTAGGCGAACTTCAAAGACATTGCACATGTAATGAATATTCAAATGAATGTTTATAGTTGCCAAGTATTCGCTGAATCCGATTTTGTCACCAAAAGTTCTATAAATATTGAAATTAATGCATAAGTTTCTACTTTTCCGGAAGTAACCACATGTTCAGTATGGCTATTGCATAGTTTCAGGTTGTTTGTTTGGATTTACTAAACTTAAATAATAAAAAAATAGAAAACTTGCAAAAGTGTTACGTAGTTTTTGGCATTTTGGGGTGATTAATTCAGGCGAAAAACATGTTTTCAAAACTTACAAAGGCATTTCATTTTCTTATTAATTTCACTCCGAAAGCAAATTTATAGATTTTTTATTTCATATGATATATATTGCAGTAAAAGTTTTAACCAGTCAAATAGATGAGAACCGTGGTCGTATTTGTTTTAAAGCATTGAGTATGAACTACTGATAGCTATTCAAAAATAAGACACCATAATTTTGTAAAGTGATAAATTTCACCCAAAATCACGGTACTTCTACAGATATTCTGGGAGGAACTCCAAGAGCACTTTCTGGAATAATTCGTGCAGGAATTTTTAGAGGATTTCTTGGGGGAATTACTGTTGTAGTTTCTGGGGAAATTTGTGGACGAATTATTGGAGAAATTCTGGGAGAAATTCTAGAAAAAAAAAGTCCTGCAGGAGTACCTGTATGGACTTCTGGAGAAATTTCTAGAAAAATCTCTGAAGGAATATATGGAATAATTCCTGAAAGATTTCTGCGAGAAATTTCTAAAGGAACCCCAGTAGGAAGTCTTGGAAGAATAACTGGTGGTATTTTGTGAGAATTCCTGGTGGAAACTTTGGAGACATTTCTTGAGGAATTTCCGGGGGGATTTTCTGAAGGAAGTCTTAAAGTAATCCAACATTTCGGAGGAATCTCAGGAACAATTTATTATGGGGCTACTGGAGGAATTCCTGGACGATTTTTTGGAGGAATAACTGAGTAATACCTGGAGGACTCCCTAGTAGAATTCTCGGAGGAATCCCTAGAGTAATCCCTGGAGTAATTTATGGAGGAATTTTTGCAGGAATTCTGTTGAAATTGCAGGACAAATTCATGAAGGTATTCCTGGAGGAAGTTTTGCAAGAATTCCTGGAAGAATTTCTGAAACAATTTCTGGAGTTTGAACTCTGGGGGAACCCCTGGAGGAATTTCAGGAGGATCATATGAAAGACCCTTGTACGATTTCAACAAGGAACAAGTTGAAGAACATATGCAGGAAAATCGGAAGGTTTTTCTACAATAATTGCTGGAGAAATTCCTAAAATTTTATTATTATTATTACTATTTATTAACGACACTTTACCAATATTGTGGCATTCGTGTCATAATTCCTAAAATGAATCCCTGAAATACCTGGTGGAATTAATTGAAAAGTCCCTGGATAGATTTCTGGAGGAATTCTTTTAAAAATTTCTGGAGTAATTCCTGGCGAGAAACCAAGAGGAATTAGAGAAGGAATACCTGAAGGAATTCTTGGTGAGATTCCAAAGAAATCTATGCAGAAATTTCGTGAAGGAAGTTCTAGCGAAATTCCTGGCAAAATTTTTGAAATGATTCCTAAGAGAATTCCTAAAAAAATCTTCGGTGAATCCCTGGAGGAATCTCTAGAGGAATGTCTGGCGGAATTCCCTAAGGAATTCCTGGAGGAATCTCGTGAGAAATTCCTGGAAGAATCTCAGAGGAATTTGAAAGGCAGTTCTGGAGAATTTCCTT
The DNA here is from genome assembly GCF_035046485.1 of Aedes albopictus. Taxonomy (NCBI): domain Eukaryota; kingdom Metazoa; phylum Arthropoda; class Insecta; order Diptera; family Culicidae; genus Aedes; species Aedes albopictus. Next base: position 80,572,685 of record NC_085138.1, on the reverse strand, counting down.
ATGGAATTCTTGGAGGCATTCCTGGAGGTATCATTGAAGAGCGATTTTTACTATGAGGGCTGTTTTCGAATCTGGGATCGCCACTTTCTATTTTGGGAAGCGGAAAAATTATTCCACTATTTTTGGTATATGATGAGCGCAATATTCCCATCTTAGATTAACACTTTTTCGTAAGCGGGAAAACGGTCTTATTTGCTTTATTTTGGAAACCGTAAGATCGATACACTGAACGCTGAGTTATTTATATGAGGAGCGTAGCATCATAAGGGCGTAGTTATATTGAAAACATGGGTAACCAGCTCTGATTTTACCATGACAGCACTGGTCCCCCCTTCAGAAAAAAAAACTTCATGAATTTCATTTATTAAGTGATTTAAGGGTTATTTCAAGAATTCCTCCATCGGTTCCTTCAAAAATAATATCATGACTTCAATAAATTTATTAATGGAATGACTCCAGGAATTTCTCCCTAAAGTTCTTACACGATTTTGTTCAGCAGATTCCAGCAGATATTCTTCCAGAGATTTGTGCACGTAGAGATTCCTGCATGAGTTCTTCCAGGTATTCCTCCATGTATTTCTACAGAAATACTTCCAGAGTCTCTTCCAAGGATATCTTTTTATGGCACAAATGTCCCAAATGGAGGATAACGTGCCTCTGGAGCCGGCCTTCTGAAGGATATCTTTAGGAATTTTTACTCGGGTGCTGTAAGACTTCAAAAATTTCTTGATCAATAATTCCTAGGATGTTTTTCAGAAATTCCTTCGGAAATTTCACATGACATTTTTCTAGGAATCTTCACAGAAGCTTAAGTGTTTCTCTGAACAGTCTTTCAGAAATTTCCTTAAAAATACGTTAACGAGTTCCTCCCAGAATTCTTTTCGAAAATCTTTCAACAATCTTGGTAAGGGATTTCTTTAGGAACTCTTCTAAATATTCATTATTATATCCTTATAGGAATTCCATAAAGGTTTTCTGAGGGAATGTTCCTGAAATTTATTTAGCAACTCGTTCCAGAATTCCTTTAGCAAATTCCCTGTTTTTTTACAGGAATCCTCCAGAGATGCTCTTCAGACTATCTCCAGGGATTTCTACAGGAATTAGATATACGATTTATTCAAAAATTCATCAGATTCCTTCAGAAATCCCTCCACGGAGGCCATCTAAAGCTTCATCAGGAATATCACCAGAGATTCCTTCAGTAGTTTAATAAGGATTTCTTCATGAATGTCAGCAAAGGATTACCTCAGAAATGTTTTCTATGCATCAACCAGGATTTAATGGCTACGCAGTATTAATGAATCAAAACGAGATGTTATCCAACCCGACGTTTCGGCACTTTGGATGGTGTCTTCTTCTAAAGCAGTGGTTTTCAACGCATTCCTCCCTTAGAACTGCAAGCTCGCTATCTCCGAATACGGTCAGCGAGGATGAATTCCCCAGTGGACACTGTTCTAAAGTGTTGAAATGTGGAGCAAATCTAATTTCTATAGATTTTTTTTTCAAAATTTTCAGAATTGAAAAAAAAAATGGCGATTTTTTTGAAAATTCATCCAAGGGTTTCTTCGTCTGGGATTACCGAAGAAATTTCCAAAAGGCTACTTTTTGGAATTCCTCTTGCGGTTTCTTCATAAATATCTCCAGGCATTCTTTCAGAATTCGTGCATGGTGGCCTCACAATTGGATCTCCAACGTGGAGCTCCATCGTCGATGTCATCAAAAGCCGATAGCGACAGAAATTCGGGAGCGAAAGTGGAGGTGGGTCGGCCACACTCTACGCAGGGGCGGAAACGAAATCTGCAAGCAAGCGTTAGATTGGAACACAGCAGGACATCGCAGCAGAGGCAGACCCAGAGGCTCATGGCGGCGCAGCCTCAACAACGAAATCAAGCAAGTCGACAGAAATTTGACCTGGTCACAGGTCAAGGCGATGGCTGGCAATCGCCCAGGATGGAACTCTTTCAATTCGGGCTTTTGCATCACCGTGGGTGCCCAGGACTTAAAGGAAGTAAGTAGGTATTCTTTCAGATATTCCTCCTCAGATTTTTATAGAAGTACTTTATGAAATTTCACAAAAGAATATTTGATTAATTCTTCATAGATTACCTGATTTTTGATCATTTCCTGAAAAAAAATCTTTGAAGCAATTTCTGAAGTAACCGATGGAAGTGTTGTTGAATGAATACCTGGGGAATACCTGGAGGAACTTCTATGGTTTTATTGGAATTCCTAGAAGATTTTTATGAAAAATTTATGGAGAAATTTATGGAAAAATTCTTGTAGAAGTTTCGGAGAACATCTCTGATGGGATTGCTGAAGGAGATCCTTGAGGTATTTCTGAATTGAACCTCGAAAAAAAATTTGAAATAATTCTTTAAAAAAGAATATGCGGGAATCCGCACAGAAAATTGCATAAAATAATGGTACTGGAGGAATTATAGAATAAATCTTTCAATCAATTTCTTAAGGGATTCCAGGTTGATGATATGGAACAAATCCTGGAATAACTGCTGGAGATACTTCCGGAAGGATACTTCATAGAGTTTTCTGCAAAATGCCTGGATTTTATTAGTAGATAAAAATCCCTGAAGGCAGAGAAATTTTCGGAGGAAAATTTAGCATCAGAAATTGAAATCAAATCTGGTAATCATGAAAAAAAAAAAAAAAAAAAAGATTTTTTGCAGGATTCTTTGGAAAACAGCCTGGAAAACAAATGAATTCTCTATTTCCAAGAAGAATTTCTTGAAATATTCCTGGGAAAACGCCAAGAAAAAAATCCAAAAGTGATTTCCGAAGGAGCTCCTGATAAAATCTCTGCAGGGATTCCTGAAAGCTGAAGGGTCCCCGGAAAAAAATCTTTAAAAGTCCCCGAAGAAAGGTTTAAATAAATAAGTAAGTTTATGATACAACCCCTGCAGGAATATCTGGGGATCTTCTGGGAAATACCCTGGAGCAACTTCTAGAAGAATCTCTTGAGAATTTTCTGGGCCAATTTCTGAATTTTTGATGAAACGCCAGAGAGAATCCCTGGAGGAATTCCTGAAAAGAACCCAAAAGAACTTCTCTAGGAACTCCAACAAAAATTTCAGAAAGCATTACTGCAAAAAAAATCTGAATTTCTGAAGGAATCGGTAGAGGAGTTCCGGGATGAATACTCGGAAGAACCTCTGCAAAATTTGCTACAAGTATCTTTTGAGGAATTACTGAAAAATAACTGGAGGAAGCTTTGATGAAACTTCTGAAGGAATCGCTAGAGCAACTCCTCTTTAATTATTTTTTTCTGCATTTTTGCAGAAATTATTTTTTAAGCGATAGCTGAAAAAATATCTGAAGAAATGTTGGTGGAATTTCTTGAACAAAAAACTGGATGAATTTCTGGAAAGATTGCAAAAAAATGCTGAAAGAAGTTCCTAAGGGTATTGCTAGAGGTATCTTTAAAGGAATTCTTGCGGAACTCTTGAAAAAAGTTCTTGCAATGATTTCCGAAAGAAATCCTTAATATTTATACATTTTTCATCCGACTATTGTTTGTACAGTATTCTTTGAAAAGTTATGAGAGAAATTAAATAAGCTTCGTTGTGTGTTTTTTCTACTCTAAAGAATGATCGTCCTGATTGGGAAAAATCATCCATGGATAAGGTTCAATATTAACGTTATTCAGTTAGGGGCGTACCAGTATATGGGGCTCTGAAATTTGGAAACCTTGAGTAACCAGCTCTGATTTTGCCATGACAACACTGGTCCAAAATGAGATTTAGAAGGTATATCCTCAGAAGAGACGTGCGACTTTGTGATTTTCTACCTAGGGGAATCCTTTATGAATTTTCTGGTGAATCTCTTGAATCTCTAAAAAATCTATAGCAAAATTCTTGTGAGGTGAGTTTTTATTGAAACCCCTGATTTCCTTACGCGTGAATCTTTCGTACAAGGTATGCGAAAATTGTAATTTAGGTATAGAAAACAAATTATTCTGTATTGACAATTTTTTTAAGGAATACCAGTAACAATTCACGAAAATAAAATAAAGTAAAAGTTCACGCCGATTACGCCGCCGCCGGTGAAATCTACTTCAGCGCACACGTCTTGTCCCAACGTCGACTCAGATCACTACTTCGTAGTTGATAAGATTCGACAGCAGCTGAATAAGCGGATAAGTGGGATCATCCAATGCGATAATATCAACACTCCTTAAGCATGCGTGTGCGACCCTTATAATATTCGGCAAACTTTCAGATAAAACTACAAGGTAAAAGTCATCCATACATTGTTTTTTGATAGCATGCTTATGAACTGAGATAGTAGCAAGTGAATGTAACTCTTTGCAAATGGTGAATGCCATCCCTGGTCAGAAGCCGAATGCGGGTGTTGAGGACCCGGCAGAGAAGGGGCGATTTAGAGAAGCAAGAGTATAGCCGAAAAACGAATCCACCGCAAAAAGAAAAGAGAACACGAGGAAAATGTGATTGCTCAGGCCCAAGAGAGTGTGGAACAGAATGATATGTAGAGGTATTACGAAACTGGCAATGGCGTGCGGAGAAAAACAGCGCATTCTCCCGTCATGTTCAACGACCTTTTTTTTTTATTTTTTTATTTTTTTTTTAATTTTTTTTTTATCTGAATTAACGAGATTTTTAGCCCTAGGCTAGTTCATCTCGGGACCCACGCCTTACTTCCCTTCCGAAGGAAGAACTCACATTTTGTGAGTTTGTCGGGAGTGGGATTCGATCCCAGGTCCTCGGCGTGATAGTCATGTGTTCTAACCACCACACCAGATCCGCTCCACACAACGACCGTTATGAAAACTTGCTTACTGGCAAAACAATGGTGGCTGCCAGGTGGGGAGAGCATTTCGTGTGAAGAACTAGCTAGTAAGTAAAGAGAGAGCAAATAAAAGCAGGCTCTGAGTTCCATTAGAAATCTCACGCTCCCAAATCCATCCTGTTCGAAAACAAGCAATTTCGGCATCGATTGATTCCGTTCTTTTTGTTTTCGTTCGTGCTCACTTTTATCAAAAAAAAAAAAAACAAAAATAAGAAACAAAACTAAAAGCGCTTCAATCCTTTGTTTTGAGTAGGATGCTCAATAAGAGAACCAATACCCTAGATAAAAGAGAGAGCACTACGAGGCATTGTTGAACAGTGGGAATGGAAGAGCGACAGACAGAATTCAAATCGACGACGACAGACAGCCTCTACGAGGTCAAGACAGCCTGTTGCGACGAAATAGCGATGAAACTGGCAACATTGAAACGGTTGCTTATACATACAGAATAGTGAATTAGATTAGTTCTAAAGTAGAAGAGAGTGAGACAAGATGGGGAGTTTGTTCCTTTGGTTCGCGAGAATTGTATACTAGAATGTAAGTTTATTGAATTGTATTTAAATTTAGTTTTCAATATTTGAAAATAAATTCCAGCTTTGAAGCTGTGTCTAAGGAAAACTGCTGTCAAAAAGTATCTCTTCAAGCCGGAGAAACCAACTCCCAACGATGCTGGGTCATTAGGCCGAAGGTCATTAGGCCGAATGGTCACTAGGCCGAATGGTCATTAGGCCGAATGGTCACTAGGCCGAATGGTCATTAGGCCGAATGGTCATCAGGACGAATTGAAAGTCAGCCTAGTTTAACAAGGAAACTAGAAAGAATAGCCTATGTTTTAAAGAAGGAAAAAATTATGAATTGAATATCAGCAGTTTCAGCGCCAAAAACTATTTTAGCAAGAATACTAGAAAGAACAGCCTATGTTTAAAAGAAGGAAAAATTCATGGGTAAAATATCAGTAGATTCAGCATCAATAAAGTATCTTCGTGCCTGTCACATGATATACTCATGCAAAATGGTCATTTGCAGAGGAAGCTCTCAGTTAATAACTGTGGAAGTGCTCATAGAACACTAACCTGAGAAGCAGGCTTTGTGTCAGTGGGGACGTAACGGCAAGAAGAAGACCCAATGACCATTCGGCCTGATGACCATTCGGCCTAATGACCATTCGGCCGAATGGCCTTCGGCCTGACACCCTCCCAACACAGCCATTAGAGGGCTTTAGAACAACAAGGCTACTGAGAAGGACGAACTCCCGGTCGAGCTTCTCAAGCACGGTAGTGAGCAGCTGTATCGACTCTTATAACGTATTAAAATTAAGATATGGGAAGTGGAGCGGACCTGGTGTGATAGTTAGAACACTTGACTATCACGCCGAGGACCTGGGATCGAATCCCACTCCCGACAAACTCACAAAATGTGCGTTCTTCCTTCGGAAGGCAAGTAAAGCGTGCGTCCCGAGATGAACTAGCCTAGAGCTAAAATCTCGTTAATACAGATAAAAAAAAAAGATACGGGAAGATGAAGAACTGTGCATGCTTGGATGTTCTCATTTGCCCTCTATCCAAGAAAGGGCATCGACAGGAGTGCACGAATTACAGAGGAATAACACTTCTCAATTCAGCGTACAAAATTTTATCCAGAATTCTGTCTAACAAGCGCAGGCTGTGGCCGATTGAAGAGTCCTTCACCGGCGAATATCAGGCAGGTTTTCGTGAGGGACGATTAAAGACAGATCAGATGTTCACCCTGCGGAAGATTCTCGATAAATTTCTGGGGTACAATTTGCAGACCCATCATCTGAATTCTGATTTCAAGACGGCGTACGATTCAATGAAGAGAAACGAGCTATGGCAGATCATGATCGAACATGGTTTTTTTGCGAAGCTGAGTAGACTATTTCGTGCGACGCTTGACGGATCAAAATCGCAATGTACAGGCTCCGGATTAAATTTCGTCATCGTTCGAAACCTTAGACGGACCGAAGCAGGGTAATGCTCTTTCGAACTTACTGTTCAACATAGCACTGGAAGGAGCGATAAGCAGAGCTGGTGTGCAAAGGTGCGGAACCTTTGCCTTTGTCTCGCGGTCGCATATACTCCTGGGCTTCGCGGATGATATTGACATCATCGGGATCGACTGTCGGGCCAAGGAAAAGAAGAGACGATCATACCTTTTAAGAGGAAGACTGGGGGGATTGGACTTACGATTAACACCAGAATGACCAAGTACATGATTGCTGGTGGTCAACGTCGGGCTAATCGATCGTTTTTCGGTCTGCGAATCCAACTGAAGTCCAGTAAATAGGCTGCGAGCGAAGACAAACTCGCAATAAGACTCTGATTTTTTCGGCCGCTTTATACGACCGTGATGTTGACTTGTTGAGAGAAGTCTTCATAACGTAACGTAAAGTGCTGCGAACAATATTTACTCGGCGCTAAACTGGGGGACGGCATCTGGTAACGTCGCATGAACTTCGAATTGTACCAAGTATACATATAAAGAGACGGATATAGTGAAGCGTATAAGCTTAATGGCTGTGCATGTCGACCATGTAAAGGATTTGGGAGTAATCCTTGACACCTAGCTGACATTCAAACAACATGTATCGTACATAGTAGAAAAAGCCTCCAGAACAATGGGTTTTGTTTTTCGCATCGCACATTGGTCGGGCTCCATACAATGGGGCGGCCAAAACTCTCAAAAAACGAAATTGATGTTTTTAAACTTTATTTCACCTTATAACAAAGATAATGTATTGTAGTTTTATGATTCTTAATTAAAAGCATACCAGCTTTTGAATTTCAATGACATTTTTACTGCCAAAATTAAAAAATGAGTTATTCAAAAACAGTAAAATAATAATATTTTGAGAATGGAATATATGTTTTATGTTATCCAGCATTTGAAAGCTTGTTATTGGAATGTTTGAATGCACGTATGGTGCAAAATTAATATGTCACAAAACTTTTCAAATTTTCATATATTGTACCTTAGGAATTTTGGTATTTTTTAGGTTAAAAAAACGGTTTGTGTCGTCACGTGTCGCCGCAATTTCGAATAGTACATCTTGAACATCATGCTTAGGGCTGCATAAAAACGTTTAAATATTTTGCAGAAATTTGCAGTTTTTCGAATTAGAGCTGTTTTAAAAAATCATGTTTTTTCATATATTTAACGTTATTTTTCCATTTTTAACCGAAATAAAATTTATCTTCCCACATTTTTCACACGTTTTGATCAAACTTGATTGGATTTGATCGAAAGATGATCATTTTATTAAATTAAAATTGATTTTCTAACAAAAAACACAGAAAATGTGTGGTTTACTAATTTTTACCGTTTTTGAAATTATTGAAGTTACGTAATTTTTGAATACCCCTTTTTAAACACTAAAAATACTATATAACACATCTAGGCAACCTATAACTTCGATTCAACACATAAAAAGAGTTTTGGCCGAACTTTATCTTTTTCCGACCATTGTGCATCGCCAAGAATTTCAGCAATGTACATTGCCTCAAGTCGCTGTACTGTTCGCTCGTCCGCTCGACCCTAGAGTACTGCTTTGTCGTCTGGTATCCGTATGATACGGACCGTATCACCAGAACGGTATGGACAGGATCGAATCGGCTCAGCGCCGCTTCATACCTTTTTCTCTCCGTCGACTTCCATGGCGGGATCAGTTTAGATTACCGAGCTATGAGAGTAGATGTCGTTTGATCCAGTTGGAAACTCTCCAGGCGCGCCGAAATATCGCCAGGGCTATGTTTGTGACTGACACAATTCAAGGAAGAACAGACTGCCCAGCAATTCTGGCGGCAGTTGATTTGAACGTCCGACCAAGAGCCCTACGAAACAATTACATGCTGAGGTTACCGCTCCAACGAACCGACTACGGCCAGAATCAGTGTTGACACATTTTTATCTGTACCGAAGGCTCAAAAATCTTATTTATCTGTACCAGACATTCGAAAAATCTGTACCCAAAATCTGTACCAAATTTGTACCACATTTGATTTGAAATCGCTTAAAATACACGAAAAAGAGCATTACATTCAGTCTAAACTAAGAAAAACACTTAATTTGAGTATACTGATTTCTGAACTTTAAAAACAAAAATATCAGTATTAAAAATGTTTTTAATTTGAATTTTAATGTATTTTTCTCAAATTCAAAAAATCTGTACCATTCTGTACCTTTTGCTGAAAATCTGTAATCTGTACCGTACAGAATCTGTACCAAAAAGTTGAAAAAAATCTGTACTTTTACAGAATAATCTGTACCTGTGGCAACACTGGCCAGAATATCGCTATTCATGGTGCTCTTCGAGTCTTCAATAGGGCAGTAACCGGTTTCGAATTTCATTTGTCTCCACCATCATTGGGACACAATTGACTGTTAATGTAAAGAGAATAAATAAATAAAACCGATTCTTGAAGCGGATAAAATATGGCAGGCTGTGGTAGGTTGAGCACGTAGCTCGTATGCTGGGGAAACGACAAGCTAAAACCACATTCAACCAAGAAGCAGGCAAGAGCCGTCGGCTTCGTGAAAGGCAGCACAGTTTTTTTGCAGTTGAGGAGGATCTAAGTACTCTAAACGTTCAGGGCGGCTGGGAGCGATTGGTTCAGGACCGAAACCAGTGGAGGCCAATGCTTCATTCGGCGCAGACTCACCTCTACGAGTTGTAGCCCACCTGGTATCAATTAAGTAAGTAATGGATTCAAGACAACTGGACAATTGCGGTGGGCGTAATGTGGGTGCAGCGTTTTGTAGGAAATCCAACTGTATCGTGGATAACAAGCAGGTGAAAAAGATGGAAAGAGCAGAAGAGTGCTTCTTTTTTGCCTTCCAGTTTGAGTGGCCCAAGAGCAGGTACTTTCGTTGAATGATAAAATTGAGCTGTACTTTTGCTGCTATTTTCGCCTGCACTTGAAAATGCTGCGATGGAATGGTATCTGGCAATATTTGCTGTCTTAACTTGTTGCACAATGGAATTTGGTCTTCAGTACTATGCGGTGCTCATTCATAGAAGGGAACTAGCTTAGGTACCCCAGGGATGATTAGACCTAAAAAAGAAATGATTTTTAGTGGAATAAGGTATCTCGTGAATTATTTACTTTTGCATCAACACAACCATTTTTCCTCACCTAACTTTTGAAATGGGCGTATGAAAAAAAACCCAAATTGTCCACTTCAAAAAATAATAACTCGAAAACGGTTTGCGGGATTAAAATGATGTCTTTTAAAGATGTTTGAACTTTTGGACTTTTAGAAAAAAATACACTGAGCATAATATTCATCGCGGATCTGTTGTAGATATCATATAGATTCAATTTTCCAAAATTCTTACGCTTCAATTTTTTATTGTTATTTTTCTGTAGAAAGCTGACTTCCAGCCTCAAAATTTGCCAGCTAGCCAGGATGGTCACAGTCAGTACTTACAGTTTTACAATATAATGACTGCAAATTAGATTGGCAAATAAACTCCGTAGGGAACTTTGATTGAAACTATAAATTTTATTTCACAATTCCGTATACATATAAGTTAATCTAATTTAATAAATTCACCGTTGAATATAGATTTCATTGACTCAGCAGTTTATGATAGTCAATGTTTACACCTTCCCTTGTCGCTTGTTTGACGTTTCTCCCTGCGTAGTGGATAGTGCAGAATAAGATGAAGGGTCGCACTGGCCAGTGTTGCCACATCGAGGGATTGTGTCGTGACAGTTATCAATAGTTCATCAATCATCAAGCATCAGATACTCTTTTGTTATGGCAATCTGAAAGTGGTCCTATTATTTTGTCGTATTGTATATTTGTAACTTTTGATGCAGTGAATAGAACTCAATAAATATATAACAGATCAAAATTTACGATATTCCTTGACGACTATCAACATTTCAGCCAAATCGGTTCACTAGAAACCGAGCACCACATCGTCAAACTTGACCATTTTGTATGAGAAACGGCTGGTGGTCTTATTATTTCGTCCGACACTGTATAGCAAAAGACGTCGACATTTGGACTGACGCTTACGTCACTTTGTAAACTCGCATCCATTCCCGAATGACTGAAAAAGTTTGCCCATACTTTCTGGGACACTAATTTAAAAGAAATCATGAAATCACGTTGTCACCATATTATCCTTCACGGTCTAACGCTATCTTAATCGTTTTGTGTCACAAAAGCCACCCAAAAGATTTATACATCAAGCACCCCACTACATCGCAGAAAACTTCCACTCCCAGTTGCACCACGCTTAGATAAACGATGTAATTTATTCATGGGAAATTTGCTAAATTGATTCACAAGTGTGTCATAAGCGATCCACTCCACTTTCGGCTTCAAGCAGCTTTTTCTCGCCTGATAACTGCGCCAAACCGAGCCCCATCACTCAGCAGCAGCAGCAGAGGGCCATGTGGCGGTGTGGCACCCTCCCTGTTCAGCTGCGCGATGATGGTGTAAAATCGTGCTGGTATCGGAAAACCAACGCCCGTCGTCGGTGCCGCGGCGCTCGCTCATCATCGCTTCGTCAGTTTAGTCAGTCGGTGAGTCGGAGGGTCGTTATCGTAGTTTTCGCTGCTCGTTAAGTTTGAAGCGCTGTTGTTGTTGTTGGGGTTGTGGTTGGTGCTTCGCTGACGAGAGCTCTTGATTGTCACACAAATCGGATGCAGATGGAAACCGATCAAGAAAGTCGATAAGAGGAAACTTGTTGAACCGCTTAGCCACAATGAGGCCATTCAGCGAATAATCTTTTAGGGCTATTTACTCGATTGATTGTCGCATTGAAAGTGAATAATAGCGCCACCCATCGTTCTAGGGATCCTCTCGAATATTAACCCACGACCGCTCCCCGACAATTTCAATTCAAGCAACCGTTGCTGCTTTAAGTAAATTCCCACAACTGCTTCCCACCCACATCGGAGGGAAAAACTCCCATTCGCTTGGAAAAGCACTCGTAGAATAAACAAAGCGCGACAAGTCCCAGCTGGATCCTATTCCATGCCATACGCGGTGCACGTAGGAGTAGAGGGATCCATTTCGTAACCAAAATAGGCACTACTTTCCTGGTCACAATGAGGTATTGTGCTTCCTAAAAAAGGTACGAAAGCAAAACAAAAAAATCCCAGGAGGGATTCCTGGAGGAGTCCTGGGAGGAATTCCTGGAGGAGTCCCAGAAGGAATTCCTGGAGGAATCCCAGGATGCATTTCTGGAGAAATCCTGAGAAGACTTCCTGGAGAAATACCGGGAGGAATTCCTGGAGGAATCGCGGAAGGAGTTTCTGGAGCAATCTGAGGAGTAATTCCTGGTGGAATTTCGGGAGCAATTCCAGGAGGAATCTCGGGAGGAATTCCTGGAGGAATCGCTGGAAGAATTCCTGGACGAATCTCATGGCGAGCTTCTGGAGAAATCCCGGGAAGAATTCCTGGAGGAACCCTGAGAGGAATTCCTGGAGGAATCCCGAGAAGAATTCCTGGAGCAATCCCGGCACGAGTTCCTGAAGGAATCCCGAAACGAACTCTTGGGGGAATCCCGGGGACATTCCGGGAGCACTCTCGGAAGTTATTCCTGGAGAAGTCCCGGGAGGAATTCCTGTTGGAATTCCGGGAGGAATTCCTAGAAAAATCCTGAGAGAACACCGGGTGGAGTTTTTGAAGAAACCCCGAAAGAAATACCTGGAAAAATTCCGGGAAGAATTCCTGGAGGACTCTTGGGAAGAATTCCTGCAGGAATCCCGGGAGGAATTCCCGAAGATATCCTTGGAGGAATTCCTGGAGGAATCCCGGTAGGAATTTCTGGAGGAATTCATAGAGTAATTCTTGTAGAAATGCTGGGAAGAACTCGTGAAGAAATCCGGCGAGGTGCTTCTGGAGGCATCCCAGAATAATACCGGGGAGTATTACGAAAGGAATTCCTTATTGAATCCCAGGAGGAATTCATGGAGGAATCCCGGGAAGAATCCTGGGGGAATCCCAGGAGGAATTTCTTTATGAATCCCGGGAAGAATTCCTGGAGAAATCCTGGGAGAAAATCCTGTAGTAATCCCGGCAGGGACTCCTGGATGAATCAAGAGAGGAATTCCTGGAGGAATCTCGGTAGGAATTCCTGGAGGAATCTCGGGAGGAATTCCTGGAGGAATCTTGGGAGGAATTCCAGGAGAAATCTCGTGAGGAATTCCAGGAGGAATTTCAGGAGAAATTCCTGAAGAAATCTCAGGAGAAATTCCTGGAAGAATCTCCGGAGGAATTCCTGAAGATATCCCGAAAGGAATTCCCGAAGAAATCCCGGGAGGAATTCTTGGAGCAATCTTGAGAGGAATTCTTGGAGCAATCTCAGGAAGAATTGCTGGAGGAATCCCGGGAGGAATTCCTGAGGAACCTCAGGAGGTATTCCTGGAGGAATCTCGCGAGGAATTCCTGGAGGAATCTCAGGAGGAATTCCTGGAGCAATCTCGGAAGGAATTCCTGAGGAACCTCAGGAGGTATTCCTGGAGGAATCTCGCGAGGAATTCCTGGAGGAATCTCAAGAGGAATTCCTGGAGCAATCTCGGAAGGAATTCCTGAGGAATCTCAGGAGGAATTCCTGGAGGAATCTCGCGAGAAATTCCTGGAGGATTCTCGGGAGTAATTCCTGGAGGAATCTCGGGAGGATTTCCTGGAAGAAGCTCGGGAGGAATTCCTGGAGGAATCTCGGGAGGAATTTCGGGAGGAATTCCTGGAGAAATCTCGGGAGGAATTCCCGAAAAAATCCTTGGAGGAATTCCTGGAGGAATCTCGGGAGGAATTCCTGGAGGACTCTCGGGAGGAATTCCTGAAAGAATCTCGGGAGGAATTCCTGGAGGAATCTCGGGAGGAATTCCTGGAGGAATTCCTGGAGGAATCTCGGGAGGAATTCCTGGAGGAATCTCGGGAGGAATTCCTGGAGGATTCTCGGGAGGAATTCCTGGAGGAATTCCTGGAGGAATCTCGGGAGGAATTCCTGGAGGAATCTCGGGAGGATTTCCTGGAAGAAGCTCGGGAGGAATACCTGGAGGAATCTCGGGAGGAATTTCGGGAGGAATTCCTGGAGAAATCTCGGGAGGAATTCCCGAAAAAATCCTTGGAGGAATTCCTGGAGGAATCTCGGGAGGAATTCCTGGAGGACTCTCGGGAGGAATTCCTGAAAGAATCTCGGGAGGAATTCCTGGAGGAATCTCGGGAGGAATTCCTGGAGGAATCTCGGGAGGAATTCCTGGAGGATTCTCGGGAGGAATTCCTGGAGGAATTCCTGGAGGATTCTCGGGAGTAATTCCTGGAGGAATCTCGGGAGGATTTCCTGGAAGAAGCTCGGGAGGAATTCCTGGAGGAATCTCGGGAGGAATTTCGGGAGGAATTCCTGGAGAAATCTCGGGAGGAATTCCCGAAAAAATCCTTGGAGGAATTCCTGGAGGAATCTCGGGAGGAATTCCTGGAGGACTCTCGGGAGGAATTCCTGAAAGAATCTCGGGAGGAATTCCTGGAGGAATCTCGGGAGGAATTCCTGGAGGAATTCCTGGAGGAATCTCGGGAGGAATTCCTGGAGGAATCTCGGGAGGAATTCCTGGAGGATTCTCGGGAGGAATTCCTGGAGGAATTCCTGGAGGAATCTCGGGAGGAATTCCTGGAGGAATCTCGGGAGGAATTCCTGGAGGAATCTCGGAAGGAATTCCTTTAGGAATCTCGGGAGGAATTCCTGGAGGAATCTCGGGAGAAATTTCTGGAAGAATCTCCGGAGGAATTCCTGGAGATATCCCGAAAGGAATTCCTGGAGGAATCCCGGGAGGAATTCTTGGAGCAATCTCGGGAGGAATTCTTGGAGCAATCTCAGGAAGAATTGCTGGAGGAATCCCGGGAGGAATTCCTGGAGGAATCTCGGGAGAAATTCCTGAAGGAATCTCAGGAGGAATTCCTGGAGCAATCTCGGAAGGAATTCCTGGAGGAATCTCGGGAGGTATTTCTGGAGGAATCTCGGGAGAAATTCCTGGAGGATTCTCGGGAGTAATTCCTGGAGGAATCTCGGGAGGATTTCCTGGAAGAAGCTCGGGAGGAATTCCTGGAGGAATCTCGGGAGGAATTTCGGGAGGAATCTCGGGAGGAATTCCTGGAGGAATCCTGGAAGGAATTCCTGGAGGAATCCCTGAAGGAATTCCTGGAGGAATCTCGGAAGGAATTCTTGGAGGAATCTCGAAAGGAAAACCTGGAGGAATCTCGGAAGGAATTCCTGGAGGAATCTCGGGAGGAATTCCTGAAGAAATTCCTGGAGATATGCCTGGAGCAATTCCTGGAGGAATCCCGAAAGGAATTCCTAGAGGAATCTCAAGAGAAACTCCTGGAGGAATCTCGAAAGGAATTCCCGGAGGAATCTCGGGAGGAATTCCTGGAGGAATCTCGGGAGGAACTCCTGGAGGAATCTCGGGAGGAATTCCTGGAGGAATCTCGGGAGGAATTCCTGGAGGAATCTCGGGAGGAATTCCTGGAGGAATCTTGGGAGGAATTCGTGGAGGAATCTCGGGAGGAACTCCTGGAGTAATCTCGGGAGGAATTCCTGGAGGAATCTCAGGAGGAATTCCTGGAGGAATCTCGGGAGGAATTCCTAGAGGAATCTCGGGAGGAATTCCTGGAGGAATCTCGGGAGGAATTCCTGGAGGAATCTCGGGAGGAATTCCTGGAGGAATCTCGGGAGGAATTCCTGGAGGAATCTCGGGAGGAATTCCTGGAGGAATCTCGGGAGGAATTCCTGGAGGAATCTCGGGAGGAATTCCTGGAGGAATCTCGGGAGGAATTCCTGGATGAATCTCGGGAGGAATTCCTGGAGGAATCTCGGGAGGAATTCCTGGAGGAATCTCGGGAGGAGTTCCTGGAGGAATCTCGGGAGGAATTCCTGGAGGAATCTCGGGAGGAATTCCTGGAGGATTCTCGGGAGGAATTCCTGGAGGAATCTCGGGAGGAATTCCTGGAGGAATCTCGGGAGGAATTCCTGGAGGAATCTCGGGAGGAATTCCTGGAGGAATCTCGGGAGGAATTCCTGGAGGAATCTCGGGAGGAATTCCTTGAGGAATCTCGGGAGGAATTCCTGGAGGAATCTCGGAAGGAATTCCTGGAGGAATCTCGGGAGGAATTCCTGGAGGAATCTCGGGAGAAATTCCTGGAAGAATCTCCGGAGGAATTCCTGGAGATATCCCGAAAGGAATTCCTGGAGGAATCCCGGGAGGAATTCTTGGAGCAATCTTGGGAGGAATTCTTGGAGCAATCTCAGGAAGAATTGCTGGAGGAATCCCGGGAGGAATTCCTGGAGGAATCTCGGGAGAAATTCCTGGAGGAATCTCAGGAGGAATTCCTGGAGCAATCTCGGAAGGAATTTCTGAGGAATCTCGGGAGGTATTCCTGGAGGAATCTCGCGAGAAATTCCTGGAGGATTCTCGGGAGGAATTCCTGGAGGAATCTCAGGAGGAATTCCTAGAGGAATCTCGCGAGAAATTCCTGGAGAATTCTCGGGAGTAATTCCTGGAGGAATTTTGGGAGGATTTCCTGGAAGAAGCTCGGGAGGAATTCCTGGAGGAATCTCGGGAGGAATTTCGGGAGGAATCTCGGGAGGAATTCCTGGAGGAATCTCGGAAGGAATTCTTGGAGGAATCTCGAAAGGAAAACCTGGAGGAATCTCGGAAGGAATTCCTGGAGGAATCTCGGGAGGAATTCCTGAAGGAATTCCTGGAGATATGCCTGGAGCAATTCCTGGAGGAATCCCGAAAGGAATTCCTAGAGGAATCTCAAGAGAAATTCCTGGAGGAATCTCGAAAGGAATTCCCGGAGGAATCTCGGGAGGAATTCCTGGAGGAATCTCGGGAGGAATTCCTGGAGGAATCTCGGGAGGAATTCCTGGAGGAATCTCGGGAGGAATTCCTGGAGGAATCTCGGGAGGAATTCCTGGAGGAATCTCGGGAGGAATTCCTGAAGGAATCTCGGGAGGAACTCCTGGAGGAATCTCGGGAGGAACTCCTGGAGGAATCTCGGGAGGAATTCCTGGAGGAATCTCGGGAGGAATTCCTGGAGGAATCTCGGGAGGAATTCCTGGAGGAATCTCGGGAGGAATTCCTGGAGGAATCTCGGGAGGAATTCCTGGAGGAATCTCGGAAGGAATTCCTGGAGGAATCTCGGGAGGAATTCCTGGAGGAATCTCGGGAGGAATTCCTGGAGGAATCTCGGGAGGAATTCCTGGAGGAATCTCGGGAGGAATTCCTGGAGGAATCTCGGGAGGAATTCCTGGAGATATCCCTGGAGCAATTCCTGGAGGAATCCCGAAAGGAATTCCTAGAGGAATCTCAAGAGAAATTTCTGGAGGAATCTCGGGAGGAATTCCTGGAGGAATCTCGGGAAGAATTCGTGGAGGAATCTCGGGAGGAATTCCTGGAGGAATCTATGGAGGAATTCCTAGAGGAATATCAGGAGGAATTCCTAGAGGAATCTCAGGAGAAATTCCTGGAGGAATCCTTGGAGCAATTCTTGGAGGAATCTCAGGAGGAATTCCTGGAGTAATTCCGGGAGGATTTCCTGGAGTAATCCCGGGAGGAATTCCTGAAAGAATTACGGTAGGAATACCTGAAAGAATCCCGGAAGGAATTCCTGGACGAATCCTGGGAAGAATTCCTGGAGGAATCCCGGGAAGAATTCCTGGAGGAATCCCGGGAAGAATTCCTGGAGGAATCCCGGAAAGAATTCCTGGAGGAATCCCGGAAAGAATTCCTGGAGGAATCCCGGGAGGAATTTCTGGAGGAATCCTGGGAGGCATTCCTGGAGGAATCCCGTGTTTGGAATTCCTAAAGAAATCCCGGAAGGCATTCCTGGAGGTATCTCCGAAGGAATTCCTGCAGAAATTCTCGGAGTAATTCCTGAAGGAATCCCGGGATGATTTTCTGAAGGAATCCCGAGAAGATATCCTGGAGAAATCCCGGAAGGAATGTGGAATTCCTGTAAAAATGCCGGGAGGAATCTCGGTAGCAGTTCGTGGAGGAATCGTAGGAGAAATTCCTGGAGGAATCTCGGAAGGAATTCCTAGAGGAATCGCATAAGAAATTCCTGGAGGAATCCCAGGAGGAATTTCTGGAGGTATCCCGAGAGGAATCCCGAGAGGAATTCCTGGAGAAATGCCGGAAGGAATTCTTGATATAATCACGGGAGTAATTCCTGGAGGAATCCCGTGAGGAAGTCATGGAGGAATCCCGGAAGGGATTCCAGGGGGAATCCTGGGGGAAATTCCTGAAGGAACTCCAGGAAGAATCCCCGTAGAAGCTCCTGGTGGAATCCCGCGATGAATTTTTCGAGGAAACCCCGGAAGAGTTCCTGATAAAATCCGGGAGGAATTCCTGGAACAATTGCGGGAGGAGTTCGTGGAGGAATTCCGGGAGAAACTCATGGAGCAATCCCAGGAAGAATTCCTGGAGGAATGCATGGAGGAATACCTGGAGGAATACCGGTAACAAAGCCTAGATACTTCCAAGAAACCCAAAAGGAGGTTTTGGAGCAATCTTCGAAAAAAAACGCGTTGAGGAATCCCAGATTTGGTTTTTATTCCATTCTGGATAATACCGGAATTCTGGAAGAAATTCCTTGAGGAATCCTGGAAAACACTCTTGGAGGACTCTCAGAAGGTTCTTCTGTAGGAGTCCTGGAAGGAACGAACGTTAGAAGGGATTCCTGGAAGAGTCATGGAAGGAGTACCTGGAAAAAGCTCGCCCGAAAGGAATAAATGGAGGAATCCCGGAAGAAATTCCAGAATAAATCTCCAAAAACAAACCTTCAGGATTTCTTGAAGAAACTCCTGGAGTATTCTTCTAAGCAATTCTTTGAGGGATCCCGGAAATATTTCCTAGAGGAGTCCCAAGAACAGCCAAAAATTACAGCCACAAGCTCCACGCATCCCGTAACGGATCCATGCCGCGAGCAGAAATGTGCAGGGATGAGAATAGAAGCCTTTGACCGGACGGACTTCGTGATTGATTAAAAGGTGAAAGCAGCACTTCGATGAGAATCTGAACAAAAGCACGAGGGATGAAAGCAAGGGAGGAGACGACTACGTTAGTGCAGCGGAGGGCGGAAATTCCAACTCCTACGCTGAGGGAAGTTAATGATGTCATTTTGCCAGCTCAAAACCAACAAAGCAGCTGGTTATGAAGGTAGCCCACCTACACTGATCAAGAAGGGCCCAGGGAAGCTGGTCACCTATCTGCACCGGTTAGTAGTCAGGATCTGGGAAACCGAACACCTACCGGGAGGAGAGGACGGAAGGGGTAATCTGCCCCATTCACAAGACAGGCGACCATTTGGAATGTGAAAGCTTCCGAGCAATCTTCAAGATGAATGACGTCTACAAAGTGCTATCCCAGATCATCTTCCGTCGTCTGTCACCTAAACGTAAGAGTTTGTGGGAAGTTATCAAGCCGACTTCATCGACGGCCGGTCGACTACGGACCAGATCTTCACCATACGGTAAATCCTCCAGAAATGCCGTGAATACCAGGTCACAACGCATCACCTGTTCATCGACTTCAAGACGGCACACGACAATATCGACCGCACAGAGCTATGGGAAATGCAAATACTGCCGCACCAAATCTGAAGGACGCTTATAAGACCGATGGTCTTCTACGGACATGAGACTTGAACCATGTTCGAGGATTGCAAGCTATTTTCAACTTTTTCCAGAAATTTGACGCAGTTACTCCTACGTGACTGGTTCGAAGCCAACCAACCGCATCCAAACAATCTTCCACGCACGCTGCCGACATACCCCTTTCTCCGACTGGCAAGAGACCGCTAGACACACATGTGAATAAACCATTCCTCGCCCTATGCCGGCCACAGCCGCCACTCCCTTCATAAACCACCAGCTCGATGATCGCCCACATGCAGCGGGGTCATAGTCAGCGAGCGCCAGCAGCGCCATCGGCGTTGCTCGGTACGGTGGTAGGTAGTTGGTAGTTGGTATGTTGTTACTCTTGCCAATCGAACTGACATCTCCACTCAAGTGGCCAATTGATATGAAACCGGGTCAATTCTCGAGCCACTTTTTTCCCGGCCACCGGTTTTCCGTACTCCATTTTTCCGATTCCCGTGTGGGTGACTGGCTCGGTTGACCATTGCCGCACGCCGCTCTTGGGGATGTGTAGCACTTCCCACACAATGCCATCGATGCCACTCCGTGCCAACTGGGTGGTATGCTGACTGGAAGGTCAATGGGTTTTATGTGATTGGTAACTTTGGGAATGGTGCTTTGTTGACTAAGTTTGACATTTAAAGGGCCCAAACGTGGAGCGGGGTTTGATTGTTTTTATGCCTCATTAAACATTAATTCGGCAATTTTCCTGAATCAACTCAACGTAGGAATGTTCTATGGAAGAAAATGCGAAATAATCCGTGATTAAGGTCTCCAGAAAGCTAGGAAGAAATTTGAATAAAAGATGTTGGAGATGTTGAAAGGGAGCTCCAGAGATTAAAATTTAATCAGAGATGGTCAACTAGTAAGGGTTATTGGAAGATGTATGTACTTGTGCTGCGTACTCTGAAAATAGAATAGTACCAATTTGAGGATGTGTTATGGGCTGTGATTGGGAGGTAAAATACGACCCAAAGCTTTTTGAATGTGCACTGGCAGTTACGCCCATTTGAAACGTTGGTGACGATTTATAACTAAGGACATACACTGATCCAAAACATCATCTCACAAACGAATGATTTGTTATTCATTATCATCCGCAATCTTTTAAGCCTAATTTCGAATGACTTCAGCAACCGAATAGCAAATCAGAGTCTTATCGGATGATTGTCAGTCAACTTGTCTTGCAAAAAGGATAACTACAGGATGACTCGTCATTCGCTTTTGAGAAAGAAATCAATCAAAAGAGAATCATCTGCAAACAGGACTACATTTGCAATGCGTGTGCCCTTTAACGCGTATAATTTAATTTTCCTATGTGCTTCTCTTTGGAAACCGACTGATACTACCACGCTCGTCCAACGTGGATGCTTGAAGAGTATTTAAAACAAGTTTATTCAATTCAGTGTCATAATTTCTATTTTAAACTACTCATTTCAGTATCATAATGACCAACTTTTCCGTACCGGTTCATAATGCAACTGAAATGAGTTGCATAATAGAAAATAGTTGCATAATGTTCATAATGCAACTCATTTGCAATTGTTTATTACTTTTTGTTGAGCCTATCCAGCGCACACGGTCCCATCAATAAAAATTGAATCTAATCCTCCAGCAATTTCTCAAGGAATTGCTCCAAGAATTCCTCTAGGAATACCTCCAGGAAATTTTCCTTCCTGGAATTCCTCTAGAAATTCTTCCAAGAATTCCTCTAGGAATTCTTCCTGGAATTCCTCTAGGAATTCTTCCAGGAATTCCTCTAAAAATTCGTCCAGGAATTCCTCTAGGAATTCTTCCAGGAATTCTTCCAGGAATTCCTCTAAAAATTCTTCCACGAATTCCTCTAATAATTCTTCCAGGAATTCCTCTAGGAATTCTTCCAGGAATTCCTCTAGGAATGCTTCCAGAAATTCCTCTAGGAATTCTTCCAGGAATTCCTCTAATAATTCTTCCAGGAAATCCTCTAGGAATTCTTCCAGGAATTCCTTTAGGAATTCTTCCAGGAATTCCTCAAGCAATTCTTCCAGGAATTCCTCTAACAATTCTTCCAGGAATTCCTCTAGCATTTCTTCCAGGAATTCCTCTAGCAATTCTTCCAGGAATTCCTCTAGCAATTCTTCCAGGAATTCCTCTAGGAATTCTTCCAGTAACTCCTCTAATAATTGTTTCAGGAATTCCTCTAAGATTTCCTTCAGGAATTCCTCTAGGAATTTTTCCAGGAATTCCTCTAGGAATTTCTCCAGGAATTCCTCTAGGAATTCCTCAAGACATTCTTCAAGGATTTTTTTCAGAAATTCCTCAAGGAATTTCTCCAGAAAATCCTCAAGGATTTTCTCCAGAACTTCCATAAGAAATTTCTCCAGAAATTCTTCAAGGAATTTCTCCAGGAATTTCTCTAGGAATTTCTTCAGGAATTCCTCTAGTGATTTCTCCCGGAATAATTCAAGGGATTTCTCCAGGAATTCTTCAAGGGATTTTTCTAGGAATTCCTTTAGCATATTCTCTCGGAATTCCTTCAGGAATTTCTCATGGAGTTCCTCCCGGAATTCCTCCAGGGATCCCTCCAGGAATTCCTCCAGGGATTCCTCCAGGAATTCCTCTAGGAATTCCTCCAGGAATTCCTATAGGAATTCCTTCAGGACTTCCTCTAGGAATTCTTCCAGGAATTCCTCTAGGAATTCCTCCAGGAATTCCTCTAGGAAATCCTCCAGGAATTCCTCTAGGAATTCCTCCAGGAATTCCTCTAGGAATTCCTCCAGGAATTCCTCCAGGAATTCCTCCAGGAATTCCTCTAGGAATTCCTCCAGGAATTCCTCTAGAAATTCCTCCAGGAATTCCTCTAGGAATTCCTCCAGGAATTCCTCTAGGAATTCCTCCAGGAATTCCTCTAGGAATTCCTCCAGGAATTCCTCTAGGAATTCCTCTAACAGTTCCTTCAGGAATTCCTCTAGGAATTTTTCTAGGAATTCCTCTAGGAATTTCTCCAGGAATTCCTCTAGGAATTCCTCAAGACATTCTTCAAGGATTTTTTTCAGAAATTCCTCAAGGATTTCCTCTAGGAATTTCTCCAGGAATTCCTCTAGCAATTCTTCCAGGAATTCCTCTAGCAATTCTTCCAGGAATTCCTCTAGGAATTCTTCCAGTAACTCCTCTAATAATTGTTTCAGGAATTCCTCTAAGAGTTCCTTCAGGAATTTCTCCAGGATTTTTTCTAGGAATTCCTCTAGGAATTTCTCCAGGAATTCCTCTAGGAATTCCTCAAGGCATTCTTCAAGGATTTTTTTCAGAAATTCCTCAAGGAATTCCTCTAGGAATTTCTCCAGAAACTCCTCAAGGATTTTCTCCAGAACTTCTATAAGAAATTTCTCCAGAAATTCATCAAGGAATTTCTCCAGAAATTTCTCTAGGAATTTCTCCAGAAATTCCTCTAGGAAATTCTCCAGAAATTTCTCTAGGAAATTCTTCAGAAATTCCTCTAGGAATTTCTGCAGAAATTCCTCTAAGAATTTCTCCAGAAATTCCTCTAGGAATTTCTCCAGGAATTTCTCTAGGAATTTCTTCAGGAATTCCTCTAGTGATTTCTCCCGTAATAATTCAAGGGATTTCTCCAGGAATTCTTCAAGGGATTTTTCTAGGAATTCCTTTAGCATATTCTCTCGAAATTCCTCCAGGAATTTCTCATGGAGTTCCTCCTGGAATTCCTCTAGGAATTCCTTCAGGGATTCCTCCAGGAATTCCTCCAGGGATTCTTCCAGGAATTCCTCCAGGGATTCTTCCAGGAATTCCTCTAGGAATTCCTCCAGGAATTCCTCTAGGAATTTCTCCAGGACTTCCTCTAGGAATTCTTCCAGGAATACCTCTAGGAGTTCCTGTCGCCTAATAATACAAGACCACCAACGCTCACACACTCAAGATGCCTGTTAGTCCCAAGCAGCTATCTCATTGGTTCCTTGTGTGAGTGTAGCTGATCTGGCGATACTGGAGTTGCAACTGCGGGCGGTCAATCAAGTTAAAAAGTTTAGTGAAAAAAAGGTTACGGAAATCATATGAAAAAGTAGAAAATTGTAAAAGTACAGAAATTTGCATAAGATTATTCTAGAAATTAATTTCAGAATTTTTTTTATAAAACCTCCCATGGATTCCTTCCAAAATTCCCATAGAAAATACTCCAGGAATGCCATCCAAGTAGTCTTCCCCGGATTCCTATCAATAATTCCTTCAGATATTTTATGCTTCAGGAATTCCTCTACAATTCTTTCAGAATTTCCTCTAGGGGGGTCATCCAATAATTTTCTCCAAGAATATCTCTAGAAATGCTTCCATGAGATTCTTCAGAAATTTCTCCATAGATTCCTTCGGAGATCCATACCAGAATTTTTTCAGAAAATCATCCACTGAGTCCTTCAGATATTTTTGTTTTATTATAGATGTTCCTTTATAAATGCTTTCAGTTATTCCTTCAGAAAATCAAAAGTACGGAATTCTTGCAGGAATTTTCCCAAGGATTCCATTAAAAACAATTCACAGACGTCTTAGGAGATACTTTCAAAGTTGTCTCAAGAAATTCTTCTAGGGATGCCCTTAGACATTTTCCCGGAATTCTTTCAGAAATTCTTTATGAGATTTCTTCAACAAAATGTTCAAAGATTGCTTTAAGAAATCTTCTATGGAATACTTCCAAAATTGTTCCATGGACACCACCAGTAATTTCTCCAGGAATTCGGTCTTAAATCTACCAATGTTTCTTTCAGAATCCTACTTCCATGGATTCTTTAAAAATTCTTCCAGGGCTTCCTTCAGATATCAAGAACTTCTCCAAGATTTTGTTTCTCCTTTTCCTTCGAATTTTCCACAGAAATTCCTTCAGATTTTTTTTTCGATGATTGTTTCATAAATTCTTCCAGTGATTTCTTTCGCAAATTGCTCGGAGATTCTTTCGAAAGTTAGAAGTAAGTCAAGGATTTGTTGAGAAATTGCTCCAGGCATTCCATTGAAAATTTCCGCATTAATCTGTTCTGAAATTTCTTCTGGCAATCATCCAGAAAATCCAGAGTACATGCATGGATTTCTTCTGGATTTCACCCAAAATCTCTTCGGCACTTCCTCTAAGCAAAACTCTAAGAATTTCTCCGCGGATCCTTCAAGCAATTTATTCTGAAACATTTCCTTGGAAATTCTACAGGAATTTCTTGAGAAATATATCAAGATTATTTTTCTAAAGATATTTAGATCTTGAAGCTCATCAGGGCGTTTTTTTTCAGGTTTTCATACAGGAATTACTTCAAAAATACACCCACAGATTGTTTCAGGACTACTTTCAGAAAATCCTTCATCCATTTTCAGAGGATTCCTTCAGGAATTCTCCTTTAAATTCATTTATCAACTTTTCTAGGAACTCCACCATAGGTTTCCCGAGGCTTCCAGGAACCTCATGAGGTATCCCCGTTCAAGAATTGCTCTGGGATTTCGCAGACATTCCTCTAGAGATTCATTCAAGAGTACTTCCTGAGATTTCCACAGGGATTATACTGGAGGTTTATACAGAAATTTCTCCAGGAATTCTTTCACAATTCCTGTATGGGTTCCTTTTGAAATTCCTTCAGGGATTCCTTAGAAAATATCTTCAGAGACTTGTACTTAATTTCTACAGGAGTTTCTTTCCTAGAACTTAATGAGTGAATGCCTGGGAGAATACTTATAGAAATACCTTCTCAATTCACAGAAAAAAAAACATGAAAAACTTCAGATGGAACTCTGAAGTAATTCCAGAAGAAAAAATGGTTGATAAATTTCTGGAGAAATCCGTAAAGGAACTTCAGAAAGAATCTCTTTAAAATGTCTTCAAAAGATGTTCTTGAAAAAATGATTCTTCAATAATTAGTTGAAGAATCCCTGAAGAATTTCTTTAAAGAATCACTGGAAAACTACTGGAGATCCGGGAAATACCACTGGTACACCTAAAAAATCCTAAAATTCTACCTGGAGAAATATTTGTAGGAAATCCTGCAGAAACAAAAAAAAAACTGAAGGAATTCCTTTTTTAAAGTTTTTTTTTTTCTTTGAAAGAATATCTGGAAGAATAAGATCTCCCTCTGCAGATATTCATAGAAGAATTTCTTGTAAAATTCCTTAAAAATGCCATGGAATAGATTGTGAAGTAATCTGTGGTGAAATGTCATAAAGAATCTTTGGAAAAATTCCTGAAGCAACACCGAAAAAAATCTGATAGAATCCCTGCAGGTTCCTTCAAGGGATTTTAGGTCTTAATAAAAACTTGAAGAATACCTGGAGGAACTTCTGGGGAAACTTCTGGATGAACATCCAGAAAAATATCTGGAGAGTTTTCTAGAGAAATTTCTAAACAAATGCCTGAGAGAAGCCCTTAATAAATACGATAATACCTGAATGAAACTTTGGAGAAACTACAACCATAATTTCTTAAATTTTTAAAAGAAACTCTGAAAGTTTCTGCGAATCTTTGTGGAAAATGTCTCCTGGAAATGAATTTTCTGAACACATCTTTGGAGGAATTGCCAGAGAAACCACTAGAGAAATTCCTAGAATTTCTAGATAAATTTCTAAATGAATTCCTGGATAAATCCCAAACGGAAATCCTGGAAGAAATTCTGATAATATTTCTGGATGAGCACCTTCAGATTTAAAATTTACTGAAATACATGAAGGAATACATTCACGAACTTGTGTAGAAATCTTCAGAGGAATTTCATAAAGAATACCTGAAGGAATCCCAGGAGGAAATTCTAAAAATAACCCGTGGACTAGTTTCAAAATCAATCTTTTGAAAAAATTCAGAAGAAAACGCAAGGGAAATTCCTGTTAAAAATCCTTTGGAAATTCTTACAAGAATTTCCCTTGTGTCTTCTTCTGAAGATTTTCAAAAGATTAATTTTGGAACTAGTCCACGGGTTCCTTCAGATATTCTTTAACAAATTCCTCCGAAGATTTCTACACAAGTTACTCACTGAGTAATCAGCTCTTGAGATAACAAAAACAACAAGAATAACCCTCGAGCCAGTCGCGTCTTTGCCTACCTGCAGTGACGCCGTGCTCATGTTGTGTACCACATGCGTGCATTTTTCATGGTGCGTGTACTCAGTACACGACGCGACCGCTCCCGGGATAATTCCCAGTATGAGTGCCCTTCCATACATGTGAGCAAATAACTTCTCAGTGAATTTAGGAAACGAGGACTCCACCCAGCTGGATATAAGAAAATCACCTATGACATTTTGAGATATGTTTGCGCCCTCATAAATGAGAAGATAGAAACTTTCCAACTGTTTTTCTCATACTTGTGTGAAAAATTTCTTCCGAGATAAAAAAAAATCTGGCGCTTTGTAGAATTCCAGAGATTACTTAAAAAAATATTGGCAATTTTTTCAAAATTTCTCAAATTTTTTTTTTCATAATGTTGCTTCTTGTTGTATGAATTTCTTCAGAAAATTTTCAATGATTCTTTCAGAAACTCTCAAAGCGAATCCTCCAGAATTTCTTCAAAGTGTTAATTTAGATAACCATTCAAGGATATCTTCAGAAATTCCTCCATGGTTTTCAGTTAAAAATCCCTCTGGTATTTCTTCAGAAATTATTAAAAATGTCTGCCAGGAACGCATACGGGATTTCCCTGAGAATTAATTCACGATTTTTTCCTGAAATTTCTTAAGGAAATTCATAGTTTGCTTTAGACCTTTCTCCAAAGTTTTCTTGAAATAACTCCTGAAATTAATTTAAGAACTTCTTCATAAAACCTTTCTTGGGTTCCTTCCGAAATTGTTCCATAGATTCCGTCAGACAATTCTCCAGAACTTCCTCTCAGGAAGTCTTTTACAGATTCTTTTTGAAAGTTCTTCTAGAGCCTTTTTCATGGCAAAAGATGGACCATTTCCTTCAGAATTTTCTCTAGCGGATCATCCACAAAATTCCCCAAAAACGCCTCTAGAAAAGCTTGCACGGGATTCCTCAGAAATTCTTCCCTAGAGAAGTTGATCTTAAAATCCACCAGCGGTGGTTTCTTTACTAACTTTTCCTGAGATTCCTTAAAAAAATCTCCAACGCTTCCTTAAGATATTCTTTTGAGAATTTCTCCAGGAATTTCTTTGATGGTTCCTACTGAAACTCCGCCTGGGGTTACTTTAGGAATTCTTCTAGCGATTCGTTTGGAAAATCCTTCGAAATTTTCTCCAGGGATTTCTTCAGAGTTTTTTCATGGATTTTACAAGTACTTTTCCAAAGATTGTTCCATATTTTTTTTCCAATTTTTTTATTCAGAAAATCTTCCAGAGATTCCTGCATATATTCGTTCAGGCACTTCGTCAAGAAGTTCCCCAGAGATTTGTTCAGGAATTTGCCTAGGGATTGTGTTGAAACATCTCGAACGAATGTTTCTTGAATTTCTACCGGGATTCAAATCGTGCAGTTATTCCTCCAAAGATTCTTGCATTGTTACTTTCAGTGATTCATCCACAGATTTCTTGAGGATTTTCTCCAGATATTGCTCCACGTACCTCCCGACAAACTTCTCCGGTATTTCCTCTTTGAATAACGTCAAAAATTTCTGCATGAATTCTTTTGGGATTTTTTTCAAGAATTATTTAGGGATTCAGGGAAATTTACAAATGCTTATCTAGGCGTTTCTTCCGGAATTTTTACATGTATTCCTCCAGAATCACGTCCCCAGATTGCTCCAGAAATTTTACTAGAATATCTTTCAAGAATATAACTTTGAGGTTTCTTCAGGAATTTTCCTTAAAATTCTTAAATATACTTTTATAGGAATTCCACCAAGGGTTTTCCGATGAGTTTTCCAGGTAAATCCCCAGCAAACCGCAACAAATTACTTTTGTTGGGATTGCTTCCAGAATTTCCTCAGGATTTCTTCAGATATTTCACCAGAGATTCATTACATCCTGAGATTTCTACAGGGATTCTACTGAAGATTTCATCAGAGTTTCCGTAAGAATTTTAAGGACTTCTAAAGGAATTAAAATGAGGGGTTTCTTCAAAAGTTCTTCCAAAAGTTGGACAAAACATTACTGCTAGGATTCTTGTAAAAAATCCCTGAAAGAATTACTAAAGAAATCTCTGCAAGGTTATCTTCTCTGATAATCCCTGAAACAAAAAAGTTCCGATGATACCTTTGAAAATTACTAGAAATAATGCTAAAAAATTTCTGGAGCTTTTCCTTAACTTTTCGTGAAAAAATTTCTTTATTTATCTCTGGAGAAATTCCGGGATATGAATGCCCAAAAAAACTTCCTAAGAATCCTCCTTAATTCCTAGACAAAAAAACCTGAGGAACTGTGTAACTTCCAGAAACAATGTTTGAGAATTTCCTAGAGAAGAAATCCGTAGAGGGATTTCTAAAGGAATCTCTTTAAAATGTCTGCAGAATTCCCTGCATAATTTGCAAATAAAGGTACTGGTCCCTTGAAGAAATTTCTCATTATATTTCTCAAGGATCTATGGGGGATTTTCTAAAGGAATCCTTGGAAGAACTTTTAAGATGCACCATTTTCATTGGAGTGGAGATTTCACCTGTTGACGAATAAGCAATAAACAACTCTTGCAGATAAATCTTGAACAATCTTAGAAGAATTTGTTATACAATTATAATAATTTATAGAACCACTAAAGAAATATCTTTAAAAATGACATTTTTGAAGGAATCTTCAAAAGAATACAGTCTGGAAGAACTGGAGAACCCTCTACTCTGCAGGAATTCATAGAGGAGTTTCTTGAAAAATGCCAAGAAATAGATTCTGGAGTAATTGTGCAGGAATTGCTGAGAGAATGCATGTGGAAATTTTTGAAGCATCACCAGAAACATTTTTGATAGAATTCTTGAAAAAAGGTCTGAATAAGCCCAAAGCAATGTCCGAAGGAATACCTGAAAGAACTTCTGGAGAAACCCCAGCAGGAACTTCCCGACGAGTTTTCTAGATAGATGGTTTAAATTAACTCGTAATATGATTAGCGATTAAGATAATATGTAAACGGTCTACAAAATATGATTGACGACAATAAATGAAAAAAAAAAAAATCTTGAAAAATGCCTGAGAGTACGCCACGATGCTCGTCACGTGGCTGCCACGCCCAATGCTCACCTGATCACGTTTCAACTGGTCCGCCCATCGTGCTCCTGAACATATGGAGGAACCTCTGGAGAAATTCCAACAATAGTAGAAACTTGTTTAGAAAAATAAGCTCCTGAAAAAAAAAAACGGAATTTCTGAAAGAAATACCTGGAGAAATATCAGAAACAATCTTCGAATCTCTGTGAAAAAAATCTTCTGGCAAAGCGTCTTTTGATGAAACTTTTTAAGGAATTCCTGGAAAAAACTTATATAGAAAATACTAGGAAATTTTTTTGTAGAATTTCTAGAAGAATTCTTCAAGAAATCCTAAAGAAAATCGCTTGCAGGAATTCCTTCTGAAACGTTTGAATATATACATGAAGGGATACATGCACGACCATAAATAGCAATTCTTGAAGAAATTTTCTAAAAAATCTCTGATGCATTCTAAGGAGAATCTGTAATAAACTCGAGGACGAGATTCAAGATTAATCTTTCGAGATTTTTTTTTTTTTTGAGAGACTCCTGAAGAAGACCTAAGAAAATAAAAAAGAAATTCTCAAAGAAATACATGGATAGCAATGCATTCTAAAGTGATAACTAAAGCAATCTTTGGAGATTTTTTTACTGAAATCCGTCTAGAAAATCCTGCAAAAATCTTTTTTCAATAATAATGCCGAAACATATTGGTGAATTCTGAAAGAATCTCGAAAGCTTTTTTTTTTTCGATGGCACTGGAGGTAATCATGGAGAAAATTCTACAGAAGTACCAGAGAAGTAATACATTCTTAAATAATTCTCGTTTGAATCTTAAGAAGAATTCTAGATGAAATCATAAAAGGATTTCCTGCAGGAATGACACTTCCGCGATAATTACACAAAAAAAATCGTGCCCAATTATTTCATGGAATGGTTTTCCCGGAATTATTCTTATTTGGACGCAGTATTGAAGTCATTTCCATGAGTGCGTACCAGTATATTGGGTGCTAAAATTTGGAAACATTGAGTAACCAGCTCTGATTTTACCATGACAGCACTTCAATTGGGTTTTTTGGTCACCGATAATCCATTCATGATTTTCTAACACCAGGATATGTGTTAGGCAAATTCAAAAGTTTTCCGGTTTAAATAACTTAAATATTTATTTTAAGCAGGTGGTCTTCCTCTAACTCTTCTTAGAGTTTAACAAAACCAAATCGAAATTTTTACCAAAATTTCATCAAAAATATTATCAAAAACTCGAAAGTAGGTTTATTTGTACTTTCCAGAAGTCATCAACAAATGTGACGTGGATTATTCCTAAATTCTTCATGGATATATTCACCAATAACTCCAGAAAATATATCATAAATTTCTCAAATAATTTCGCTCTTATTTTCCTACTAAAATCGATTTGATTTTTTTTCCGAAAATTTTCTCAAAAATATCTGCCGATGTTTCTCTGAAGGCTTACTTTTCGGTTGTTTTGACAGTAGGGGAGACTGAGGAGACTTGATCCCTGGGGAGACTTGTTCCCCCCATATTTGCTCGGAATCAAATACATTTTTCTTCTAGCATATTTTTACCAAAACTACTTCTGGACAAACGACTATCAGGTATCAGTAGGTCGGCTCTAGAGGCACGTTCTCCTCCATTTTGGAAATTTGTGCCATCGCCATGAACACGAGCCTATTCATCATTTACCTGACGGAGAAGGGAAGGAAAAAGGATAGGA
The DNA here is from genome assembly GCF_035046485.1 of Aedes albopictus. Classification (NCBI taxonomy): domain Eukaryota; kingdom Metazoa; phylum Arthropoda; class Insecta; order Diptera; family Culicidae; genus Aedes; species Aedes albopictus. The sequence goes on along the minus strand of NC_085138.1, from coordinate 80,541,382 downwards.
GATGGGAAAGGACAGGTAAGGGAATAGGATCGTCATACTCGCAAAAGCGTACCACAATGGGTTCACATAGCGTCCTGAAAAGGACACTGTAATAACGCATAAGCGTGCCACAATGGGTGCGAACAGCGCCCTGAGAAGGGCACTGTGATAATGCATAAAGCGTAAAGAGAGCCTATAGCTCTTTACCACAGCGGGTCAAGAACAACAGAACGTCCTGAAGATTCAGGTTTCTGAAGTCAGTTTCACTAAATAAGTGTTTCCCGAGTACTCGGAAACGCAATTGCGCAAAAGCTGGACAGTTACATATTAAATGATACGAAGTTCCATAATCGGATTCACAGCTATCACATGCAAATGAATCAGCTTGCTGAATATTCGCCATGTGATAACTGAGTCGGCAGTGGCCAGTCAATGCTTTGACCAGCATGCTGCAATTCTGCTTTGACAGATTTGTTAGATACTTTGCCACCCCTAGAGATGGCTCAGTACAATACAATTTTGTTTGACGACATGACTCCAAACTATTCCAGTATTGTTTGTGCTGAGTGGCAGCCCAGGTGTCAATCTGAAGCTTCACCCAACACTTGGATACCGGAATAGCTGGCTCAGGGCCAATGAAGTCATGTGATGCTCCAGTGCGAGCTAACTCATCAGCCAATTCATTTCCAGCGATGGAAGAATGGCCAGGTACCCATACAAGGTGAACAGCGTTTGCTGAATTCAGCTCCTCAATTTGAGTTCGACAAGCGATAACTATCTTCGACCTGGAGTTGGCCGAAGCAAGTGCTTTAATAGCAGCCTGGCTATCTGAACAGAAGTATATTACTTTGCCCATTACGTGCTGCTGAAGTGCTGATTGCACTCCGCACATAAGAGCAAAGATTTCGGCCTGAAAAACGGTGCAGTGTCTGCCAAGTGAATAAGACTGATACAGCCTTAGCTCACGAGAATAAACACCAGCACCTGCTCGACCTTCTAGAAGGGAGCCATCAGTGTAACATACGATGCCGTCTGAAATACTTCTCTCCAGATAACCAGATGTCCACTCTTCCCGGGAAGGGAATTTCGTGGAAAATGTCCTATATGGAAAATTACAAGCAATTGTAAGATCACTTGGAGCAAGGACAACTTTGTCCCAATTCACCAAAAGTGGAAACAACGAGGTGTGTGTTGAACTGCGGTTCACAGGAGTTTCCTCTAGTAAACCGAGTACCCATAGACGGTAAGTGCAAGAAAGTGCTTCTTGTTTGAGATGAATGTGTAGTGGGACAACGTCAAAGAGAACTTCGAGCGCTGCCGTGGGAGTTGAAGAGAACGCTCCAGACATCGCCATTAAGCACATCCTTTGGAGATGGCCTAACTTTGATTGGACCGTTCTCACTTCGCCCTTTTGCCACCACACAAGACATCCATAGGCCAATATTGGCCGAACAACAGTTGTGTAGATCCATTTGATATACTTGGGTTTTAGACCCCAAGTTGTACCAAAAGTACGCCGGCATTGCCCGAAGGCCATACAAGCTTTCTTGATTCTGAACTCAATGTGAGGTGTCCAGGAAAGCTTGGAATCAAGAATGACTCCAACGTACTTTACCTGTTCAGTCACATTGATTTCAGAATCAAAGAGACGTAAAGTTCGAACACCATTACGGTTTCGCTTTTCCGTGAAAAGAACAATAGATGTTTTACTCGGATTTACCGAAAGGCCATATTGGCGACACCAACCCTCAACTACCTAAAGAGCGTTTTGCATCAGGTCGAAAAGGGTGCTGATGCACATACCGACTAACAATGTTAGGTAGTCGTCGGCAAAACCATAAGTAGGAAAACCGCTATTATTGAGTTGCCTCAATAGCGTATCTGCTACGAGATTCCATAAAAGTGGTGATAAGACTCCCCCTTGGGGGCATCCACAAACACTCAATTTCCTAATCGCCGCTTGACGCAATGTCGAGAAGAGATGTCGGTTTTTGAGCATTTGGTGAATCCAATTGGAAATCATTGGAGATATACCATGACCCCGTGCGGCTTCCAATATGGCATCGAAAGGCACGTTGTCAAAGGCACCCTCGATATCTAAGAAAACACCCAAGCAGGATTGCTTTTGAGCGAATGCCTTCTCGATATCGTAAACAACTTTGTGTAAAAGAGTCACAGTGGACTTTCCAGATTGGTAAGCATGTTGGTTCACATGAAGAGGCACATTGGCCAGATAAACATCACGGATGTGATGATCCACAATGCGTTCTAAGCATTTCAGAAGAAAAGAGGTCAAACTGATAGGTCTGAAGCTCTTTGCTTCTTCATACGACGCGCGACCCACTTTCGGAATAAACTTCACAGTAATATCCCGCCAGGATTTGGGAATATACCCTGTAGCAAAACTGCAAACAAGTAGTTGTTTCAAAACATGTTTGAAATGATCAAATCCCTTCTGAAGCAAAATAGGATAAATCCCATCTGCCCCAGGAGATTTGAAAGGAGCAAAGCTATTAAGTGCCCATTCAATCGATTCTAAAGTTATGATACTCCGAGCCGAAGCTAAAGAATCATAACTACAAGAAAACACATCAGGTTCATCCGAAGATGTAATATCCACACATCCGGGGAAGTGTGTACTGAATAAACATTCTAAAACTTCCTCATCAGAGGAAGTGAAATCACCATTTGGCAAACGAAGTTCGTTCACTTGACCCTTTCTCGAGCCTATTCGTGTCATACAAACAATACTCCAGTTTTATTTATATAGATAGATATAAATGAATTTCAAGTCCCTTTGAGGCAACAAAACACACGAACGATTGAACCGATCAGCGTGACTCTTGCACGATTCGAATCGTATTCATGGTGGCTGGGTTTATAAGTGAAAAAGGTTACGGAAATCATATGATGACGAGCTTGGTGGTCTAATGGCTACCGCTTCTGATGCATATGCAAAACGTCCTGGGTTCAATCCCTGGCTCGTCCCTTTCCTCCTACTTTGTATCTTTCTTTCTACTTTCTCTCTCTTTCTCCTACATATACATCTCAAGTATATTCGTATGTTTGTAGCGATCGCTAGAACCAGAAACGGATTTAAAAAAAAACCGTTTCCCTTCCTTCCAACTTTCATCACAGCACTAGTGTCAATCTATCATATAACGCCTACAATTTATGTAACCAAGCGTACTGTGCCGCTTCACAGTAATCTTCACACAATCTATCGCTTAACGCCTGGTATCCATGGACCAATGCATGAACCATGTGTCAAAAATAAAACATTTCCCACCAACACACCGACATCCGCATGAGCTTATGCAGGTGCAGAGGATTCAACAGCCTGTTGGCAACAAGCGATTGCAATCATCACTTTCCTCCCCTTTCCCACATTGAACTGCAACCTGACGCAGCAGGCGCCGTTGTCGCCCAAAAATTCAAGACCACCAACGCTCACACACTGAAGATGCCTGTTAGTCCCAAGCAGCCAGATCATTGGTTCCTTGTGTGAGTGTAGCTGAACTGGCAATACTTGAGTTGCAATTGCGGGCGGTTAATCAAGTTAAAAAGTTGAGTAAAAAAAAAAGATTACGGAAATCATATGAAAAAGTAGAAAAACTGTGAAAGTACAGAAATTTGCATAAGCTTTGAATATACTCCTCACGATAAATCTATATGTATATAAATGAGTTTCAAGATCCTTTGAGGCAACAAAACTCAAGAACGGATGAACCGATCAGCATGATTGTTGCACGGTTCGGTTCGTACTCATGGTGGCTGTGTTTATATGTTCAAAAAGTTACGAAAATCAACTAAAAAAGTAAGAAAATTGATAAAGTACTGATTTTTCATAAGTTGGGAAGGAAATCAACACGATCGAAATGAAACCAATCTAGAGTGCGGTCAGAGAAGAGAAGGCCATCTCCGGAGTCAGAAATTGATAAATATTTCATGCTGTTGGTTGCGACACCTAGCGGTTGAAATCACACATTTTACACGGAAGATTTCAACCGTGTTGACACGAAACAGCAAAGTATTTCGGAGGCAGGTACACCAACTAAAAAACTGTTTCGCAAAAAGATTGTGTTTAACTAGAATGTACTTCGGGGACACAGTCAAAGTTGCTTATCCCTTAAAACCGTAAATAGAGTACACGATACAATAGTGGTGGGAATATGTATAATATCATTTTGATAATTAAGAAAAATTGGTACACTCCGACCTTATTTTACGTCCGTTTATTTTACGCCGGATTGATTTACGTCCACTTTTTTACGTCCAAAATATAGATTAACGTCCATTTCAATCATTGCTCTAAACTTTTAATAGTTTTCATGTAATGTTCAGAAAAGTTCGAAAAAACAACAGTGGCCAACAGAATACTGCAATACATAAATTTTTGACGTCATTTAATAACACATATAGTTTGTACTAAATAGCAACACTGGTCATGTAGATTCAAATATAACTCAATATCACAGATCCGATGAGATAGGCAATGTTATAGTACACCTCAAGTGCAGTACATTGTTTCACGTTTGGACACAAAAAATAATATTATTGCTGGCAACACTGGTCATACAGATTCAAATATAGCTCTATATCTCTGATATGTTGTGAGGTAAACAATTCGAATGTTCGTCAATGTTATAATGCACCTCAAGTGCAGTACGTTATTTCTCGTTGAGATACAAAAATATATTATTGCTGGCAACACTGATCAAATAGATTCAAATATAATTCAACATCTTTGATATGGTGTGAGATAGGCAATTCGAATGTTCGACAATATTATAGTGCACCTCAAGTGCAGTACATTGTTTCACGTTGAGACAAAAAATAATAATATTATTGCTGGTGACACTAATCATACAGATTCAAATATAGCTCAATATCTCTGATATGTTGTGAGATAGGCAATTCGAATGTTCGACAACGTCATAATGCACCTCAAGTGCAGTACATTGTTGCACGTTGGGACACAAAAATAATATTGCTGGCAACACTGGTCATGCAGGTTTAAATAAAGCTCAATACAGGTCCGACTCGACCATCTAGATGACTCAAAAACATCACCACGGGTACTTGAGCCATACTTTTTTTTTCTTTTATAATTGATGTTCTTCAAACAAAATAGTTCAATAAACATAGAAGCAAATAAAGTGATGTAAAAGTCCTTAAATTCAATGGCTGACAACATTGTTATCATATATTTTGAGAATGGAGTTTTAGCAGAAAAATTTGCATAATATAAATACTACTGACGTTTTCATGAGCACTAATCTTGAAAGTTCGTAAACAAATGCGTCTGACTTGGATTATATGCCTCTTTTTACAAGTGAGCAGAGTCAGGATAAACAAATTCAGCGTGGTCCAATGCTTCGTTCATCAGATTTGTGCCTTCAAAATATGTATGCAAAATTAAAATAAGATTTCTTGATGTTTCTCCTTAACTGATTTTAGAAAGTTGTTTTCAAGATTGTTATATTGTTGAGGAATTTAATACATTCGAGAGAATGATGCATTGGGACGAAGGACTTTCGGGCGTTTGTTACTTTCCAGCATTTGTCATTCGGGCGCTTGGGATTCGGGAGAATGCGACATAACCTGGTGGTGATTCACCACCAGAATATTCTTGTCCTTCTGAACAACTTTGCCGAAGACGACACATTTCTATCTGCTTTGGTTTCTAATATAGAGTAGTCTAAAATTTTACTTTATAACTAGCGCCACCTAGCGGTAAAATCGCCAACTAAATGAAGAATCTCCAGAATATTCTTGTCCTTCTGAACAACTTTGTTGAAGACGATACATTTCTAACTGCTTTCCATCCAGAGATAGAGAAGCTAAAACTTTATTAGTTTAGCAACACCCCCAGTTAATGGACGATATTATGTAGATCGATCAGTGTTGCCATCTGCGGTCATAATTCCAAATAGTGATGCCATATATACAGATTTATCTGTATTACATATACAGAATTTTAAGCAACCGTACAGATTTCGTTTTATATGAAATACAGATTTTTGAGCTAGATCGCCTATGTTATTTTTATATAGGATACAGATTTTTCACACAAATTTTTTATGGGATACAGATTTTTGAAAAGACTGATACAGATTTTTCATAAAATCATCTGGCCTCCCTGAGCCCTTGGTCAGTACTCCAACTTTGCAGAACACATGGATAAGGTAAACCAGCATCTAGTATGTGTATTTCAATATAAATTGGTAAGTGCTTTGATTTTTTTTACGTCCAATTTGATTTACGCCCCCGACAGTGGACATAAATTAAGGTCGGTGTGTAAAACACCATCATAATGCTTTATAACAGCCTGCAATTGCAAAAAAAAAACATCTTTGGAACGTCTACCATGTTAATGCAATAGTGGTCTAAACAACAATTGATATTTCCACTCCCGACATACTCGCAAAATGTGAGTTCTTCCTTCGGAAGGGAAGTAAAGCGTGGGTCCCGAGATGAACTAGCCTAGGGCTAAAAATCTCGTTAATACAGATAAAAAAAAAAAAAACAATTGATATGCTCTCAAATAAACAAAATTTCGAAAAATAAGAGAATCAATCATCGATATGACGTCATCTATTCATTAATTTTTACTATACCTGAAAGTAATCAACACACTTTGAGCCATGCTGTTGTTTTGACGTTTATACACGATGGAAACCAAATGGGCAGAAACAAAATAAATCGAGTCGATTTCTCACGCCAAAAATTTATCACTTTTCGTGTGGCCGGTTTGTTCTGAGATGCCCTTGTCTTCTCTGGTGCGGTGCTATTTTGAGCTCATTAGTTGTCAAACCACCACAAGACGGCAAGACAAAGTTTGCCGGGATAGCTAGTATTGTGAATAAAAATGGAGAAAAAATCTCAGTGGAACATTAATATCATCATTGCCTTGAATATGGTCATGAACAAGGGATGATCAGAGAATAGAAAGTAACACACCAAACGAAAACTAACGAGGCTCGGTGTTTTTTTTTATCTGTATTAACGAGATTTTCAGCCCTAGCCAAGGCTCAGTGTTGCCAGATGTGATAAAGGTATAAAAAAAACAAGAATTAACAACTTTTGTTTGATGTCTTTATTTGAAACAAAGTTATAAGTAATTTTGATTTTTACTACAAAACAGCATATTTTGCAACACTTCCGTTAACAATAACAATAACGTCGATTGAAACAAGGTTCCAAGTAGATACAATTTAAAAATTAACCATCAAATGCTTATCCATTTAAAAAGTCACTAAACATTCTGAGACTAACAATACGCCTGAACAGCTGGCGCCGCTAATTGATAAATGATGATTGATGAACTGGCAACACTGTTACTAATGTGTTGCAAGTTTCTTTATCTTGTTCTAAATCAGCTCAAATCAGTTTCATATTAGATCCAAAAATGTTTTCTCTGAAAAATCTTTGAATTTCTCCTGATTTTATATGGAAAATTCGCGTTTTAGGCTTAGAAACCCTGTATCTTGGGGGGAAAAACCTCGGGGATTTAAGCTTTTCCGCTTGGAAAACGTCTAATAAACACGGTAGAATCAAAGTTTTGAAAATCAAAATACATTCATTCGACAAAAAATCGAATTTAAGTCTTAGAGCCGCAAAACAGCATATTTGGCAACACTGCATCAAAAAAGTAATATTTTTTCCTCGAATTCCTCGAACGATTTTCTTCAAAAAAGCCGAAAGTAGAAATGTTGAAACTATAACATTTCGAAAATTAAAGAAGCAAAAGAAAAACATTGATTTTTGTCGTATTGGCTCTGTCACTCTGTTTTTTGGCAACATGGAAGGCAAGACCTGTTTTTGTGATTTATGTACGAAAAAAATAAAAAAAAATCCATGCATGCAACTGCTTTCCACCCCCTCCCCTCCCCCCAAAGTTGGCATCCATGACCACTCGACATAAATATGGGATCGCTTCATCTAGTATAGCAACACTCTGAATTAATATTGCAGCTCCCTAAACAAGTTTGGCATCAACTGAATATCGTATCAATCATGACACTTTATCAAGATATTAATAGTGTCTATCAATCTAATTCGGAAATATAGTTCAGATGAATCTATGACAAATGGTCGAAGGTCAAAAAGTCGAAGGTCATAAGGTCAAAGGTCATAAGGTCGAAAGGACAAAAGGTCGAAGGGTCAAAAAGGTCAAAAGGCCGAAACAAAAAAAAACCTGGACAAAAGGTCGAAAGGAAGAGGTTGAAAAGTCAAAAGGTCGAAGGCGCGGTTGTTAGTAATAAAACTTAAAGGATCATTCTTTAGGTACGAGAAGCGGATTTCAAATTTATACAAGTACCTGCAGTGCGATGATGTACGCCATTAATCATACTAATTCTTTGACATAAAAAAACATCGGGTAAGATAATTTGCTCTACAAGAAAGAAGAAATCAGAAGAGTCTTCCTTACTTTATCCATCGCTTGATCAAGACTGATGACCCCGCCAGCGATGGAACGACAATGTCAACCGCACGCAACATAATTAAATTCAACTGGGAATTGCACTCGCTCAAGGCAGTGGAAGAACGAGGATGGAAAAGTACATCATGGTGCTGTTTATTAGGTCGACAAAGCCGAAGTGGACTGTGCCCCGTAGTATACAAATGCAAAAATGATCCGCTGGCAAAGAAAGCCCTCCGTTCATAAGTTAATGGTACCCATACAATACCAAGCTGAGGAGCTAGCTCTGCCCCACTTGGGCCGCTAAGACTAGAAGAAGGTGAATATACCGGGGTCCATCCGCCCTGTCCAATGAAGTTCTGTTGTCATGTCCACTCGACAGTGGGAGGTGGTACAACATTTACTACTGCCCAGTCAGTTATTGTTGACGAAAAATGTAAAACATGGTTCAAGATTAGCCCAAAAGAAGCAGGGCAGGGGGTCTCCAGTTAGCCTAGTGGTTAAGGCTATGGATCGCCAATCCGGAGACGGCGGGTTCGATTCCCGTTCCGGTCGGGAAAATTTTCTCGACTCCCTGGGCATAGAGTATCACTGTCCTTGCCTCACAATATACAAATTCATGCAATGGCAGGCAAAGAAAGCCCTTCAATTAATAACTGTAGAAGTGCTCAAAGAACACTAAGTTGAAGCGAGGCAGGCCAAGTCCCAGTTGGGACGTAGAGCCACAAAGAAGAAGAAGAAGAAGCAGGGCAGGACAGCGACTTTTTTCGACGTTTGTCAAGACACTTGAAATGCTGATTACACACTGCTGGTGAAACCAACGTCCGTGAAGCTTCCAGCCCAATAAATGCGACGCTTTTGCTTTCACAGTTTTGAAAGCGAAGAAAAATCCCCAAAAAAAAAGTGCGTACGATCTTGGGGAAGAAGATAATTGGATGGTTTATAAACTGGTGACAGCTTATTTTAAGAACCAGACGGCTATCAATTCAGACTTTTTTTTTGGTCGGGGGCGAATAGCTTTTCTGTCTAAATCTGTTACTGAGAATGAAACGGATTTGGGAAGGTCAAAGACTGTTAGATGACGGCAAAAAAGGAAAGAGCAGGTCATGTTTCAGGATTTTTATATTCAACAAGTATGGCTTTCGGAAAGGAGGGGACTTTAAGTCTTCTGCGTTTAACCCAGGAGCGGTCGCGTGTCGTGTGCTTGAGTACACGCACCATGGAAAAAGCACGCTTGTAGTACACAGCGTGGGCATGGTGTCGCTGAGGGTGGCCGAAGACGCGACTGCTTGAGGGTTAACAAACAAATTAAAATGTGGAAACTTTGCAGAGACAAATAGTGGAAGATCTCATAGATTATTTTTCTTCTTTTTAATTGAGCAGAAATTCTGAAAACTACACTAGCCGTAAACATTATAACGTTCAAATTTCCATTTCATTTCATCCGATTTTACGTAAAATAAATTCTTGCACGCAAAGTTGTAAGCATGCTCCATACTGCAGACAACCTGTAATTTTACAATCCGATGGAGAATTGTGCTGAAAGCGATGGAGGTCATTTTGTTACAGCGAACTCGATGTAACTGTGCTCTTAAGGTGAAACGGGATGCATTGCCTCGTTTTTTTATTTTTGCTTTTTTATTATACTACGAAGCAATATTTTCAAAATCGATTTTCATACGCATTTAGAGGTTCAGGGTATCTCTTGGTTTTTATTTTCTTAGTAAAAATGTTTTACGTTTTTACAAAAACCATTTTCAAACAAAAATTCTATTCTTTTTTTGAAAACAAAAAACATTTTCCACCATTAAAAAACATCAGGAGATACCTTAATCCTTCCTCTAATTGTGTATTAAAACCTATTTTGAAAATATTTCTGGTACGTCATATCTGCTTCTCAACGAAACATGCCTTAGCTCTCACAGTGTTCTGTGTGTTACCAAAAGATGTGTAATATATTAACAAATTTGAAACGCATGCCCAGTATCCGCTGCGGATCCTAAATATTGATTCTGTCTAACGTTTCATCCGGTGTCATCGATTTGCTCCAGTGGCATGCCACCACCAAACAGAACTCGGTCAACGATGGGGACGACGACGGACGCACAGAGAGGATACGTTATGTGTTATGCGCTGGCCGGTGATCAAAAGCTGTTTACCTTGAACCGGATGCCTGCTTCCGACCCTTTACAAGTTTAATGAAGCGTTGCTTCAATCATAAGCGCATGGTTAGGAGGGAGGAGAAAAAAAATGAACAAGCAAACGCCTTTCCACGCTGTAACGTACTGTGAAGCTGGAGAAAATACAATTTCAAAGCGCTCTCGATAAACAGTCCTCTACTTTTGCTTTCATATACTGCGACGGGGCCAAACGAACATTAGGGTTGGCAAGAGTTGGTTTTAATCTGAGACGAGACTCGCGAAGAGGAAAAAAAGCAACGTCAAGTGCAGCCCAACTGAGCTGTCAGTTGTAGCCCGTTTGATTACGTTACCTAAAACGAGGAAAGTATTGCTATCCGAGATAAATTCTGAAGCCAAAATTCACTCCGAGCAGCATTTTCTTCTCCTGTACTGTCAAAAATAAATTGAAAATAAAATATTCCAATGATTACTTTGCTTGGCGATTGTTGGCGATGCAAAATTTCACCTCAATGTGATTTTGTGCGTGAATGGGATTCAGTCACACTGCATGTGAGGTGATGCGGTCACGTACGTGTTTGAACCACCAGCCCAAAACATTATGTCAACACAGATAGGAAGAAGAAAAAACTAACAAAGTGGAGAAAAAGAAGACCGTCTTCGCGAGTCTCGTCTCAGGTTTTAATGAGAACAATGTTACCAGCCCATAGAGCCGAAGCAGTAAGCGTGCGGGCATTCAGAAAGACCAAGCTGCAGGTGGCTAAATTCGATTCCCGGTAGATTCAGCTTCTTACAAATTTTTTTTTTACTTTCATAGGCATAGGAATTTTTGTACCCGCCATACGATTCAGGGATTCTTCAACAGTTTATTTAAAGATTTTCCTACAAATTCTCCCAGAAATTTCTCTATAGATTCTTTAAAAAACATCTATTAATAATTTATTCCAAAATTTTCTCCAAGGTTTTCTTCAGTTTCTATAGGGAATAATTCCAATATTTGACTAGCTATTGTACGGAAATTGCTCAATCGATTGTTCTAGAAAATCATGCACGTGTTGCTTCAGAAATTTCTCCATGAGTTTCTTCAGAAATCCCTTAGAGATTACTTAAGAAATTTTTTGAGATATTCCTCCCAAAAAAATTATCGAAGGATTCATTGAGGAAACCATCAATGGATGTCTTTAAAAAATTCTGCAGTGATTCTTTCCAAAAATGCCAGGGAATTTTAAAGCAATTCTGTCAGGAATACCTTCGGAGATTTCTCTGTGAAATCCTGCAGGAACTACAGGGGATAGGCAAAATGATCGGGAAAGGCAAAATTTTCACTTTCTTAAAAATGTTCAACTAGCTGTAACTTTTCGAAAAGTTCATCAAATATTTTCAAATTTTCACTGTAAGTTGATCAACTAGTTGTGTAACAGTGGTCAACATTTGGAAAAGATCGGGCTTTTCTGCACGAAGTTATAAAGATTCTAGAAAAAGGTATAATTATCCGATAGCCAACTTTGAGCTATTATATCTTCGTATTCAATGAACCGATTGCAATGAAATTTTGACCATTTATGACTTATATAATGAGCTCTGGAAAACGTTTGACTTAACTTGAAATTATTAACAAGAGAATAAGTTGCAGCGCTTTTATTTATTTTATGATTTTTTAGTATATGTATTAAAATTATTTTAAATATTATTATAATATTTTGAATATGCATCCCATTACTTTTTCAATTTATTACTAGCTGTGATGTTACTTTTCTTCAAAACATATTTACATTCAAGTCAGTTAAAGGGAATTAAAATGAACTGTAATTAGCATCTTGAATTTTGAAACGATGTTGAAGTTTTGAATAATTTGGTGTTTTATTATAAAAATAAACTAATCGTTATAATTTTAATTCGTGGTAAGAATTTTAAGTTATGACAAAAGTTTTTCGTACCTTATTATATAAGTCATGAATGGTCAAAATTTTATTGCATTTGGTTCATTGAATCTGGAGATATAACAGCTCAAAGTAAGCTATCAGCCAATTGTACCTTTTTCTAGAATTTTTATAACTTCGTGCAGAATAGCCCGATCTTTTTCAAATTTTGACTACTGATACACAAGTAGTTGATCTACTTACAGTGAAAATTTGAGAATATTTGATGCACTTTTCAAAAAGTTACAGCCACTTGAAATTTGTTTGAATGGTGAAATTTCGGCTGTCCCGATTATTTTGTCTAACCCTTGTATTTTCGATTGATTCGTTCAGAAAATGCATAACTTCCTTTAGATTTTTTTTATAAAGTTTCCTAGAGATTATTCTAGAAATTAATTTCAGAACTTTTTTATAAAACCTCCCATGGATTCCTTCCAAAATTCCCATAGAAAATGCTTCAAGAATGCCATCCAAGTAGTCTTCCCCGGATTCCTATCAATAATTCCTTCAGATATTTTATGCTTCAGGAATTCCTCTACAATTCTTTCAGAATTTCCTCTAGGGGGGTCATCCAATAATTTTCTCCAAGAATATCTCTAGAAATGCTTCCATGAGATTCTTCAGAAATTTCTCCATAGATTCCTTCGGAGATCCATACTAGAATTATTTCAGAAAATCATCCACTGAGTCCTTCAGATATTTTTGTTTTATTATAGATGTTCCTTTATAAATGCTTTCAGCAATTCCTTCAGAAAATCAAAAGTACGGAATTCTTGCAGGAATTTTCCCAAAGATTCCATTGAAAACATTTCACAGACGTCTTAGGAGACACATTCAAAGTTTTCTCAAGAAATTCTTCTTGGGATGCCCTTAGACATTTTCCCGGAATTCTCCCAGAAATTCTTAATGAGATTTCTTCAAAAAAATGTTCAAAGATTGCTTTAAGAAATCTTCTATGGAATACTTCCAAAATTGTTCCATGGACACCACCAGTAATTTCTCCAGGAATTCGGTCTTAAATCTACCAACGTTTCTTTCAGAATCCTACTTCCATGGATTCTTTAAAAATTCTTCCAGGGCTTCCTGCAGATACTTCTCCAGGATTTTTTTCTTCTTTTTCTTCGAAATTTTTACAGAAATTTTTTCGATAATTGTATCATAAATTCTTCCAGTGGTTTCTTTCGCAAATCTCTCAGAGATTCTTTCGAAATTTCATACAGATTTTCTTCAAGAAGTAAACCAAGGATTTGTTGAGAAATTTCTCTAGGTATTCCATTAAAAATTTCCGCATAAATCTGTTCTAGAATTTCTTCTGGCAGTCATGCAGAAAATCCAGAGTATAGATATCCAGTGCATAGATTTCTACTGGATTTCACCCAAAATCTTCCTTAGAGGAAGTAAGGAAAACTCTAAGAATTTCTCCGCGGATCCTTCAAGGAATTTATTCTGAAACATTTCCTTGGAAATTCTACAGGAATTTCTTGAGAAATATATCAAGATTATTTTTCTAAAGATATTTAGATCTTTTCATACAGGAATTACTTCAAAAATACACCCACAGATTGTTTCAGGACTACTTTCAGAAAATCCTTCATCCATTTTCAGAGGATTCCTTCAGGAATTCTCCTTTAAATTCATTTATCAACTTTTCTAGGAACTCCACCATAGGTTTCCCGAGGCTTCCAGGAACCTCATGAGGTATCCCCGTTCAAGAATTGCTCTGGGATTTCGCAGACATTCCTCTAGAGATTCATTCAAGGGTACTTCCTGAGATTTCCACAGGGATTATACTGGAGGTTTATACGGAAATTTCTCCAGGAATTCTTTCACAATTTCAGTATGGGTTCCTTTTGAAATTCCTTCAGGGATTCCTTCGATAATATCTTCGGAGACTTGTACATAAATTCAACAGGAATTCCTTTCCTAGAACTTAATGAGTGAATGCCTGGGAGAATACTTTGGAATACCTTCTCAATTCACAGAAAAAAAAAAACATGAAAAACTTCAGATGGAACTCTGAAGTAATTCCAGAAGAAAAAATGGTTGATAAATTTCTGGAGGAAAGGAACTTCAGAAAGAATCTCTTTAAAATGTCTTCATAAGATGTGGCACATTAACTGGTGTAGTTCTTGAAAAAAAAAATGAATCTTCAAAATTTTTTGAAGAATACCTGAAGAATTTCTTTAAGGATTCACTAGAAAACTACTGGATATCCAGGAAATACCGCTGGAGGAATTCTTATACAATTTCTGAAAGGAATAGTACATCTTAAAAAATCCTAAAATTCTACCTGGAGAAATATTTGAAGGAAATCCTGCAGAAACAAAAAAAACTGAAGGAATTCCTTTTTTAAAGTTTTTTTTTTTTCTATGAAAGAATATCTGAAAGAATTAGAGATCCCTCTGCAGGTATTTATGGAAGAAATTTCTGCAGGTATTTATGGAAGAATTTCTTGTAAAATTCCTTAAAAATGTCATGGAATAGATTGTGAAGCAATCTATGGTGAAATGTCGTAAAGATTCTTTGGAAAATTTCTAAAGCAACACCGGAAAAATCTGATAGAATCCCTGCAGGTTCCTTCAAGGGATCTTAGGTCTTAATAAATACTTGAGGAATACCTGGAGGAACTTCTGGGGAAACTTCTGGATGAACTTCCAGAAAAAATATCTCGAGAGTTTTCTGGAGAAATTTCTAAACAAATGCCTCCTGAGAGAAGCCCTTAATAAATACAATAATACTTGAATGAAACTTTGGAGAAACTACAACCATAATTTCTTAAATTTTTAAAAGAAACTCTGAAAGTTTCTGCGAATCTTTGTGGAAAATGTCTCCTGGAATTGAATTTTCTGAACACATCTTTGGAGGAATTGCCAGAGAAACCACTAGAGAAATTCCTAGAATTTCTAGATAAATTTCTAAATGAATTCCTGGATAAATCCCAAACAGAAACCCTGGAAGAAATTCTGATAATATTTCTGGAGGAGCTCCTTCAGATTAAAAATTTACTGAAATACATGAAGGAATACATTCACGAACTTGTGTAGAAATCTTCAGAGGAATTTCATAAAGAATATCTGAAGGAATCCCAGGAGGAAATTCTAAAAATAACCCGTGGACTAGTTTCAAAATCAATCTTTTGAAAAAAATCAGAAGAAAACGCAAGGGAAATTCCTGTTAAAAATCCTTTGGAAATTCTTACAAGAATTTCCCTTGTGTCTTCTTCTGAAGATTTTCAAATGATTAATTTTGGAACTAGTCCACGGGTTCCTTCAGATATTCTTTAAGAAATTCCTCCGAAGATTTCTACACAAGTTCTCTGCAGAAATCTCTGAAAAAAATTTGGAATTGAATACCGTCTAAAGGGATTTCAAAAACATGTTGATAAATCTTGAAAGAATCCCTAAAGAAATTTTTCGGGTTCTGGATGTAATCGTGGAGAAAATTCTAAAGAAGTACATTTTAAAAGAATCCCGGGGGAGTCTTTAAAAGAGTTCTTACTGAACTCATAAAAGGAATTCATGCAAAATTGTCCCTTCTGCGATAATTATAAAAAATCATGTAATAATAATTTATTGAGAGGTTTCCCCGGAATAATGCGAAATAAGGCGCAATATTGAAGACATTCCCATGCGGGCGTAGAAATTTGTTAACCTTGAGTAACCAGCTCCGGTTTTTACCACGAGCACTGGAGCTGGTGTCATCGAGGTTACTCGAAGTTACTCACTGAGTAATCAGCTCTTGAGATAACAAAAACAACAAGAATAACCCTCGAGCCAGTCGCGTCTTTGACTACCTGCAGTGACGCCGCGCTCATGTTGTGTACCACATGCGTGCATTTTTCATGGTGCGTGTACTCAGTACACGACGCGACCGCTCCCGGGATAATTCCCAGTATGAGTGCCCTTCCATACATGTGAGCAAATAACTTCTCAGTGAATTTAGGAAACGAGGACTCCGCCCAGCTGGATATAAGAAAATCACCTATGACATTTTGAGATATGTTTGCGCCCTCATAAATGAGAAGATAGAAACTTTCCAACTGTTTTTCTCATACTTGTGTGAAAAATTTCTTTCGAGATAAAAAAAAATCTGGCGCTTTGTAGAATTCCAGATATTACTTAAAAAAATATTGGCAATTTCTTCAAAATTTCTCAAATTTTTTTTTAGATAATGTTGCTTCTTGTTGTATGAATTTCTTCAGAAAATTTTCAATGATTCTTTCAGAAACTCTCAAAGCGAATCCTCCAGAATTTCTTCAAAGTGTTAATTTAGATAACCATTCAAGGGTATCTTCAGAAATTCCTCTATGGTTTTCAGTTAAAAATCCCCCTGGTATTTCTTCAGAAATTATTAAAAATGTCTGCCAGGAACGCATACGGGATTTCCCTTGCTTTAGAACTTTCTCCAAAGTTTTCTTGAAATAACTCCTGAAATTAATTTAAGAACTTCTTCATAAAACCTTTCTTGGGTTCCTTCCGAAATTGTTCCATAGATTCCGTCAAACAATTCTCCAGAAATTCCTTTCAGGAAGTCTTTTACAGATTCTTTTTGAAAGTTCTTCTAGAGCCTTTTTCATGGCAAAAGATGGACCATTTCCTTCAGAATTTTCTCTAGCGGATCATCCACAAAATTCCCCAAGAACGCCTCTAGAAAAGCTTGCACAGGATTCCTCAGAAATTCTTCCCTAGAGAAGTTGATCTTAAAATCCACCAGCGGTGGTTTCTTTACTAACTTTTCCTGAGATTCCTTAAAAAAATCTCCAACGCTTCCTTAAGATATTCTTTTGAGAATTTCTTCAGGAATTTCTTTGATGGTTCCTACTGAAACTCCGCCTGGGGTTACTTTAGGAATTCTTCTAGCGATTCGTTTGGAAAATCCTTCGAAATTTTCTCCAGGGATTTCTTCAGAGTTTTTTCATGGATTTTACAAGTACTTTTCCAAAGATTGTTCCATATTTTTTTTCCAATTTTTTTATTCAGAAAATCTTCCAGAGATTCCTGCATATATTCGTTCAGGCACTTCGTCAAGAAGTTCCCCAGAGATTTGTTCAGGAATTTGCCTAGGGATTGTGTTGAAACATCTCGAACGAATGTTTCTTGAATTTCTACCGGGATTCAAATCGTGCAGTTATTCCTCCAAAGATTCTTGCATTGTTACTTTCAGTGATTCATCCACAGATTTCTTGAGGATTTTCTCCAGATATTGCTCCACGTACCTCCCGACAAACTTCTCCGGTATTTCCTCTTTGAATAACGTCAAAAATTTCTGCATGAATTCTTTTGGGATTTTTTTCAAGAATTATTTAGGGATTCAGGGAAATTTACAAATGCTTATCTAGGCGTTTCTTCCGGAATTTTTACATGTATTCCTCCAGAATCACGTCCCCAGATTGCTCCAGAAATTTTACTAGAATATCTTTCAAGAATATAACTTTGAGGTTTCTTCAGGAATTTTCCTTAAAATTCTTAAATATACTTTTATAGGAATTCCACCAAGGGTTTTCCGATGAGTTTTCCAGGTAAATCCCCAGCAAACCGCAACAAATTACTTTTGTTGGGATTGCTTCCAGAATTTCCTCAGGATTTCTTCAGATATTTCACCAGAGATTCATTTCATCCTGAGATTTCTACAGGGATTCTACTGAAGATTTCATCAGAGTTTCCGTAAGAATTTTAAGGACTTCTAAAGGAATTAAAATGAGGGGTTTCTTCAAAAGTTCTTCCAAAAGTTGGACAAAACATTACTGCTAGGATTCTTGAAAAAAATCCCTGAAAGAATTACTAAAGAAATCTCTGCAAGGTTATCTTCTCTGATAATCCCTGAAACAAAAAAGTTCCGATGATACCTTTGAAAATTACTAGAAATAATGCTAAAAAAAATCTGGAGCTTTTCCTTAACTTTTCGTGAAATAATTTCTTTATTTATCTCTGGAGAAATTCCGGGATATGAATGCCCAAAAAAACTTCCTAAGAATCCTCCTTAATTCCTAGACAAAAAAACCTGAGGAACTGTGTAACTTCCAGAAACAATGTTTGAGAATTTCCTAGAGAAGAAATCCGTAGAGGGATTTCTAAAGGAATCTCTTTAAAATGTCTGCAGAATTCCCTGCATAATTTGCAAATAAAGGTACTGGTCCCTTGAAGAAATTTCTCATTATATTTCTCAAGGATCTATGGGGGATTTTCTAAAGGAATCCTTGGAAGAACTTTTAAGATGCACCATTTTCATTGGAGTGGAGATTTCACCTGTTGACGAATAAGCAATAAACAACTCTTGCAGATAAATCTTGAACAATCTTAGAAGAATTTGTTATACAATTATAATAATTTATAGAACCACTAAAGAAATATCTTTAAAAATGACATTTTTGAAGGAATCTTCAAAAGAATACAGTCTGGAAGAACTGGAGAACCCTCTACTCTGCAGGAATTCATAGAGGAGTTTCTTGAAAAATGCCAAGAAATAGATTCTGGAGTAATTGTGCAGGAATTGCTGAGAGAATGCATGTGGAAATTTTTGAAGCATCACCAGAAACATTTTTGATAGAATTCTTGAAAAAAGGTCTGAATAAGCCCAAAGCAATGTCCGAAGGAATACCTGAAAGAACTTCTGGAGAAACCCCAGCAGGAACTTCCCGACGAGTTTTCTAGATAGATGGTTTAAATTAACTCGTAATATGATTAGCGATTAAGATAATATGTTCGATGGCGCTGGAGGTAATCATGGGGAAAATTCTACAGAAGTACCAGCGAAGGAATACATTCTTAAAGAATTCTCGTTTGAATCTTAAGAAGAATTCTAGATGAAATCATAAAAGGATTTCCTGCAGGAATGACACTTCCGCGATAATTACAGAAAAAAAAATCGTGCCCAATTATTTCATGGAATGGTTTTCCCGGAATAATTCTTATTTGGGCGCAGTATTGAAGTCATTTCCATGAGTGCGTACCAGTATATTGGGTGCTAAAATTTGGAAACATTGAGTAACCGGCTCTGATTTTACCATGACAGCACTGCTGTACATACCATGCATGGATACCAAATGTTGTTGCGTTACTGCAATCAAATCGAAACAGATAAAAATCCATAACGCGCTGCAAATATCCTGCCTATATCCCCACACCGCCGCGCCAGGACCATAAACCACCATTATCAAGCTCATTTCCACCTCACTTCCGCGAAAACTTTTGACGACAACCGCACCGAGAACGAGGAAGAGACCGAGAGAGAAACCAACTTGTACGATTCCTGCGTATTGTTGCGGCCTAGAGGCTCTTGTTAGCTTCATCCCATCTTATCCATGCATTTAGTTGGTAGGTAGGATGGTATAAACTCACGTGCCTTCGAGCACAAAAGCTGCACAAAATCTCGAAACCGCAATCTGTGTGATTTCCTGCGTTTTTTTCTTTATTTTTCGCTCACAATAAAAGCCGCCGCTCGCCCGAAGATTGTTCCTCGTTTCTTGAGCAGCGCGTGCCGGAATCGGAGAGGAAAATTCCCGAGCTCGTTGTCGACATCGTTTAATACATTTCCCGACCGGAGGGCAAGGGCAAACTTGTGGTAAATTGTGTTTTCTGCCTATCAAGTTGTAGTGAAATTTACTACTAAACCAGTGGTGTCATCGAGGTTATTCCAAGTTACTCACTGAGTAACCTGCTCTTGATAAAAAAACACTATCAGTATGAGCGCCCTTGCAAATAGGGCATCAGCTCCCTTATTAAGAGTAGTGCTCCCAATTTCATCCTATTTAAAACCGAGATGGCGACACATCCAGAAGATGCATTTTTGCTTCCACAAAATGCGCATCAGATTTCCGAATAAGAAGAAGATGTTTTGGATTTTCATGTCATGGAATTTAAAAGCAAGGAATATCTTTAAAAATTCTTGCATAGAGTTTTTTTTTTAATTCTTTCGAAAATTTCATTAAAAACCCTACAGAGACTCCTTCGGAAATTCTTCCAAATTTGTGGAACTTCCCCAGAACGTAGGATTCCACAAGAAGTTCCTCGTGGATTTCCTCTGGCTTGTCTCGTACCGTTTGATTATCTCTTAGAATTCGATGATTTTTTTTTTTCGAGGAAAGAGTTACTGATCCCTAGGATTCCTTCAGGAGCTCCTTGTCGGATTAACCCAGATACCCCTTTTTAATTTCTTCTGGAGTTCTTTCGGGGATTATTTCAGGAATTCCGCCAGAAATTGGAAATCATTTAAAAAAAATCATTCTGGGTTTTAATCAGAACACCCTCTTGAAATTCATCCACGAGTTGCTGTTGAGATTCACCAAGACTTTTCATCCGCAATTCCTACAGGAGCTCATCCGATTCTTCGGGATTGCCTATGGGAATTCATCCAAAAATATTTTCTGAAATTCCTCTAGAAAGTCTTTTTGATACTCCTCCAGAAATTCCCTCTGAGGTTTCCCAAGAATTTACTTCTGAGACTCCTCCAAAAGTTTATACAGGATTTCATCGGGAGTTCCATCTGGGATTCTTTAGAATTTCCTTTGCCATTTCTCCCGTAAATCCTTCTGAAACTCATCCGAAAATTTCTCATCGAGTTTTTTTTTGTAGGATTCCTGCAGGAGTTCTTTTTAGTATTTGTGCGCAACTGGAGTTCCTTCTAGAGTTATATCTGTGAAATTTCTCCAGGCTTTCGTACTGCGTTCTCCCCAAGAGTTCCTTCTGTGTGCCTTTAGCACACGGAGATAAACCGAAAAATAGCACTCTGAGTGAGTCGTTTTCGAGCATCTTCTTCGACTGTAGTGATCTGTCGTTTCTAAAAGAGTGAGAACAACTCGTTGATAACATGACTTCCTTTTGCTTGTTTTGTGAATCAATTAAAAAATATAAACTCAAAAAAATTGTAAAAGAGGATCATCAACTACGCCACTCGTTAATATAGAAAAAAAAGAAAAAAAAAAACTACGCTACATGGCCAAATTAAAGTCAGCTTGGTGCAGAAAAATAGTAAAAAAATATCTCAAAATAAGATTTTTGGATTTTTTTTCTTGGTAGTCCTTATAATATCCTGGAACATCTTCGAAGGTATCATTTAAATTGGTAATGTTGCTGCTAGAGTAAATAAGTCACGACAACCAGTGCGTAAGCAAAATCTGATTCAAATAAAAAAAAATGACGAATCCAAAATGGAATATTTTTACATGGTTTAGGCTGTTCAATAGACATATGATCGAATTCCTGAAATGAACTACCTATGCATCTATGCATCTAATAATAAGTTTCTCTCTCCATTTATGCGACAGTGGTATAAATTGTCTTTTTTTTTGCAATATGGCTGGTCGTAGCAAATTTGATGCCAAGCTAATATTTTTTTCGCGTACGAAAGTGGTCCTGCTCAGTGTAGATGGGTCTATCGCAATTTGTGTTGGTTTCCCCGGATCCCTATAAACTGAATAATGATAAAAGTGTGAGTGCATGGGGACTTCAAAATGATAATTTTTGGTTGATGAGAGCAACCTGTCACCCACAAAAGTGATTTTAATGAGTTTGAATAAGGTGAAATTGCTAAAGTGTGTAGCTTATGCTGATTCTATCTGAATCAGCTTAAAAAAAATCGTACCATATTGCCGAGAATAAAACCACACACTGTCTGTGAAAAAAGGATCAATATGGTGAGACCTTCTGATTTGTTTTATTTACATCCATATCAGTAACATACAAGTATTAGGGATAATTTTTTTTTTTATCTGTATTAACGAGATTTTTAGCCCTAGGCTAGTTCATCTTGGGACCCACGCTTTGCTTCCCTTCCGAAGAAAGAACTCACATTTTGCGAGTTTGTCGGGAGTGGGATTCGATCCCAGGTCCTCGGCGTGACATTTAAGTGTTCTAACCATCACACCAGGTCCACTCCACAGGTTAATGTTTATTTGGGGATGGTTTGATACCATAACTTTTGATCTCGTTTCAGAGAGCGGGTAAAGGCACTTAAGCCTAGGCTTGAGAGCCAGGGCATACGTGGTAAATACCGTTGTCCCATCCCAGGATTCCAGAGGACATGAAGTGACATTAACATTCTTAGCATAGTCCCTCCCAACGATGTGGTACAGTATTATAACTTTTCAATGAACGGGTGGTACGAGGTGTCCCTTTTTTCTGATCTCAATAACAATAACAACGCTGTACAGTGGGCCTGTCCGCTTTAATGCTTGTAATGCATCTCTGATGCACTGCAACTATTAATAATGACATTAAAAATTACAAGAAGGTCGATCCTATCATTTTCCAGAATTCTTTCAATGAATGGCTGTGTTTATTGTGTAGACTAGACTAACAATTAAAAAAAAAATAACTTTCGAACCAGTTGGTTATTTTTAAAGAATGTACACAGCAAAAAGTAATCGCTGAAAATTTCCTACAACAGTCTTTTCAGTGTAAGCATTGCTGATACGAACACCACCATATGAATGTTAATGCATGTGTGCACTGATAAATATATCGTTTGATCACATCGACTTTTATTTAGGAAAATGGCGTCGGATCAAAAAAACGAGTGCGCGAACTAATTTTGCACACAACAGTAAAACATCCGAAAATGACCCACAGCGATGTAGCTAAAATGTTGAATATTGTAGTGCAAATCGAGCCAATTCTACATACGCGACGAACAAGTTATCGTTCGTATCCCAACGCTTACGTTTGCAAATTGATTTCGAATCGATTGCAACAATGTACCGCTCGCCAACTCGATATGAGCATACGACGGTTCGATCGATGCGTCATCTACTGACCTAAGCATAAGTCACTCCAGGAAACTTCCATAAGGTTCTATGTAATACATTATATGCTATGCTTTTGGCGGCCTGGCTGGGCCTATAAAAGAGGTCTTCCCGGGCCGAATAAATCAGTTCAATTTGGTCTTCGGAACTTAACCCATAACCTGCTTTTTAATCGATGTCACCGCCGAGTGTAACTTGGCAAGTGTGACCAATAAGATAAGTATCTTGTATGGCAGGCAATATGTGAATGTGGTCTCAGAAGCAACCTTTTTATCATGATCGGCATCATGAACGGTCAAAATTATGTTTAAGAATGTCCGAATAAACGTCTGTTGCCTTTCATTCGGACACATAACGGTTCAGTGCTGTTCTGACAAGATTAGGCATCTTCCAACTGATTCAAAGTTGTTACACTGCAAATCTAGACTAACATTTGAAAAGGGCGTAACAAGTATTGCGAATTTATGCTTCTCCTGGTCCTTCTGAGTGTATTTCCCATTATTCATGTAATCCCTGACCAGTAATAGGTAAAGCAGACTACCCTCTATCTGATAACCGGAAAAGATTGCATAAATAAATTGAAATAGTCTAGTTGGTCTAGAAATAATAGGGGGATTCACTTGACGGCGTAAACTGCTTAAACTGATTAAACGTCGCGATCACCAAGGCAATCTTTGGTTATTTCATTCGCAAAATCATGAAACATTTCAAATAAGCAGAAAATCATGGCTTACGCAGCAATTTAATCTGTTTAGTGAGTACCCCTAATGTTGATAATGACCCGTAAGAGTACCAAATTCATAAGGTTTAGAATCGGCGGATTCGATGATCCGAAATTCACCACACTCCGTCCAATCGAAACGAATTAAAAGGAATCCTCAAAAAACGAATAGCATCTTTTGGAAAAAACTTCAGGCGCAACAGACAAAATACAGTGCAAAAGCTCAAGAAAAGCGTCAAACGAAAAGTTTGCGCATTTGGAAATAACACATTAAAATAACTGAATTTAAAATGCTGTATCTTTGTAAAGTGATCGGCTGTAAAAAAACCCCTTTAGTGTTGATTTTTCCATTCGGTCCTTTCAATCTCACTACTTTTTCGCTGACCACTTTTTGCTGTGCACATTCTTTAAATCTTTTCTAGACACATTCCACCGTGACGGTACAACGTTCTGAGGCCTTTTTGGTCAGGTTTTCCACTATTACTCATAAATACGACTGTAAACCTCGAATCTTTTACATATTCGGATTCCTTGTAAAATTTGCAGTAAATATAATTAGTTGAACGATTAGTTTTCATTGGAAAAGTGTGTTCAAAATAGAAAGTAGTAGCGTGACGTTACAACGTTGTAAGGTCACGCTACTAATTCTCGTTTTGAAAAACGATTTCTAATGAAAACTAATGGTTCAACAAATCGTATTTACTGCAAATTTTACAAGGAATCCGAAATTGAAAAAAAAAACATTTGAGGTTTCCAGTCGTATTTATGAGTAATAGTGGAAAACCTGACGTAAATTCACGGTAGAATGTGTCTTTATCGTTTAAAATATATTGAATTCTAATTTTCAGGAAAACAACGGAAGCGATTGGTTGCGCCCCGTGTTCCACATTGCGATTGAAATTTGTATGGAATTTAGTATGGGAAAACGTACTTTTTTGCATTTTAATCATAAGTTGATTTTTTTTTCTCTAAAACGATCTAACTAATGACGTTTTTTTTCTCTGTTCGGGATATTACCACTGCGACCAATCTATTGTGGTATATCCCGTGTCCTTTGTATAGTGCATGTCGTATTACTTTATCACCATTGAGAAGTTATAAAGTATTTGGTTTTGTAACAGTAGTCATTTTCAACATAATCGTAAGAAAGGATTCTGATTGACAGGTTCCGCTTATTACACGCTCCTTTTTTAGTCAAAATCGGATCCCTTAACGAGAACGTCAAAAAATGATAACGATATTGACCATGCATCGGGACCCTAGCCCTTTCTGTTTCAAGCTAGTGAACACCGAATAAAAGATTAGGAATACTAACCCATTTTTCCTTGTGTCAAGATCCATCTCGGCCACACCTAAAACTGAGACCTTTCACTTTCAACAAGGTACGAAATGAGGGGCCCAGAATCAAAGGGGTGTAAGTGACCATTTTGTCGATTTTGAGCTGAGCATATCATAAAATTCTTCAGATTTCAAGCTATCAGGAACTTTTTTAAGATTGTTTCTACGATGATTGGAAAAATTACAATAAATCACAGAAAATTGGGTTGATTTTGAAGCTCCATACATATTGTATGGGATGAAAAATTGGTCAAAAACTTTAAACCTCATTTACTTGAAAGTGGGTTTGCTTACAGTTTAAACTACTCGAATTTTACTCACCTCGTACTCACAGCTATCTCACAACTTTGGTATGCGTTTGCGACCTTTACTTTATTGGGCAAACTTTTAGATTAAACAACAATCTAAAAGCCCTTTGATAGCATGCTTCTGGACTGAGATAGACGCAAGTGAGTATCACTCTTGCAAGTGAGTATTCCCAACACTGCCCATGACCAGACAGAAATTGTGTTATGTGGAAGTTAACATCCCTGTGTGCTCTGGTGATCCACATCGACAGGTTGGGAATTAGACGGTGGGTCCACCTGCCATTCGCAGCGTTATGCCACTGCTGCTGCCACTCGTGTAGTGTGCTGGCTCGCGCTCATTTCCGAACTCCTCTTGTGGCCCTGTAGCATACGCTATCTTCATCCAGTAGAAGGCAGATAGGGATCATCCCAACTGCCAACACGGCGTCTGACGAGATGGTTCGATACGCACTCGAAACGCGCATCGCATGAACGTACGGTTCAGCTGGGTGCGGTTTCTTCCAGTCTTCAATGTAGGTATGTGTGTATGTATGTATGTATGTCTGTACGCAAAAAAGTTCACTCACTTTTGAGGCACTTCCCATTGACCGAATTTAACGATTTTAGCACGAATCAAACGAGAATTTTACCCCATTGTTTTCTTTTGAAAATGGTAATGATCGGTTAAGAAGTTCCGGAGTTATGGCACCGACGAACCGACATGACAGCTAGAACAAACAAATTCAAATTTGTTGTCCGCGACGCCATGATGAAAAATAGCCGAACACTATCGCCACCTCTATAACGGCCCGCGTTGGTATGCTAGCTTGATACCAAACCCCCGTGTGTTAACATAGGAAGAGGTTCGCGTCTACGCTGATTTGACAGAAGGGTTCGCTCGCTTTGCTGGTCGACCGTTAAATTGAGGGGGGACAGTTTTGAAACACCACTGTCACGTCGGTTCATCGGTGGTTATGGTCCTATGTAATCTTCCTCAGTGTCAGTTATCCACTACAAGAGGTATTCGAAATACTCGTATCTGTCATAGGATAAGCATTAGAGGGTGGAATTTGTGAGGTGTATACCAAGCTTGCCCATGAATTTGTAAAACCCTAATATAATATAATAATGGTATACACCTCACAGAATTAATTAGAGGTACAAAAGTTATTACACTCATTCGAATAAGCCCAGTAGTTCTGAGACGGATGCTTGATCGCATCCTACTCGGGTCGGGTCGGATGCCCGTTTACAACTCACCGAACCAGGAGCGGGTCGAGCCCCGGAGTCAGACTTCGATTTATCTCCTTCCATATTATGCCATGCTGTGTTTCTGTAACCACGTCGTACCGTGACTTAGGCAGACCCCGTAACATCATAATAACGCTGGGATGAAATCGGTGACCGGGTCAGGCCGCGGCTCGAACCTGTCCCGGCCCAATGTAATGAGAATATCCCTTCGTCCATATGAAGGAGTTCAGCACTGGCATGCATACGATCCGTCATTAACTCCAACAGTGACAGTGTCCATGAACGGTAAGCAGGAAAATAGTTTAAGACCACATATGATCCGGTAATGTTCCGGAACCGGTTCCGGGTATTCCGCCGGGAGTGGCAAAAGAGAAAAATTAACCAAACTCGTGCATTCGTAACCTCAAATCTCGGCTTTTTCGATAACCTGATTAACGGTTATCATGAAAATAGGCTCAGACCACATTAGAAACTACCGGTAGTGTTCCGGAATCGGTTCCGAGTGACCCGCCGGAAGTGACCAAATATGAAAGTGAGCCAATCCCATGCATGAAACATATCAAATCGCGGCTCTTTAGATAACCTGATGAACAGTAAGCAATAAAATAGTCTCAGACCATATCTAAACCGGTAGTGTTCCGGAACCGGTTCTGTGTGTCCCACCGGAAGTGGTCAAATGTAAAATTGAACCAAAACCCATGCATGCGGCACATTGAATAGCGGCTTTTTCGATAACCTGAAGAACGGTTGACAAGAAAATAATCTCAGCCTGCATCTAAGACTACCGGTAGTGTTTTGGAACCGGTTCTGGGTGTCCCGCCAGAGGTGGCAAATTATAAAAGTGAACCAAACCCATGCATACAACACAGCGTGGTTTTATAGGTAACCTGATGAACACTCAACAAGAAACTAGTCTCAGACCATATTTGGGACTCGCCGGAAGTGGTGAAATGTAAAATTGAACCGTTTTTGATGAACGGTTCGAAAAAAGGGTCAGACAACATTGGAGACTACCAGTAGCTTTGCAGAACCAGCGTTGGGTGCTTCGTCGGAATTACAAAATACACAATATCAATGCAAGCAAAGCAAAACAAGCATAGCAAAGATAACCGTACACATCATAATTGCTACTCCGTGTTTGACCAGAATAATCGAAGTTGCACAGAGAACCAATGAATGGTGCTTGGGACTAGCTACACACTCTCAATGTGCACAATTCAAGAGTTCAATATTTGAAAACCAATAACGGCACCGGCCACGTCCTTAAGGTTATCGGGAAAGGGAAGGAATGTTAGTTCGACCACCGTTGTTACTAGACTGTTTCGTGGCGGCTATTTTATTTTGTCCGACGTCTGGAAACCGTGGAATCCACAGTATCTCCTCAGTTATCTCGGGAAGGAGTCTTTGCTAGTAGGTAAGGGTAAGGTGTGAATCTTGGAGCCACCTTTGGTAGGTGATTCGATCCACTAGATATGTAAAAATACACGTCGCAGTTCATCACGATTACGCTTTATGACCGTTCGTTCAATATTAAACGCGTCGGCGCAGTAAACTTCTGTGAAAACCGACCTTTCTACGAAAATTGTCGCACGCTTTTGATTCCGCATTCAACATTCGCGTTCCCATCTCCCTATCGAGCAAATCGACCGACCCACGAAAATAGTCGCGCGTTCTGGTTCTACACTCGCTCTACACTGGGCTCCCTAGGGACGTATATGGCAGATCACACAATATGTTGTGCTCTTGCTTTAATTGCAGTTTTTTAAGTGCAAATGTGTATCTAAAATACATCTGAGTGTTTAAACTTATGCTTTTACGAGTCAAGTTTGAATCCGTGGTAAAAGTTGTGAAATTTTTCAAGTGTTCAGTATTATTTATTTAAGAATAGTGAAACAATTTGTTGAATAATTTTCATCAACAAAATTGATGGCGTTCTTCAGTATGATTGTGTGTGTGAAATACACCCGTAGAGCTCCAGAGCTCTAGTACTGCACTGTCTGCACTTGTTTAATCTGTTTTCATCGACCACTTCGGCGATAATGTTTATTGTAATGGGTAATGTATAACGGCTAAAATTTCAACAACAATCATGGTAAGTTCAGTTTTGACTTAAGCCTATGTCCAAGGTTCATAAAACTTGGATAATAAGCTTTAGTCTTAGCCAATAAGTTTTATTCACTTGGATTCGTGCTACCGAATACATAATCTTTTTCATGATTTTAAAGCCCTTCGGCAAAACTTCATCGATTCAGCAAAAGGCCTTTTTTTTGCGTTCCGTCAAGCCGTCAAAACTAGTACTGCGCTACTCTGACAAGCTGACTCATATCCATTGTTATCTCTATTGGATTTTTTTTGTCCAATCCATTCTTTTCGACGACATAGTTGGAATCACTCGCGATAGATTTTCGACGCTGTTTGTGATAAAACTCATCACTTTTCTTTTATTTAGGTTTAACAAAAAATATTTTATCACCATGTCGACAAATGCGTAAGTATTTATGAGTTAAAAGTGAGAAACAAATAACATTACTTACTTATATTTCAACAACAAACAATTTCTTTTTTTAGAAATAATTAATCTGCCCACCGTGCAGAATCCTCAAGCGTTGGCAAGATTCTTATCGATTTCGAGATTTGATCAGTTATCATGGAAAGTGAGATGGATTGCGGCTCCACTATCGTCCCCAAGACAACTGAGTTGCGTGCTGATGCAACTTACGGACCACAATCTCAATTACAACCTGTCTTAGTGAAACCGCATGGGGCAGGACTACCTAACCATAAAGCTGGTAACTCACCAATGGTTCGTGAATCGAACGACATCGATGATACAAGCTCTCGTACTTCCAAACATAAGCGGGACGAAGAAATCCTTGAGGCAGGCGGACGCATCGACGACCAGAACAGCAAGAAAATAAGGCAATCGATGATCAACCTAACACAAAGGTGATGTTCGTTAGCCGCATCCGTCAATTAACACTAGATCAGGGGTTCCCAACCTTTTTGAGGTGGCCCCCTTTAAGAATTGTCAATACATCTGAGGCCCAATGAAAATTTTTAGAAAAAAATATGAATTAAATGAACAAAATCGAGTTTTTTGGGTATAGTCACGTAGCCAGAAATTTACTGTGGGAGGGATTTGTGACGATCAATAATACGTTTTTTTTATTCGACAGTCACATTTCGTAAACAATAATGTCATGTACATTCAATTTGAGTCGTAGCTGAAAAAAAGCGGCGCAGTCAAAAAAATTTATCTTCTGAAGGCGTTTTATACTGAAAATTTGTTCCTCAAATTGTCGCTTTTGGTGGCGGCGGTGGCAATTTGCACAAAATAGAATAAAAATTTAACAATTTTAACAATTTTTTGGTAACATCGCGGCCCCCCTGGACAGGCTTCACGGCCCCCCAGGGGGCCGCGGACCACCGGTTGGGAACCCGTGCACTAGATGATCTGGAAGAACTCCTTCGAAACCTGTATCCCAGGTACGATAAGCTGCTGACAAAATCATCAGTACCCCGGTTCAATTGACGTGGTTTGAACTCAGGCAGAATATGGTTCGACTGTGTCGACGTGGAAGGTCGTAAATGGCTGGAGAAGCAAGTTAAAAGCATTACCGATTCTTGGACACGCGGTACCCTGGACGTCACGGATTGTGTAGCTGCTCCACCTCTCAATTGGCTCATCAAGTCATTTCTCGCTTGGACGGTCTCAACCCAGCTCTAGCAATCAACTGTTGGCGTCTCTTCAAGACTGCGAAACCGTGGGAAGGAAAGCGTCTCTTCATATTCGGGTTGGATTACGAGTCTTTGTCCATGCTGCAGGGAGAATCGTACGCTCTTTTCTACAGTTTCGGCAAGATAACAGCTTTCCAATATACATGCTGGAAAGCCAGCCAAACAGTAAGAACATTTTGATTTTCTGCAAAATATATGTATGTTTTTTTTTTGGAAATAAAATTGAATTCATGAAATGAAGCACAACGAATAATCTGCATTACAGTCTTACTTTCGAATGCCAGTTCTATTCACAATCCACTGCATGCGTGTTTCATCCCCTTATGTGCGTCTTTCGACACTTTTTTTTGTAGATAAGTGTTTGTTTTGCCTTGTTACTTCCACCATCTGCTGATAGGTTGAGTTTTACAAGTAAGGACTGTTCATTTTATAAAGAGGACAACTTTTCAAGGCTATAAAAAGAAAACGCGTAGTTCACATTTGAGCAGCCTTAGTTAGTTGTTCAGTACATTATATTAGCAGATAATAACCATAAATAAATTGGTTTAAAATTATTGAACTTCATAGAAATGTGGCAAAGTGTTTCGAGAGATCAATTTTTCAATTCCCAAAAACTAAAGATAAACACAAAATTTCTGTAAAACATCGGTGTATCGTTTTTAATTGCAAAAAAGTGTTTGCCATGCTGCAGCAGTTTGAGTGATACATATTCTGGCAAAATATAAACCTAATCGGAATAATGGTTGTTGAGATATTAAAGTTACAAATTGGACTCGATTTTCAGAATAAAATTTATTTGTTAAACAAAAATGTATAAAAATATTAAATTTTGAATGTTTTCAATGGATCTAGTCGAAAGTACTAATAATGCAAATTCAAATGCAGAAAACCGCTTCTTGATAGCATTGTTGGCTTGGTTACTGTGCTTCATGGCAGTTACCGGAGATAAAACCGCTTCGTTCTATGAAGGTTCTTCTAAATAACGATGTACTCTATTGCAAATACAACGTAACAATGATGTCGAAAATAAAAATTAACATGTAGTTATTTTCAAATAAGGTATATAATTTCATAGGGTCAGACCTTGCTGGAAATAAATAATAATAAGCTTCTCTAGAATCAAAAACTTGCATTTATGGAGCAAAAAGTATGCAATTTTTCATTATGGCCATCATTAAGTATTAAATTTATGATGAAGAATGTACTTTAAAGCATATTTTTCTTCGGTATCATTTAGAATGCGATTCTCTTCTTTACTGGACAAATTTTGAACTGATTCCGTAGTGTTATTGCATCACTGGACTTAAATAAGTATTTTTTATCAATTTCATTGATAACAAGGCAACTCACTATATCAAGCTGTATAATGCCTGGTGCATTATTACTGACCAACTATTACATTCTACCTTTAGAAGAATAGTATAAGATCCCAACACATTGAAAAGTTCATGAAAATTTTAAAGTTATGTATGTGGAAAGTTGTGTAGAATTTTGAGAAATGGGGTTTTATTGAGTTTTAACGAAAACCACTTCAGTTCCATAACTAAGGACAATTTGTATAATGTTATATTTTTCCTACACTGTAGAATAGCTATGGAAATTTATGCAAAAAACCGATAATGATTTTATTGAAAAATAAAAAAGATATCACACAAATAAGGTGTCCTCTTTATAAAATGAACAGTCCTTATTATGTATAATAGAATCAAGCTCTGTCTTCACTTTTTTTTTTAATGTTTTTCACTTTGTATAGAAAAGTGACACATAACTTTTGTGTTACAGGATAGTGATGATTTTTTTGGAGGATAATACAGCAAAAAGAGCCCGAATTGATTGGCTCACGCGCTCGTGCTAGTGAATCTAGCCCCTCTACCTTATTCTGAATCCTGAATCCCTATCGAGAAAATCGACCGACCCACGGAAATAGTCGCGCGTTCTGGTTCTACACTCGCGTCCCCATCAATCTTAACTCAATCGTCGGCCTCTCAAAAATTCTCGAGTAATTCTGATTCAGCATTTCACACTTGCGTCCCCATCATTTTACCGAGAAAACTGACCGACCCGTGAAAATAGTCGCGCGCTTATCACAGTATTGAACTTAGAGTACACGGAGAATAGCTTGAATAGCTATTTACGAATTTTGTATTTTACTAAGAGTAGTCACATGTGCACATATATGTTGCCCTTTACTTGCCAGTAAAGGGCAACATATATCAGTGTACCCTACCTTGCGTCGTCGGCGCAGTTGGTCGTGGAGCGTGCGACCGTGCCGAGCTCTCGACGCATACTGAATTAGACACCAGCAAAACAGACTGCTTGGTGGCTAGGTATGCGGAGTGTGAGAGTAAGTATCGGCTTCAAATAAAAATAATACGCTCTCACTTGTAGTTGTTGGGCACAAACGAGGCTGTGTTGTGGATTGACATCTAAGCCGAAAGAGAGATGGTTCTTGAAAAACTGAATGTTCATGGTGAGGGCTCGGGTTCAGTTTGGCTTTCTATTCCGCAGAATTATTACCTGTTCTGTGGCTTAGTTGGTTAAAGCACCGGTCTAGCGAATACGGGGTCGTGGGTTCGAATCCCACCAGAACGCGTTTTTTTTCAAAAATTCATCTCTCAATTTGTCAATTAGTAACAATCTGTGTCTTCTAACTACAAGTTTTTCTGTATAGTCACATG
Source organism: Aedes albopictus (assembly GCF_035046485.1). Lineage (NCBI taxonomy): Eukaryota > Metazoa > Arthropoda > Insecta > Diptera > Culicidae > Aedes > Aedes albopictus. The sequence continues at coordinate 80,508,170 of NC_085138.1, read as the reverse complement.
TGCTACCTGTGATCGGTGGCCGTATAGATAATTTAGTCAATTATTTTAAATATTCTTAATGATTATTGTGAGCTGCAATTACTTTCTTCTATATTTTTTATCGCTTTAATATAAGGCAAGCACCAGAGCTACAAGATTAATTTGCAGAATATACCAGACTCCAGGAGTCCTCATGAAAACGCATTGGAAAAATTACCCCGGCCCCCTTTAAATAGGATGTAGAGTAAAAAATCGGAATGATCTCACCCAGTTCCATGTCGTCGGATAACCGCAACCACTCCTTGACTCCTTCAATTTTCTGCAATACCGGTGGCTATCAAGTGTGCATCCATTTTCATCATTTCATGAGAAAAGACAATGTGCACCTGTCCCAAACTCGCCTCACTTTTCGCTTTTTCCACCGAGCAATGCAACCTGATCGAGATCCCCATCGCAACTCTACAAAATACTCAAAAGCAATGCAAACGATAAATAGGGGCTGTCCATAAACCACGTGGTCATGAGGGGGGGGGGGTTCGGCCAGTGACCATTTTGTATGGACGAAAAAAAAAATTGTATGGACTAATGACCACGGGGGGGGGGGGTTGAGAAGTCCCAAAAAAATGACCACGTGGTTTATGGACAGCCCCATATGTGTAAGTAAGCAAAATCTTGGCAATACTGAAGCAATCTCATCAAATCACCATTTCAGATTCTTTTTATTTTTTGCTTATTCCTTTATTTACAAGGCTCGGGCGCCACAAGGGCATAACGGAGCCGAAATCATTTGAACATATTTATCACATACAGGTCGGACTCGATTATCCGGAGTCAGGTTCTGAAGTTTCCCAAACATATATCTCAGCAACGGAATGTTGTATGAAGCTGAAATTTGGACATTTTATTTGACCAATCTACTTATTAAGATCAGATCAGTGAAAAAATCAATTTTGTAGAGCAATCCGTTCATCAGATATATATTTGAGAAGCTTCAGAACCTGACTCCGGATAGTCGAGTCCAACCTGTACTAGCTGTCCCGGCAAACTTTGTCTTCATCAATTCGTTTATTTTACAGGCCCATACGCCCGGAGGCTTAACGGGGCCGATTTGCTCTTATTTTTACATTGGAAACAACGGTATCACAGCTACTCTGCTGTGATCCCAGACTAGCACAAATTTTCTTTTTTCCCCCTCCACGCTTCGTTGACAGTCGTCGCTTGTTGGTACCATCTGAGGCCTCGCATGGAGATGAGCTGTCTTTCGCGTCGACGTCATCGTTATCGTCGTGGTTACCGTCACCGTCGTCTTTAAATAACAATTCCCTTTTGCGTCTGAAACAATTGCGCAAAATTTCGAAGCGACTGGTTACGCCCTCGTGTACTGCAATGTAGTTGAAATTTGAATGAGATTTAGTATGGGAAATATCACTTGCCTGCATTTTTCGTTTAATTTTCAATGAATCTTGTAAACAATGATAACAAAATATTGCCCAAAGTATGCAGAAAAAAACTGTGTCGATGTGGTATTCCGTATTTGGTGTCTATGTAAGTGATCCGTGGTTGTGAAAAAAGTTATATCCTAGCTTGTACTTATTATGTTTTCAGTTCCAAACCGACCAAAGCGACATTTTGTGATGAAATTCTTGCTTTTCCAAATATAGTATTCTCATAATTTAGTAACACTTTGGTTTACGTCGATGGAAACATCATAAGTACATATTCGACGAGAAAGGCATTATCACCACTAGGGGGATTAATCTGGGTTTTTTTTTAAATTGAGTTTTAATTGTATTGCCACGTTTGAATCGGGTCACCACAGGCAGCCGTCGTTGTTGAGCCTTTGATTTGTTTGCAAGCAGGTGGCAGGCATCATGGCAAAGAAGTGCGTTGCTGCCAAACCGAGGTCGGTTTGTCAGGGGTTGGGCGGACCAAGGAGCTCCTATTCACTATGAGCTCTCTTTCTTTTTTTTTGCATGTTTTCGAGGAAAAACTTTGTGGCACGGTTCTTTTCACGGGTCGATGACGACGGGAAAACTTAAGGCACAACCACACAGCAAGCAATGAGCGAATGGGATTGGACGGGATGGGATGATATCGCGGGGAAAGAAGTCTATCTCGGGGAAAAAGTTAAGTGTTTTACCGATGAAGCGATGCGGTCCTAAGCGATGACGACGACGACGACGACGGTGACACCGTGGTTAAGCGACGCCGTCGCCATGGGTTGAGGCTCTGGTGACTATATTTAGCACATTTTGTCTTATCTAACATGAATTCGAAAGCCATTATGTAAACGATCACAGGTGTGGGGCGAGGCCTAAAGTTACCGGGATTTGTTGGAAAATGAAAGCTGGGTTCATTGGAAGAGTGGTGATCCAGGGAAATGATGTTGAAGCGGGGGGAATTGAAGTTGTGGAATGGTGTGTTGGGTGGAATGTTGAGTGAAAATGGGGACATTTAGTTAAGTGGGGTTGAACGAATCGTTGGTAAGGGTATTTCAAAGAATGTGAGGATTACACTGTAGGCATAAAGTGTTGATTATACTTATCAATATGCTGTTATGCGATGACTTACCTGAAAAAAGACATAAAGCACTTCATTAGTACTGGGAATATATATTTCAAATAGCATAATAATAGCAGCATATATGAGCATTTCCATTTGAATTTAATAATCGATTTTTTTTTTGTATTTTGTTTATTTATCTCAAATTTTGCGTAAGCATTTTTAACCTTTCAGGACGCGCGCCATCAAGCAACCTAAACTGCACCACGCTCGCGCTGTATACGACGAGCGAGATTTTTTTGGTAGTGCGTTCTGAAGGGTTAATAACCATGTCCAAAATAGGCAATTTCCATAATCAGTTGGCTAAATACGGATCCAATTATTTTCGATGAACTACAAACCCACCCCACAGTTTCACGATATTTGGAGTTGCACTATATAAATTTTCTATGGAATGGCAGTATATGTAAATCGTCAATGTGATTTTTCCAATTTTTTGCGTCCCCAAATGAACATCACTGTGATAGAGAATGTTTTTTGCTTCCGCAATTTCGTGTGATTTTTTTAAGATTGCGCACTCTCGAATTCATGAAAAATGTCTGTATCGAATTGGGAATTTTTCTTCCATTCTCCAGGGAATGAGACTCTAGTCTCTCTTTTTGAAAGGGCCCAAGCAAAAAAAATATATATCCTAGAAACGGTTTGTCCGAATGATGAGCTGTCTTGAGAACATATTCACTGTATTAAAAAATTAGTATTTTTCATTTATTAAAAAAAACCTCGAAGTCCACTATCTCAAAAAGGTATTGACACATTCTACCGTGACGTTAGAACGTTTTGACGCATCTTTGATTGGATTTTCCACTATTACTCATAAATACGTCCGTAAACTTTAAATATTTTTCCATATTCGGAATCCTTGTAAAATTTGCAATAAATTTGATCTGTAGAACATTTAATTTTTATTGGAAAAGCTTGTTCAAAATGGGAATTAGTAGCGAGACGTTACAACGTTGTAACGTCACGCTACAAATTTCCATTATGAAAATACTCTCCCAATGAAAACTAAATTTTGAACATATCATATTTACTGAAAATTTTACAAGGAATCCAAATATGGAAAAATATTTCAGGTTTACAATCATATTTATGAGAATAGTGGAAAATCCTACCAAAAAGGTGTCAAAACGTTGTAACGGTAGAATGTGTCTATTTTTGTATTTTTTTCAATTTTTTTTTTATTTTTTTATTTTTTCAGATGTTACCATTTCCGACATACAGTATGGTTTAACTTTAAAACTGGCTGTCTTCGGAAAACATTCTTGCCTACTGCGTTTTTGACGATCCAAATCCAAGTTCAAAATGCATGAAAAATCCATATGCAAAAGCTCTCAATTTCTTCATGTTTTTTGCCTCATAAACCTTCTTGGGTAGAAACTAACAGAACAAAACGAAGACGATCCAAATCAAACGTTCCGTTCGCAAATTATGCGTGGCCCCACGTATGCCACTCCAAATGTTTAGATACTTGGTGGGTATGTAGTTTATCGAAAATAATTAGAACCGTATTTTTTTCATTTCGTTTAAGGGTGACCAATTTTCAGTGATAGTGGTCCAAAAATTCCAGAAAGAAATTTAAAAAAAACATAATTTTTTAACCAGTTTTAAAGTTCTTTTTGTTTGTTTGAAAGACATTTAGTTGTAGTTTTCAGGAAGAATAGTTGAAGGAGCCAAATTGCGTTAAGATGATAAAAATATGCAAATAAATTAGTTTTTTCACGTTTTCATAGTATCGAGACCAGAGGGCTAACCTGGTTTAATTTTTTTAGAAAATTCAGGAAATTTGACGTTACATATAAAACAAATAGAGATGTATGTTTTTAAATTTCTCATATTTTTTTTTTAAATAAAGGGTCAAACTTTCATAAACAAGTCACGTATTTTTAAATTGGATTATGTTTTGAATTCTCGAATTGAATTAAACTATGTATAAAAAAAACACCAGGTAGCACCCAAAAATGCAATACAATGCATATTTTTATAAGGATTTACGATATAATACATTTTTATAATAGCTAGTACTAAAATATAGGGCTCTATTTTAATTTTGGAAATCTTTGATTTTCTTGAGCACCCCATCTGAAAATTGGTCACCCTAATGATAAAATAAAAAAAAAATACGGATCCAATTATTCTCGATGAACTACAAACCCACCCCACAGTATCACGACATTTGGAGTTGCACTATATCAATTTTCTATGGAATGGCAGTATATGTAAATCGTCAATGTGATTTTTCCAATTTTTTGCGTCCCCAAATGAACATCACTGTGATGGAGAATGATTTTTGCTTCCGCAATTTCGAAGTCCATGTGTTTTTTTTTTAAGATTGCGCACTCTCGAATTCATGAAAAATGTCCGTATCGAATTGGGAATTTTTCTTCCATTCTTCTGGGAATGAGAAAAACGCCCACATCGATTTTTTTTCGATATCGTTTGGCCCACAAAAGAAAAGCTATCTTCTGATATTTTCTTTTCTTTTCTTTGCACTAACATCCGTGTTTCTTCTTTATTTCTTTTCTTTATTGACAACTTCTCCTCTTAAATCTGAAAAAAAAATATTTCGAATGTATTGCGCCCTCTTAAATATCGAAAAAGATACCTTTGAAAGGCTTCCAATATTTTTGCGCCCTCCTAAGTGCAAAAAATTTCTGTGATTTTGGCACCTTATCCAAGTATACCTTCAGAAATCTCTCCAACTAAAAGAAATATTCCAGGGACTCGTCCTGGAGTTTCTCAAGAAATTGCTCTATGGGTTTCATCGAAAACTTCTTGAAGAATTTCTCTATCAATAACCTTACTTAGTTCTTACTATAAAATCTTTCTATGATTCTTTCGTAAGTTTTCTTCAGGGATTTCTTCAGATATTAAACAAGCTTTTCCTTCAATATTTCTCAAAGGAATAATCTAGAAAATCTTTATGAATAAACTCAGATATTATTCCAATTATTGAGGGATTCCTAAAAAAATTTTTCGAGGTTCCTTCAGAAATTTATCGAGGGACTAAATCAGAGAAGCATTCATGGATTTCTTCAGAAATTCCTCCAGCCAACTTTTTATGAAAATCTTCAAAAAAAAATCATTAAAATAATCTTCCTGGGATTGCTCTGAGAATCCTTTCAAAAAATCTTCCAGGGATAACTCTGTAATTTCACCAAAGTTCGCCAGAGATTCTACCAGAATTTTTTGTAAGAACTCCTTCATAAATCCTTCCATGCATTACATCGGAAAGTCCTACAGAAATGTGTCCAAGCATTCTTCTAGAAAACCTTCCATAGGTTTCTTCATCAATTCCTTCATATATTCATTCAGCAATTCTTCCAGTAATTCCTTCAGAAAATCAAAAGTGCAGAATTCCTTCAGAAATGTGTCCAAAGTTTCCTTCAGGATTTCTTCCAGGGATTCCATAGGATAATCCTCCAGCTCCAGGGACTCATTTGGTATTTTCTCCAGAGTATTCTTTATAAATTCTTCCATGTATTCCTTTAAGATTTTCTCCATCGATTCCATCAGAAATTCCCTAAAAGATTCATTCAGAAAATTTGTCATAGAATTTCTTTGGAAAATCATCTATGGATTTCTTTCAAAATCGTACCATAAATGTCTTCAGAAATGACTCAAGCAATTCGTTCATTTAATCTTCAGTAAATTCGTACAGCTATTGCTCCAGCAGTTTCTTCAATTTTTTTCCAGGGATTCTTTTAGGAATTTCTCTACGGCTTCCTACAGATATTCCTTTCTCGTTTCAGAAATTTCTTCCACAAGGATTTTTTCGTGGATTCCTTCTATAACTCCGCAATGGATTACATCCAGGGATAGGGTGCGACTCAAAACTCTTTGCGTGCCGCACACTCTGCTACGAGACAGCACAACAAACTAGAAGGAGACGAGTACGCGTAATCGGTTGTGTGTTGCTCGCTTACTTTGCCGCGTGCTGGAGCTCTCCTGTCTCTCACGCTCTGTCGTATGTACTCTCTCGGTGCTTGTCTCCGTGCTTTACACTTGGATCGATACTACGCATGATTGGAAAAATTTCGAATCAAACGACCCATCACTTATCAGCCCTTGACAAGCTTAACAACTTTGCCGAAAACACAAACTCTTCAATTAATTTATTAATTGATTTTTTTCTGTTTGGAGACAAGCACAGTCCAAGCACCGTGCATTACTCCCTGCGCCGTAGAGCTAGTGCTGCGATTGTCTCTCGCACAATTACGAAAGCTCTCACTCATACGTCTCTTGTCTCTCGGCAAAACGGGAGACGAGCACTTGCGATTGTGTGAAAGACACGCTTTTTTCGCACGGCACGGTGCATGCCGCCAATCCCTGATTACATCAGAAATTCTTTCTTGTATACTTCCGGAAAGTTCTCGGAGATTTCTTCGGGAACTTCCCTAGGGATTCCAATGGAATTTCCCCAAAGTCTCAAGAATTTCTCCAGGGATTCATCCAGATAATCGTAAATTTATTCTCTCAGAGATGTTTCATTATAACATAACAGCAGGAGTTCTGCAGAGTTTCCAACAAAAAAATCATACAGAGATCTGCTTGTATTTCTCCGAGTATTTTCCCAGAAAATTCTTCAGGATTACCTTCAAGGATTCTTTAAGGAATTAATTCAGAAATTCTCCAAAAATAGCCCTAGAAATTTCTTGAGAAATTGTTTTAGAATTTTTTTATTGAGATTTGTCTATGAGTTCGTTCAGAATTTTTTCCAGAAACTTTATTAGAGAGCTTCTTCTGTTTTTTTTTCTTATTTCTGAATACATTCTCTTATGAATTCCACCAATAGTTTCCCAAGGAGTTTCTCAATGCATTCACCCAGTAATTTTCCTGGTGTTCCTCCCGAAATTTCGTCACAAATTCCTCCAGGGATTCTTCCAAAAATGCCCTAAAGGATTGCTAAAAGATTTCTTCAAAACTTACTTCAGAGATTATTTCAGAAGTTTTGTCACGGATACCTTCTGAAATTGTGTCTTGAGTTCCTTTTGAAATATTTCAAGGATTTCTTCAGAAATGTCAGCTAGGGATTTCTTTAAAAGTGCTTCCATTCTTTTCGACGATTCCTCCATGAAATCCTTCAAAGAATGCTTCAGTGATTACTGCAGAAAATTTTACAAAGATTCATTTTTAAATTGCTCCTGTGGTTCCGTCTCAAATATCGCCAGGGATTCCTTCAAAGTTCATGCAGAAATTGAACAAAAAGTTATTGGAGGAATTCTTGAAAGACTCCCTAAATAAATTTCTAGAGAAATCCTTGTAGATTTTTTTTTTTGAGAAGGAATCCCTGGAAGAAATTCTGGAGATTCCTAGAGGAAACTCTTGGAAAATAACTTGTTGAGGGATTTCCTGAAGCTATATTAGAAATAATCTCTATAGGAGTTCTTGAAGAAATCCCTAAGATACCTTTGGAGAAACTTCTAAAACATCAATAGAAACTTATGAAGTAATTCTAGAAGTCATTTCGAGAAATAAATCCAAGAAAACTTCTAAAGCAATTCATGGAAAAGTTTTGAAAAAAAAAATCAGAAGCGACTTCTAAGAAGAATTTATTTTTTAATAGACAAAAATCCTTAAAGAGATTTCGGAATAACTACAGGCACTCCTACAGGAATTGTATCAGGAATAACTTCAGGAATTCCTTCAGGAATTCCTTCAGAAATTCCTTCTTGGGTTCCCTTGCTAATTCTTTCAAGGATTCCTTCAGGGATTCCTTCAGGGATTCTTTCAGGGATTCCTTCAGGAATTTCTTTTAGGAATTCCATCAGGGATTCCTTCAGGGATTCCATCGGGAATTCCTTCAGGAAATCCATCAGGAAATCCATCAGGGATTCCATCAGGAATTCCTTCAAGGATTCCATCAAGAATTCCTTTAGGGATTCCATCAAGAATTCCTTCAAGGATTCCATCAGGGATTCCTTCAGGGATTCATTCAGGAATTTCATCTGCTATTCTTTCAGGAATTCTTTCAGGGATTCTATCAGGAATTCTTTCAGGTATTCATCTGGAATTCCTTCAGGGATTCCTCCAGAGGATCCTTCAGAGTATCCTTCAGGAATTTCTTCAGGTGTTCCTCCAGGGATTTTTTCAGAAATTCCGTCAAGGTCTCATTAAGGAATTCCTTCCGACATTTTTTTAGGAATTCTTTCAGGAATTCCTTCAGGAATTTCTCCAGGGATTCCTTCAGGAATTCCTTCAGAAATTTCTTGAGGGAATCCTTCATCAAGAATTCTTTCAGGGATTCCATCAGAGTTCCCTTCAGGGATTCCATTAGAAACTATTTCAGGGATTCCATCAGGAATTCCTTCAGAGATTCCCTAAAGGATTCTTCCAGGGATTTTTTCAGGAATTCCTTCAGGAATTTATGCAGGGATTCATTCAGATATTCATCTAAAAACTTGGTTAGGGATCAGGCAATCCTGCAGGGAATTCACCCAGGTAATCTGCCAGGGGCTCCTTCAAGATTTCCTACAGATATTCATCCAGGAATTCTTCCACGGAAATTCCTCTTGGAATTTCTCCGAGGATTTTTTTCAGGATTAACTACAGGGATTCCTACACGATTTCTCCTGGGTTTCATCCAAGGATTCCTCCAGCAGGTCCTACAGAGATTCCTCTAGGGATTCCTCCAGGAAATCCACCAAAGATCTCTCCAGAAATTGCTCCTCAGATTTATGCAGGAATTCCTCCTGAGATTCGCTAAGGAATTCCTCCAAGTATTTTTTCACGCATTCACTCTCGTATTTCTCCAGTAATTCGCTTACAAATTCCATCAGATATTTCTTCAGCGATTTATCCAAGGATACCATAGGAATTTTTCCAGGCATTCTTCCAGGGTTCCCACCAAGGATTCCACAGGATTTTTTCCAGAAATTCATTCACAAATTTCGTCCGAGATTCCTTCCCGATTTTCTCCTGGGATTTATTCGGGAATTTTTCCAGTGTTTTTTTAGGAAAGTTCTTCGCGAATACATTCTCGTATTCCTCCAGGAATTCTCTAACAAATTCCTTTAGAGATTTTTTTCCGGAATTATCTCATGGATTCCCCCATGAGTTCTTCAAGGATTTCTTCACGAGTTTATTCCCAAATTCTTCTTGGCATACTTCTTCGAAATTCTTCAAAGATCGCGACCGGATGCACAAACAAGAACATAACAAAATTATGACATCTGTTGATAGAAATAACAATAGTTGATATAATTATCTTATATGGATTTTTCCATGTGAATAATCATAACAAAATTATATTAATATTTGATATAATTTTGGTAACAAAATTATAACAAACCCAGTTTAATTTATTCAAACAGATGTATAACAATATTTGTTATATGAGGCATTATAATATAATTGTCTCAAACATAATTTCGTAACACATTATTTAAATCTTTGTTATATTTTTGTAACATTTTTTTTTCAGAATTTATAAGATTTTTTGAGTTGTCGCGAAAAGATTGATAATTTTTGTTATTTTGGTCACGCGAGCCAAGAGATTTGTAACAAAACTTGTAACAAATTTGTTCAGAAATATATAACAGAACTTGTTATAATTTTGTTATGATTTCGCAAGTTTAGTCTAACAAAATTTGATATAATCTTGTTATGGTTATGTCTCAACTTGTTATATATTTGTTTTAATTGGAACGAGTTTTGTTAGAATTCTTGTTATTTTAACTACTAACGGTACATGTTTTATAACAATCGTTGTGACATAAATCATTGTAACAAAATAACAAAACCTGTAATAGTCGGGATACTTTCAGGGATTCCTCCTGATATTTGCTCAGGGATTCCACTAAAAATTCCTCTTGGAATTCCTCCAGGCATAGGCGCCAACTTGTGACGTAGTTGGGGGGGGCGAAGCTCTCCAAAATTGGACAAAATTCATCTTTTTTCAGCTCAATGCACTAGTTTTCACGTAAATATGCCTAAACTAGATGAACTGCGTCGAAATTTTCCGAATTTGATTGGTTTTGAGAGGCCTCGCCCCCCCAACTACGTCACAAGTTGGCGCGTATGTCTCCAGGGATTCGTCCAGAAATTATTTCAAGGATTCCTCAAGAAATTCTTCAGAAATTTCTCCAGGAAATCCTTGAGGAATTTTCTAAAAGATTCCTTTAGGAACTCCTGCAGCTATTTCTTCAGGAATTCACCCAGGGAATCCTGAATACCTCCTGAATACCTACACGAATTCTTCCATTTGCCGGGATCCGTGGCGCAATTGGTCACATGTTTGCTTCATAAGCAGATGGTCATGGGTTCGATCCCAGCCCCGGCACTTTCGTCAGTTGCTCTTTCCCCCTGAGAGCAGCTGACACTGACCATCTTCTGAACCCATGGCTCAAACGAACCCGGATACTTGGACATCGGCGAACCGGCAACTCATAATGGACCCCCAATCGAACGGGAAAAAAAGGAACAACCAACAGCCACACATCAACATCCTCGTGCTCATCATTCTACCATGATAGGGTAAAGAGTGAAAGCAGCGCAGCGGCAACCAGTACGATATGAGTAATTCTCGCTGAGACCGGCCCACTATTTACACCTTGTCTTCGAAAACGTTTAAGGTGGCGATTTTCTGAAAGTCCTGCCCAAAAAAGTAAGGAAAATGCATTTGGTTACTCAAATTGATGGACCCCCCGTTAGTTAGAGCCACAACAATTCTTGCAGACCTCTCGATTTTGGTCAAATAGTGGCTCATATAAACCGTTACATCTCGAAAGTTTCTCCAGAAAACACCTCAAAACGAAATGTTGCCATCTTGGATTTTTATACTAAAATTTTTTTTTCATCATGATGGCAACCACCGATTTTCAAATTTTTTGCATCAATTGAAAGCTTCCTCAACACACGGTAGCCATTTCGGAAGTGGTGAGGCAATATGCGCATCTTCAAGGCCTACCGATCACTGACGTCCAGAATACCGCTTCACAGATTTTGATCGGGCTGAAGGAAATTCACCTTTACGCGTCGTTGGAATCGCGAATCGGCCGACCGGAGGAGCCGATAGCAGTAAGGTCGAAGCTAGGCTGGACCGTATACTGCCGTTCTACGCATAATTGTCCCATGTTATATGGGATTCCCATATAACATGGGACAATCGGGCGTAGAACGGCAGTATACGGGCCGACGGGACCGGGAAACGTAACTAGCGGAATGCTGGCGCATCATTCGTGCAGCCTGGTGTCCCATCAGGATCTCCCGAAGAACCACTACACGCTGGAGGAGTCTGGCAGTTCCATTGCCTTGCTTCCGGAGCCGGAAGAAGACAGAAGAGTGAAGGAGATTTTGGAGAAGTCGACGAGGAGGATCACTGATCGTTTCGTGACAGAAGATGATACCGAAGCTACCGACAGCTACCCTATGGCGGTGAAGAGGCCGACTTTGGAGAAGCGCCTGAGCAAGGATCCGGAGGTCGATGCGAAAGTCCGCTGCATGATCGCTGACAATCTCGACGAAGGCAACGTGTGCGAAGCTACGGCGTCGAAGCAGCTAGCGTTGGAGTGCAACAAGGTGTGGTCCGACTCGAAACCCGTGCTGTCGTGAATCCACTCCGACCACCGTCGGTACAAGCTGATTCAGGAGTTCCGGATCGGCAAGGTCCGCATTATAACGAGGCTTGCAGAATGGAGATTGATGCCGACGAAGTGCAACGTGGCCGACGTGTTGGCGAAGTGGGAAAAAGTGCATTGCTTGCGCTCAGATGGGCCATGGTTTCGTGGTTTATGGTTCCGGTACCAGCCGGAGGAATATTGGCCGAAGCAGGAAAGAGAAGTTCCGAACGGTACCGCGGAGATCAGTGCCTTTTTGGAGTTCCACGAAATTCCAGGGAATGTTACAGTTCGAGCGGTAGCGTGCGTCTATCAGCTCACATCGAATCATAGAAGGAAGCGAGATGAGGTGACGATCGATGTTGTGCCAGCAGCTGCAAATGTACGAAGCGTAGTGAGGAAGATTGGGCAAACGAAGCTAGTGCTGCTGAAGCGGGACGAGTTTCGGGAAGCAGATGCGTATATTTGCAGGTCGAAGAAGGTAGCTCTGACAGTGTTGAACGACGGATGGATGATTACCAACGAAGTGCGGACGCAGCTAACGTACGTTGACCTGAAACTAGAAGCGGAGGAAGCGTCGTCGCCGAACCGTTTTGTTCGTGGCGTTGGCGCGATCGACAAGGAGCGTTCCGTTCCAACGAAGAGCAAGGTCGAAGCACTGCAGGACCGCTACAAGCGATCACAAAGCCTAGCGGACAAGATGTGGGCATCCAAGTATCTTTCAGGTTTTAACCAGCAGACGAAGAGGCTTTTCGAGTTGCCGCCACTAGCGTGTGGCGACCTGGTGAACACCATCGATGACACCGTGTGGGTCCGGGGGATCGTAACGGACGTCTTCCCGGGCGCGGGCGGCAGAATCCTACATGCCGTGATTAAGGGTAAGTTTAGGAGGCCGGTGACAAGACTGGCTGTGCTCGAGGTGCAGAAGGGTAAATCCGGTGCAGCCAAGGAGCTCCACCAGAGTTACGGGAGGCGGTGTGTTAGCACAGCTTCGTACCACCCTTCGACAGCGCAACCAGGCGCAACGTTTGGTCCACACCAGACGCGACAACACCAGTGGATGGATGAACCGTGCGCTGATAATAAACGTCAGTGAGTATTAGTGTGGGTCATCGGAAGCGTTTTCTCAGATCAAAGCTTTTTTGGTTCCGTTTCGGGTCCTGAGTATCTGTGCAAAATTTGAGCACGATCGGTTGCATCTACACTTTGCGCATTGCAATTGAAATTTGTATGGGATTTTGTATGGGAAAACATACTTTTTTGCCTTTTAGCCATAAGTTGAAAAAAAATGGTCTGAAACTTTTTAACCGATACTATAAAATGATAGCCTAGGATGTTCTGAAGAAGACCGCAAAACGATCCAATGCTTGTGAAAATAGTTATAACCATCGAACCGCATGCAAGTGTTTATGTTTTAACATGTAAAGGAATAACAATAGCAACAAAATCATGATGTTTCGCCAAGCAATGCCAACGCTATAACTTTTTTCATAAGCATCAGATCACTTCGCGATCTTCGACAAAGTTTTTCAGGACACCCTAGGCTATGTTTTCACTTTAACGGTTACACGGTTTTAGAAAAATTCGAGCTTGTTATGAGAGAAATGTAAAAAAGTGTGTTTTCCCATGTAAAACCCCATACAAACTTCAAACGCGATGCGCAAAACGTTGACATAACCGATTATTCCCAAATTTTGCATACTTATTTGGGTCCTGAAATGGGATCAAAAAAGTTTTGATCTGATGGGATACCATTGAATTTTTCACTTTTCCATATAAACGATGACCCACTCTAGTGAGTATGTTGGGAGAGAAATAGAATGAGAACACGGAAAGATCGATGTACACAGAGCAAGGAGTAACTTTCACGCAGCGATCGAAAAGACAAAAGATTTAATGCAAACTTGTGTGAAATTTTACGCAAATTTGTGTAAAACCGGATCAGCACATTTTTTGTGCTGATCCAGTCGTACGCAAATATGAGTGAAAAATCCTTTGTCTTTTCACAAGTTACTCATTCGCTGTGTACTTTCGTTTAAGGGTGAAGGCGAGTTAGGTAAACAAAACCATAAGCAAGATAACGGAGAAGATCGACAAAATGGTATTATTAAAACAGAAAAGCGAAAGGAAGATTAGTTGCGAGCCAAATTTAGTTGGAAAGGAATGTTTAATGTTGAATTAAAATAGCTTGAAATTGTACGTTTGATAACGGTCAGTGATTTAAAGTGGTAGTTTGCGATTTTCCTGAATTGAGGGTGAGCTAAAATAAGTGGATTCGTTTGAGTTTATTTTGTGCAAAGTTATATATTTGTCCGTAGGATTCAACCGGGTCGAAATCCGGGTCGCCGTACCTGAAAGGAGAAATAAAGAGAGACTATAGTTAGAAATAAGCAGAAAAAGAAATTAATATTTTATGAACATTTATATTTGCGATAATCCCAAAATAAATAGTTTCAAGCTGTCACACTACAAACCAAGTGCTGCTGTGAAAATAAGGTTTGATTAGGGTGGTCCGATTTCGAACAAATCCTTTTAGAGTTTCTCTTTGATATTTTCCTATAAAGGTTCATTTAATAATTGTTTCAGAGATTTTTCTGAAAACTTGTCTAGTGAATCCTCCATCGATAATTTTGGAATACCCTAATTTGTACATGCACACCATCCAAGCATGTTGCTCTTCTAGTGTTTTTTTAAGCTGAACTGGAATGCATTAAAATGCGATCTTGTTTCGAAATACAAGTTGTAATAAAAATAACACCAAATATAATATTGTGTTTATATCAATTAGAGCTCATCAAAAAGGATTGCTTCGTGAATATATCCTCAGAGTTGAGTCCTTGAAAATTCATATTTCAACAGAACTTTAATAGTTAAGAGAATAAGTTCAAATTAAAACGCTCCAAATGGCAAATGGAGAAAAATATAGTTCAATAATATAAACCAGCTCTGCCAACAATGATGCGACGAAATTAATTTCCCACTTCAACAAATAGCCAGCTTACTAATTAAACCTCCAACAGCAATACTCATCCACCGCAAAAGCCAGCACCATGGAGCAAACGCCATCACGATACAGTGCATTGAGTGAAAACATTGTTTCAATTCGGTAATGTACTGCCATCATCCATTCATTATTTACCCACATAAACGAAATGAATATTTTCGCTGGAAGCCGTGCATTTTATATTATTCTGTGTGATATAAAGCACACTCAAAGTGGAAGAGCTTCCGTTCCATTCCGTTTGTCCATACACGTGCAAATAATCGGTTTTCGCACAGCGTTTGCTCTGGCTCAGGATGGGGATTTTTTTCCCTTCATTTTGCAACTCCACTCGAGCATCGAAAATTGCATAAATCTGTGTGCTACTCAGAAGCAGAAGCTCCGGAGTAACGAACGTCAGAAGCACCCACATCACCACCACCGACGACCGTTCGTTTTTGTTCAAGGTTTAAGGTTTCTTGTATCCACTCAGCAGAACACTTTATCCAGCTCCATGCCAGACCAGCTCTGCCCAGACACAGGTATGTTCTGTTCTGGTGTGGTACCGGAAGCTGCCTGAACCCATCGACAGCGTACGTTTGGCCTAGATTTATCCCTTCATGTGGGGCACGAGAGAAGAACGAGTTTTCGAAACAATTCATTTCTGTCGGATCCTCTCCGGTGACGTACGTCCATCCAACAAGAATGGAGTTTTAATTTTTGCACCTGGACAAGGCCGTGGTTGAAATCCGTGAGTGGAAAAAAATATTGGAGATTGATCCATCTATTGGAAAATACAAATGCGAGTTTTGGGTTTATCATGGTTCTATAAAACTATTCAGCAATTCCATAGAAAAACGATATAGTGCAACTCCGATTGTCGTGAAACTTGGTGGGTTCGCAGTTCTTTGAAAATAAACAGGTCCAATTTTTTTTTATTTCGTCATTAGCGTGACCAATTTTTTTTAAGGGTGGTCCTAAAAGTCCAGGTTTTTAAAGACCACGAAAACGTGAAAAAACTAAAATAATTGCATATTGTTCGCACCTAAACACAATTTGGCCCATTCATCGTACTTTTCCTTAAAACTACAATTCAATAGCTTTCAAACAAAAAAAAATAAGAAGTTAAAAATCGGTCAACTGGATCAAAAGTTAGGATTTTTAGAAAAAAAAAAGTTTTTAAAAACCTTGACTTTTAGGAACACCCTATCTGAACATTGATCACCCTAATGACGAAATTTAAAAAAACGGGTCTAGTTATTTTTGAAGAACTACGAACCTACCAAGTTTCACGACAATCGGAGTTGCACTATATCGTTTTTCTGTGGAATGGCTGATTGCAAGTCAACATTTTTAAAGAATCACGAAAAACCAGGTTTTCTAAAAATATTTATAAAATCAAAATTACGACGAAGAATCAGAAATCTATGAAAAAATAAGCACATGAAAGCATATCCTGAGTCTATTTTTGTTTTTTTGGTTTTATCTCTGATTTAAAGTAGCTTTTATACTGAATGTTGGTCGTCAAAAAAGCAATAAAAACAAAATGTCAGAGAACCATCGAATATCAAATAATTAAAAATGAATATTGCTCACAGTGTGAAAGTTTTTAATCCGAAGCAAAACATTTCAATTTGTGTCAAACAGTTTGTAATGAAGCTATTACACTCCAATTCAGCTCGAAAAAAAATACACTAGAAGACCAACAAGCTTTGCTTCTGGCCGAGCACATACATGAGTACATGTAGCTTAGAGTACTGCCAAATTTCACACTGTCAGAAAATCATAAATTTTGGTAATTTCGGAACGTGGAAACATCCCTGGAACTATTCGTGAAACACCAAGAATAAATCCTGCAGAAATCGCTGGACAAATTATCAGAGGAATCGCTGTAACAATTATTACATGAACTTTTACAGGAAAAAATCATAGAACAAACCCCGAAGGATTTTTTAATGGGTTTCCCAAGAGGAATTATTGCAAGAATAAGTAGCAGAAATATTAGGAGAATATTGGAAAAGCTTTCACAAAAATTTGAGGTAAAATTAAACGAATAATTTGTGAAAGAATCTTCAGAAGAATTCTTGGAAGAATCCTTGAAGAAATTCCTGAAATCCATGGAAAAATTCCTGAAGAATCCCTGGAGGAATCCCTGAAAGAATCACTGGAAAAATTCCTGAAAGCATCCCTGGTAGAAATTTCAAAAGAAAAAATTCCTGAAGGAATTCCGAAAAGAATCCCTAGAGCAATTCTTGAAAGAATCCCTGAAAGAATTCCTCAATGAATCCCGGTAGCAATTTCTGATAGAATCTCTGGGAGAATGCCTAAAGGAATGCAAGGACGAATTCCTCAATCTCTGGAAGAATTTCTGAAGAAACCATTGGAGGAATTTCTGAAAGAATCCCCGCAGGAATTCCTTAAAGAATCCCTGGAGGATTTTCTGGCAAATTTCCTGAAGGAATTTCTGGATGAATTCTTGAAGTTCCTGGGAGAATCTCTGGATGAATTTCTGAAGGGCTATCTGAAGAAGTTCCTGAAGGAATCCTTGAAAAAATTCCTGAACGATTCCTAGGAAAAATTCCTGAAGGAATTCCAGAAGGAATACCTGGAGGAATTCCAGAAGGAATACCCTGGAGGAATTCCAGAGGGAATCATTGAAAAAAATCCTGGACAAATCCCTGGAGGAATAATTAAAAAAAATCCCTGTAGTAATTCCAAGAGGAATCCTTGGTGGAATCCATGGAGATATATCTGGAGGAATTCCTGAAAGTATCTCTGAGGAATTTGAGAATAAACTCGTGAAGGAATCCTTGGAGGAATTCATGGGGAAATCTTTGGGAGAATTTCAGAGTAAATCCTTGAAGGAAATTGTAAGAGAATTACTGGAGCAATACGAGAACGTATTGGTGACGGACATTGCTGAAAAACAAAACACTGGAAGAATTCCAGAATAAATCCCAGGAGCAATTCGTGAAGGACTGCCTGGTGGAATTCATGATGGAATCCTTTAAGGAAGTCCTGGTGGAAACTCTGGAGAAATTTGTGAAGGAATGCGTGGAAAAAATCCTGTGGAATCCTTGTGGGAACCCAGGAGAAACACCTGGAAGCATGTCTAAAGCATGTTCTGAATAAACTCCTGGAGGAATCCCTGCAGGAATATTTGGAGGATTCCTTGAAGGAATCTGAATCTGAATAAATCCCTGCAGCAATTCCTGGGGAAATCTATGAAGGATTTTCTGGAGGAATCCCTAGAGGAATCTCTGGAGGACCTGCGGAGGAATCCCTCGATGAAATCCAGGGGGAATCGTGTAGGAATTCCTGCAGGAAATCCTGAAGAAAACTCCGGAGAAATTTCCTGAAGGAATTCCTGGATGAATCTCTGTAGGAACCGCTGAAAGATTCCCTGACAGATTTTCTGGGAGAATTCCCTGAAGGACTGCCAGATTCCTGAAGAAATTCCTAATGGAATCCATGAAGGAATTCCTGAAAGAATTCCTGATGAAATTCCAGAAAGAATGCTTGAAAAAATCCTGGAGGAATACCTGAACAAACAGCCGTAGGAATCCCTGAAGGAATTCCTGTAGGAATCTCTGAAGGAATCCTTGGAAGAATTCCTGAAGGAATCCCTGAAAGAATTCCTGGAGGAATCCCTGGAAGAATTCCTGAAGGAATCCCTGGAGGAATTCCTGAAGGAATACCCGGAGGAATTTCTGAAGGAATCCCTGAAAGAATTCCTGAAGGTATCCCTGAAAAAATCCTGAAGGAATAGCTGAAGAAATTCCATCACAAATCTCTTAAGGAATTTCTAAAGGAATCCCTGAAGGAAAACCTGAAGGAATCCTCGAAGGAATTCCTGAAGAAATCCATGCGGAATTCCTGAAGGAATCCCTTGAGGGATTCCTGAAGGGATCCCTGGAGGAATTCTTGAAGAAATCACTGGAGGAATTCCTGGAGGAATTTCTGGAGGAATTCCTGATGGAATTTCCGGAGGAATTCCTGAAGGAGTTTCTGGAAGAATTTCTTAAGATATCCCAGGAGGAGTTCCTAAAGATTTCCTGGGAGAATTCCCTGCAGGACTGCCTGCTCCCTGAATAAATTCCTAGAGGAATTTCTGAAGTAATTCCTGGAGGAATCCCTGAAGGAATTCTTAAAAGTATCCATTGAGGAATTCCAGAAGATATCCCTCAAGGATCTCCTGAAGGAATCCCTGAAGGAATAACGGAAAGAGTCCCTGGAAGAATCCCTTTAAGCATTCCTGAAAGAGTCCCTGGAAAAATCCTGGACGAAATCCTGAAGAAACTCCTGTAGGAATCCCTGAAGGAATCCTTGCAGGAATCCCTCAAGGAATTCCTGAAAAAAAAATCCTGAATGAGTCACTGAAAGAATTCCTGAAATAATCTCTGAAGGAGTCCCTTAGGGAATTCCTGAAGGAATTCTTGAAAAAAATACTTATGGAAAATCTAAAGGAATTCGTGATGGAATTCCTGAAGGGATTCCTGAATGAATCCCTTAATGAATTCCTGAAAGACTTCACGAATAAATTTCTGAACGAATTCCTTAAGGAATCCCTGAAGGAATCGCTGAAAAAATCCTCAAGAAATTCCAGAAGGAATCCCTGAAGAAATACCTGAAGTAAATCCTAAAAGAATCTGTGAAAGAATTTCTGTCGGAATCCCTGATGGAATTACTGATGGAATCAATGAAGGAATTATAGAAGGAATCCATGGAAGAATTTCTGAAGGAATCCTTGAAAGAATTTCAGAAGGAATCCCTAAAAGAATTCCTGAATGAATCCCTGAAAAAAATCCCTAAAAGAATTTCTGAAGGATATTCTGAAGGAATTCCTGAAGAAATCCCTGAAGGAATTCCTGAAGGATTTTTTTTTAAATCGCTGAAAGGATTCCTGAAGGAATCCCTGAAGGAATTCCTGAGGGAATTCCTGAGGGAATTCCTAAAGAAATTATTGAGGGAAATCCCGAAGGAGTCCTTGAAAGAATTGATCAAGGATTTCCTAATGGAATCTCTGAAGGAATTCCTGAAAGAATCTCTGGAGGAATTCGTTAAGGAATCTCTGAAGGAATTCCTTAAGGAATCTGTGGAGGAACGCCTGAAAGAATCCATGATGGAATTCCTGAAGAAATCCTTGAAAGAATTACTGAAGGAATATCTAAAGGAATTCCTGGAGGAATCTCTGGAGGAATTCCTGAAGAAATCTCTGAAGGAATTCCTGAAAGAATCCCTGAAAGAATTCCTGAAAGAATCTCTGGAGAATTATCTTGGGGAATACTGAAGGAATTCCCTGGAGGAATTCCTTAGGGAATCTCTGAAGAAATTCCTGAAGGATGGATTCCCGAAACAACCTCTAGATGAATTCCTGAAGGATTCCCTGGAAGTATTCCTGAAAGAATCCCTGGTGGAATTTCTGAAGAAATACCGGGAAAACATCCTGAATAAATTGCTGGTGGAATTACTGAAGTAATCCCTGGTAGAATATCTGAAGGAGTCCATAAAGGAATTCCTGAAGGAATCCCTGAAGGAAATCCTGAAGGAATCCCTGAAGGAAATCCTGCAGGAACCTTGAAGAATTGCCTGAAGGAATTCTGTAAGGAATCCTTGAAGGAATTTCTGAAGGAAATTCGTAAGAAATCCCTGAATGAATCCTGGCAGGAATTCCCAAAGGAATTCCCTAAAAAATTCCTGAATAAAGTCCTGAATAAATTCCTGAATAAATTCCTGGGGGAATTCCTCAAGGAATCCCTGGAAGAATACCTGAAGGAATCCATGAAGGAATTCCTAAAGGAATACCTGAAGGAATCCCTGAAAGAATTCCTGCAAGAAACCTTGAAGAATTACCTGAATGAATTCCGTAAGGAATCCTTGAAGGAATCCCTAGAATCCCTGAAGAAAGCCCCGACAACATGCCATATTGGGTCACCCTAGAATGCAGAGCCAACAAGTGTGATCCAACCTCATCGCTAGCCGTACATGAAGCTAGAGGATCGTTTGTTTCCTTTCAGTTTCTCATCCTGGTCTGCGACGGCCACCCACCGCCATCATCATTATGGTATGTTGCCTCCTACACTTTCGCCACTGACTGGTAGAGAAGGTTTCCGTGATTTGATTTCATACCAGGAATGAGATATTTTTTTGTTCATGTGGTTTTGTTGGATCACAAGTGTTTGGTGCTTCGCATGGGTAATGAGAGTTGAGTATATGTACACAAACAGAACATACGGGAGTATCACCCATGACAAGGTGTAGTTATGGATTAAAAGTTTTGTGGGTTTTCATTTCTAACTACGTTGATTGACAGCCTAACATGAATGGTGGTGAAGTAATCGAGGTGCTTCCTTCATGTGATACGAAAAAATGTAAAAAAAAAAAAATCAAAGACAGATTTTCTTCAGTCATAGAATCGCAAGTAAAATACAGCGCTGGATATTGTTTCAAGAAAATGAAGTGTAATGCTCCACATGATTGACGAGCAGTGGCTTAATAGCCAGAATGACAGAAAAAGTGTGTGTCAGAACTATCAAAATGGAGCTTTTTAGGAGTACAAGGAAAAAATCCACACCGCAGCGAAGTAGAAGTTGGTCTACAACTTGTTTGTCTTGCTCTTTGTTTTTATAAAAACCTAGCCTCCTCAACATGTATTTTTCTGGGCATTCCAACAGTCATTATTTAAAGAAGTTTCTATGCCTAACGTTACATGAATTTTCACGTCGTGCGGCAAGAACATTTGTTTTATTTAGAAAAAGAATTACAACAACATTTATGCTGAACTCTGATTTCAAATTACCTGTAGGGTTGTGTTCAGAAATTGATCCAACAGTTTTCCTGAATTTGCCCAGCATATTGAAGATAACAACAATTTCAATTCTGTTACGTTGTACACTTTCGTTGATAACATTCAGCAAATCTTCGAATTGCTCCATCTACTTGGCTACCACCGTTGCATTGCCTATCATGGAATATCCGACCGGGTCATTGCACATGATGGGCAATGACGCAGACTTGTGCCGCGCATCATAGACAGTTGCATAAATCATCCGCATATCGTTCCGATCCATGCTGTCCTGCTATTAATCAATCGCATTCATCTTCGTTCTACCGTTTATTACTGCGATGGATTCGTTTATTTTCTGCATTTGCTACCCTGTACCGCTCTCAGACGAGCCGGATACCGACCACCAGCGTTCGACTTCTGATGGGCTCCAACATTTCAGTACCTGTTTTATCACTCCAACGCAATTCACCGCCACTGTCGAAAAGAAGAGCATTTTCTTAACCAAGTAGTGCCTGAGAATATCGTAGGAAATATAAAATACTATCCAAAAAGAAGCAAATATTTCCAACCGCAGTTACGCCCTATTGAGATGCTATTTAAACAACTATTACGGTGAGCGGTCATTCACCCTTTGCGCTCTTGTTGCCATTGCTTCAGAGATGAAATCCCATAAACTGTTGACATCGCCAGTCCCGTTGATCTCTCCCATTCTCTTATCTGGCTTGCAATACAACCCATTAGAGCCTGTCCATAAACTACGTAGATTAGAAGGGGTGCCAAAGTCTACGGTCCATACAAATTTCGAAATTTTTGTATGGAAAAAAGTCTACGAGGAGGGAGGGGGGTACTGAGATGCCCAAAAATTAGTCTACGTACTTTTGCCCATGCAAAATTCTCGAAAGGTGCATGGAACGTAGACTTTGCCACGTAGTTTATGGGCGAGCCCTTTGAGGATATTACGGTATCAATAACGCTGTACTGTAGGCTTGTTCGTTTTCATGCTTGTAATGCATCTCTGATATACTGCAAGCATCATTGAACTAGTTAGATTACAATAAACCAGACTAGCTGAGGAACACGCTGGAGATTTTACCACATAAAGAGGAAGAGGAAGCAAAGTTGTGTTTGTAACTCATGACTATTTCTGTTCATCTATTAACTTTCGAATTGTATTGGAATTGTTGTTACACGGTACACCAATTCCATGGTATAACATCTGCTCTCCGTCAAATTGACCAGAAAACCGTTACGCTTGTTTCCTGCCACAACAATAACCAGCAAACATCTTTGAACCTTAACCCATATGAATAATCATGAATAGAGCCTCCATCCGACGACCCGCCACGCCACGCCGGAACCATTGCGTAACCGACCAACCGAAAGCCAATGATGACATAAATTGCTCCGGAAGATGCGGATGATGACGGCAAATGTTACAGACGGGCGGATATCCCCATCATCGACAGATGCGACTTTCTGTGCTGTTGCAGTGGTGGTGAGGGTGACCAAAGGCGACCACGACAGCAAATGAAGAAAATTCAATTTTCCGCGGTCCCACACCGCACCGGAAGGGAACAATTGACCATGCGCTCCTCTCTCGGTCTCTCATCATCAGCGTGCCTTCGAATCAGCGAGGTTTCCACCGCGATACTGGCCTGCAATCGTTTAGTGTCTGATTTTGGGGAAGGTCCACTATTGGGCAGGACTGGATAAAATGCACCTTATTACATCTACATCACCGAATTTTGTGATTTTTTTTTTCTAGTTATTATTCTTATTTTAATATAAACTGAACTCAATTCACAGCGGTATCGACAATGTCAATAAGATCGGTGTAAAACAACAGCCTTTCTCTTAACCGTACAGCCCCAAATTGTCTTAGACGTACGGCTAATGGCGACCTGACGGTAGGATTTATTTAACAGAAAATGTTTTTGTGAGTTTTCCACGATTTTAACTCTAGAAATTGATTTTTATATCTTGCAATAAATTCTCCCATAGCAGCTATTCAGCAATCTTACCGGAAGCTCCACTGTATAATTAAGCTAGAAACATTAAAATATCCATAGCTGTATTCAGCATGACCATGCTGAGGGGGACGGGCTGGATGCTTGCGAATTTAAAAAAAAATTCAAGATTGGAATGGCTAAAAGAAAACTCAAGGTAATAATAAAAAAAAACACACACACAAAAACTAAACAATTAACAGAGAAGTTCCCAAAGCATTTGTCGATAAATTTCACTAAGCAATTTCTCCATAAACGATTAACCAAAGGACTTTCCACAGAAATTTCCAAAGGAATTGCCACAACAATTGCCGAAGGAATTTACAAAAGAATTATCAAAGCACATGCCAAAGTAATTTCCAAACAAATGTTCAAAAAAGTTGCTGGATAAATAAAAATAATACCAAATTAGTTTGCCAAACTAATATTCAAAGAAAATATCGAAAGAAATTATTTTTTTTCACAAAGTCTTTGCCGAGAAAATGATTGCAGAGTTTCTTGTACCGACCTTTAGAACCTTTTAAGCCGAATGCCTTCTTCGATTGAGTGTAATCAATTTTATACATTTTTATTCTGCTTATCCTTTGGTACATACGAGCATTTTGAATACCACTTTCAGTCCTCCTCAGCAGTGTCAGTTATCCTCAGACGTTATCCTTAGAGGATAACCGCCATTGAGGAAGACTGCAAGGTAGTCGAAATACACGTATCTGTCAACGGATAAGCAGCTCCCAACTAACAATTGCAAGTCACAAACAAGCAAGCTTGCTGAATTGTTGCTTAATAATGGTAATGATAGCTGAACTAAAATTATGCTCTACCCATTACTGTTTAAATGATTTTTCAATTGAGAAAGTAGTCAATGTTCGACTTTCCTCATCGGTACCAACAACGATAAATTGAAGCACTTTTCAAACGTTTAACAAGAAATTTATTCAACTAGCATTGATTCCTTAACAAAAGAGTTTAATAAAACATTTGTCTACATCTTATTAAGCTGATGCATCGATAAGCATATGCTCCTGAACAATGTGCTTTTCACTTGTCAAATAAACGCCTTCAGCCCGTCATAGTTTGACTCCGAACTTTGTTCGGATTATGGGATAAATCATGGCTAAAACTGTTTAGGCAACCAAGTTATTAAAGCACCAATATTTTAAACGAATCACATAAAATAAAACAGAATAGATTTAACATTAAGTGACGTAAGAGAGACGTAATCAACGAAAACATGAGGCATTTATTTATTATTATTGGTCTGTAACAAGATATCTTGTACCTTGATTATTATATTTTTTATCTTCCGCAGCAGTTCGATTGTACGAGACGCTTGGATCGATGCATTTGATATTTCAGTGTTGTCGTGTTTACTGAATATTGTTCCCACATTCACCTAGATAACCAAACAGCATTCAGAAGTCGACACATTTCAAGTATCCCTAAACATCCTCATGCACTATTTATTGAACATAATATCAAGATTCCATGACAAAAGCATAAATAAAAAAATACTTAACCGATCTTCGACTGACTGAGTAATCTACCTGAACAGATGCTGTGAATACACCATGTCCAAGACCATACCGCACCACATATTGTCATACATTTTTGAAGATCGATATTCAATAATAAAAATAAAAGCATATTCATATCGCAATTAGTACGTCTGGAAACAATATCTTCAATAAGGACCAACACTTTTTGGCCGCATTCGATACAAGTTTTCTCACCGTGCGATAAAAATACTGACAGCGAAATAAGAATGGAAAGCACGTGTTTTGGACTGAACAGCTGTTGAAGTATAAGGCGTTGTTCAGTTGATTACCACGTGCTGTGCTAATTCACCACTGCTGAACACAAGTTCAGGAGTGATCATTATTGAGTCATGGGAAGATTATGTTTTGCTTTGAGTGCTGCATCTCTCCATCTCTAGGATGGCGCAGATAGGATGGCATGCGGCTTGCAATCGACAGGTCTCGAGTTCTAATCCGGATTTAGGTAATTTTATATGTAATTCTTATTTCATAATAGGAGTTCTCAACATGAGAACAAATAATTACTCTCGTGAGAGTTCAACATTTTGCATTTTATTTATTTTCAGTCATTCTTGCCAAAGCTTAATAACAACTTTCTTGTACATTTGTAAAACGCTTTGAACAACAAAAAAAAAGTGGAGCGGACCTGGTGTGATGGTTAGAACATTTGACTATCACGCCGAGGACCTGGGATCGAATCCCACTCCCGACAAACTCGCAAAATGTGAGTTCTTCCTTCGGAAGGGAAGTAAAGTGTGGGTCCCGAGATGAACTAGCCTAAGGCTAAAAATCTCGTTAATACAGATAAAAAAAAAATAAATAAGTTGGTGCACAACATGATGCTTTATAACTTCTCCAAATTTGTGTGAACAAAACCCGAACATAGGATGTACGTGAAAATAATTCAAATGTTATTCAACATTATGCTGAATTAATTCGTCATAATGGTGCCTGTTACATGAGTGATTGTTAGTTGGGTTGAGGGTGGAATTAAAAGGTTCAAAACTTAGTACACTCAATCTGGAAAGAAAAAAAAGCAATCGAAGAAATTGCCTGTGAAATTTTCGTTGCAAATGATCGCAACTAGCTAAGGAGGTTCCAAATAATTTGACGAAAAAAGTCAGAAACAAAAATGGGAAAGGAAATTCCAAAAAAAAATCTAGGAAAGTTGCCTGGAATATTGCTATAGAAATTTTCGTAGTAATTTCCGAAGAAATTTTCAAAGGAATTACCTGATAATTTCTCGAGATAAAAGCCAAAGTGATTTATAACGAAATTGCTAAATGAGTTCTCATATGAAATTCAGTAGGGTTTTCCGAAGGAATTGCTGAACCAATAACCAAAAGATTTTCCGAAGCAGTTGCAAAAGAAATTCCAAAAAGTTTTCGAATAAATTGTCTGGGAAATATCCGTGGCAATTTCCAAAGAGATTTCAATACGAAAAAATCCTAAAAAAATTCGACAGCTTTCGTTCTTTTTCGTGCAGACCAAACTGATGGTTCAGTACAATACTATCGCCACGTTTTGAGTAAATTTCGAACTAAATTGTTTTTCTAGAGCATGGTTTCCCAAACGGTGGGTCGCGACCCCCCAGGGGGGTCGCCGGCCTTCATCCAGGGGGTCGCGAGGGACAATCGGAAATTTTATTGTAACAGACATCAAATGGGGGAATCTCTATGGGGGGTCGCGAAAAGTACGTCTGATGGCAAAAGGGGGACGAGCTCCTTAAAAGTTTGGGAACCTATGTTCTAGAGGAAAGTTTTCATTCTTCAGAGTAAATTTGCCTTAGACAGTATTCTGCTAAAAGGTCAAGAACGCGAGATGCACGACGCCATGACAAAATTGGATGCTCATAAGAATACTAGCACCACGTAGTGGGCAAATTTCGAAATCAATTGTTTTCAGGATGATAGCTTTAACGCTTCATTGCTACTTTGCCAAAGGAAATCAGCTTCTAAGTGGTCCAGAACGCTTAAATCAAACTGGTTGCTCAATACTACACTAGTGACACGTAGAGTGCGATTTCGAACTGAATTGTTTTCCAGATGAGAGCGTTCATCTTTCTGGGTAACTTCGTCAAAGACAGTAGTCTTCTGAATGGTCCAGAAGTAGTGGTGTAGTAGCGGGCAAATTTGAAACTATTTTTTTTCTACACGAAGGTTTTTTTGTCTTTATTTTTGAGATTTTCAGCCCTAGGCTGGTTCATCTTATAACACACACGGAGGTTTCTATGCTTATGAGCAACTTTGCCGAAGACAGTATTCTTCAATGTGGTCCGGAATGCGAGACGATTATGTGGTTGCTCAATGCAATACCAGTACCACGTAAGGAGAAAACTTCGAATCTTATCATTTTCTGGATGATAAAGCTTTCATTCTTCTGAGCAACTTTGCCAAACGCAGTATCCTTCTAAGTGGTTCAGAAAGTGAGATATACGGCGCTTGAATCAAGCTGCTAGCGCCAGCGCCACGTAGTGAGTGAATTTCAAACTATTTTTTTTCCTTTGTAAAAGTTTTCATCCTTCTGAACAACTTTTCCGAAGACAGTATCCTTCTAAAAGGTCCAGAACGCGAGATTTTCCATAACTACTGTCATAATATAATGCTATTGCACATCTCCAACATGGCGCACTGAGGAGCAGATTCCCGGTGGTTAATGCTCCCGGAACCACTGTTTCACAATTTGAGCACATTCTGGACAAAAATATATTTCAAATAAGACATTGGTCGCTTGAATCGATAAAAAAGATCCATTATTGTATAAGAGTTTGATCTTCTGGGTAATAGTGGCCCCAATGCATTTCTTGTACCATTTTTTGTGACGCCGTTTTGGTGAAAAGTGTTAACTGCTTCGATTCTGCAAAAGATCAAAAGTCGAGAAGTTTCATTAATATTAGTTAATAAAAAAAAAAGAAATAAAGGATCGAAATCGGATTTTCGATCATAATGACCCTAATTCACGACGAAGGTTAAAAGTTGTGAAGGTGCTCATAGAATAGGGGCTGTCCATAACCCAGACAACCAGGAATCGCATAAGGATGCACGATGCACATCGTATAAATTACTATTTTAAGTCACTATCGCATATATGTACGGCTGAAGGACAATTTTCATCGCATATGATGATATTTTTTGAACTTACTGCGATGTATCTGGTAAAATCATATAAGAGTGCAAATTAACTTTTATAATGTACGACTACATCGTAGTAGATGATATTCCGATGTTTTATTGCGACGAACTTTGCTTATTCGCAAAAGCGTTCGAGAGAACTCGCAAAATGTCAATTGAATTCGCATAATTGCGTACTGCGATGATTGTACGACTTCGCTTGGTACTTTTCAAATTATGGCAGTTTATCCCGCATTGGTGTACAAACTAAATCGAATAAAAGTGAAAATAAACTCGTTCAATTGTACATACAAACTCGCATAACCTAGAATCGTTAACGTTGGCATATTGCGATGTGATATGTGATAACAATGAAAGAGGTGCTATTGGAGTGCCAAAACCTACAAAAAAGTGAAAAGTCGTCATTATGGTTACAAAACAAGTTACAAAGCCATCATTTTTGTTTTGTTGACCTGATAATTAACAATGCGTGGTGCTAGCCTGAGACGAGACTCGCGAAGACGGTCTTCTTTTTCTCCACTTTGTTATTTTTTTCTTCTTCCTATCTGTGTTGACATTATGTTTTGGGCTGGTGGTTCAAACACGTACGTGACCGCATCACCTCACATGCAGTGTGACTGAATCCCATTCACGCACAAAATCATGTTGAGGTGAAATTTTGCATCGTCAACAATCGCCAAGCAAAGTAATCATTGGAATATTTTGTTATCAATTTATTTTTAACAGTACAGGAGAAGAAAATGCTGCTCGGAGTGAATTTTTGCTTCAGAATTTATCTCGAATAGCAATACTTTCCTCGTTTTAGGTAACGTAATAAAACGGGCTACAACTGACAGCTCAGTTGGGCTGCACTTGACGTTGCTTTTTTTCCTCTTCGCGAGTCTCGTCTCAGGTGCTAGCAAGACAGGAGTAGTGGTAACCGTGCGGGAAATCATGCTATATCATATAATCAATTAAAACCGGCTACTCAGTCTTGAACTAACAAACGATGTTTATTACTTGCCCAACGTTTCGACACGGGGTTAGTGTCTTCTTCAGGGGGAAAATAATTTGGTCATTCGTCTAACTGTAACTGTCCTGTTTTTTGTTTGATGGTACATGACTTAGTTGGCTTGTAATAACTTCTAACGGACTATTGCCAATATATATATATATATGCTATATCATATTGATCTCCAAATAGCCTGCCGAACACGTACCAGTGCTGGCGCCACGCAATGGGAGCATAACCACATACTCTGATATAACCGTTACAAAGTTTTACACAAGGCAGAAAGCAAAGATAGACGTCTGTTCTCTGTGTTTATAGACAAATGAGTGAAACGATTGCCAAACATTGATTATCATCAATAGAATCACCCGAATCATTCCTTTTCCGTATTCATTCATATTATTTTAATTCTGATAGGAGAGAAATATGTGACAAGGAACCTTAGGCAAAGTCAAAGGCAAACTGGAATTTTCAAAATACTGCATAAATGATCAGATTGTAGAATAAACATATATTTTAATTAGCTGAGATTATGCAACTTTCAAATATTCATAATAAAAAAGCGAAAAAGTATCCAAAATAAATTTAAGAAAACATG
Organism: Aedes albopictus; assembly: GCF_035046485.1. Lineage (NCBI taxonomy): Eukaryota > Metazoa > Arthropoda > Insecta > Diptera > Culicidae > Aedes > Aedes albopictus. The sequence goes on along the minus strand of NC_085138.1, from coordinate 80,478,047 downwards.
TCTTGGAAATTTTTCATTAATCTGCATTTTGCACAACACGTTGACAAAATCTCACTTTTTGTACTCAGCATTGACGTGGTGCTGGCGGTGGTGGAGAACCGCACGACTGACGGAAGGTTAAAGAGCACTAAACATCTTTGTTCTCAATGTTTGACCTTTTCTAATGTTATTTCTTATCCAAGATATAGGTTGTTTATTTGTACGGACTCTAACTGGACAACACAATTTTTCATGCTGTGAACAGAAAAAATCTACTTAGCCAGTTAAATCAAAAATGATTTTATGCTTTGGAACAGACAGAAAAAAAATAAATACCAAATAAAAAACCACGTAGTGTGGTCGCAACTCCCTTCCGTGGCTTTTCGTGGTCTTTTGCCGGTTGTTATTTGCTTCTTCGAATCAATGTTGTAGGAGTTATGCAAAAAGCTTTGGCACGCAAAAAGTAGAATCGCGTCAGCACTGATATTGATGACCAACACGCTTGTTCGTTGACACCCGCGATATGGGTAGTACGCAGTTCGCAATAAATTTCTTGGCCTATCTCGTGTAAAATTCAGTCAAGGAATCGCTCAAGAAATGAGCAAGCGTCGCTTTATTCCGGATCCTAGTACGGAGCTGAAACGAATCGCCAAATCAGATGGGGCTTGCTGTGTTAAATTTCTTGACCATTCCGGTCACGGAAAAATAATGCACTGAACGAAAATTACTTGAGCGATTCCGTTTGAAGTGCATACCTCGCAATAGAAGGTAGACAAGGCAAATTACAAGGAAGCAAAGCTACTACGTTCAGTACAATTCCGCACCACAGCGTGATTGCCTCTGAAAACTAGTTTTTGAAACGCATTTGACTATCCCGAATTTTAATAATTTTTGTTCAGTTCCTACAGCATTGATGTCAAACAAGCAAATGACCACAAAACATTATAGAATATGATGCCGTTTAGAATATCCAACTATATACGTATATTAGGGTGTTCCAGAACAAATTCTATCAAAAATTCAACTTTTTAAGGTTTTTTGGTTTACAAATGTGATATTTACATGTTTCCTTCAATTGTATTGGCATACGTTTTTCGGAGCAGTGCTGAAAATGTTATTTCGACATATGTAAATTCAACCACATCCAGCTCATTCTAGAAGTTCAACCTTAGAATATGGTATATGAAAAACTTGTGCGGCTAGACCAGCTCTACAAGAAAGTCACGGACTACCTTCGAAAAATGCCAATTGATTTTCACCATGAATATCATTGGCATTTTCGAAGGTAGTCCGTGACATTTATCTTTAACTAGCTGACCCGGCAAACGTTGTTCTGCCTGCCTACTGTGTTTTTTGACATGCAGCTCTGTAGAAAAATGCCCCGTAAAACGGAATTTCAAACTTACTCGTTTTCGGTGTGTTCCGGGTCGACTTCCCTAATTATTTTTTCGTACGAACACGTCGGAGCCCTGTACGTATGCAACAGTGAAAGATTCTAAATCTATTTAAAAAAAAACTTATGCATGCTAAAATATCTTCAAAATATATCTAGTTACACCCCAAATAAAAAAAACGAATTCGAATTCATTACAATTTCAATCCATGCGCTGGAAGGACCATCACAAATTACATTTTTTTCATCAAAAACCAACATTTTGTCATAATTTTTTCAAATGTCGATCAATTTTCATAATTTTTGGAATGAAAGACTCTTATTCGAAAAGGCTTCGAACAACCTTGACACTCAAAAGAAAGAATTTGAATTGAGCTCAAAAACTTAAGAAGAAACTCTTGCCCCACTCGAACTTTTGCCCCACTTTACTCTATTCTCAGGTTTAGCATCTAAAATGAGCTGCATGTGATTGAATTTAGATATGTCGAAATGACATTCTCAGCACTGCAAAAACTTCTAGCAAACAAGTATATCTTTCAATTTGTGCTAGAAGAATTAAATTTCGACATTTCAGGAAGTTTCAGAGGATTGTCAGGAAGTACCAAAAGCATTATAAAGGGGCGTTTTCGGTGGTTTCGGAGGGTCTCATGTGGGTTACAGAAGGTGCAAAGGGGTTTAAAGGAGTTTCGGTGGCGCTCCAGGATGCACAGATAAAAATAATGACATTTACACGTCATGTAAACTTAATTTTAGTAATGTAAACTTAGTGTTATGATGGTTTACATGATTTAGTTTTAGTGTGGTTTTGACATTTTGAAGTTCGAAAATAGTCGAAAAACACAAAATTGTGTTGATGCACCTCTTATTTAAATGGATTTGACTGAAATGTTGACTAGTTACTTCTTTTTGGATGCCAATCAAAATATGGGGGTGGACTTAAGAATCAGAGAAAAATTTTGAAAAAGTGGACAGGCCTACTCCGGAAACCCTTGAAAATCCTCTGAATCTTCCTCTAATGGCTCGGGAAACCACCTCGGATTCCATGTAACGCACCTGAAACCCTTCGAAAGCCCGAAAAATGCTCCTGTTACGCTTCCAGGACCCACTGAAACTTTTCTGAAACACACAGATCGAAAAAAGAATGTAAAACTCTGTGACATATGATGCACATAATTGGAGCGTGGGATATCACAGAAGTTTACATGACATATCATGTAAAATTCATGAAATATCATGTAAACTTCCATTATATGTCATGTAATTCAGCATGACTCTGAGTTTTTACATGTCATATAACGTAAATTTACATGATAAATCATGTAAACCATCATAACACTAAGTTTACATTACTAAAATTAAGTTTACATGACGTGTAAATGTCATTATTTTTATCTGTGCATCCTGGAGCGCCACCGAAACTCCTTTAAACCCCTTTGCACCTTCTGTAACCCACATGAGACCCTCCGAAACCACCGAAAACGCCCCTTTATAATGCTTTTGGTACTTCCTGACAATCCTCTGAAACTTCCTGAAATGTCTCCGAAAACCCCCTGAAACTACGGGGTTTCAGGGTTTTGGAGGGCCTCCGAGGGAATCTCAGGATGGGGGGTAGGGGGCTCAGAGGTGTTACAGGGAGTTTTCGAAGGCGTTACAGGGCCGTTTTCGGGGGTTTCCGGGAGTCTCAGGCGCGTTACATGGGGTCCGAGGGGGGGTTCAGAGGGTTTTCGGTGCCATTTCAGGATGTTTCAGAGGAGGCTACGTTTTCAAAACTGTCACGCGTTTTCTTTGCACCGCATTGTTTTGTATATGACCGGCCGAATTGAGAAACGGCTGGTGGTGCCATGCCTTCCGCAAATTTTACTTCGGATAGGGTAAATGTACCAATAGTGGTGCTATTAGTAGCTCCATGCAGCAAAATAATTGAATAAAATTGATAAAACCACAAAATAAGAAGTCTGAAAACGTTAACCGTTAGTTTTTCACTTAAATTTGCTAGAAAAAAAATGTAAAAACCATTGTTTGTTTCAGTTTTTGCTAATAAATCACTTGCACCAACTATAGGTACACGGTTCCTATTATGAAGGTAAAATTTAACATTGGTTCCTATAGTGGCGCATCCCATTGAATTCTTATGGGAACATTATTTTAAGGTTTTTCGGCAAATCCTGAACACAAAACTGAATTAGTGTCATTTATTAGGTATGACGCATCTATTAAAAATGTCATTTGCAAGCTTTTTGGTCGAAATAGTGCTAAATTGCCACTACCACCACTATTGGTACTACCTCCACTAAGGGAGCTTTTACCCTGTCGTTTTAGCGGATCACGTAGTATTAACTAGGATAATTCACAAGTGTTTTGGGAGTTTTTGTTATTTCTATCGGAGTGCCGGAATTCGTCTTCATTTTCCCGTGTTTTCCGTGTAATTTTCGGTGATATAGCTGCTAGATATCCGGGAGACGCAAAAGGAAGTCAACAATTCTCGCGCTTAGTATCATACAGGCGTATCTACAATGATCGATTTCTCTTCATCGATTGTCTCTTTGGTTAATAACTAGGACGGCAAATAATTTTGGGTTGTTTTTGTTGTTATAGATGCTAACCCTAGTCGTCCTTTATCCAAATACACCGAGAGATCATCCGAATATTGAACGTATTTCCCGTAATAATCCGAAGAGAAAATCGATGAAGAGAAATCGATCATTGTAGATACGCCCGTATGATACTAAGCGCGAGATTTCGTCTCGAGAATACTGGAATTCGTATAATTTGGTGAGTTTATTCCTGTATATCGTTTTGGTGCCTAAACGTCGACCAAACGTATCCTTTGGACTAAATCCTTCCACTAAGAAAGAACACACAAATTTTCGTGACACCTATAAGTATCAGAGGACATACCTTCCCTAGATGTCCAACAAATGTTCCTTTCCTATCTCTCAGCTATTGCAAGGACGTGCCTAAGGGCAGCCTTCGACCGTTGGACGATTGTGTCAATCTTGTCTTAGAGTCAGTGATTAGCCCCAAATTACTCTGCTTTGGTAACGGAGGCAATTCTCATACCAGCGGAGTGGGACTGTACCACCTACGAATTTGTGCGTATTGCTTATTGCTTATTTCAGGATGTTTAAGTGGATTTTCAAGGGGGTTCCGGAGGTGTTACAGAGGCGTTTTCGACTATTTCGATAGTCTCAGGGGCGCTATAGCGCCCTCTATAGCCCCCTCAATAGAGGGGGTTTTAAGGGTGCTACAGTTTTTGAAAATTCATTTTGAATCACTACTCTCAGGTGAGCTTCAGGGGGATTTCCAGAAGCGTTTTACATTTCAAACGGTTTCAGAAGGGATTCAACCCAAGTAACACAACATGTCTTATAGAAATTATTTCAACTCAAGTATGACCAGTTGCAAAGTTTTGGTTTGAAACAATGAAACCAATTTTCAGACTGCCATACGACTGAAAAAGCGCAGAAGGTTGAGCCTGCGCAACATCTTTGTGATGTCATATTCATGTTCTATATGAATCTGAGCATACTTAATTATGTATCTTAGTATGTTTTGCATTATTTATTTTCAACAAATTCTAGAAAACAGTGCCTTGGCAATCAAGATGTTTTATTACTGTAAATATGTCAATATGTCAATATCAAAATGTCAATAATAAAAATCGACAACTGCGAAAAACGACATACATCAATATTGCGACATTTGCACCCATTTAGACTCGGCCCAGATTCATTATTATCACAGTCAAATTTCGCATATGACTTCACAGCGGATAGCGTACATAAGTTCGGTTGAGTTCATAACAGGGGTGTCGGATGCCACAACAGGTACTCAAAATAAGTTTGATTAGAGTGAAATGTTGTTGGGAAATGATGATTCAGTGGATTCTCAAATTATCACAGTAGCCTAAACATTAGGTTATCCCAAAATTGCACATGGTCGAAAAGCTTGGGGGCTCACCCTGCAAATGATAGCTAAGGATGTAAGAAACAAACTTTTGTATGACGGCAACTTTCAGAAATGACGTTTAGAGGTCGCCCGGCGAGATTTTTGAAAAATAGCCATTTTTCGTAATACATTTCATACAAATATTTTTTACCGCACAAAAATTGGCAATACACACTATTTTTATATTTTTCACAGCTTGATATGGATCCAAACTACTTGGGAAAAATAATTAACGACACGTTTTGCAGGTAACTTTTTGATACTGATTTTTTGAATTTTCTAAAATTTGTCATTTTTTGATATACTTTGCATTTTACCCATCATAAAAAGTATCTGAACCTAATGCTAATTAAAAACAATTTCCATAAAAAGATAGGAAATTTTATGAGGAAAAACTTTGCCGAAGACAGCATGGCGTTTTTTCTATCCGTTTCAGAGTTATTCACGATTTACTATTTGGTAAAATTTGGATTTTTAGGTATTTTAAGAAAAAAATCACAAAAGAACTGTCGAAAAACACATACAAAGTAAAAAATCACGTATGCTCAACATACATGTCTTGATTGTGTTTAGGAAATATGGTGGCATCATTCATTGAATTTTTGTTTCCGTTGACAAATCCATTTTCTTTGATCTAGAAAGGTACCTACTAGCGAGAAACTTTATCATTAGGTACCATTTTGAAATGCCTCAGTAGGCCTTGGCATTTTTAACGGTTATGTACTGACGATGGTTTATATGAGCATAATACACAATCAAATGCACGGCATATTTTCTATATCATTTAGAAGATGATACATTTCGCAAAACATGCCAATTCTGTTTTTCAATGATGTTGTTCAAATCGTTCAAAGACATGAATAAAACGTTCTAGTAGTCCCTATCATTTTGATCAACATACAGGACGATAAAAATGACGTCACTTGTTTACGTCCAAAACTGTTGTTTACCAATAATAGCCTACCTTGTCTTATTGTATGCCGTGTATGTGTTATGGTAATCAAATTGTTCTAACCTTGGATAACATTAGGTTAACTTACTGGTTCATCTCAATTTGCCTCGGTGTATCTTATTTTTGGTGTTGATAAGTTCAATGAAAAAAAAAAAAATGAAGACAGTTCAAATCAGTAGATGGCATGCCCTGCTTTTCAGAATGTCTTGAATTGGAACTTAGTATCTAAAAATTGGTATTCTTACGTAAGATGTTCGTAATCGCGATTTGAAATTGTCATGGATCAACGTATTCGCCTTTATTCACTTTGCCACTGTTTCCTGGGCTGTTTCACTGGTCCAGGACGCATACGTCTTCATGTAGAAAAATAATTGAGAATATCGACAGGAATGTAAGATAAACGCGAAAATATGGCTCAACATTTTGTGGAGAATATCTTTAAAAAATCAATAGGCAGTACGAAGTTTGTCAAGAGAGCTAGCTTTTTAAGAAATCTTTGCTAGTTAATTTCTAAATGAAGGGATTGAATAACAAAAAAATAAAAATCAATTAATGATGTCACCATAATTCCATAACACAATCAAGACAAAAACTTGTTGAGCATATGTGATTTTTTTACTTTGTATGTGTTTTTGGGAAGTTCTTATGTGACATTTTTAGAAAAATACCTAAAAATTCAGATTTCACCAAATAGTTAATTGTGAATAACTCTAAAACGAATAAAAACAACGCCATGCTGTCTTCGGCAAAGTTTTTCCTCATAAAATTGTCTTTCTTTTTATGGAAATTGTTTTTAATTAGCATTGAGTTCAGAAACTTTTTATGATGGGTAAAATGCAAAGTATATCAAAAAATGACAAATTTTAGAAAATTCAAAAATTCAGTATCAAAAAGTTACCTGCAAAACATGTCATTAATTATTTTTCTCAAGAAGTTTGGATCCATATCAAGCAGTAAAAAATATAAAAATAGTGGTAATTGCCAATTTTTGTACGGTAAAATATATTTGTATGAAATTTGTTACGAAAAATGGCCATTTTTCAAAAATCTCGCCGGGGCGACTTCTAAACGTAATTTCTGAAAGTTGCCGTCATACAAAAGTTTGTTTCTAACACCCTTAGCTATCATTTGCAGGGTGAGCCCCCATGCTTTTCGACCATGTGCAATTTTGGGACAACCTACTAAACATTGATATGAAACCCAATAATTCTACCAAGCTACTTTAACGCCTTATTGCCATACTGTGATCATAAATTTTAATGCCAATCATTTTTTACGGTGAAATAGACTATTGCACCCCGATAAAATTAATGCGCCTTGTAAATCATAATTTTTGAAGAATTTTGCATCAAAATAAATAAAACAGTTAACTGGTTTTACGGCCAGATGGTCAGTTTCTTTCATAAACAAGCTTGCGCTTGAGCAGTGTGAGCATTATTACGATAAAAACAAGCCGGAGTTCCTACCTTCGCTTTTGTCGTCGTTTCCTGTGACATGATGTTACTTTTCACACTATCTTTAACACAAGTAAGAAGTTGGATTACCGAAAGCTACCGTCAAAACACGCACAAAACCACCGCCGAAATACGGAAATAGTTGCAAGCTTTCAGAGAACGCACGCTATAAAACGAATAGCACAGTACACTGTGGTACGCTTCAATTAGGCACTAATACAACAACAGAAACAATTCATCTGTCAAAATCATTATGCGCTGAACGAAATCAGCCATTCTACATTGATTTTTTTATTTGATATTCAGCAAATTCTCAAATGGAACAATTAATGAATAACTAATGATTGCGTTGATAAAAATGATTGGGTCGTTCTTAGATAAGAGCAATTAACAGATAATGGGTAGTAAGCAGAACGTGAGAAATTTCTTGGCCTATCCCGATGCGTGGAATATTCAAGCAAGGAATCGCTCGAGAAATAAGCAATCGTTTGATTTCACTTGACCCTACACAGAAAGGAATCATGAAAATTAAACAACACATAAGATAAGCATAGACTGAAAATTTTAGCAGAAGCTACAAAATTACAGCCATTTACCGTGAGATGATACTGTCCGCTCAGGAATCAGCCAATCATGCGTACTGTTTACAGATTTTGAGACACATGCGCTTGAAATTTACATGCAGTAACGTAAACGCAGGGGTGTAAGGTCCCACCCTCTACGCCCACCCAAACATGCCCACCTGCGCGCCATCTACTGTTGGTTCTAATTTGTAAACATCCTCTGTTTAATGGTTTTATAAACATCAACATTAGCACAAACATTAGTGTTTTTCTCTCGATTTAGAAGCTTATGATCAGTGTTGTCGGTAATTATCGATATTTCTTGAGTCACAGTGTTCAATTATCCTTTCATTTGAGAAAAATAATCGCCCAGGGAGATTTCAACTTTTAGTCGATTTTCGCTCTTCAAACAAAGCAACAACAAAAAACAAGCGAGAGTAGAGGCTGATATTTCATAATGGTGAAAACAGAACACTGATTTTTTCGGAATAATTTTTTTCAATCTAATATGTTGAATATATTAATCTTTATGTTCAAATCACATACTGACATGCTGTTAGCATGATGAAACGGTATTTAATTTAATTTTGTAATCGAATTGAACTTTTCTTGTTTGGTAGTTACGTCTTTTTACTGGTTCTAAAACATGATAGAGGGTAGGCGAAATTTGTTCCCAGTTGACAGTCAACTTATACCCCTGCGGAAACGAAGACAGCTACGCTCAGTCGCAGCGGAAACTGCTCTCTCTCGCTCTCTGTGGTCGAAGCGGTACAACAGTTTGTTCCTTTATGGTGGACATGTGTATCTTTGATTGCCTTCTCTTCAGCTCTTCAGCTAGACCAGGGGTGTAAGGTCCTACCCTCTACACGGAGAAACTCAAGTACCTAAATTTGAGTTTTTTAAACTCACTTTTAAGTTCTTTTTTGTCTCCTATCTCATCCACTCTCTTTGTTGTTGTCAGAGAGCGAAGAGCAAACCAACCCAACTTTGACAGTTCGGATGACTTTTTCGTGATCGTTGCGGGCAAATGGTCGTTTAGATGGATTGCCTATTAATGCGGAAGGAATTCAGGATCCATATAGCTAATGCGGTAAGTGCACTGGTATTCAGCGTGACAATGCTGCAGTTGGCGGGTTTGATTCTTAGTCAGTCCAGGAACGTTTCATTTACTTGTTTAACTTCATGACTAGCAACACCTCGTTACGGTGTTGTAATCAATTGCAATTGCGGTATCAACAGATTGCTCCTGACCTTCCGAAAAAAAAACTCGAAGACGATACTTTTCTATTGGTTTTGCATCCCGAGATAAAGCAGTTCAAAACTTCACTTGACAGCTAGTGCCACCTAGCGGCGAAATCACCAACTAATTTGGCGCATAGCCATATTGACTTCCTGAATCACTTTGCTGAAGACGACATTTTTATATCTGCTTTGCATCCCGAGATATAGCAGTTCAAAACTTCAAACTGACGTTACCTAGCGGTGAAGTCCCCACCTTATTATTGAATCACCAGATTGCTCTTGACTTCCTGAAGAACTTTGCCGAAGACGACACTTTTTTATCTGCTCTGGATTCCGAGATAGCGGAGTTTAAAACATTACTTGATAAACTAGCGCCACCTCGCAGGGACATCACCAATTAATTGTTAAATCATCAGACAGCTCTTGACCTCCTGAAGAACTTTGCCGAAGACGGCACTCTTCTATTTGCTCTGGATTCACAGATAAAGAAGTTTGAAACTTTACTTGACAACTAGCGCCACCTAGCGGCGAAATCACAAACTTGTTGTTGAATCTCCAGATAGCTCTTGGCTTCCTGAAAAACTTTGTCGAAGACGACACATTTCTATTTGCTCTGAATCCCGAGATAGAGAAGTTTGAAGCTCTGGATCTCGAGATAGAGAAGTTTAAAACTTAACTTAACGACTAGCGCCATCTAGCGGCGAAATCACCAATCAATTGTTAAATCACCAGATAGCTCTTGACGTCCTGAAGAACTTTGCCGAAGACGACATTTTTCTATCTGCTCTGGATCCCGAGATAGAGAAGTTTGAAACTTTACTTGACGACTAGCGCCACCTAGCGGCGAAATCACAAACTAATTGGTGTATCACCAGATTGCTCTTGACCTACTGAACAACTTTGCCGAAGACATCGTAGTTCCAAATAAAGTAGATCTTGAGATATCGCATGTTATAACTTATAAGTGCTTCTACTGGCGAGTGTACATAGCAAGCACTTCTACATAGCGCCTCTAGCGGCCAAATTGCCAACTAATTGGATGTTAGTGGGTATTGGATGGTAGATCTATTCTAGTACTACAACTTTGCCAAAGATAGTATGGTGCTATCTTGTAATACGCCTGAGATATTCGCTCACACCCCCAATTAGGGGAAATCCCATAAGCTCTGAGATTCCTACAACACGGATTCCTACTGCACCCCCGAACCAACCGTGTAGTAGGAGTCTAGACTGTAAATAGTATTCATCATAGGGGGGGGGGGGTTCGGCCAATGATCATTTTGTATGGACACATAAAAAATTTTGTATGGACAAATGACCACGCGGGGGGGTTGAAAAGTCCCAAAAAAATGACCACGTGGTTTATGGACAGCCCCTTATTTTAACACAAAACTCAAACACGCTTCATTTTTCTCAGGAATTTTTCAAGTTTATACATACATAACACAAATTATTGAGACATAATAGAATATTTGAAAAATATTCAATAATTTAGAAATAAAATTAAATGGCACTCTGTGACATGGCATGATACATGTTTTCAGATATGATTCAAAATTGGTTTGATATTTGATATTTTGTGGATATTTTTTGTGGTTGTTGTTGGTTCTCATGTTTGGTTCGATATTTGAACGGATTGATATCGGTCACGATATGGAAAGACAACAAATATCAAGTATCAAATATTTATCACAGTTTATACATTGGAACGGCTCAAAGAACATTATGCTTGGTTAAATCGGCCCTTTTTTAATATAGGTATTCATTACTAAGATTCTGTTAGGCGTATATTTTTTTACGTAGGTAATAAAAATCGATTCTACATTTCTATGATCGGTAGTGTAGCATGGCTTTGTTCAATATAGTGATTTAGTTATATGTTACACATGTTTTCTATCAGACTGCAGAAAACCAAAATTCGACTAATCATAAACATACGAATCATACTATGTTTTGTCTAAACATGATTTAACAAGAAACTGCAAATGTTACTCTAATGTGACATATAGAACATACTGAGCCGGGTATCTATCTGTCAAACTGCATACTTTTTCGCTTTGACACTTATATCCTTCAATATCTTCGCCAGCAGGAGATGTTCTGGCGGCTACGCCAGCGACATTCTTCCTCTATAGTTTGTTACCTCTATTCTTTGTTTAAATTCGTGCTGGTAACTTGTGCGATACTTAGTATCAATGTAGGAAACTTTTAATAATTAGTCAACGAAAACAAATTCCTACATTAAAATGATAAATGGATGAAATGTTCATAACACATAGCAGTAGTATCTAATTAAGTTATCACTCTTAAAAAATTAGGAATTTACACGTGACGTAAACCATCAACGTACGTAAACATTTCATGACTGAATGGCAAATTTGACTCAATTTTACATCCATCATGTAAGTTCGAGTGGGTTGCACAAGATGTCAACAAACCTATCTGACCAGATAGGTAGAAACAGTTTTACATTTATCGTTTGTCTCACAACTCGGCGATACAGCCGAGAGGTATTGTACGTGCCTCTCAATCAGCAGACTAGAGTTCGATTCCAGTTCATTATTTTAACACATATGTTTTGTCTCTCGCTTCGGCTCTAGCGATTGCTAGCTCGACTTTATTTGTGATAGAAGACGTAAATTTGTGTCAAACGGGCCGCTCCTTTTATGTGCATCCAAGTGAACTTAAATTTACTTGATTTTTCCTAGAGTGTAGTCACGCTAAACAGTGTGAATTTACATGGCTTTTATATGGAAAATCTAAAAAAATATGTATTGTATTTTTTCGTGATTTTTTAAACTTGTTGAATAACTTTCAAATACGCAATTTAAACACCATAGTGTCTTCGGCAAGGTTGTAGAGTATTGTTCTAACTATATTTAATGGTGTTTTCGGTACCTTTTCGGAGCAATTTTCTCGACATTGGAGTACATTTTCGTGAAAATGCTCAAAAAAGCACAATATCGATTTGATACACCTCTAAGCCTTTATCAACTTGGTTCATTTTTGGACGGAAGACTTGTTTTTGCATGTGGATTCAGAATTCGATGTGACACGGATAGGTAAAAACAAGTGAATAGGTCTAATGAACATGCCTTAAACTTTCCTTAACTCCACTCGCCGCTTCTTTCCCGTATACCAATCTTATCCCTAATTTTAAGTACCGTAAAACGGGGTAACTTCGATAGTTTTTCAGCAAATTTCCCTAATATATTTCCATGCATCACTATTTTCCTTAGTTCTATATTTTTGAAACAAGCTCTGGGGTCTCAGTTATCAATTGCAATCGAAAGATCGAACAGTTTAATTTTTTTTGGGTGCCCAAAAATTTTCATATGAGCGAGAATCACATTTTCATTTTGAGGTAACTTTGATAGTGCCATGAAAACTCATCAAATCACAAAAAAAAACACATTTTGCAATCTTAGGAGTATAAACTTGATTAGAAAAGCCGTATAAAACATATCAAATTGATTTGAACAAAACAAGCAGAATTTTACAAAATTATACATGCCAAAGTGAAATTATGGAGTACCGAGTGAAAAACTTGGTAAATTCAACTATCAAAAATCATTATCTGTGTAAAAATATTAAATTTTTACGATACATCCACATATGATTATATGCTATGCATAGTAAGTTTGAGTTGTTTTTTAATTTTATAAACAAATTTTGAAAACAACAGTTTAAATTAGATGAAATTACAAGGGCATTACATAGTTTTAGGCGTTTATCGGTGTATGAAGATTTCTGTCCCAATTAAAAAAAAACTTATTCCAATTCGTCAAAACACGCTTTGTTAAGAGATTCAATGACAGATTTAAAATCGTTTAAAGGCGTTTTTTTATTCTTCAATCACTTAACCTAATTTACAGCTCTTTTGTCCACTAGGGCACTGCGTGAGCGATTCCAATTGGAAGCTGTGCTTACACTTTGTACAGCGCCTAAATGCATTCTATTTTAATTGTACTATATCGAACTGGTTGTCGTTGCGCTGCTTTCACTTTCTACCCTATCATGGTAGAATGATGAGCACGAGGATGTTGAAGTGTAGCTGTTGGTTGTTCCTTTTTCCAGTTCGATTGGGGGTCCATTATGAGTTGCCGGTTCGCCGATGTCCAAGTATCCGGGTTCGTTTGAGCCATGGGGCTCAGAAGAGGGTCAGTGTCAGTTGCTCTCAGGGGAAAGAGCAACTGACGAAAGTGCCGGGCTGTGATCGAACCCATGACCATCTGCTTATGAAGCAAACGTGTGACCAATTGCTCCACGGGCCCCGTCATTTTGAAGGCGTTGACAAATGACGAAAATATCGACAATTTCTATTGTTTGCCCAAAAAGTTTTATATAAGCTTGGTCGTCATGAAAATACCCCTGAGTTGACTTTCATATGTATAGTTTTGATCCACGTATTTACCGTTTTCTTAATTGATTGAAGGAATCATAGTTATAAGATAAAATATGCAATGCCTGCCGCACTATCAAAGTAACCCGCATTATCAAAGTTACCCCGTTTTACGATACTCCAACTGTTTCGAACACAAGCAAAATCCATTTAGGTAACGTTATAGAGCTATGTACCTTAATTGAGTCTACCCAAATGAAGTTTCCAGTGTAACACAATTGAAGGCTTTTTAACTAATTGTTCAATCGTGTCCACCTTACCCACTCTTCCGGTACGTTTCACCCCACACAGTTCAAAAGCATAAATTTGGAAAGCACCTTTTATTATATGCTGAAAACATGAAAAATCAAATCTGATTGCAAAGTTGGTCTACGAACTGCAAAATACCTTAGTTTCAACAAATAGTATAGAGACAAAGTTTTCATAATCGCATTGTTTACCGAGAACAGATCGAGTGTTCCTTAACATGTCCGTTTTAGCTCACTCGGCCCCATCGTCCCCTTATGCATATATGTAAAAATAAATTTGGTGCAAATTGTTCAGTGATCGAACAATCCGCTATTTGGTAATGCTTATTATAATTTAAGTCACTAAACTTAGTATTACTTTTCTTCATGATCGCTACCAGCTCTTCAATCTGCTATTCGCATGAACCCGTGTAAACGCAACAATATACACGGTTTGCAGTGGGCGAGCGATTGCTTCATCATTTTCCCACCTTCTCTACGGTGACCAAAATTTGACTTCACTCCCGCCTAAAAATAGAAGATTATCAACACCTACACACACCGCCGATGCTTGTTAGGCACTATTCAGCATGCACTCGTTCGTTGTATCCTGAAGTGTGTCAAGCTCAAGCACAAGTGATGCTTGCAAAGCCTATCAAAAAGAATTGTAAATATTCAGTAGTAAATAAGCGCATTTTACACCTCTCCACAGTCGGAAATGATAATCACTTACTCGGCTTATCGGTTGTGGGTCAGTCCCCAGAGTGTAATGCTGCTGTGGATGGACTCCACTCACCAGTAGAGCTTGGTTTGGATGTGACGCTGGCGGTTTTGATGCGATAGTAGGGTCAAGTGGGGCAAAATGCCATTTTTCAAAGTTTCATCGTTTTCAATGATAATTAGCCTCATTTGTTAGATTTTCAAAGTGGTAACAGCAGATAGACAATATTTGCTCGATACTTCAGCAAAACTATTCACTAAACTATTGCATTTTCATCGATTTTTAGCGATTTTAAAAACTTGTTCGTAAAACGGAAGTGGTGCAAAAAGACCATCTGCTATGGGGTAAGATGCCACTTCATGAAAACATTCAAAAATTACGTCCATCAGTTTTCGGGCATTTCCGACTCCTTTTCTCCCCTCTGTCCTGCTTTTTTCGTATATTCAATAAATTGAGTGTTACCCTCCTCCCCGCAAAACGATGATCGTAACATTTGAATGACCCCTAATATGGTAAGCGTAGACATCAACAACCATGCGTCTCCATGTGTGCCTCAATCTCGTTGAAAACACTTGGCTGGTAATAAAATCACCAGAAAACCTTAATTGCAAGCACGAAAACCGGAAGTTGTCAATTTTCATTGAGAAATCAAAAAATTTTTCGGGGGTTTGGTGGCCTAGCTTCTAGGAGAATGTTCGATACAAACATATCTTGACACCATTCACCTATAGTAATGATCAAGCCCCATTCAGGAATGATTTTATGAGTTGGGCCATTTTACCCCATCTTGGCATTTTGGGCTTTGTTCCCCTACCTAGGTGGGAGTTACGGTGACCTAGCCCCGTAGAGGGTTGTGGTTTGCATGAAGGTTGGCGTGTGGAAAATGTAGGTCTACCTAATTATTTCTGGTTAGCACCCTTCGGAAAGCTGGAAGCTCCGGCAAATGGAAATTGATTTATGGCTTTCTGCGGTAGGAGATAAGTGGCCGCTTATCGATGTTGGTTATGTTTGGTGAATGGGGGATATTGATTTTTATCGGGTGCACAGTTCGGTTAAAAATGGAATGATATTGGAGTGGTTTGTAGGTGTGGATGGAAAACTGATGGCTGATTGTGCAAAGTAATCAATTTGGAAGCTGAAATATTATACAACTTAACAGTGCTGAAAGCAGGCGTAACGTGTCCACTGCAGTGGTCATTACACGTATGTAGAAAGCAATGTGTGCTAAATACTACACACAGTCTGGTAGTCTCTAACGTGGATGATGATTTAACGAAAGTGGCAGTCACTTGACTTGAAAATCTTCTTCCCATCGATGTTTCCAATAAAGTCATCTCGCCGATAGCTATCACTGATTGCTCACAGAAAGAAAAAAACTCCAATACTTTAGGGAAATCAACAACCATAAAACAGAAACGTGAGAATATTTCCCACATCTCGGTCGCAAATTGGGCTTCCGCTGAACAAACCACCTTCGGCAACCTTGGTGACTTCCCGCGGCCAGCAACAAGGATCTTCGCTTTCAAGCGTATCTCATTTTCCATACGACAACTCGCATTAAGCCACCCCCGACCATTATTTTTTTTTTGAGTCACATGCCCAAGGTAGCGGAAAAACAAAGGCCCCTGGGAAACTGTAGCACCAACAGCATCCAGCCATCGTTTTATTTATAATTCATGTGAAAATATTTCTCATCGTGGCTTTCCGGTGACGGCATAGCACCCAGCCAGCGCCAGCACATACAACAACATGCCCACATCCTGACGGTCCTCTTGGCTCGTCCGTCAGCTTGCCATTCGTCTTTGCACATCGTATCCATCATTCACCGTCAACATTGAGTTCCACGAATTTTCCCCAGCGAAGGGGGTAACTCGAACAAACGCACACAAACCAAACCAACGACATCTGTTGCTTTGAAGCCGCTGCTATTCCCGGAGCAGGGTTGCTATTGAAAGGAGCGCTTGCATGACTTTTGATCTGTACTTGTTTCAAAATGTTATCTTGAGCTGATTCCCATTTATTCCAGAATTCGGAAACAATAATTTCATCGGAAACATATTTTGAATTTTTTTCCTTAAATTTCTCTTGTTATCTTTTCATATTTTCATACTTAAGAAATAATTACCATATTTGTTTAGTGTTTTCCCAGACACTGCTTCATAAATTTCTTATGGAATGCTTCCAGGAATGGCAAAAACGTAACTTGTGGAATTCCACAAGCGGCTTCCTTTCAATTGTTTCTGAGATATCTAAAATGAGAAACTTTCTTCCACCCTTTTGGAACAGAACTGGTGTCTTATGCCAATGCACTGGAAGTTCTTTTTTATGCCATGACAGGGGGTGCAGTAATTAAAAACCCAAATTAATCCACTTAGTGGTGATAGTGCCTTTCTCGTCGAACATGTTCTTACAATCTTTCCGGCAACGTAAGTCAAAGTGTTTCTGAATCCGAATATTTTTATAGAAAAGCAAGCATTTTATCAAAGACATCTATGAATTGACTTAAAACTTATTGATTGCACATAGTCCGACTTTATGTTCAACGTATAAGCAGGGCTGAAAAATATCAGACTTCTCAGTTGCATTGGCGTATCTAGGATTTTTTCCTAGGGGGTGCCTAGGGGGTGCCAGTTTCAGTGGCTTCCAGGTTGTTTTTTTTTTTTTGTAAAAGAAAATACCGATCCATAGCCTATGGATCCACCCTGAATTTATCAGTCGCGAGAAAAATGAGCCCACAAAGAATAGCTTTTTCGGAAAATTCGATTCGTTGTACTGATTTAACACTTTCCCCGCCATGGAGGTAAGAACACTTGATGAATTGATTGCGTATAATACATGGAATTCGTATTATCAGTTTGAACTTAACAATCACCGCGACAACCCCTTTTGTTGTGTAGATTGAAAACAATCAAGTCCGTTAGAATACATGTTCAAGGGCAATTATTAGAAGTATGAAAAAAAAAATGTATGGACTAATGATCACGCGAGGGGGGGGGGGGGGTTGAGAAGTCCCAAAAAAATGACCACGTGGTTTATGGACAGCCCCAGAGTGCTGAAAAAATCGACTTTTGCAACGAGTTCCATACAAAATTTTATGCAATTCAGTTCATTTTGGTATCATAATGGCCAATTTTTCCAAACTGGTTCATTATGCAACTGAAATGAGTTGCATAATGAAAAATAGTTGTATAATGTTCATAATGCAACTTATTTGAGTTGCATTATGAACATTATGCAACTCAAATGGGTTGCATTATGAAAAAAATCATTGCATAAAAATAGTTTTCAAGAACAATTGTTAAAGTTATAAATACTTAAAATTGCAAAATCAGGATACATATTTGCATTTTTGGTTTGACCACACCATTAATGGAGACAGTGTTTTTGTTTTATTCGTTGAACATTTGACATTTCGGATAATCGAGTCTGGTTTGTACGTGTAATACAAGAAACTTATGTTTTCGGCAAAACATTCTATCGGTAATTCTTCAGTGAATATTCTCGGTAATTTATTTGGAAATTATTTGAAATTTATTTCAATTTTTTTTTTTAAATCTCTCAGTAATTCCTTTGGATTTGACAAATTTCTCCAGTAATATCTTTGGATCTTCTTTAAGAATTTATTTGGTAATATGTTGGGAATGTGATACTAAACCTTTCACGCATCCTTTGAAAATTTCATCGGCATTTCCAGTAGGAGTTTATTTGGCTTTTTATTTCATTGGAAAATCCTTTGAAATGTTTTCTCGGGAGTTCCTTCGCTAATTTTTCAGTAGTCTTTCAAGCATTGTTTAGTTAATGTTAACAATTCTATTGATATATGCTTTTCAAAAATTCTCCAAATTACTTTTCAGGTAATTACTTTGGGAATTCTTTTAGTGAAGCCTTTGGTAATCCATTCGACAATGACTCTGGGAACTTCCTCACAATTTTTCTGGAAATTCTTCGGCAAGTCATTCTACTTTTTTTTTTTATTTTCGTCGATTTTTTGGACTTTCATTATCTATGCTATTCGGTATGCTTTCGCCTATTCTTCGGATTTTTTTTCATAAACGGCTTCTATAATTTTATTGAAAATTCTTCAGACAATTTCTTCTAGATTTCTTCAGTAATTATGTAAGGAACTCTTACAGTAGAAGATGTCGGAATACCTTCGGAAATTTCGATGTTATGTACTTGCATTGAAAATTTATTTTGGAAATTCATCAGCAATTCCTTTGGAAATTTTGGAAACTTCGATTGTTACTTTAGGAACTTCTTCGATAATTCCTTTGGAAATTGATTTGGCAAATTTCTTAGAAATTTCCTTCAAGAACTTATTTGGAAAAAAATGGCGTTTTGTTTAATTCTGTCACGGTGATTCTACGGAAATTACTTCCGGAATTCTTTCTATTTTTTTCAGAAATTCCTTCGATGTCTTCGGAAAATTCTTTGAGATTTTTTTTGTGATTGAATATTTTTATTGAATATATGTCGGCAATTTATTTTGAGATTGGATTTGGCCAATTTCTTTAAAAAGGCTTAATATTTTCTTCAGGAATTCATCTCATAATTCTTATATGAATTCTTTTGGCGAATACTTTGAAAGTTTTAAGGTAATTTCGATGTTTTTTTTTCGACAATTTCTTTGGGAATTTGTCAGAAAGTTTTTCGTGAATTTCATAGGATTTTCTTTGAGCAGGCAAAGTTTAGAATTTATGAATTTCCAGTTCAGCAATTTGCGGAAGCAAAAAGTATAAATACAATCAAATCATTAAGAATTACATAAATAACCACGATGAAATTACCTCAGAAATTTGGAAAATAACTGAAAAAGAAAATGCTGAAATAATTTCAGAGGAATAGCCATTGAAATTATAAAAAAAAATATCCAAAGATTTGCTGATTAAATTCCATTGACACTATCTAAGAAACTAAAAAAAACTAAACAACCATGCCGAAGTAATCCTCAAAGAATTGGCCACACTACGGTCTAGCGAATGCGGAGTCGTGGGTTTGAACCCCACTAGAACTCGTCTTTTTTCATCTCTCAATTTGTCAATCAGCAAGATTCTGTGCCTTCTAATTATTTACAAGTTTTTCCCGTACAATCCTATAAGATTTCACTAGAGATTTCCCTAGTAATACCTTCTAGGATTTCTCTGGAAATTTCAACTATTCCCGAAATTCGTTTGGGGATGCCTCTAGAGATTTGTATCAGGATTACTTCAGCTGAAATTCTTTGAAAAAGGCCAAGAGGAATACCATGATTAATTTCTAGAGTAATCCATGAATAAAAACTCTAGAGGTATTCATGGATGAGTCTTTGAAAAAAATGTCTGGGAGAATCAAAGACATTTCTGGAAGAATCCTAGGAAAACTGCCTAGAAGAATCCTAGTAAGAATGCCAGGAGAAATCCCTAGAGGGATTCCTGAAGGTATCATAGTAAGAATTTCTGGAGAAGACCTAAGAGGCATTCATGAAACGTTAGAAGCAGCAGAAATCGCTTATGTAATCCCAGGAGGAGTTCCTGGATGAAAGTCAAGAGTTCCTGGAGGAATACAATAAAAATATTTGGAGAAATCCCAGGAAAAAAATCCATTAGTATTTCCAGGAGAAGACATCGAAGGTGCTTTTGCAAGGCTCCTAGAAAGATTGCCTTGAATAATCCCAGCAAGTTTTTGAAGGAATCCCTGGAGAAATTCTTAGAAGAATCCCTAGAAAAAATCCGTGAGGTATAACAGTAAGAATTTCTGGAGGAGTCCGAGGAGGAATTGCTGGAAGAACCACAGCAGGAATAGATTGAGAAATCCAGCTGAAATTTCTAAAGGAAGGCCAGGAGGCGTTCCTCGAGGAATCCCATGAGAAATTTATGAGAGAGTCGTTAGATAAACTACATCGGATAAAAATTCCAAGAGGAATCACCGGAGAGCTTCTAAAGAAAGCATTGGAAAAATCTCAGGAGGTATTCTTAGAAGGATTCTGCGGTGTATCATTGTAGAATTCTTAGGAGGAATTGCTGGAGGAAATTATATAGAAATTTATAGAGAAACCCCATCAGGAATGCTTGGGGGGGATCCAAAGGAAAAAAAACCATGGAATACCTAGAGAAGTTCCTGCAAGGACCGGTAGAGGTATTCTGGAAGAATCTATGGGGAAATCCCTGAAGGAATCGCAGGAGGATTTTCTGAAGAAATCCCAGGACGATTTTCCGGAAGAATTGTAGCCATAATGCTATGATAAATTCGTGTAGAAATCACTAGAAGAATTTCTGGACGTATCATAGTAAGAATTTCTGTAGGAAGTTGTTTGAGGTATTCTTGGAGGAAGGCCAAGTGAATTTTCTGCAGGAATTCCATGAGGAATTTCTGGAGGAATCTTTGGATAAAATCTCTGGAGGAATCCCTGGATGAATCCTTGGTAAAATCCCTGGTAGAACAACCAAAGAAATTTCTGCAAGAATTACAGGAAGGTTGCCTGGAAAGATCCCTGCAAAAAAGTCAGGAGTAAGCTCTAAAAGAAACCGTAGCATAATTTCTGAAGTACCACAGTTAGAATTTCTGGAGGAAGAATAGCTGGAAGAACCGCAGGAATTGCTTGAGGAATCCCAGCTGGAATATCTGAAGGAATTCCTAGAATTCCGGGAGGTATCATAGAAGTAATTTCTAGAGAAATCCTAGAATCAGGAGTGCCTGGTATCCTAAGAGAAGTTCCTCTAATATGCCTAGAGGAATACCTACAGTTCTCCTTGAAAGAATCGGTAGAAGTATACTGTAGGAATCCCTGATGGAATCGCAGGAGGAATTTCTGGAGGAATCTTAGTAAGATATTCCGAAGTGTTGCAACAAGTAAGTATGCCAGGAGAAATCCCTAGAAGTATTTCTGAAGGAGTCCTAATGGGAATTGTTTGAAGATTTCCAGCTGGAATTCATGAAGGAAGACTAATAGAAGTTCTTGGAGAAATCCTCTGTGGCATTTCTGAAAGTACCTCTGGAGGAAGTCCCGGCTAAATATTTGAATAAATCTGTGGAATATTCACCGAAGGGATTTTTTAGAAAAATTCCAGTAAGATTTTCCGGAAGAATTGCCAGAAGGTGCCGAAATGGCAAAAAAATGATTTTTTCATGTGTTATTGTGTTTGAACCATCGACTTTCAGCGGAATTTTCTTTGAGAACAATGAAACACATCTGCGATAATCAGATTTGCATAAGTTGACCCATCCGGATCACCGTGACAGGTCCCACGGGGGCCTCATTGGGGACACTTCTGGTTTTCATCCAAAACATGTTGTGCGACATATCAAACTTCATGATTTCGAATGATTGAGTCAGAAATGATACCGTGAAGTCTGTATCAACTAATATGGCCAGCCCGGAACATCTAGCATAGGTTCCACAGGGGTGACATCGGCGACATTTCTGGTTTGCAAACAAAACATGCCGTGCGACGGATCAAACTTCATGATTTCAAGAGAACGGGCAGAAAAAAATGACTGAAGTATGAAGCAACTGATATGGCCGCTCCAGAACACCTGAAACAGGTTCCGCGGAGGCCTCTCAAACACAATACTACACGAAATAACCACTTTTAGTCATTTGGCAAAACAGACCCCTCCCCAACCCTCTGACCCCAGTACAATCCGGAATATCTCCGGAATGGTTCCGGATGTTACATGACCACTTGAGTGTAATAAACTAGCACCAATTTATGATCAATTAAGGGCGACTTTAAAAAAATCGGATGAAAATTGACGAAATGCCAGCATTTTCAAAATGAGTTGTCGGGGGTCGGTAATGTGAAGGTTAAAGACGCTGGTTCATCTCTAATACAAATATTTGATTGTTTATGCTACGGTTATACATTTAGAATTAATTGATCATCCCTTTGATATTTATGAGCTGTAGAAACAATGCTCACAGATCAAATGTTCTGATGCGTTATGTAAATTTTATAGGTTTATTCGAAGTTTTTTCGCGTCCTGACAATCAATAAACGGTCTGTTTAAAAAATAATTTCAACCAAATGAAGGGACTATATAACCGAGGCGGTAAACGCACGGGTATTCAGCATGACCATGCTGAGGGTGACGGGTTCGAATCCCGGTCGGTCCAGGATCTTTTCGTAAAGGAAATTTCCTTGACTTCCTTGGGCATAGAGTATCTTCGTGCCTGCCACACGATATACACATGCAAAATGGTCATTGGCAGAGGAAGCTCTCAGTTAAAAACTGTGGAAGTGCTCATAGAACACTAAGCTGAGAAGCAGGCTTTGTCCAAGTGAGGACGTTACGCCAAGAAGAGGAGAGGAGGAAGGGACTATTGCTATTGCTTAGTAATAGTCCCAAAGACCTCAAACAAATTTGAACCATATTTTGAGTTCAAAAAATCCATATTCAAAAGTGTCCAAAGTAGCCCCGCATTTCAAAAGTAGCCCCGCACGACGGTAAGTAATTACGGGTGTGCTTAAATTTTATTCGAATGTTGGAATTATTGTGTGAAGTTTTAAATTTTAGGTAACTATCAAGGAAAATTCTAGGGGGTGCCAAATTTGTCCTAGGGGGTGCCAGGCACCCCTGGAACCCCCCCTAGCTACGCCAATGCTCAGTTGACTGCTTGAGCACTTTGTTGAGCACCTTCACTAACACTGGAGGCTGATCAATATCAAGACGATACTAACAAGCTAAGCTATAACTCTTTACACAATCACAGATCACAAAATTTTTTTCTGAACATTTGGGCTATATCTTATTGACCGTTGAAAACAAGAGCGATAGGGGGTACCCACAAGAGGTATGTGGGTTTAATTTGTAAGATTTTGTTCTCATACACTCATTGCACAATTATGGGTCACACACAATTATTAGTCACTTTCCACTTTAATAGATAAATACTAATTAATTACAAGCTTTTGTTAGCTATTATTATTTTTCGCACATAAGTTGATTTGTTTTGTGTCACTATACGTATCGCACACGGGCTTATACATCAAAACATACATATTTTCAATATTTTTTTGTTCGGCGCAAAACTAGCTGTCAAAGTAACGCTTCGATTGTGAATATCGGGCAGTGCGTGCGCTGCTTTCGTAAGCTCTGTAAAAGCGAGCTTCAGTGATTTTCATGTGCGAAATGGTATCGTCACCAGAACAAAGGTATAATTAACGTTCTAAATGTAGAAATTCATGTGACTGCAGCCAATTAAAGCTTATTTCTGGCAAAATTTAAGTGACTCATTATTGTGCCAAGGAACACCGAAAATCACACAATTATGGGTCACTTTTTGTGCAGCATAATATTGACAGTTCTGCGTTCATGGGCATTGCATACTTTTTGGCGTTTATCGGTGGTTGTGTTGGAGATTTTGACCCAATTTTGAAAAATTAATTCCAAATCGTGAAAACACGCTTCGTTAAGAGGTTTGAGACCAGTTTTAGATTCTACTATAGTTGATCTATCGAGAATAAGTGATCATTCATTGAAGAAATAGATAAAACATTGTTTTTGAGCCGATTTCTCTTAAATGACCCATAATAGGCAACAAATTGACCCATAATTGTTACACAGCCAATTTTGACCCATTATTGTGGGTTTCATTATTCCCCAACATTTTAGTAATTTTCAGCGCCTAAAGTGAATTTTACAAGCAGATTTATATTTAAAACAATAAAAAGGGGTTTCAATGATGAGAATATAAAATAAAAATAATGAAAGTGTTATTTTTGTATGAAAAACGATTCATATTATGAAATGGTTGTGCCTTGAGTGACCCATAATTGTGCAATGAGTGTACACATATTTATCGCTTGCATTGATTTTATTCACTTTCGTAGTGCCGGCGAAGCACCAAACGCTGTGCAACCCTACCGGTAGTCTGTAATGTGGTGTGAGCCTATTTTCTAGTTAACCGTTCCTCGGGTTATTCAAAAAGCCGTGATGTAATATGTTGCATGGTACATTTGGTTACTTTCGATGCGGTACCGGAACAGGTTCCGGAGCACACCGGGTCTCCCAAATATAGTCTGAGACTATTTCATTGCTAACGTTCATTTGGTTACCCAAAAAAAAACACGATTTGATTTATCTCATGCAAGGGTGGGTATAGATCACTTTTACATTTGACCACTTCCAGTGGGAAACCCAGAACTGGTTTCGGGACACTACCGGTTGTCTAAAATATGGTCTGAGGCTATGTTCTTACGAATCGATCATCGTGTATTCAAAAAAGCTGCTATTTGATGTACTGTCAAACACTTATTTGTGCATTTCGCCAGTTCCGGCGAGACACTCGAAAGTGGTTCCGGTACACTACCGGTAGTCTTAAAGTGGCCTGAGACTTTTCTTGCTGACCGTTCTGCGCGTCATCGAAAAAGCCGATATTTAATGCGCTGTGTGCATGCGTTTGGTTCCGTTCTACATTTGACCACTTCCGGCGGAGCACCTGGAACCGGATTCGGCACAGTATTGGTTTTCCTAAGTGTGGTCTATGATTGTTTCTCTTGTTAACCGTTCATCAGGTTACCAAAACAGCTATTTATGGGGTTGGTTCTCCTTAAAATTTGACCACTTCCGATGGGGCACCCTTAATCCGTGAGGAATACCACCGGTTGTTCCAAATATGGCCGGAAACTTTTTTTTTTGCCAAATCAAGATACCTGAAAATCCGCGATTTGATTTGTCGCATGGGTTTGGTTCACTTTTTTGTTTGGCCATTTCCGGCGGGACACCCGGAACCGGTTCCGGATCACTACCGGTTCAGATACAAATGGTCTGAGAATGTTTTCCTGTTGACTGTTCATCAGGATATCAAAAAAGCAACTATTTGATATGTCGCATGTATGGGTTTGGTTAACTTTTAAACTTGGTCACCTCTGGCGGGACATCTGGAACCGGTTCCGGAACACTACCGGTTCCTATATGTTCTGAGAATGCTTTCCTGCATACTGTTCATCAGGTTATCAAAAAAGCCGCGGTTTGATATGTCGCATGCATGGTTTTAGTTCAATTTTATATTTGGCCAATTCCGGCGGGACACCCGGAACCGGTCCCGGAACACAACCGGTTCAAATACGGTCTCAGAATATTTTCCTGCTTACCTTTCATCAGGATGTCAAAAAAGCCACTATTTGAGGTGTCGCATTCATGGGTTTGGTTAACTTTTATACTTGGCCACCTCTAGCGGGACATCTGGAACCGGTTCCGGAATACTACAGGTTCCGATTTGGTCTGAGAATGTATTCCTTCTTACTGTTCATCAGGGTATCGAAAAAGCTGCGGTTTGATATGTCGCATTCATGGGTTTGGTTCACTTTTATATTTGGCCACTTTTGGCGGGACACCCGGAACCGGTTCCAGAACACTACTGGTTCAGATATGGGCTGAGACTATTTTCCTGCTTACCGTTCATCAGGTTATCGAAAATCTCGTGGTTTGATGTGTCGCATGCATGTGTTAAATGCATTTTCATATCTGGCCCCTTCCTGTGGTACCGGTCCGGAACACCTAAATGGCCATAACTCCGGAACGGCTGGACCGATCCAAACCATTTTCAATAGGAAACAATGGGACCAGATTCCCCGTCGAATGAACCGTCGGTCATTAAAATCGGTTCAGGTTTACTGCCAAAAAGCGATGTGAGTTTTTTTGTACACACACATACTCACACACACATACATACACACACATACATACACACAGACATCACCTCAATTCGTCAGCTAAGTTGATTGGTATATGTGACTCGACCCTCCGGGCCTTCTATCGAAAAGTAATTTTTGGAGTGAACATATAGCCTTTCCAGTACACTTAGTGTACGAGAAAGGCAAAAACATTTTTTTTAATCACCTGATTTTTCGATACGGGGATTGCGTCTTCCCTGTTTCGAAACATCAGATAAATAAAAACCCGGATTAATCCACCTAGCGGTGATAGTGCCTTTCTCGTCGAATATGTACTCATGATCTTTCCGTCGACGTAAGCATCCTGAATCCTGTGAATAATTTATTTATAAAAGCAAGAATCCAAGCCATCATCGAGTTACTGATGTTACATATTTCCGGTGTTATGTTCAATAAATAGGCAGAGCTGAAAAATATCAGACCTCAATAGGTGACTGCGTGACCACCTTTACTATTACTGGAATACCATCAATACCAAGACAATAAAAACAAGCATAAATATAAAAAATTATTTCACAACCAAAAATCACTTGACAGTCTGAGTTTAGAATTAGCATTTAAGTTAAAATACACGTTAATAAAAAAAAAACTTGACAGTCTTCGATAAACTTTTTCCTGCACACTTCAGGCTATATTTTATTATCATTGGTTACTAGATTCAAAAAATTTGACCATAAAATGGAAGCAAGTGAAATTTTTCGTACTGAATCCAATTGAAATTAGAACCATATCACAGAGCGCGAGGAGCAATCAGTCGGATCAAAATTTTGGGCAGCAATTTTAGACGCAAAAGGGGATTGAAAAACTTTGCTCGAGGTTGATGCGATTAAGGCTTTTTACGGCATCATCAGCATCGGCAGCCATGTTGGATATGAGCCTCAAAATTTCAAAGTGATAATTCTCTGCCACCAAAGTGAATATTCGTATGAAAAAGTATCATCCTATATGCTCACTCGCAGCGATTGCGATGGTACTTTTTCTGCTGTGTTGCTGCAGAACTGACAGTTTTTTATCACTTCAAAAATACGAGGCAAATAATCATTGAAAAGCAAAAAGTCAATGATTCGTTTGAAAACTTAGTGATGCAGTAAGACACCTTAAATTTCAATTTTCTCATGGAACCCCCATTCTACTGTATATTTACACCTCAGGAATATGAGAAGATGTGATTTGATGAGCCTGCATCAGTTTTGTCAAGATTTTGTTCTCTTATACATATTTATCGCTTGCATCGCTTGTTAATTTCACTGTTTTTCCTGTGAGATACCCGGAACGGGTTCGAAGACTGTACCTATTGTCTCAAATATGGTCTGAGACTAGTCTCTTGCTAACTGTTCAACAGGTTTTCTGAAAAGCCGAAAATTGATGTGCATGCATGGATTTGATTCATTTTACATTTTGGTCATTCTGGCGGGACATACAAAACGGGTTCTACCGGTAGTCTCAAATGTGATCTGAGACTATTTTTTTGTAAACCGTTCATCAGGTTATCGAAAAAGCCGAGGTTTGATGTGTCGCATGCATGGGTTTGGCTCTTATATGCATTTGACCACTTCCAGCAAGACACCCGGAACCGGTTCCGGAATACTACTGGTTGTCTCAAATAAGGTTTGAAACGATTTTCTTGCTAACCGTTCATCAGGTTATCTAAAGAGCCGCGATTTGATGTGTTGCATACATGGATTTGGTTCAATTTTACATTTGACCACTTCCGGCGGGACATCCGGAACTGGTTCTAGAGCATTACCGGTGGTCTCTGCTGACTATTTTTCTGCTTACTGTTCATCAGGTTATCGAAAAAGCCGCTATTTGATGTGTCGCATGCATGGGTTTGGTCAAGGGTTTGGTTCACTTTTATATTGGACCATTTCCGGCGGGAACCGGAGCCGGTTCCGGAACACAACCGGTGGTCTCTGCTGTGATTAAAGGCTATTTTTCTGCTTACCGTTCTTCAGGTTATCGGAAAAGCTGAAATTTAATGTGTCGTATGGATGGGTTTGTTTCCTATCTACATTTGACCACTTCCGGTGGGACATCCGGAGCCGGTTTCGGAACACTACCGGTAGTCTCTGCTGTAATCTAAAGCTATTGTCCTGCTTACCGTTCCTCAGGTTATCGGAAAAGCTGCTATTTAATGTGTCGTATGCATGAGTTTGGTTCCTCCCATCTACATTTGACCACTTCCGGCGGGACACTCGGAACTGGTTCCGGAATACTACTGGTTTTCCTAAATATAGTCTGATTCCATTTTATTGCTAACCGTTCATCAGGTTATCTATAGAGACGCGATTTGATGTGTCGCATGCATGGGTTTGGTTCAATATTATATTTGGCCACTTCCAGCGGGGCACCCAGAACCGGATCCGGAACACTACCAGTAGTCTCTGCTGGGTCAAAGGCTATTTTCCCGCTCACTGTTCATCAGGTTATCGAAAAAGTCGCTATTTGCTGTGTCGCATGCATGGATTTGGCTCACTTTTATATTTGGCCACTTCCGGCGGAACATCCGGAACCGATTCCGGAATACTACTGGTTCAGATATGAACTGAGAGTATTTTCCCCTGCTTACCGTTCGTCAGGTTATCGAAAAAGTCGCGGTCTGATATGTCGCATGCATGGTTTTGTAGCATTTTCATATCTGGCCCCTCCCTGGGGTACAGATCCGGAACACCTAAATGGCCATAACTCCGGAACGGCTGAACCGATCCGAACCATTTTCAATAGGAAACAATGGGACCAGATTCCGCGTCGAATGAACCGTCGGTCATAAAAATCGGCTGAGGTTTACTGCCAAAAAGTGATGTGAGTTTATTTTGTACACACACATACACACACACACACATACACACACACACACACACACATACATACACACACACAGACATCACCTCAATTCGTCGAGCTGAGTTGATTGGTATATGTGACTCGACCCTCCGGGCCTTCTATCAACAAGCCATTTTTGGAGTGAACATATAGCCTTTCCAGTACACTTAGTGTACGAAAAAGGCAAAAAAAAACCAGATTAATCCACCTAGTGGTGATAGTGCCTTTCTCGTCAAACATGTACCCATGATCTTTCCTTGGTTGGGATACGACTGGGATTATTTTGCTTCAGAATGTTGGCTTCAGCCTTTGGGGGAATCGAAAACACTAGTTTATGATTTTTTCCGACGTTTCGATCTGTATGGGGCCTTTTCAAGGGTTCAATCGGTCAAGGTTTCCTAGTCATGATGGCCTTGCCTAACTTAAAAATGTCATACGAAAGTTTTGGTATTTATTGAGTCCGATCGGTTTGAAACCGTCGTGATGTGGACAATCTCCTACCTATCGGGCGGTTTAGAATTCGGTCCCTGTTTTTGGAATCTTCTACTATTGTTTGTTTGTGCTAGGGCCATCATTCCGAAGCATGATCTTTCCGTCGACGTAATGCGAACTGCTCCTGAATCCTGAGAATACCTTATTTAGAAAAACAATAATTTTAATAAAATTGGGAAATTTATTAGTTGAACATATTCCGACGTTACGTTAAACGTATAGACTGGGCTGAAAAATATCAGAATTTTCAGTTGACTGCTTGAGCACCTTCACTATCACTGAAGACCGATCAACATCAAGACGATAATTACAAGCTAGGATATAACGTCTTTCACAATCACAGATGACTTAACGGCAGGCCTGCTCAACCTTTCGTGGCCGCGGGCCACAAGTGATACTCCATACCAGTCGACGGGCCAGACATTAAATTTCGACATCAAATTTTGAAAGCATGAATGCAACAGTGAAATTTTGTACATCCGATTACCCGTTCTCACGGCAAATCACAACACTGACATCATTTGGGTCATAAAAATGTGAGCAAGAATTCTTGATTTTTTGCAAAAATCACCCAGAATACTTTTTTCTGAATTTTGCCGAACTGCAGGTTGCAGCAAACAATTTGCTGAAATTCAGCAAACCTCCCTGATTCGTTCAGTAAACTCTGCTGTTCAGCAGCAACGTTTTTCTGAAATTCAGTACCTAAATTTTGCTGAAATTCTGCTTCAAATTTGGCTGTACCTTTCAAGTTTAAAATTTTTAAATTTATGTATTTACATTTTTTAATCTTTGAAATTTTTCAACAAAACACTCTACCTATTTCGAGTTTAATTTTAATATTAAATTTTATTTTTTGGAGATTTTGGCTTTCTCAGTGTTGGGAATCCAAACGATTAAATTGGCATTGCAATTTTATTTAAATATGAAATATCTTCAAATATTTCAATCCTTGGGCCAAGTTTTATTCATCGATTCCGCGGGCCGTATGTTGGACAGCCCTGCTTTACGGTCTTTGACATAGTTTTTTCTTCACACTTTGGGCTATATTTTATTATCATAGGTTACAAAATTCATGTAAAATTTGACAAAAAATGCAAGCAAGTGAAATTACCCATACTAAATCCCATAAGAAAATTCCCAGTAGTTTTAGACGGAAAAGAGGATTGAAAAAACTTTCTCCGGGGATGATGCGATAATTTTCTCATATAACGTTGACCTATCCTACTGTATATTTTTACACCTCAGTGATTTGATGAGATTGCTTTAGTACAGATAAACAGACATATCATTTGTAACATATTGCTATTATATTCATCGTTACGAAAAAATAATCGCCGAATGCTAATCAGGTTGCGTTTCACTGCGGCTTGATGTTTGTAGTGAGTAGACGTCAAACGAGCAACAACGATTAATATTTGTTTCAACCGTTGAAAACAAGGACGATGGAGAGTGAGTAGAGTAAGACGTCTGTATATATGTGGCCTTAGTTCAGTCAAGATTTTGTTTTCTTACACATATTTATCGCTTGCATTGACTTTGTTCATTTTTGAAGTTCCTGCGAAGCACCCTAGGAAGCACCCAATGCTGGTTTTGCATCACTATCGGTAGCCTCTAATGTGGTCTGAGCCTATTTTCTTGCTAATCGTTCTTCATGGTTTAAAAAAAGACCGCGGTTCGATGTGTCGCATGCATAGGTTTGGTTCTTTTTGGCATTTGGCCACTTCCGGCTGGACACCCTAGATCGGTCCTGGAACACTATCGGTAGCCTTTATAAAGATCTTCGTTCTGGTCTGAGCCTATTTTCTGACTAATCGTTCATCACGTTATTTAAAAAGCCGCTGTTTAATGTGCCACAGGCATGGGTTTTGATATTTACTACATTTGACCACTTCCAGCGGGACACCCGGAACCGGTTCCGGAACTCTATCGGTTGATCCAAATATGATCTGAAACTATTCTCTTTTATTAACCGTTTATCAGGTTGCCTGAAGAGCTTGCGATTTGATGCGTCGCATGTAAGGGGTTGGTTAACTTTTATACTTGGCTATTTCCGGCGTGACATCTGGAACCGGTTCAGTAACACTACCGGTTCCGATATGGTCTGAGAATGTTTCCCTGCCCACTATTCATCAGGCTATCGAAAAAGCCGCTGTTTGATGTATCGCATGCATGGGTTTGGTTCACATTCATATTTAGCCACTTCCGGCGGAACATCCAGAACCGGTTCTGGCACACTACCGGTTCAGATATGGTCCGAGAATAATTTCCTGCCTACTGTTCATCAGGCTATCGAAAAAGCCGCTGTTTGATGTATCGCATGCATGGGTTTGGTTCACTTTCATATTTAGCCAGTTCCGGTGGAACACCCAGAACCGGTTCCGGAATACTACCGGTTCAGATATGGTCTGAGAATGTTTTTCTGCCTACTGTTTATCAGGTTATCGAAAAATCCGCTGTTTGATGTGTCGCATGAAGGGTTTGGTTCACTTTCATATTTGGCCACTTTTGGCGGGTCACCCGGAACCGGTTCCGGAACACTACTGGTTCAGATATGGCCCGAGACTATTTTCCTGTTTACCGTTCATCATGTTTTCGAAAGTGCCGTGGTTTGATGTGTCGCATGAATGGGTTTGTAGCGTTTTCATATCTGGCCCCTTCCTGGGGTACCGATCCGGAACAAATAAATGGCCATAACTCCGGAACGGCTGGACCGATCCGAACCATTTTCAATAGGAAACAATGGGACCAGATTCCGCGTCGAATGAACCATTGGTCATGAAAATCGGTCGAGGTTTACTGCCAAAAAGTGATGTGAGTTTTTTTTGAACACACACATACACACACACATACACACACACACACACACACACACACACACACACACACACACACACACACACACACACACACACACACACACACACACACACACACACACACACACATACACACACACAGACATCACCTCAATTCGTCGAGCTGAGTTGATTGGTATATGTGACTCGACCCTCCGGGCCTTCTATCAAAAAGTCATTTTTGGAGTGAACATATAGCCTTTCCAGTACACTTAGTGTACGAGAAAGGCAAAAACTTGTTGACTGGGTAGTCGTTAATTAATGGTGAAACTCCTCGTCGACCCCAGAAACCCCCTGAACCCCTCTAAGACCACTTGGAACGTCCATTTGCGTAGTTAGAGGGGGGCCATCACCTTCCCCCCCCCCCCAATACGCCAGGTCCCCCCAAGAATTTTTCATAACTTTATATTGAAATTAGAAAAAAATTGAAAATGACAAACATAGATCCATAATAGACATTTATTTGGCATAATATGTGTTTTAGTTATTGGAGACTATTCTCAACCTGAGATGAGACTCGCGAAGACGGTCTTCTTTTTCTCCAGTTTGTTATTTTGTTTTCTTCTTCCTATCTGTGTTGACATTATGTTTTGGGCTGGTGGTTCAAACGCGTTCGTGACCGCCGCATCATCGCAGGAGAAGAAAATGCTGCTCGGAGTGAATTTTGGCTTCAGAATTTATCTCGGATAGCAATACTTTCCTCGTTTTAGGTAACGTAATCAAACGGGCTACAACTGACAGCAGAATTTGAGCTACACTTGACGTTGCTTTTCTTTCCTCTTCGCGAGTCTCGTCTCAGTTCTCAACTTGTCGCTCTTTACAAGATCATTGTCCAAAATGGTTTAAGTAATTTACTCTGATATAGTTTTGTTTGGAAATATGACATAACCAGAATTATATAAGTAGCAATGCTTTGTACAACTTCTTCTTCAAATCGCCGAGAAATGAAATCTAAATGATAGATTTCAAAGGATTTCTTTAATGGGTATCACAAAGAATCTCTGAATTTCCTAGCAGCATTACTGCAAAATATTGTTAAGTGCTTGCTTGTGGAATTCAAGTATCATGTGAAAAAAAAATCTGGTTGATTTTGCTTTGGAATTCCAAGCTGGAAGAATTGCTCTAGAAATCCTTTAAGTAATTCATAAAATCTACAGGTAATCCGGGAAAAAATTATTGGATGAATCCCTGGAAAGATGATGGACGGATTTCTGAAATTTCTGACCGAACCTACGAATACATTTTTGAAAAGATCCCGAGAAAAAAATCTGAAGGAATCACTACAGGAATTCATGGGGCAATCCCTCAAAGTGCTCCCGAAGCAACCCCTGGATTAATTCCTGAAGAAATCCCTAGAGTAGGAATTCCTGCGGGTATGCCTGGAGTAATCCCTGTAGGAATCCCTGGAGGAATCGTTAGAGCAATTATGGGAGGAATCTCTGGAAAAGATTCTGAAGAAATCTCTTGAGGATTTCCTGGAGGAATTCGTAGACAAAATTCTGGAGGAATCCTTGGAGGAATTTCTGAATGAATTCCTGGAGGAATTCTTAGAGAAATCCCTTGAGGAATTCATGGAGATATCCCTGAAGCAATTCCTAGTGGAATCTCTGGAGGAAATCCTGGAGGAACTTCTGGACAAATTTCTGGCTGAATCCCTGGAGAAATCGATAATCGCGTTCGGTAATTTTTACCGAAATCTCAACCGCTGAGCGTTCGGTAATGGATTTTTTACGAAATTCTGTAAAAAAATAACAAATTTCGGTAAAATGTTATCGTTTAACTGTCAAACTGTAACGAACTTCGGTAAAAGTTGCTACCTTTACCGAATTTTTCCTGTAAAACAAACTTAACGGTTGAGATTTCGGTAAAACATTACCGAAGTCGGTGATTTTTTCTGACTGTGTGGTGGAATCTCTACAGGAGTTCTGGGAGGGTCCTCTGAAAGAATTCCCGGAGCAATCCCTAGATGCATTCCTAGAGAAATCCCTGGAGGAATTCCTGAAGGAATACCTGGAGGAATCCCTGGAGGAATCCCTGGAGGAATCCCGATTGTGCGATATTTGCCAGAAAACCGTTCGCCAGAAAACCATTCCCCAGAATGACAAACGCCAGAAAACCATTTGCCAGAATGTACCATTTGCCAGAATACTATTTGCCCGAAAGTACCATTTGCCAGAATGTACCAATCTCCAGAATTCAATATTAAATATTAAATTCTGGGGATTGGTACATTCTGGCAAATGGTACTTTCGGGCAAATAGAAATTTTCTCCATTTCCTAAGAATTAATTTCAGTCCATTAACAAAAAAAAATCTTTTGCAATAATTTGATATGTTCACTGCTAGGATTATCTCTTGGTTTGTTTCGATAAAGGACGACTATTGCAAGAACAACGAAAACAACTGGAAATGATTCACCGGTAGTTATTGAGCAAAAATAAAATCGATGAAGAGAAATCGAGCATTACATATACGCCAGTATGATACTAAGCGCGAGATTTCGATGTAACTAGGCTATGAGCCATTTTACGAGACGTTTTGGATCAGCTGATCACTCATTTCATGAATGGAAATTTGATAGGGGGTCGCGTCCAAGCCCGTGAGTGTGAATATAAATATCAACACTGTTGTCGTTCCGTAAAATAGACTATAAGTGCATAGGTCCACAAACATCTGGTATGGTGAAAATACTGCTGACCGAAGTATATTAGGCCGATTGGTCAATGGATAGAATGGTGATCACGAATCGCTATTCAGTGATTATGGAACAGGAATCGGGACGGTTTCTTAAATTTGTTCGGTTTTCCAACAATTAGCTGATACTTCTACAATATTAATATTTCCGTATTGTTTTACCGCAATCAACAATTAATGTCAAAATCTAGTCTTACTAACTAAGAAGAACAGCCTATGTTTAAAAGAAGGCAAAATTCACTAGTTGAACATCAACGGTTTCGATGCAAAAAACTATTTTTCTACATCTAAACTATTCTCTCCCCAAGTAACCATGATGCTGAAGCCTTTTTGCGTGCAGATATACGCAACTTAAAGGTTGATTTGAAGTGGAAATGGTCAATTATAGAATCAAATTAAGATTTCACTGCTATAATCTTAGTCCAGTCGCATAATTGCCATTTCCACTTTGAATCAACCTTAAATGTTCTTAATGATTGTTCTAAATACAACGTATATCTGCATGCAATAAGGCTTCAGCACCGTGGTTACTGGGCAAGTTCAAATAGTGAATTTTTCCTTCTTCTAAACACAGGCTGTTCTTTCTAGTTTTATTGTAAGACTAGTTTTTTGCATAAATGGTTGATTATGTTAGAACCATAAAGCAATATAGGTATTGCGGGACTAATAGTTTAATTATTGAAAACAAAACAAAAATACAGATCTTAAACCCATTTATTGTTCCTATATTTAAAAGAAGGAAAGATTCATGGTGAAAATACAGTAGCTCCAACTTCAACAGTTATTTTAACAGCATAAAAGGAGAAAACGAAAAAAATATGGCCATTCTGCACTTTTTGACCAAATGACATTCGACCCAACGGCCTTCAGTGGAATGCTCTAACACCATGGATATTAAGATTCTACAACAGTAGCCGGAACGCCATTAGCCATAATACCAAAGCCCAAATATGTTAAGCTCACATGTTATAATTACTAAGAAGTTCATCCAAAAAGAACAGCAGATGATTAAAAGAAGGAAAAAACTCTGCTGGAATTATTAGAATTAATTTCCTCAAAAACAAGCTTTTTAAAGCATTTGATCAAGTGATATTTGGCCTAATGGTAATGGCTTTCAGGCAGTGACAGTCAGGCTAATGGTACAGGTACAACCGTCACTTGAGTTATTATTTCTTTGTATTTTACTCGTTGCTTCCAATAGGTTTTTGTTTATGGTATTCGATTGATTTAAGTGTGTGATCAACAATTCCGGATAATTTTGCTGTTTGGCACAACAAATATTATTTAAAGAGATCATGTTATAGTTATTGTTAAAAAAAGCTTAAAAATTACTTTCAATTGAAGGCAGGAAATCTTTGAAAAATATAAGTAAAGCCAAAAATTCCACATCCGTAAAAGCTGGGAAGAACATCCTATTTGTTGAAGAAAGGAAAATCGTTGATCGAATTCCGTCAAAATAATAGGGGTACTCACTAAACAGATTAAATTGCTGCATAAGCCATGATTTTCTGCTTATTTGAAATGTTTCATGGTTTTGCGAATGAAATAATAAAAGATTGCCTTGGTGATCGCGACGTTTAATCAGTTTAATCAGTTTACGCTGTTAAGTGAATCCC
Organism: Aedes albopictus; assembly: GCF_035046485.1. Taxonomy (NCBI): domain Eukaryota; kingdom Metazoa; phylum Arthropoda; class Insecta; order Diptera; family Culicidae; genus Aedes; species Aedes albopictus. Next base: position 80,441,033 of record NC_085138.1, on the reverse strand, counting down.
CCTAATATTTGATCAATTGGATCCACATCATGATCAACTTGTCCACAAGACAAATTTGTGGAAATGTTCTAATTGAAAAAATAAGCTGTTGTGCGCAATAAAACATTTGAATAACATCGAAGATTTAATAGGGGGATTCACTTAACAGCGTAAACCGCTTATCAAAGTTTATTCTGATTAAACGGCGCGATCACCAAGGCAATCTTTGATTATTTCATTCGCAAATTCATGAAACATTTCAAATAAACAGAAAACCATGGCTTACGCAGCTATTTAAACTGTTAAGTGAGTCCCCTTAATGTATTGTGAAGTTTGAAAGGTTTAAGTTCACATCGTTTTTTTTTGTTTCACAGTAATTTTCCCTTCTTCAAACTATAGGCTTTTCTTTAAAAGTTACTCTAAAATCATTTCTTGCTTGCTCTTACATCAGTTTTGGTAATTTATTTAACTTTCGCATATAATAAATCTGAACAAAAATTAAATTTCTCGGATACTTTTTCAAAACGACGTATAATACACGCAAACCCTATGTTGATACGTGTTCACGTCGTGTTCACGTCGAAATCACATTTTTGCAATCGTTATTGTGGGCTAATCGATCCCAAACAAATAAAAAACAGATTTTTTTAAATTATCATTAGATTGGGAACACTTCTGGATTGAGAACTATGGAAAATTTCTGGGAAATGATACATTCTGGCAAATGGTTTTCTGGGAAATGGTTCTTTCTGGCAAACGGTTTTCTGGGAAATGGTATTTTCTGGCAAGGAATCCCTGGAGGAATCCCTGGAGGAATCCCTGGAGGAATCCCTGGAGGAATCCCTGGAGGAATCCCTGGAGGAATCCCTGGAGGAATCCCTGGAGGAATCCCTGGAGGAATCCCTGGAGGAATCCCTGGAGGAATCCCTGGAGGAATCCCTGGAGGAATCCCTGGAGGAATCCCTGGAGGAATCCCTGGAGGAATCCCTGGAGGAATCCCTGGAGGAATCCCTGGAGGAATCCCTGGAGGAATCCCTGGAGGAATCCCTGGAGGAATCCCTGGAGGAATCCCTGGAGGAATCCCTGGAGGAATCCCTGGAGGAATCCCTGGAGGAATCCCTGGAGGAATCCCTGGAGGAATCCCTGGAGGAATCCCTGCAGGAATCCCTGGAGGAATCCCTGCAGGAATCCCTGGAGGAATCCCTGGAGGAATCCCTGGAGGAATCCCTGGAGGAATCCCTGGAGGAATCCCTGGAGGAATCCCTGGAGGAATCCCTGGAGGAATCCCTGGAGGAATCCCTGGAGGAATCCCTGGAGGAATCCCTGGAGGAATCCCTGGAGGAATCCCTGGAGGAATCCCTGGAGGAATCCCTGGAGGAATCCCTGGAGGAATCCCTGGAGGAATCCCTGGAGGAATCCCTGGAGGAATCCCTGGAGGAATCCCTGGAGGAATCCCTGGAGGAATCCCTGGAGGAATCCCTGGAGGAATCCCTGGAGGAATCCCCGGAGGAATCCCTAGAGGAATCCCTGGAGGAATCCCTGGAGGAATCCCTGGAGGAATCCCTGGAGGAATCCCTGGAGGAATCCCTGGATGAATCCCTGGAGGAGTCCTTGGAGGAATCTCTGAAGGAATCTCTGGAAGAATCCCTGGAGGAGAAATTCCTGGATGAAAGCCTGGAAGAATTCCTGGAGGAATCTCTGGAAAGTTCCTGGTGGAATTGCTGAAGAAATTCCTGAAATAATTTCTGAAGGAATCCCTGGAGAAATTAGAGTTCCTGGATCAACTCCTGGTGAAACTCCTCGATGAATTCCTGAAGAAATACCCGGGGTAATTATTGGTGTAATTCCTCGAGGAGTCCCAGTAGAGATGCCTGGATGAAATCCTGGAGGAATGCCAGGAGAAACTTCTGGTGGAACTTCAGGAAGAACCCCTGGAGAAACACCTGAAGGAATGCCTGGAGGAATACCTGGAATAATTTCTGGATAAATTCGGGAAGAAATTCCTGGGGGAATTTCTTAAAGGAATCCCTGGAGGGTTTCTTGGAGAAATTGCCGTAGTAATTTCTGAAGGAATTCCTGGAGGTATTCCTGAATCAATTCCGGAGGAATTTTTAAGGTATACCTAAAGGAATTTCCGAAGGAATTCCTAGAGGAATTTCCGAAGGAATTCCTGGGGGAATTCTTGAAGGTATTCCTGGATGAATCCCTGAACGAAATCCTGGAGGAATTTCTGGAGGAATCTCTTGGAGTAATGCCTGCAGGTATTCCTAAAGGAATTCCTTGAGGAATTCCTAGAGCAATTCCTAGAGGGTTTCTTAGAGGAATGCCTGAAGGAACCCCTGGAGAAACTCCTGGAGACATGCCTGTAGGAATTCCTGGAAGAAAGTCTAGAGAAGTTCATTTAGAAATCTCGACAAGAACTCCTGGAGGAATCTCTGCATAAATTCCATAAGGAATCCCTACAGAAAATCCCTGGAAGACTTCCTGGAGGATTTCCTTGAAAAATCACTGGAGCACTTTCAGGAAGAATCCTGGGAGGAATTCCTGGAGGAATTCCTGAATGAAATCCTGGAGGAATTCCTGAAGGAATTCCTGAAGGAATCTCTAGAGGAATTCCTTGAGGTATCTTTACAGGAATAACTGGAGGAATTTCTGGAGGAGATCCTAGAAGAATCTCTAGAGGAATTCCTAGATGAAGCCCTGTAGGAATTATTAGTGAAATTCCTGCAGGAATTCCCAGAGGATTCCTGGAAGAATTTCAGAAATAATTCCTGGAGGAATCCCAGGATGAATTCCTGAAGAAATCCATGGAGCATTTCCTGAGGGAATTTCAGAACGAGTTTCTGAAGAAATCCCAGGAGGAAGTACTAAAGAAACCGCTGAAATTCCTGAGGAAATCTAAAATCTAATATGCCTGAGGAATTCCTAAAAAGAGTGCGTAGAGGAACTCATGGAGGAATTTCAGGAGAGCTTTCTTATTGAATTCTTGGAAGAATTTCTGTGGGGATCCCGGAATGAAAAATCTGAACAAATCCATGTCTGCAGTAATTTGTGGACGAATGATTAAAGGAATACTTGGAGGGAATCCTAGAGAACAAATTTTTAAGCAATTCCTGGATTAATTTTTGTATAATCTCTGGTTAAATTTTCTGAAAGAATTAATGGAAGACATTCCTGCACAAATACTTTGAATAAATCCAGATGGAATTATTGAAGCAATTTCTAGCGGAATTCTGGGAGGAATATTTCCCAAGTACCATTTTAAGTTTTGTTCGGCTCTATAAGAGATTTACATGACCAATTTTATAAAACTTTCAATAAAACTGATTCATACATCAAAACCTCTTGTTAATCTCTTTAAGAGCATCTTCCGGCTAAGTGGATCACGTATAACATTTTTTTCTGAATTTTTCCAGAATTTTTGTTGTGGAATCAAACTGTGAATCAACTTTGAAATTCACAAAAAGAGATTTTTTCACAGGTTCCTCCAGGAGTTTTACCAAGAATTCTATTGTAAGTTACTCAAGGATTGTTCAATATTTGTTCAGGATCATTTACGAATTTATCATACGAATACAAAACTGGTCTTGACGAAAACAGCTATCCATGAATAACTAAGGAAGTGCTCGAAGAACACTAAACTGTGAAGCATGCTCTGTCCCAGTGCAGTGGTGGCGACGTTGCACCAAGAAGTGTACTGGTAACCCTGTTCCCGATCTTCGCCACACTGCGCTCAGAATTGTTTGAACAACTATGCACACATACATCTGACTACCATCCATGGAAGAAAGACGGACGGTCGAGCTCGTATCGATTCAAGTCGTCGTTTTCCTTCCCTTTGCACCATCAGCATCATCTGAAGAAGATGAAGGAAATCGAATTTCAACGTGCTCAAATGTTACTCCGGTGCATCAGAGTTTTGTTGGCTCGGCAGCACCACACCATTCATAAATCAGAGCCGGAGAAGTTTTTTTTGCTCTCGGTTCTCGTGTCTCGAAAAGCATCAGAAATCATACATTTTGCGACGATGACGGTGGAAACCGGCGATGGAAGGAAGGGAAGGTGAATATTTTTCGCACTGCTTTTCCATTATGTTCGATTCCTACTCATACTAGGTAAACTTAATTCCGAGCTTATCGCAAGCGTCATGCTCAAATGGATCCACACCGCAATCGCCGCTGTTATTCGAAATCATTGGCATTTTTTGCATTACATTTGTAAAAATTTGCATTGGAACACGAATGAAAAAACTGTCGAAGTTTTGAATGATGCTTGCACCGACCCAGATGGTTAGAGATTCTGTTGGTTTTTTTTTTCGATATAAACAGCTCTTCTAGGTTAGTTCATCTTGGGACCCACACATGAAAAAAAAAATCCAGGTCATCGGTGTGATCGTCACGTGCTTTAACCATCACACCAGGTCCGCCTCAGAACAAGTACTTGAAAACATTTTTTTTTATTATTCCCAATGTTGCGGGACATCCATATAAAATTTGATGTTAAAATGCTCATATTGATAAAGCAAAAATATAGCTTACAGATATCTGGGGTGCTCAATCTTCGAACATATCCGGAGGAATTCTCAATGCATCAATTGCATAGAAGTTTCGAGAAGAATTCTCAAAAGAATTGCCTGATAAATTTCCACTGGAATCAAAGAACGATTTTCCAAAGACAAAGCTAGATAAATTCTCATAGCAATCCTCAAAGAAATTGCTGAAGGTATTTCTAAATCAAATTGCCGAAAGAGTTGCCGATGAAGTTTCCAAATTAATGACCTTAGAAACTTCCAAAAGAATTGTCTTAAAAATTCTTATAGAAATTATTGATATAATTCCTCAAGAAATTTTCGAATCTAAAGAAATATCCAAGGATGGAGAACTGAAACTTTTACCAAGAAATTATCCAAATCAGAGCGTTCATGATTAACAAAAAATTTAATCATGATTAATCATTGATGATTAAAATTCAAATTTCTGTGATTTATGATTAAGATTACCGATTAATTTGATTTTAAGGATGATTAATTATTAAATTTAGTTTTATCTGTGACTAGTGATTATGATTAATGATTAAAATGACTCATTGATTAATAAACATGATTAATCAATCACAAAAAAACTGGAAATGATTAATGATAAACTGAATCCGAGTAATTTAAAATATATTTGAAATTACAAAAGTAAAACTAACTTTTCTGTTCCCAAGTAGAGCGCCCAAGTAGAATTCTGCTAGTATTAATAATAATAACCTATAATAACCCGAAAACAGTAGGGTATGGAATTTCGACGTCTATGAAAAAGTTTTTTTATTTTGTCAAAACAAACAACTTTCTCGAAAAAATAATTCTCTATAGTGTCACGATCAAGAGTTAGACGCTGGTACCACTTTAACTAATACTATTACAAATGATCAAATATCTAAAAAGCACCAAAGAATGTTTGCCTAGTACTTATTGATGTGTATTTGCTGAAAATTTGAGGTTGCAATTTTTGCGCATTTTGAGATATTATAATTGGAAAATTACATCATTTTTTGAAGTCTTAATGTTTTCTTAAATTTTAAATGGTAATATTCCACCAACTTCTTTCCGAAAGTTATTATTTAACACATCTGCATCAGAAAATATTTTATGAATTCACATGGTTTCTCGTAAAAACACCAACATAAGTTCAAAAAAACTGGTTTGGTCTTTTAAATGTATTTTAAATGTACTCCGAAACAGTTAGATGTGAAATTTTGACGTCTAAAAAAGAGTTGTTTATTTTGTCAATATGAACAACTTTGACAAGAACGTAAAGTCTCTTGAACATAAAGCTAAAAAGCGACCTTTGCGAATGCGTTGCAAACTATTACGAATACCTTTGTCGAAGACACCATGAGCCGAAAATACTTCGTTTCGGAGTAATTAATTTTGCCCCGCCAGATTCAGGTTCACAAGGATCTTAGTGCATTGACATTTACTGTCAGTCTTAGCTAAGCTAAGCTAAGCTTATCACGTACGAAGTGGAAACTAGCCTTAAAAAAGTAACTCTGTTTTGATTTTTTTTTTTTTTAATTTTGAATCTTGGGTTTTCGTGAAAAGGTCTTTGAAAATCCTCTGAAATTTCCTGAAACGCCTCTGAAATCTGCCTAAGAAAATCCACCTCACCCCCCCCCCCCCCTGGATCCTATGATACGCACCTGAGATCCTCTGAAAGCACCAAAACGCCTATATAACGCCTCTAAAACCCGTCAAAATCCTCTGAAGCTTCCTGAAATGCCTTCGAAATCCACCAAAATCCCCTCGGACCCCATGTAACGCACATGAGACCTTCCGAAACTCCCGAGAACGCCAGCGTTACGCCTTTGAAACCCGCCGAAAGTCCCTTGAAACGGCTTCAGGACAGAAGGTGGAAGGCCAAAAGGCCGAATGGACAAAAGGTCGAATGGGACAAAAGGTCCAATGGGACAAAAGGTCGAATGAACAAAAATAGTAGTAGATCAATTTACCAGCTGGTATGTATCACTTATAAGACAAAAATATTTGAGGAGTCTTTGTTTCCGCTCATTGTTGTGCTGTTATAGAAATCATATGCATTTCAGCCACTAACATTTCTATTGGAAATTTTTCCTTCTTTTGTTTATAGGCTGCTCTTTCAAGTTGTGTTAATGTAGTATTTGATGGCAATTTAGTATTATTTTTTCTCAGGAATTTTTCCTTCTTGAATTTATAGGCTGTTCTTTTAACTTTTGTTACTGAAATAATTATTGACTCTTTAGGGACTTATTTTTCAATCAGAAATTTTACCTTCTTCTTTTCCATAGCTGTTCTTTCTAACTGTACTGCAGAAATATTCATTGACTACTTGTGCTTAGTGATCATCCCCTCTTGGAATGATAGGTAGTTCCTACGAATTATACTGTAGAAGTTAACAATTTTATTTTGTTTACTCATATAGGCGTTACGCATTGAGAATTTTTGACCCCCTCCCCCTTTCTTATACCAAATACATCGCTTGATACACTTTTGCAAATCCCCTCCCTTCATAAGCGTGACGTACTTCATGGATCCCCAAGCAACACACTTGGACATTAATAAGTTCCTGTAATTTGTATGCAACTATATTGAAAGTTATGCGAATTGCTCCAATCGTCTTATTAACGACTAAATTGCAACCAAAAAAGCGCAAGAGGTGGAGCCAATATAAAACATCCATTCGTGATATAAACGGTTTTAATACGCAATCGAATTATAACCAAGATACAACTTATAGTCGACTTAAAAAATGGTGACCGATTCGACAACTAGTCAGCTAGTCACCATATTCGTCACTGTCAGTTATTATGCATCAACAGTTTCGTTCATGTGATTAATAAATTGTGTGCTTAAATATACCGCAAAAAAGGCTGACCGAGACGTCAATTTGTGTGCCGTTCCAGATTTATCGGTAAGTTACGCATTTTAGCTCCGTATTCTCAACGCGCCTCAGTCTACCTATCATTTTGCGAGTGAAAATTTAGGCAATTGTGGTAAAAATTAACTCGCCATATTGCTTTGGCGGAGTGCATTTCAGCAGCTTATTTAATGCACCCATAAAATGCTGAAAATAATTTTAGATACTATTTACTGAATCATGTCTATGGGAATCCGTATTGACAAAGTACAACAATGCTGCACGTGGTACACGGAACCGCCAAACTACCAAAACTTGGATTCTTTTGACGCAATCCTATAATTCGGCCCAATAAGTCAACATTTGAGTGAATCGATTAAACTCACGCAAGGTAAATTGCCTTTACCTCCAACTTAAAATAAACTCATTAGTAGGTAAATTCAACCCAAGACGCCCTTCATTCAACCCAAATTTGGGTAAATCTACATTTAACCAAAATTGGCTTATTGGCCTCAAGGACCCCCGTTGGATAGACGCATCTCTGTTTATTTACGACAACATCTGTGGGGGAGAGAGGAAAAACAAGCTAATTTTGGGTAACTAATCAATTTGATATACTCATTTTAGGGTAAAATCGTCCCAAAATAAGGTAGTTTGAATTTTCCGTGTAGGACATAAATAACCAAAAAAGCAGATACTTGGACGTGTACTTCCCATTTACGTCGACAAGAGGCTGTCCATTTATTACGTACCGAAAATTTCACGTTTTTTGTAAAAAATGTTAACCCATTGTAAAGTTTTTCGTGGGAACTTCTAATATTTTTGTACGTTACGTTAGATTTCTCAAACCCCATATATCCAAATCTTCCCAGTAGTAGGTACCAGTTGTTCAGTACTGCGAAAATGAGGCTAAATTGTTTTTATTTGGTCAATATTATACTTCCAATCAGATTTTTTTATATTTTACCACTTTAATTTTATAAAATTTGGAATATGTCGATGAATTTATGAAGAAAAGGTTACATTTTATTTGAACATGATTTCGTTATTTTTGAAACATGTTGGTTTTTTATAGTGTATTTTATATTTTTCGTGATTACAAAAACATTTTGCCGCACATTTTGGAACTTCTATCTCTCCTGTCAAAATTGTTCGTTATGTTCTATATAAGTTGCAGGTGCAGCATGTTTATAACAATCAGAATCAATGTTTTGGTTGATTTGGTTTGTAAACGGTTGTAACTAAGATTCGTTGAAACAATCAGATTATACTTCAGTTACAAATTGGTTTCGTAAGTTTCGACTAATGATGACGTTGGTTTTCATTTTGCCAGTTGTTATAAACCTGTTACACCTCAGTTTGGCATTAACAACAGGATTTTAATAGGTTTTAATTTTGTTTGTTTCATGAAAACTCAGTTGCAACATGTTTGCAACGATGATCATTTCCATTTTAGTTGCAGGTGCTATGTACTTGGGTCACCCCTATAATACCCAGAGATTTGCCCTTTTCTAATTCATAAACTGTTTGGCTTTATTATATCGCTGTCATGATTGGAGCTTCAAATGATAATATTCCTATCTATGATTCATCCTTCTTCAACCCATAGGCTGTTCTTTCAAGGAATATTGTTTTCCCCATTTAACTTTGATGAATAACGTTCCTTTTATCATTTATGGGCATCTATTTCAAATTGCAATGTGGTAATAAATTGCTGCATATAAGCTATTGCAAGTTTTAGTAGACAGTTTCCTTTCTTCCAATAATGATTTTTTTTTTAAGTTGTTGAATAATTTTGGTATCACTGGTTCTCTTCTGGTTCTGTCGAATTCTGATCACTTTTTCATGTTTTCCAATTGGTCTTTTAAGTCTATTTAACCATTTTGCCCTTTTCGACCTTTTGTCCCTTTCGACCTTTTGTCTTTGACCTTATGTCTTTCGACCTTTTGTCTTTGACCTTATGTCTTTCGACCTTTTGTCATAGATTCCAGTTGGCCCGGAAAGTTGATCGATTGATCACCACCAGCGGGTAATCAATCGAATAACTTTTCAGGGAAGCCGACTTTTGGTTATTCAGATTTGTGCTCTTGAAAATTTGAGATGTGCCTATGGAGATATAACTCCACTTGAAATACCCCCGGAAACGTCCCTAAAATCTGCTCCGAAATCCATTTCCTCGACCTGACCTCCAGGTACCCCCTGAAACGCCTCTAATACCTGGAACCCCCTGAGACCCCCTGAAGCACTTTCTACAATCCCTGAAGACTTTCTACAATCCCTGAAGCCCCCTGAGAGAACCCTGAAACCTCCTTAAACACTCCTGAGATCTCCTGGTACCTCCTTGAAATACCCTTGGAATCTCCTGGTATCCGGCTGAAAACCCTTTTTGACCCCATGCAACCACCTTTTGCTCGTCTTTATAAACGTCCCCTGGCCATCGTTGCCGTAGTAACCGTCATTATTAGATTGTCTTATGCAGGGAATAAAAAAGGTGCATAAAAATAACGGCTTTCAGTCTGTTTCAATTCATAACATAAGAATCCGTTTTGAATTGAAACAGACTACCCCGAATCAACATATCACAGTCGTGTCAATAAGAAAACTTAAAAATAACCTGCATTTAAAATGTTTTGATCTTTACAACAGCATTTAAACTAATTCAAATTGAATCATATATTTTATATGGTGAATCATTTTTATGATGAATGATTAATGATTGATTAAATTTGTTTTCTTATGATAATGATTACTGATCAATGATTCAATTGCGAAAGAAGTGTGATTAAGATTAATGATTGATGATTAAACGGTAAATTATTGTGATTTGAATTAATGATTGTTAATTAATCTTAATCATTAATTATTAATTATGATTAAATTTATGATTAATCGTTAACGCTCTGCCAAATCATCCTCATAAAAAAATAAAAACTACACAAAGGAATCTCTGAAGGAATCTTCAAAGGAGTTACCGACAATTTTTCCTAGGATTTCTCAAAAAAAAATATCGAAGGCATTCCAAATAGTATTGATGAAGAAATTCCCAAAAATATTCCTTAAGGAGTAATATAGGAATTGCCAAAAAAAATTTTAAAGAAATTATCACTACCATTGCCGAAATAATTTACAAAAGCAACTGTCTGTAAAATTGCTGGAGATATTCGAAAAAAAATGCCTTAAGAATATCAACCCGATTTTCTTTTTTACTTACAGGTATTCCACTAACAAGCCCAGGTTCATCATCATCAATCGAATTGCTGAAGCAAACAAAAAAAATATTTCAGAAATTCTTGAAATGATTGGTGAAGAAACTCCCAAAAAAGTTTCCGAAGCATTTGCCGATCAAATTTCGGGAATAATTGAAAAAACATCTTGCAAGGAAACCATTGAAGCAGTTTCCAAAGAAAGTACTATAGTCACTGCCGTTTAAATTGCCAAAGGCGTACTGAGATATTTCCCAAAGGAATTGTCGGAGCTTCAAATAAATTGCAAAAGAATTTACCGAGAACATTTCCAAAGGAATTACCGAAAAAATTTTCTAACGAATTGGCGAAAGAATTACCTAAGAAATTTCTGAAGGAATGACTAGAGGCAAAGACTTGTTGGTGTAATGCTCAAGAAATCATGGAAGAAATCCTCTCAGAGCTTCAAACAATCGAATGTCAAAATTCTGTGTTCTACATTTTAGTATATTTTAGTGTTGCACTTTTAGGCACTTTTCAAGTATTTTTTCATTGAGTTACAAAAATAACACCCCTTTAATTTTATGATATGTTTTATAACAACATTTCTTCTTTTGAATGCGGGCAAAAGATATTTTTAAGTTTGCCTCAACCCGTCATATCATCTTTTCAAAAAACTATTAGTTTTTAAGAAAAACACCTGTAACTATTAAACCAAAAGAGATAACGACCATCTCAGCACACAAAACGACGCGTCTTCAAATGCTCTACAAGTATTTCTCGGGCGACTTTGATGAAAAATCTAAACAGAAAAAGTTAATGCCAGAAAATCGGGTTTTCTTGAACCACCCTAAGCTAGTTCAGAAAAATATCTCTAGATCGGCCAATTGTGAAGCTGCATAAAAACTGTCTTCAGCAAACTTGCTCAAAATTGATAGATCTATAACTTTCCCGAAGAATGTATATAGTTATTCCTGCAAATAAAAAAGTTTGGTTTCCAATTTCTTTGAAAATATGGACCACCCTAATTTTCATGCACATTGGAAAGAAGGCCTTATTATTAGGGGCAACTTTGTAGAAGACCATATTTGCCAAAAAAAATCATTTGAAGGCGCTGAATGCATCTCTCCTCGTAAATCTGGTTCGTGGACCACTGTGCATTAACACACAAACAAAATTTAATATGTATTACTATTCATTCTGATATTTGGTACGGGATCGATAGTAAACATGCTTTCGTCGGAGAACGAAAAAAAAAACGGATGTTGCGTTCGGGCAAATTCAAGACTTTCTTGTGAGTTTTTTGCCTTTCTCGTACACCAAAGTGTACTGAAAGGCTATATATTCACTCAAAAAACGAATTTTCGATAGAAGGCTCGGAGGGTCAAGTCACATATACCAATCAACTCAGTTCGACGAATTGAGATGATGTCTGTATGTGCGTATGTGTGTATGTGTGTATGTATGTCTGCGTACAAAAAGGTCACTCACTTTTAAGGCTCTTCCCATTGGTCGATTTTTCGGATTATAGCTCGAATCGAACCGGTATTTTACCGCATTGTTTGCTATCGGAAATGGTCCGGATCGGTCAAGGCGTTCCGGAGTTATGGCCATTTGAGTGATCCGGACCAGCACCGGTAGAACTGGCCACATATAAGACTGAACCAAGTCCCCGACCAAGCCCCATCATGCGACACATCAAACTGCGGCGATTTTTGTAACCTTCAGCATGGTTGACAAATTTTGTGCGGATATTAACACAGGAGACCGAAAATTCTACGATGTCGGTCCAAAATTCAAGATGGCGGTCTAAAATCCAAAATGGCGGCTCCAAATTCAAGATGGCGGCTGTATAATGGAGTTTTAAGCCCTAAACCATGCAATATGGGTATATTTCGTATGAGGAAGATGTTTGGAGTCCAATAATGGCGACCATAATATCCAAGATGGCGGTCTAAAATCCAAGATGGCGCTTCCAATTCAAGATGGCGGCTGTTTAATGGAGTTTTAGGCACTAAAATCATGTAACATGGGTATATTTTGTATGGGGAAGATGCCTGAAGTCCATAAATGGCGATCTGAGTATCCAAGATGGTGGTCTAAAATTCAAGATGGCAGCTCCAAATTCAAGATGGCGGCTGTTTAATGGAGTTTTAGGTCCTAAAACCATGTAATATGGGTATATTTTGTATGGTGAAGATGTCTGGAGACCATAAATGGCGATCTGATTATCCAAATTCAAAATGGCGGCTGTATATCGGAGTTTTAGGCCCTAAACCATGCTATAAGGGTATACATAAGTGACCCGATTTTGTCAGCCCCTTTTCGGAACACATTTTTTGGTCTCTTCGAAAACCTAAACAACTTTTTAAACTTTTTATCCATCTATGTTCTGCCCTTAAGCTGCAGTTTCATGATAAACATAAATGAATTGGATAAAGTTTGACCGTAAGATAACGAGAGCAAAAAGTTTGTCGCAAAATGGGGCTGACAAAATCGGGTCCTTACTGTATTTTGTATGGGCTAGATGTTCGGTGTCCAAAATGGCGACCTGAACATTCAAGATGGCGTTCTAAAATTCAAGATGGTGGCTTCAAATTCAAGATGGAGGCTGTTTAAAGGAGTTTTAGACCCTAAAACCATGCAATATGGGTATATTTGTATGGGGACGATGTCTGGAGACCATAAATGGCGATCTGATTATCCAAGATGGTGGTCTAAAATCCAAGATGGCGGCTCTAAATTCAAGATGGCGGTTGTTTAGTGGAGTTTTTGGCTTTAAAACCATGCAATAAGAGTATATTTTGTATGTCCGGAGTCCAAAAATGGTGACCTGAATATCCAAGATGGCGGCTAAAAATTCAAGATAGTGGTTGTAAAGTGGAGTTTTTGACTCTAGAACCATGCAATATGGTTATAATTTGTATGAGGAAGGTGTCCGGAGTCCTAAAATGGCAACCTGAATATCCAAGATAGCGGTCTAAAATACAAAATGGCGGCTCTAAATTCAATATGGCGGCTGTATAACGGAGTTTTAGGCTCTAAAACCATGCAAGAAGGGTATATTTTGTATGGGGAAAATGCCCGGAGTCCAAAAATGACAACCTGAATATCAAAGATAGCGGTCTAAAGTTCAAAATGGCGGCTTCAAATCAAGATGGAGGCTGTTTAATGGAGTTTTAGGCCCTAAAACTATGAAAAATTGGAATATTTAGTATAAGGAAGATATCCGGAGTCCAAAATAGGTGACCTCAATTTCCAAGAGGGCGGTCTAAAATCCAAAATGGCGGCTCCAAATTCAAGACGGTGGCTATTTAAAGCAGTTTTAGACCCTAACTGCATGTAATATGGGTATATTTGGTATAGGGAAGATGTCTGGAGTCAAAAATGGCGACCGCAATATGCAAAATGGTGGCCCAAACACCAAGATGACGGCTCCAAATTCAAGATGGTGGCTATTTAATGGCGTTTTAAGCTCTAAATCTGTGTTACACGGGTTTATTTGATATAGGGACGAATTGTGGACTAGTAGCAACCATAGATATGTGCAGTCAGTCTAAGCTAAGCTAAGCTATAGGGACGAATTGTGGACTCCAAAAAATTGAACTGTTCAATGGAGTTCTGGGCTCTAAATCCATGCAATATGGGTATGTCTGATATGGGGAAGAAATGTGGAGTCTAAAAATAAAGACTAGAATAGTCAAGATGGCGAACTTAAATCCAAAATTGCGGCTCAAAGTTCAAGATAGCGGCTTTTTGTTATGGTGAAATGGGAGAGCGTCCAGGTGCATTTCTGACGCGCATTTTTGATAGCACCGATCTCGCCATCCACAAAACGCCCGAAAACGAAACTGCTACTCAATGTTTATCACGAGTGAGCAAGGCTACTCATTGCTTTTTCAGCTCTGTTTGATGTTTAGATGACGAGATCCGTGCTTTTGGTATTTTCAAGGCAGCCATTGTGACGGCCATCTTTGCATTTGCTCATATATGTCCTTATATACATATAGTCGCAAACATCAAAGCTACATAAACGATATGATTTCTGGTGCCATGTAATGGATTTTTGTTTAACGTATGAAAGTGCGATGTTCATCTACATGTCACTTGAGTTTTGTTGAAATGTGTTTTCGAAGGCACGAGGAAGGCGCCATCACCGCTAGGTGGATTAATTAGGGTTTTTTTTTCTATGGTCGAAGGATCATCAAGGCCACCGTAATTTAATTTTTCGATCTGCCGTGCCATTATGTTGCTGATTTCGCGTTTCATTACCATTTTTCTCATTGAGCGCACATAATTCGCTCAAATCTTCTTTTTGGTGGCAGCGATAGCCTTCGTGTAATCCATGCTAACCTTGGACGACCAGTGGATACTTTCGAGAATAGTTGCCCTTGTTTTTTTTTTTGGACTAAGACCGTTTTACGGCCCACCTGAACACTTCTGAAATGCCTATTTTATCATTTGCGCGTGGACAAATCAGAACTACCGCTGCCACCTCTTCATGGTGTAAATTTTAATCTTCAGAAATCGGATAATTTTATCCGCAGCAAATATCTGAAGAAGTTTTCTGTAAAATCCCTGTAGAAATTTCAGGAAGTACTCTTGAATAAATCTCTGGAGGACTTTTGAAGTAATCTCAGGTGGCTATTTTGATGTTTTTGATGGAAAAATACCCGGAGAACCTCAGAAACACCTTGGTGGAATTCCTGAAAAAGTTTATTGCGAAATTTTCCAGGAGAAATCTTTTTGTAATAATCTTAAGGGATTTTCAGAAAATTTTCCGGGAGCAATCTGTGGACGGTTTTCTGGAGGAATTCCTAAAGGAATACCTGTAGAAACGCCTAGATAAGTATTTGTAATTATCCTTAAAAAAAACTCTTGGGATATTTCTAAAAGAATCGCTGTAGAAATTCCCAGGAAATATTTCTGAACAAGTTCCATGGAGAAATTTTTAGAGATATATTAATAGGAAATTCCGAATAAATTTCAAGGGAAATACGTGGACGAATATCTGGAGGACATCTCTGGAGGAATTTCTGCCTGAATCACTGAAAGTAATAATGCAAGAATCTCTGTAGAAACGCCTGCTGGATTTTCTGGATAAAACCTTGTAGGCATTCCTTGACACATGTCTGCAGAAATTTTCAATGCAATGCCTAGAGGAATTCCTGATCAAATCTCTGGTAAACTTCATGAACAAATATCTGTAGGAATTTCTGAAGGAATCTCTGGATGAATTTCTGGAATTATTTATGGAAGAAACTTTAGAAGGAATCCCTATAGACAACTCTGAAGGAATCCTAGGAGCAATTTCCGAATGATTTTCTAAACAAATCACTACAAAAATTTCTAAAGTAATCCCTGGTGGAGATTCAGTAGCAACCATCTAAAGAATTCCTGGAGAAATTCTTGGAGAAATTCTTAAAGGAAGGACTCTAGGAAGCCATTGAGATACTTCTTAAAGAATTCCTGGAAGGATTTCTGAAGAAAACACCGGAGGAGTTTCTGTAAGAAACCTTGGTACATTCTTAGACCGAATTCCTGGAGTAATTTCAGAAGGAATCCATGGAACAATATTGGAAAGAATCCCTGGAAGAATTTCTGAAGTAATTCTGAACATTCGACGTTCTGAAGGAATCGCTGAAAGCATTTCTGATAGTTTCCGAATGATCTATGGGGGAATTTTCAAGAAAACCTGTGGAAGCTTTTCCAGAAGAGTTCTTGGAGAATTTTCTGGAGAGTCTTCTAGACCCTATGTAGAGCAGGGCTGCCCAACGTACGGCCCACGGGCCGCATCCGGCCCGCGAAGATATTTCATGCGGTCCGCGGCATGAAAGAAAAAAAGTAATGACTTTTGGCCGGCGGAGCAATAATTTTGAAAGTTTTTCCTTTCCCAATGACTTATAATTTCAAAAAATGTCATTTTAAAAGAGTACATTTTCAAAGACTTTCAATCAGTTATTTTGAGCTTCTTGAAAAACGTTGAAATGTTTGCGGAATTTTGAGAATTCTGGCTGACATTGCAATTTTAAAAACAATCGTTTCAGTGTAACCTCAGAGTAATTCTTCTCATTTTCAGAATTTCCGTTGTCAATGAGTGAACAAAAATTCAGTTTATTGGACGCAGTGGTTCAATTTTCTCCAATAGCGGAAGGGAAAAAAAATCTAAAAATAAATAGGAGATTGAATAACAATTCTTGTATATTTTAAAGATCTCATTTATGTGGCAATAAGAGACGAACCAGCCAAGGGCTGAAAGTCTCTCTAATAAAGACAAATCAATCAATCAATTATGTGGCAATAATCTCAAAATTCCGGCAAGTTCTGGGACAACACAACAAATAAGAATCTTCGTTCATGTATAGATATTTTTGACAATATCGACACGAACTCCAAAATTTTTCAGAATTTAGAAAAACTCAAAAATTCCATAATAATATTTAAAAAAAATGTAATTTTCTTCATAGGTTCGAAAAGCAAATAGGAAGAAGCCATTACCTTGGCAAGGTAGGCTCAGAAAAGTTTCAGGAAATCGTGTAGAGTTTTAAAAATACAATTCTGGCCCGTCAACTGGAGTGGAATGCAATCTATGGCCCGCGATCGGTAAAGTTTGGACAGGCCTGCTCTAGAGGAAATACTCAAAAAAATTGGAAATCAGTTGGAAAACGGTTGATATACAAGAAGTTGTAAATTGCTGAGGCATGGCAGTTTGTGTAAGTGATTTATAAACGGCAGTAGAGGTGTTAATCTCCTAGGGCGACATCAAAACGTCAGAATCATAAGTTTCCGTTCTGCAGAAGCTTCTTTCTTTGACCCTGGATTTGACCACGCCTATTATTCGGGTGACGGGTTCGACTCCCGGGCGGTCTAAGAACTTTTCGCAAAAGGAATTTTCCTTGACTTCCTTGGGTATAATTACGATAATGGAATGGCAACTATGGGCGGTCAATCAAGCTCGATAAGTGGTGTTGTTTTATAATTAATTTCATAAGACTAAAGACTGCCCCAGAAAGTATGGACGCACCTAGTCTTCAGTTGTCTGGGCCTGATTGATAGTTCTTGTTTCGGATTTCGTTTTGACTGTTTCTGCTTAGTATAAGATCGATAATTCAAACGTTCTTTGCCACGATGAACATTGGAATTCGAAATGATAACTTTTTTGGTCATACCCCGCTCTGTGTAAGTTAGAAGGTTTTTTCTTGTGCTCAAACACCTTCATTATTTGTTTATCCAAACGAGGGTTAGCAGGATCTTTATTTTTCTTCCAATTTTTGCCTATGATTAAACGTGTTATCCCCACCATGGTTGCTGATTGCTGCTTGTACGACTTTCTCACTTACTCTCACCATATTTTGCTCATTTCCTAAGTGACCTTTCAAACTCTGTACATCGTTTGTGCACATTTTTTCGATGATGTTTCACTAAAAGCTCATGTATTTTGAAACAAATTGATGAAATCGCAAAAACCGCTATACAAATGCTGAGAAAATAGGTTGACCAACAGGATGTAGCTTTCAAAAAGAACTAGTCATCAATAGTTTTGAAATGCCCTAGGAAATGCCAGTATTTTCTTACTGCGTCTTTAATCTAATTTCGAACTTATAAGTAATTGCATTTTCGCAGTAATAGAAGAATTACCCCATTTTATACTATAATCTCTAAAAACTAGAAAAATGAAATCGTCCATTCTCGGTACATCTTCACAACAAAACGGAAAATCGTTCTGGTTGGTCCTTCCGGCGACCCCGAAAATATTGCCGATACAAAAGGGATAACGACTTATCCATTCAATTCGCACCTCCATCGTTCGAGATTGGAATCGGAAATTCAAAAGGTGCCCTA
Organism: Aedes albopictus; assembly: GCF_035046485.1. Lineage (NCBI taxonomy): Eukaryota > Metazoa > Arthropoda > Insecta > Diptera > Culicidae > Aedes > Aedes albopictus. The sequence continues at coordinate 80,422,654 of NC_085138.1, read as the reverse complement.
ATCTAATTCGGGTCGTTTGATCCCCTGATTCGGGATGAACCGCACCACCACCGACCGACCAGCACACTTGGAAACCCGCACAAGTCCTATAGCGGTGCACTCTGTCGGAGGAGATACGGGAAATTGTGTATTTTCGGCAGTTTTGTTCTCTTCGTCATAGGAGGTTTTATGAAAACTGTTGAACTCAGAGTTGGCCTCAAATCCTTCCCAACCAAGCTGAATTATACGTCCAAGTTGCAGGAATTTTGGCCAACAAAAACCCCTCATGACGAAGAGAACAAAAACCTACCGATAATACCCATCGTCACCCTATATTGATGGACGGATATGTAGGCATGTGGATGAATCAGGCGGACGGATGGACGAATGAATGAAGGAAAAGCCAATTTTCCGCCAATTTAGCCGAGGGAAACCACGCTCTCTCGGTTAATCACCACCGACCCCCCTCTCTCATAAATGATAACCGACAAGACTGGATGAGTGATGTCGTCGTCACCGGGAAGAAGCCCTTTCCTCGAAACGTAATATGTAGGTCTTTTCTTTTCCCGATCGATCATTAACCGGTGCGCAGAGAAACAGATGCAGCCACTACCGACAAGATCTTCTTCTTGGCGTAATGTCCCAACTGGAACAAAGCCGGCTTCTCAGCCAAGTTCTATGAACACTTCAACAGTTGCTGACTGAGTGCTTCCTCTTCCAATGAACGTTTTGCAAGCGCATATCGTGTGGCAGGCTCGAAGATCCTCTATGCCCAAGGAAGTCAAGGAAATTCCCTTTCACGAAAAGTTCCTCGACCGACCGGGAATCGAACCCGTCACCCTCAGCATGGTCTTGTTGAAAACTCGTGCGCTTACCGTATCGGCTATATGGGCCCCAGGATGTTACCGCTGTGTTTCGAGGAGAGAACGAGAGGTATCATCAGTCATTGTTTGCGTGTCAACTTCAACTCGCATGATGCCATTAGTTTTGTCAGCAGAAGTCGGCCACCGGTATGCTGCAAGCTAGCGGGGAATGTGTCTACCTTGGTTACCACTGTTGCTGCCGGAGAGAAGCATTTTGACGGCAACTAAAACGGTGACAACTATAACGATGTACGATAAAACCTAATAATCATTCATCACGAGTTGGACGTTCGCACTCAACTCATAGACTGGTTCAAGTTTTTTTGTAATGAACGCTTACAGCATCGGTCACTCTCAACGCTCGCCGGATCACGCTTCACCTGGCTCGTCCACCGTTCTCTCTGTTCTCCAAACTTTTTTTGTGCCAACCGAATCTTTTGCGAACACCAACTTTTCAGGGTTTTTGCCTTTCTCATACACAAACTGAAGAGATGAAGAAATCGATTATTGTAGATACGCCCGTATGATAATAAGCGCGAAAAATCACTTCGGCACCCATCTTTTTGCTGACGAAG